>NC_135744.1:30641875-31271250 GCF_041903045.1 Epinephelus lanceolatus
TTTGTCAAAAGGACATCCTTTGTTGACACAGTAATCAATTAACCCTCTGTGCTTTTACAACTGCAGGATAATCACTTTCTAACAATGGATATAATTACTTTGCAAAAGCAAATTTGAAATTAAAATCACACCACTGAAATACAATGGTCTTAATTTCCAATTGTGCAGTTTGCTTACACACATACACCAATCAAATTATTAATTCCAAAAGAGCTAGTGATTGTAAAGCCTTTGTTATAATACAACATTTTTAAGACCAAAAGGAAGATACAGTAACAGTTTATTTCTTACTTCTCCAGCATCATAGTCCTCCTCTGATTCTGCTTGCAGCACACATTGCACGGGGCCAAGTGGACTGCATCAAGTGGACTCCAGTCAGGCAAAACTTTTGTGAAGGTGGGGAGAGTGTTCATAACCCTGAAAGCACAGCATGAAATACAATTAGGATTTATACACTTGCACAAAAGAGGAGTGGGTATAACAGGACAATTACATTTTCATTACAATGTGTTTTTCAAATGTCAACACTGAATATTAGTTGTTGTATCTTGTATATACACAATGACCACTAGCTGAGCTTGTACCACCTTTTGATTTACCGTAAAACTTCTGTTAATAGGCGGGGCAATTATTAGCTTAAATCAACTGGCCACTGCTGGGGAGGCAGATGGAAACACTACCAACCAACCAAGTTGTCTTACAGCCCCTCTCTCTGTCTTCTTTCTGTCTCTCTCTTACCTATATACGCTCTTTCTCTCCCCTGGTTCTCAACTAGGCCTATATTAGTCCTTTACTCCATGACTTCACCTGTCTTTAGCACGAGAACTGCCACTTTCATTGAGAAACAAACAAACAAAAAAAGCTAAACTGGCAAGGACACGATTCAATTCAGGACGGGGGGCATTTATGTGAAATTACAGCCCAGCCCAGTTTGACCCCGGCCAAACCTTTGGGTTGGGCAAAGAATCGGAGCTCTGGTGTCGCCAAGAGTTTCTCATAAACAGAAGATTAATGAAGACTAACAATGTACCACTGTAAACAATCCATCAGAGCCATCCACCAGATTACTGCTGAACTGTTTAGTGCCTTAATCATTTAGTCAACAGACAAAAAATAATGCAGTCATTTTGACTGATTCAAGAGAAAATTAATTCACTTTGGGCTCTGTAAAACTGTGATGGGCATTTTCCCACTGTTGTCTGGCAATTTTTTGGACGTAATGAAAAAAGGTAATTGACAGAATAATTAATTTAAAAAACTGTTAGTTGCAGCCCCTACACTTGATTCTCCCAAAATATTTTACCACAACTGAAGGGGTTAAGTTTGCACAGACACAGAATCACAGTTGACTTGTTGCATTAAGTCATGACCATGCACTGGGGTGTATTCCAGGAAGCAGGTTTGGTATAAAAAAATCAGTGCAAATTAACCCTGACATAAGGTTAACTCTGGGTTTTCTGTTCAGAAAGAGGGTCATTCACTGTGGTAAGTGACTCTGTGGACCTAACCTACTCCCTGACAGGTTTTCTACACCAAACCCTGAGTTTCTCTCCGTCTCCTCCCTCTGACAGAGCCAGACCCGCCGTTTTATTTCTTTATTGCTTCAGTGTGTATCAAAGGGCATTATTTAGCAGATGTTTACTGTGTGTCAGAATCAAAATCCTCGTTAGATATTAGTTTGTTACTCAGGATGATCTAAAGTTACTGCTCCTATGCACTGTCAGTCCTTTCTTTGAACAGTGGTTTTCACACACTCTCATTTAAATATTACGCACCATCAAGTCGCCCTCAGCTCAGAGTCAAACCTCTGCATGTCCTTTTTCATAAAACTGCAGACAGCTGTCAGTGGAGCAGCACCAGTAAAGTGTTTAGTGCACACAATGTGTAATCTAGGGTTAAGTTGTTGAAGTCAATATGAAGCTTTAGAAAAGTAGGATCAATGAATAATTATCTATATCACTCATGATGTGATTTGTTGCACCAGTGGAAAATAATTCCTATAAAATTGGAAATTATACGTTAATGTTTCAGAGTTAAAGGGATCATGATGCAGCTGCAGAATACAGTTTTAAATAGGCTGTACATGGTCTGAATGTTTTTTAACAGTATTTCACTGACAATGTTTAAATTTACTACATTTATTGAAGTAGCTAAAATAAAGCTACTGAACACTGTTGAACCAAAATCCAAAACATATGGGAATTTTTTTTTTAATCTATTGGATTTTAACATCAATTATAAGTGTAAATCACCAACCACATTATTAGTGGATCAGATTGTGAGTGTACAGTCATGCCTCTATTTGTTGAGCTATACATTGTTTTTAACCATTTTTCATCCTCAGTTGCTGGCCATGTTTTATTCTCATCAGATTAAAGCTGAAAAAATAATCTAAAATATAATGTAATTTATAGCCTGGTACACAGTCAGAATTCACTGTAATTAATCTTTTATCAGACTTACATTTCATTAGGCCTAATAGATGATAGAGAACAACCCTGAATAAAACTTTATTGTTGGACTTAATTTATTAATTTTGTTAATTTATTATGTTGATCTGTTCTGTACGACATCTATTGCACGTCTGTCCATCATGGAAGAGGGATCCCTCCTCAGTTGCTCTTCCTGAGGTTTCTACCATACCCCCTGTCCCCCTTATCCGCTGTGAGGGTTCAAAGGACAGAGGGATGTTGTATGCTGTAAAGCCCTGTGAGGCAAATTGTGATTTGTGATATTGGGCTTTATAAATAAAACTGCTTGATTGATTGATTGATTGACTTGTTGACACTTTCCCCCACTCTGACTCCGGCTGTTTTTTTTCCTAAAGATAAATCTGCACAGTCCGCATATACATGCATTATTTATGCATCCATTGGATTCAAATGGAGGTTCTGCCTTTATCTACCTGTTGCCATGGTGAATCGTAGTAACAGAGCTTCATTTTTTAAAATTCCAACATACTCAGAGTTGGTTAAACTAATTCTGATCAGCTGGAACTGAAAACTTTCCGTTTTGGCATTCATCAACGTTAGGGTTAGACTCAGGGTCTGGAATAGACCCCTGTTCTGTACTGGTTTCACATAGCTTTCCTGGACACATTTTTTCCCCTTTAAAACGGTCGCTAGTAACCAAAAGTTAATAAACTGAGAGATTTCAGCAAGCACTTAAGTTCAGCCCACTAATGACAATCCCTTGTGGATAAATGAGCCAATGTGTAAAGAGATTAAAGAAAAAAGCCACTTATTACAAGGAATGTATACCAACTTGTCTTCAGTGATTCATTAATCTACATATATTCCCTCTCCAAAACAAACCAGAGGCAGAGTGGGCCCTAATCCAACTGCTATGGTGAGCGATGAATCAAATCCCAGCATGATTACTTTCAACAAAATTACTTTCTCCATGCTTTCAATCTCTGAAGCAAGTTTAAAAAAGACAAAACGCTCCAGTCAATCAAGTAAAATCTATTATATTTATCATGTATTTCATCATCTACCTTTCTTTCGTGGTGGTTTTGCATCCGCTGCAGTTGAACTCCCATGAAAAGGTTGACTGGAAGAGAGGCTCCACCCAAGAGTCCATCTTTAGCAGAAGCGGCATGGCAAATACAGGAGTTTCCATCTGACCTGAAAAGTACAAACATGCAGCAGTTAGAGCCATTGTTATGGGCGGCAGTGCTAACAGAAGCTGCGGTTCACTCTCCACTTCCAGGTGATTTCATAGAACTTCCTCTGTGGGTGAGATATGGGCTAAATGTTGGTGACCACATGTGGCCGCATGCCTGAAAATGTATAGTGTCTCTCTTCTGCCTGTATCTAAACTATGTATGCATCACTGCCCCCACTATCTCACCCCAACCCTTTGTATTTTCAGAATGCAAAGAGTGACAGCCAGTAAGCAAGTTTTCCCGCTTTAATATAAAGCCGAGCAAAATCCAAGATTTGCGTGTCTGAACTTGTCACTTTGTGTTATCGGGTGATAATGGTCGCTTTGAAATCGCAAGATTAACTTTTGCCTTGGATTCTAAACAGGGCCCCGCGCCAAATATCTGAAGCACAATACATAGAGGTGGGAAAAACTAAAACACTGATGGTAATTAAGCAATTTAGCCGTTTGAAAATCTAACATGGGGCGTTTGACGCTGTGCCAAAGCTACGTGATTACATTTAGCAGAATCAACTTGCCAAAACAAGACGGACTCCTTTATATACTTCTTTTTGTCACTGCAATCTGTTTGGCAAAAAAGTGGCATTAGGCAATGTGACATCTAATATTCATGAACAGAAGGCTTGAGGGGCCCTGGGAGCACTGTGTTGCTGAGTTTGAAAAACATTCGCTCAGACATCTCTCCCTTGCTCTCAGTCGCTTGGCATAATTTGCATATAGTTGATCTAGCACTGGTTTCTTATCAGTGCTGGTGGCTCCAGAAACACAGTCCAAAGAAAAACTTTATTTCTTTAGATTTATTAACTTTTTGTTGTGTCTATAAATGTCTATAAACTTTTCCACAGCTGTGTGGGACAGTCTGGTCTTACCTCTTCCACCTCTGAAAGTGAAACTACAGCTTCATGAAACGGAGTCCAAAAATTACCCTAAGCCAACCTCCGATCTAATTTCAATATTAACCTCTTTGCAGTTTCACCAGTGTGTACTCATGTGGGGAGAACAGGTGACTGAGAAATTACTAATCTGCCACTTTGTGCAAGAGAAGAACAATGCAGCAGTGCTCAACAACTTAAATTTCTTCTCTTGCCATTCTCACTACAAGTAATAAAAATTTATTTTTATTATGATGAGTGCACACTGTGAATAAATCTCAGGTATGACACATAGCCTTTCAGAATACATTTCTTAATTGATTTCTGGGTGGTAGTATCATCAGCTACAACAAACACACAGATTTGGTCACACCACTGTCACTGGCCTGAATTGGTAAGAACACTGAAACCACACAGGGTCACATGATGACTGTGAAAACCTGTACTAACAGTTTAAAAGACCAGCATCTAGGCATCATGGAGACAGACACTAAGAATGTCCAAAATCATCACTTTTTCACACTGAACTCATTTCAGCTTGGCTGATGCAGGGTTTCCCATATATTGATTTATTTATGGCGGCCTGCCACAATATTAACATTCACCGCCACATATTGACTCTTTTTTTTTTTGCTATCTAAAATGGGTAAAATCTTATTTCATTATAGAGCTACAAGCTGCACATTGATACGCTCAGCCCCTCCTTGCCCCGCTCTTTCGATTTCTATTCATCAGACCACAAATGAGAACAGAATTAACTAGTGTAGCCAGTGGTCCCACTGCACCATTTCCCGCCACTAGGAGACTACTTTGCAGGAAGGAGAGAGGGTGGCAGTGCTGGTGACTGACTCTCAGTTAGCGGCTGTAGCAACTCTAATTCATTAATCTGTTTAAGGACAGCAACAGAAAGTTTGCTGATCAGGGAATCCTGGGGGCCACACCCCTGGAGCTGGGGTTTACACTGGCTGAATTTGAGCTGTTTTAGCCAACTGAAGGTCCGCCTTACCCCAAGTGACCAACAATACTAAAATGCAGTTCTTTGGGAAACATTGGTGTGTCCTCAGTGACTGAGCTTACCCAGTTGGCAATGCAGCTTGGGCTGAAGTAGTTTGAAGGTTGACATCCTGAGGTTCTGTAGATCTGCATTGGCTTTTTGGAGCACATGATTTGGCACCCTCACAACACCATCTGGACACAAACAACACACATAAAGGCATTTCAATATATTATTAAAACCTATTAACAAGTAAATTAACCTTTATCGTGAACGGGATTTGCATATTTTCATTGATGGCAGCAAAATATTCTGAAATAACTTTCATTTTATGCAAACATGTCAGGGTCTGCCACCCAAATCACACACAAAAACATTTTGTCACTGAACCCTCGTGGTATGTAGCAATGCAGACTGTTTCAGTTTAATGCGCCCAGATTTTGATGTCTCCACCTCTGCCACCATCCAAATAAACAGCAGTCTGAGTGGGCGGAAGTTCGCTGCAGAGATCAGCCTCTCATTGGGCGGAATGAGCCACCCGCTTAAGTCCCGCCCTACCACCTCCGGTTGTGTAGCAGTTTTCAACCGTTTTCAACACGTCCTTTACTAACTTTTGTGGTGTTTGATCTTGTGGGGATGTAGCCATTTTTCTGCCATGGTACGCGTCCTGTAGGCGATATTTTTGTAGGCGTGTTACACCAAAACCTGTTTCCCCCCGGCAATATTTTTGCAAGCGCACCGTTGCTGTGGCACCGCCCAGAACGATTGTGATTGGTTGAAAGAAGTACAAGCAGCCGGGGCGTTTTTTCTCCAATCTCACAGTGAGAGTCGGCCCAGCCAGACCTTTCTTTTCTTGAGGAAAGTCTGGTGAGCGAGACTAAATAAACAGAGACATGTCAAACTGCTGTAATATTTCATGTTCAATGTTTTGTTTCAGCAAAAACAACCCCACCGACTGAGGACGCAGAAGGAAACTCAGAGACGGATATATTATAACCTGGAAAACTCAAACCAAAACAATCTGCAAGACTACTTGCCACTGGCAGGGCTAAAAATACCAAGTGCATATGCATGGTAGTGCACGTAAAATCTGAACCGTGCACTCATTTCTCAGCTCAACATGCACCAGTGCACGTAACTTGGTCCAGAAAATGTGTTGTGACTACAAGACTGCCAATTCTCATGCATTGATAGTGAGATTCTTGCAGTTCTCATGGCACACATCTATTTTCTCACACAATGGAATTTTTTTTTAGAACCAATAAGGTTGCGGCACAAAGAGAGGACATTGACAGCGCACAGAAGACAAGACGGAGCAGCACAGCGCAACAGCAGCACTGTAAATAACTGTTGTCAAGCCAGTTGCAACCACCGCGCCACAGTGAAGTTAGTTTTAAATTGGATTTTCGACACACATTCACTCCGGACCCAGCAGCGTCTTCTTATCAGTTTCACCCGATGCTGACAGTAGGAGGACACTTTGCCCACTTCCCAGCCCTCCGTTTAACTGCCAGGGGCCGACTTAGGGATCATCAGTGTATTACAGTACAAGATAGGGATTCAACGACAGGGCCGATCTATTTAATTCAGTTGTTTTATACTGGAATTTTAGTTACGTGTTTGACCAATTTGTTTCTGTATTTACAAGATTTGCACTTAAACTGTAATTCCTGTTAATGTTTAATATCAAAATGTATCACTACACAGGACTCACAGGAGACACCTCTCCATGTGGGATTCTAGTGCTTCTTCTTTTCTACATGTTGTTGGTGCATTAAAGAAAGTATGCAGGTAAAACATTTTGGTACAAGTTATTTCAAAAGTAACATGCACCAGTCTGTGACATATGTACCCATGAAAGTATTTCGAGCCCTGACTAGAGTTACTGAAAAGGGAAATTATAGGTGACTCAGCTGTTTAAGTGACATCAGTGGTTTAGGATTAGTGTATTTTTACAACCGGACCATTAAAGGTTAGTTGTAGATGAAATACCACAATATAAAAGTAGTGTGATTACAATACACTCACAGGCAAACTGTTGATTATCTGCTGACTTACCTTTGCCAGTCTGCTGATGGACCTGGATGGCAGCACAAACGTCCTCATATCCTCTCAGCAGGTGCCAGACAGATGGCCGCTGAGGCTCATCTTTAGGTTTACACTTTCTCAAGCTCTTACAGTTCACCAGAGCAACAAGCAGTGAGTCCAGCCAACACAGGTTGTCGCTGTTCCTCCAGAAAAGCTGACTCGGAACAGACACGAGCTTCTCTGACTCTGTTATCGTGGTAGAGGACAAATCCTCAGTTTCTGACTTAATGACTCCCGTGTCCTTAGACGCAGTGATGTCTGCAGTCAGTGATTTGTGTTCCGGCCTTGCTGTCTGCTGATTGCGCTGAGGTGATGGAGTATTAACTGCAGTTGAATAAATGTCCTCATTTGTGGGAAAGGAATGATTGGGGTCCAAACTGCAGCATCTGTTCAGCACCTCGGGATGACTTTTCAGATTCCTGAAGTCATCCTCTACCTTTAATGTACCAGGAGCACCCTGGAGAGGAGAGAGCACAGGTTCATCCCCATCTGCAGTCAGCAAGGCTTCTGGTGAGCACTGCAGGGGCCCAAGTGGTGTCAAGCATGTAGGAGGAGCAAAACCATTTGTACAAGAGGCATTCTCTAACTCCTTGTCCAGAACATCATCCTCATCTTGTAGTGACTCCTGTCCTGTTGCCTCTGCGTATCCATTTACCTTTTCATCATCTGCCTTGAGTGCTGCAAGTTGACCATTGCTGACGTTTACAGCGCCATGCTCTGCTTGGCCGATTAATGTGTCCGTATTACTTTGTGAACCAAGACCGTCAAGTTCACATGACTGCAGGCGTTTGTGTGCGGGGCGTTTGAGTACCGGTGTAATCAAGTCTTCCTCTTCCAGTGCCAAGGCATGTTTTCTTTTCTTCCCAACAGTGGGCTCCACAGGATCCAAGCTAGCCAAAATATCCTCCAAGGACCGGCTGACCAGAGGGAAAAGGCACTGTGTGGGAATGGATACAGAAAGGTTAACATGGCAGCTAGCAGAAAAGGCATAAACCATGGTTGTTCAGCCGAATATGTGTGCGTGTGTGACAGCAGCACTGGGACTTACCTGTGGGTTTGTGCAGAGGGTGATGGACTCCTGGAGGTTGATGCGGTAAGAGCGCAAAGCATAGGTCAAACCCTTTGAAGTACACCAGGGACAATACTCCAGGGAAGCAGCTCTTTCCTGAACCTTTAAAAAAAAAAAACATTAAGATCATTAACTTGGCATTAATAAAGAGCACAGACCTCTACGAAAAAAAGGACGGGTTGTTTCACTATTTCATGTTTAACCCCCAGTTATCAAACAATTCTAAAGAACATGCAAAGATGGACAAAACGTCATGTACATTACATTTTTGCCTGCATATATTTTCATCAGATAAATTAGATTTTTTCCTACCAACTTCACTGCAAAGTTTCAGCATCTCTTTCATTTCTCACCAATATCCACAGCATTCAACATTCATTATCATATTCTTCCAATCACATTTTAACACTCATCTGTAAACATGCATTAGAGTAATAAATGAAAATTGGGAGGGGTTTGCTTGATTTATCTTGCAGAAGTGGAGCATACAAGTAAGAGTACGCAGTGCTAATCAATAACAGTGTGAATGACAGTTAAGTGTGGCTGAACTGTACATGTAAAGTAAAATTTTATCAATATAATTAGGTGTAAAGTACATATAAAAGTATAGTAAACCATTTATTCACTTCAAATAGATACACTGTTTTAAGAAAATCTTATTCTATGTAGTACACAGTTTCTCATATAACATGTATAATATACATACGAAATCTTTAATTCCACACATCAGCCCATGATTCAAACCAAACCAAAACTTTCGCCTTTTACTTTAAAAGATTTCCATTTGTGTTTTGTTTTCTTTTGTTAAATTTGGATTGGTACTGCCCAGTCACAGTATTTTTCAATTTCAATTCAGCTTTGCGCAAGTGACAACAGTTAGAGGAGAACAAGAGCTCTACTGACTTTTCCCAAATACCCCACCAGTGGCGAGGCCAAAGCACCCAAACCAGTGTCTTCACCAGTCATTGGCAAACCGCTGCTGCTCTTCTGTTCCATAGCTGTCCGGTACCATTCAAAAAATATTACCATGTCGCTGCAACGTGGTTCACCTGAGGAGAACAATACAGCACCACATAGGACATGTTACTCGATGCCTACAAGTTATTGAACTACATGGAAATGCACGCCATTTTAGAATAGGACTATATGATTATACATACCATCAGATAATAGGAATTTATCAACCAAGATTTTAGTATGTTGTTTACACAGTGATAACTTTCACTGTCTTACCTCTAGCTATATTGAAGGCAACGCTACACATCGATGAGCAAAAAAAATGTATGGCAATACTGGATTTATAGGATTTAGCATCCATGTAATAAAGTACCTTAATCTGTCAGGTATTCATTTCAGCAAATTGGTATAAGTTTATTTGGAAAATAGCTTGTTATTTGAATTTTGTCATAAACAACCCTGATTTCACAAAGTTGGGATGCTGAGGTAAACAGGCGAGGTAAATAAAAACAGAATGTGATGATTTGCAAATCTTTTTCCACCTGTTTTCAATGGAATTCAGTACGAAGACAAGATATTTAACGTTCAAACTGTGCTCACAAAACACACGGAATATTCCTTAGGTAAACAGATTGATTGGTAACAGTAATAGTATCATTACTGGATATGAAAGGGGCATCCTTAAAAAGCTCATTCACAAGCAAGGATGGCATGAGGCTCACCACTTTGTGAAAAACTGTGTGGACAAACACTCCAACAGTTTAATAATAACATTTTACAATACACATTTGCAAAGAATTTAGGGATTATTCATCTGTAAGCCATAATATCATCAAAAGACTCAAAAGAATCTTGAGAAATCTCTGCATGCAAGGAGCAGGACCAAAAACCAACACTGAATGCCTGTGACCTTTGACCACAAAAGCAGCACTGCTGTAAAAACCAATTTGATTGTATAAAGAACATTTCTACATGAGCTTGGGAACACTTCAGAGAACCATTGTCAGTAAACACAGTTGGTTGCTGCATCTTTAAATTTAAGTCTCTACCATGCAAAGTGAAAGCCATATATCAACAACATCCAGAAATGCCACAGACTTCTCTGAGCCTGAGCTCATCTGAGATGGAGAGACACAAAGTGGAAAAGTGTGCTGTGTTTTGACGCGTACACAATTCAAATTGTTTCTGCAAACAATGGACAACGTGCTTACAAGGCTAAAGAGGAAAAGGACCATCCAGACTGCTACCAGCACAAAGTTCAAAAGCCAGTAACTGTGATGGTGAAGGTTGTGTTGGGGTGCCATGGATGTGTGCCCATGGCATTGGTAAACTGCACATCACTAAAGGTACTATGAACGCTATAAAGTACAGACAGGTTTTGCAGCATAGTGCCATCCAGACAACGCCTATTCAGGGATGTCCCTGCTTAATTCCAGCAAGACAATGCCAAGTCACATTCAGCACATGTTTTAACAGTGTGGCTTATACAGAGAAAGTGTGCCGGTCCTAGACAATCCTGCCTGCAGCCCAGATCTTCTCCCAGTGAAAATGTGTGGCGCATTATGAAGCGCAAAACACAGCTACAGAGACTCCAGACAGCTGAGCAAATGAGGTCATACATCAAGTAAGAATGGGAAAGAATTTTACCTTCAAAGCTTCAAGAATTAGTGCCTGCAGTTTCCAAATGCTTATTGGGTGTTGTAAAAAGAAAAGGTGATGTAACACAGTGATAAACATGTCCATGGCCCAACTGTTTTGGAACATGTTGCATGCATCAGATTCAGAAATATGTATATTTACAAAAAACAATACAGTTTATCTGTCTGAACATTAAATATCTGGTCTTTGGACTTAATTTATGTTGAGAGTTTACAAAATGTTGCATTTTGCTTTAATTTACAGTGTCCCAACTTCTTATGGAATTGGGATTGTAATACTAGTAATAATATGAAGTGCTGTATATTGTGGTTCAATATTTTATTAATACTATTCACCCCCACTTCACATTTGTCTATACGTTTTGTATAAATATATATATAAGTTTAGGAGTTTAGAATTATTTGTGTTCTATTACAAGAACTTTTTCTTTTTTGCTAAGGTATTAGAAGAAATAAACTAGGACCCAAGATGTTTCCCTGTCCTTAACATTTGCCTTTATGCTAGTTCTTCTGTGTCCATAAAAGTAGCCTAAAGGCAGGTGTTAGTTGACACACGTGGGACAACCAGGACAGCCACCAATGATGGAGAGAAGGAGTCACTGAATTTAACTATTAAAACAGCACCAAAAAGTGCAAAAAGACAATACCATGCGTTAAAATCAGCCAAAAGAATTCACTGAGAGACACTGGATGGTTAGAGCAAAGTCTAATACAGTGTGAAGAGGCATCTCCAATGTCAAATACATCGGATAACTTAACTACTAAATTATTTTTTTAATTTATGAGACACATAACATCTCCAATGTCAAATACATCGGATAACTTAAACTGCTACTAAATTATTTTTTTAATTTATGAGACACATAACATCTCCAATGTCAAATACATCGGATAACTTAAACTACTACTAAATTATTTTTTTAATTTATGAGACACATAACGCCTATTCCCATTAGCTAGCTAACACAATAAGACAATTATGATTTGTTTTCAAACTAGTAAACCCGTTGTTGAGATAAACTCTATGAAAAAGCCTGCATGTACTAACTGATTTCTGCACCTGGCGGCTAGCATGCTAACATTTTAGCCTAACGCCGGGTATTAATTTCAGTCGCTACACAGTCTCATTTTCTGTTTTCGTAAATAAAAACGTATACGTACCGACATTAAATTTAAATTAGATTTTAAATTATGATCCTGGCTGTCGAAATCCATCCAACAAAGCTGTATTTGTTACTCCTTGTCTGCAGAGTGGGTCCATGTGAATCCATTCGCCGTTTCGTGTTACCAACGTTCTTCTTCCGCTCGCCGGCGCTCGTGCAGCGGCCTTTGTCTTCCCCCCTCTGACGGACAAAGGTTCCGCTGGCCCCCGCTCGGTAGGTGTGTGAACTGCAGTGACTGTGCACTGTTGTTCACGTTGGCACTGTCTGTAGGCACTGCCCATGAAATGGAGAGTAATCAGTGCGAGAACATAAACTTGGACGTGATAAAATATACGCTGCATTTAATCACGATATTAATTATCATTAACGTTATTGTTTAATTGTGACAGGCTTCAGTAATAATTATTATTTAATGTCTTCAAAGGCATCATTTTAGGAGGGAAATAAAAAATTGAACGCCATGTTTTCAGGAGTGAATTATAAACTGCTTGAAAGTAGTCTAGTACTGTAACAAGTTCATTTGCTAATCCAATTTTTATTCTTTCCAACTTTATGATTAATATTAATCAATGTATTATTATTATTATTATTATTATTATTAAATAAAGGTTAGATAAATACTTAAAATTATTAGTAGTAGTATTGGTAGTAGCATTGTTATCAGATGATCCTTTATTTACCCCTCATTAATACGAAATTGCCCGCCACAGGTTACAAGGCCCCATGAATGAATAAATAAATAAATAAATAAATAAATGAAATGATGTGGGGAGTATTAGTAACAGTGGTACCAGTGGTAATTGGAGCACCAGGGAATATATACATACATATACATATATATATATATATATATATATATATATACACACACACACACTTCCAAAACTGTTAATTGACTGTCAAAACTGAAACTGATAATCTCATGTTATTTTCAGATATTTTCAGATACATCTTACTTGGAGCAGTAGTCACCTGAGATACCTCTATTCTGATATATAAGCCTGAATAAATTCCTCCTTCATCTGCTCTGTAGTTTACTCTTCTGGTGTTGTAAAGGCTGATTTATTGTTTTATTTGAGAAGGGTGGAGTTGGTTAGATGGGGGTGGGATGGGGGTTACATATGTCCCCCACTCTGGTTCTACACTACAGCCCAATTCTCACACCTCCTGCTCTTGAACCCCCCAATCCACACACACATTCACAGAAGTGCACACACACGTCTCCCTCCACCCAATCCCGCCTCTTGCATGTGGCCTCCTCCCTTAAGCCCCTCCTGTATCTGCTGCTCTCCTGTCCTCTATTTTCCTCTTGATGACAAAATGAATTTGCATATCTTTCCCAGGGAGCGCTCATTAGAATGCATAAACCGGCCGCCTCCTAGCCTCATGAGCAGGCTATAGCTTTCTGCCATGGCATCTCCTGATGCAAAATGAGACACAGACAGGCAGCATCACAGGCAGACATGTGGCCTGAGTCTGGGTTGTGATTGGCATTTGGAATCAGTTCACCCTTCCCATTCTTAATTCAAGGATAAGAATAAACTCTGTGTCAGCCATTTTTCTTTGTTTCTAAATGATCTGCTAAGCAGTAGCATATTTATTAGGGACCCATTTCCTTATTAAATGTGTAGAGAAACAATCAATCATTCATTAAGCACATATGATTATCTTCAGTGGAGATATCGCTGTATTTTGCAAATCATATGAACAGGGACATCTCTTTCTTTTAGCACCCCACCCCCCACCACCACATTTAAACACACAGAGCCTTTAAAGTCAGATAACTGCATTACCTCCACTTTGGGCAAAAATGAGCAAGTCATCTTGATAAAGGCCTCTTTTACTGTCTGAAATCACTGTCCTGAAATGACACATTCAGACTATCCTGCTAAATGGACATCCATTCTTCCGCTGTTTATGTGACACTTTTACCCATGGTGGTGCTAAGGCTCAGGTCACAAGGTCAAAAACAGCAGTATTCTACCTGCTGGAAACGTGAATCTATGAACAGAAAAATTATATGCATGATTCATATGTAAAATGTAGGTTATAATATAACCCTAAGTAATGTTTAGTTAATGCACACAGCAAGTGTGGTGTCTGCTTATGTCATGGGTCAGGAGATACCACAACAGCACAGTTAATGGGAGACAGATACACATATGAAATATTTTCTCATCTTTATCTGATGGTGGCGCTACAGCAAGGTCACAGGTTCATCACAGGATAGCATGCATGTGCTCAGCAATATATAGATGTGTGTGTGTGTAATATTAAAAGATCTGTTGTTGATCTCTGATCAGACAAACAAGCAGATACACAGTCACATGATGTCTTGGCATCTACTGACAGAGCTAATGGGCTGTATTTTTCATCAGCACCACAACAAAATGTGGTTTAGAAAGTTTGTATCAGATATGAGGGGTGAAAAAAAGTGTAAAACCCTTATTGCATGTAATGTAGTTTATATTCTGTTATAAGAAGTATGAAATTATTAAAAAAGTTGGACATTGATGGTATAAAGAAAGACTTTAGTCCCTACACAGTGCAATTGCAATTTCATTAAAAATAAAAATCTGTATGAACTGCTGTAAAAGCCCTGACTTTTAAATATATTATGATTGGCAGCAGTAGTTTGCATTAAAATGAATGGGTTTTTAATCAGTCTTTTTACAATGCATGTATATTGCAATTTAGGGCCTTAACTATTTCATTGCACAGAACAAAAAATGTTTCTGGGGCTGGTTGTGAAAAGCCCAATGCTGTGAGGCTACTATTCAGTCCTGTTATATATAAATGGGACCTGTAATTAGCAAGTTTGAATGTATTACTGCAAACAACAGATCTGAAAGCAGTGTTTAAAATAAATAAATAAATTTAAAAAATCATGTCAACATATATTATTGCCAAATCCCTTCCTTCCAACTATAAATTGCTTGTCCCACTACCTTTGGCTTGAATTGCACAGTAGCTCTTTGATCTCCATGAGTCTGTGTTTTAATTAGGGATGAGGACACTATCATCTTTCAATCAGCTATCAAAATGAGGCCAAAATCATATTGTGCTGAAAAAAATAAAAACACTCCGTTGTGAGACCTAGAATGCATATTTAGTGCATTTATTATGATCTGATGCCTGCATGATACATTTCTATATGAGCCTAATAGGGACTACAGGCTCATAAGCAAACATAGCAAAAGCACTAAATGAGTGCCTGCTGAAATTAAGTGTATACTTGCCGGAAATACTAAGAAAACACTGTGTGGTGTAGTCAGAGGAGTGACGTTTTCTTAATAAGAGTCTAAAATGAAAATAAAGGCTTATACAGTTGTTAATAGGCAGACAATTAAATGGATTGTTATTGTGTTTTCATTCCAACTCACAGCCAAATCCTTTAAAATTTCACATTCATAGCGTAACTGTACCGTATGGGATGAGCAACCACGTCTTCTGTCGTTTGCACGTGAAAACGCGATGTTCACCTTATGCATTTTCAAAGTCACAATTTGCAAATAAGCTCACGTGTATTGAGGTGAATGCACAATGGGGCTGGTTGATGAAGAGGTGCACAGCCCGTCCAACTCAACCGCACAGCGTTTTACAGCCGCCCCGTTCACTGACTACAAGCGCTGCACGTTGTCTCATTCATTTAACTTGCCTACTGTACACTACACTGAGCTCAACGTAGTGAATTCAATACTATGGCAAACACACTACACTACTACCAGCTCCAGCATGCTGGGACAGAAATATTTTTGTATCCACGCGCCTCAGAAAACTTCAGTGACGTTTCACAAAAGGCAGCCAATGGGACCTCGTCTTCTATTAGGACAATGAAAAGCTCCCGGTCAATCAGAGGAGCGCCAGACTGGGCGCTGGCCAATGGCGTGAGAGCCCCTCCGAGAGTAATGTTAGAGAGCTGAAGACTGAAGACACTGCGTATCGCCTGTGTTCCCTCACACACAGCCATTGCAGAGCATTGAGATCCAGCGATAGTCTCTAGGTAAGTATCACACACGAAAATTTTAAGTGTTCGTAACGACGAGAATGACGATAACATTTATTAATATCTCACGTATGTGTCCGCCATGATCAAATAAGAAGCCTTTCGCCGCTTGTAAATAATTTTATCGCCGTGAAACGTCAAGAAAACAACAAAAAAATAGCCGGCGCTGAGCAGGTAACGGTAACGGACATTTACCCTGCCTGGGAGTGTGGACCAGACGCTCCATAAAAAGGCAGAAATTAATATTAACCTTGAGTGAATTCGACGAAAACTGTCGATTTCGTCAAAAAGGAATAATTCCGAATATTACTGTCGTGTCATTTCCACAAAATGGAGTCAAACCCAACGGTAGATATCGCGTAAAAATTCAGGAATGTCTAGCGGACAACACGGTTAGCGACAATGGTAGAAGACTCACCGTTTGCTAGCCATTGCAGTGCATTGCGAAGCTGAACGCCTGTCATGTGAAGGCTGGAGAGCGTGCGGGTTTCTGATACAAACACAAAAATTTGTAAAAACCTAAGAAAAAGAGAGACCGAATCAGAATATATGTAGGCATATGTTTGTTTGTCACAATTCACCCGAGAAGACGGTGAAAAAATTACCTCACGATCTGCGCTTTACTGTAATGGCTGACTGTATTCGCATAGGAGGCAAGGCAGCGAGGCAAATGGAAAGCTAGTGACAGAGGCGCAGTTCAGTTCAACTTTTTCTAACCGTGTTTTCTCGCGAAACAAACCCGTAACTATTAAATGTAACGACGGCAAAAGAAAGTTCAACCCTTCGTGTTTCAAACGACGCCATTGCGGGATTTTTCCGATGCTTTTAAATGGTTTTAATCGGGGGTTGAAATGAAGTGGTCGCCGCGGTCGCTCTGCCCTCTATTGCATGCAGTGCAATGGCTGTGCGTTGACACAAAGAGAAGGAGCCATATTCTCCATGTTAGTGGATGAAGACGAGCGGCCATTAGGAGCTCATAGAAACCAAGGCAGTAGCACAGCCCGCTCATAGACACAGTGCAGACCCAATGTATTACTATACAAACCGGCTAGTGCAATAGGAATCAATCGGGGAAATATTTTGTCAAGATCGCCGGCTTTCCAGACATATTTGTCGTGTTGCAAAGCGAACTGAAGGGCGGGAGGAGACATTTGAGGGGGACTTTCTTTCATGAAGAAGGCATTCTCACAAAATGGAAGAAGAAATATTGCCGTCGTTGTTGACCTCCTTTTCCTCAACGAAAGCCTATGCGCCATTACTACTTCGGTCGACACCGCTTTACTGGGAGTTACAGTAGCATTTAATAGGAAAATGTAAAGGAAAAATGAACAGTTTTAAACGTTTTCGCAAATGTTTCGCGATTATTTCCAGAGTAAGCCTGGATGAAGACAGATGAGAGAAGATTGTCAAATCACACTGAATCGCAGTTTTGAGTGTTTTTTCCAATAAATACGCCTTTATGTGTAATTTGTGTCTTTTTGTGTCAAAGTTATTTGTTTGATGAAAACATGAACATGAATGAAACGGGGAGTTTCCAGAAGGCCTATTCTTGTTGCAGATGGGGTTTGAGGGTATTTTTTTTTTTTTTGTGCAAAAACACGAGTCATTTTGTCTGAGAGCCAGGTCCTCCGTTATAGTCCCACAGAGGGCTAAGGTTTATGTTATGCAGTCGCACTTGGGGAACTTTTGCCGTTTCATGTCAAAGTGCATCGCTGCACGGAAAACATATTTATACACGTTTATGTGGTTTCTATTATTGAATACGTAGCGAAGTGCGATGCCAGTTTTAAAGCACCAGAATGGGAGTTGACCACGGACCACTGAGTTTTATGTAAAGGCCACAGCACAGATTACATCAATAAATAAAGTCATTTTCGTCGCATTAGCTTCGTCTGCACCGGACGGCTTTATTTCAGAGGACTGGTCTTACGGGACCTAACTTAGTGCCGTTTGACAGCAGGGAGGGCGGGACACTTAGGTGGTGCCATCAATGCCAGTGGTGGATGGAGAGAAATGAAATACGTGCCCATTGTATGGCGAGAGGAACGTGTGAGGCGGTTTAATCTTACCCGCTATATGATTAATATTAATAATTATGATTTTTAATAGATAATTCATTAGAAATTTTTTTTTTTTTTTAGAAATCCACTTACTGAATTTGTTTTTTAAAATTTCTTATTTTATGTTTATACAAAGCTTTTAGCATATAGAATCTAAGCAATTGTCCACTTATTCCTCTTTTCAAAGTCACACCTAACAATAAAATTCATACACTTCTGAATACCTGTGCAGCTGTAAACTTAATCTCAACATTTGTTTTTAGATACTGCCGCCAAGATGGTGAAAGAGCCAGGAAAGCCGAGGGGCAAGATGTCCTCCTATGCATATTTTGTCCAGACCTGCCGGGAGGAGCATAAGAAGAAGCACCCTGAAGCTTCGGTTAACTTTGCCGAGTTCTCCAAGAAGTGCTCTGAGCGATGGAAGGTAAGCTGGGTGGATGGATTTCATTCTCGAGAACTGACCATATGTCACTTTACATTGGATAATTCAGGTGCAGGATGTTGTTGGATAGTTTTACAGAGATGCTCACATTGTGCACTAAGTAAGACATTGCAGCACCCTCCCAGACCCTAAGGAGTCTGAGGCAAAGGGAATACTCAGACAGTACAATAAACAAGTCACCTTTCTGTTTTCAGACAATGTCTTCCAAGGAGAAGGGAAAATTTGAGGACCTGGCCAGGCAGGACAAGGCTCGCTATGAGAGGGAGATGATGAACTTTGTCCCAACCAGGGGAGGCAAGAAGAAGAAGTACAAGGACCCCAATGCCCCCAAGAGACCCCCGTAAGTACTGCAGGTCAACACTTGATCTTACAGCCTCTTGAAATGGAAAAACACAATATGAATCTCTCTTTATTTCCCCTTCTTGTCTTCCAGATCTGCCTTCTTCATCTTTTGCTCAGAGTATCGCCCTAAGGTGAAAGGCGAGACCCCTGGTCTGTCTATTGGAGATGTTGCCAGGAGGCTGGGTGAGATGTGGAACGGCACTGCTTCAGAGGACAAGCAGCCCTTTGAGAAGAAGGCAGCAAAACTGAAGGAGAAGTATGAAAAGGTAAAGAGATGGTGATGTATTGCATTGAGGCGACAAGATGATTCACGTTGTGTGGTTCGTCCTTGTGAGCTTAAATTACAAACCAAAGTTCGGGCTCCTGCATTAGTTAAGTGTTTATTTTTACTCTTTTATTGCAGGAGGTCGCAGCATATCGTGCTAAGAGCAAAACTGGTGGCGGTGGCGGTGCAGCAGCAGCAGGAAAAGCCCCGGCCAAGGCAGAGAAGAAGGACGATGATGACGATGATGATGAGGAGGACGAGGAGGAAGAGGAGGACGACTACGACGATGATGACGAGTAGTCAGCGAGCGGCATATGTAGTGGTCATTTTCTTGTTTATAAAGCATTTAACCCCCTTGTACACACTTCACTTACCGAAAGAAAATACGTTAGTATGCAAGGGGTAGGAAAAAAAACAACAAAAAAGGCTGTGTATATCAGTTGTTTTTATGCTGTACAGTTTTTTTCTCCTTTTTGTATAGTTGACACTACACAAGTATCGTGTCTGTATCTTTCTGCCAGTCTTATTTTTTCAGTGATAGTTCCTAGACCACTATCCTGCCTGGTACAGTGTAAAGGGGTGGGCTTACAGTATTTACCCTAGCTAGTGGTGCACAGCACATAAAAATGTTCTGAGTTAGATCTGAGTGTTTCTTCTTTTTTTTTTTCTTCTTCCTGTGTGTTTTTATTTTAAATGACATGTTATCAAAATTGACGTATCACAGTTGTTTTACTGATCTTTATGTACCACTGTAATAGCAAGAATAAGAGAAAAAAATGCCTTGTTTATTGTTGAGATTTAAATTGCTTCTGATGTCAATAAACATTTTTTTTTAATAAATCAGTTGTGTGTGTGTGTGTGTGTGTGGCACGGGGCACTCAAAAGGTGTCGCTAATTTTCTTGCAGGTTTCCTCTTCGAAGATTAAATGGGTCTTTTGGTGAGAGCAGACTTAATTTACGTGAACATTAATGCACAATTCCTCTGAGTAAAAACTGCATAATGTGCACAGTCTGGAAGAGTATTCGTAGGATAAACAGCAGCGTGTCAAAACAAACCTGCTCTTCCACTGCCAAAATCAATGCTAACAAAATGTAGTAGATGATTAAATGTACACCAGTTTATATGACAATATTGTGGACGGTAAAGGTTTATGAGAGTCTCTGTGTGCTAACTTGGATTGCTGTAAAGTAAAATTGACATGACGTGATGATGCTGGCAGACAATTGAACAGAGTGGGGGAAAAACAAGCGACTCAGGCCTTGATAAGCTGTGCCTATGAAGTATGACTCATTACCAAAACTGTTTATGCATCATATGTGTTTTAGCCTACTGTGGTTGTATGCAAACAAGCTATGTGCCGAGGCTCCTTGGCCTGGTGGAGATGCACTGAAAGTTGTAGCATGATTGCTCTGCATGCCTACATGCATCACTGACTGTTCCTGTTTTATTTAGATACAGCTGCTTCATCTCTCACGTACTCCTATCCAGGGCAAAAAAAAAGCATTTATATAAGAAGGATTATGTGCTTTGACAAACCCAGTGACATAAGAATATGGCTGATGTGTACGATGCATTGCAGTCCAAACCTAAAAGGCACACACACACACACATTGTGTACATTGTGGTGTCAACAACACAGTTTCCCCCCATGGGAGAGAGCCTATTCAGACAGGGGGTTACCAACTCAGCCTGAGCGTATACAAGTATTCATAGGAATGAGCTGAGCAGCACAGACATGCCTGTGATCTGTGGTGTAAATTACAGGGATGTATTTTCTTCTGTGCTGCATATCTGCTCAGTCTCAGCACTAATGTCAGCCTTGGCCTACTAAATGAGCCTTGGTATCAAGTAGGTGAGAGGACAGGCAGACACAGGGCAGCAGCTGACCTCTGCACCGCTCTGAAGAAGCCCAGCCAGTCCCTGAAGGTGACATGGCCTCTTGCTATCATTCCTCACACCTAACTGAGGATGCTTGCTTTTCCTATCAAACTTGAATCCAGCAGATGATGGTAATCATGGCAAATTGTCCTAAACCTCCAACCTGGAGTCACATCATGGATGTCTATATCAGTTATCTTTCCTGAAAATAGGAAAGCTAACTGGAGGCAAACATATACAATTACCAAACATGTGACAGCTGCAAGCTGCTGTCACTGCTGATTATTATTTCCCCCCACTGTTCCTGTGTGCAGTGTGCAGTATGGCCTGCCCACAGTTACAACAGATTGAGGGAAGCAGTTAAAATGGTGAATGTTTACACTCACACCCACTAAATTGGCCAACAGATTGTGCTTTTCATATTGCGGTGGATCACGCAGGAAAATGGGAAACTAAGCTGGAACAGTTGCAGGGCCTCGTGGCTGCACTCAGCTGTTGATCAGTGTCTGTATGGGCCTGTACAGGCCAGAAGTGCGCATACAGTATAGCAGGTTTAGCTACACAGCGCCACTGCCGGCTCCACAGCCCGTTAATCCCAGCCACCTGGTGTCCGCTGCACACACTGCTCCAATCAGTGGTCTCCGGTGACACCTAGTGGTCTTCTACTGCAACTGCATCAACACTGGTGATAAAATCCACCATCAGAGGTGAGAGCAGAGGTGTTTCCAAACTGTAGGTAATTTTCACTCCATATGTAATTAAAATAATAGGTAAAATAAACTGTCAGGAGTGAAGGAAGGATTGAGACATTTAACTGAATCATAGTAGGGATTTGTGACTTCACCTGTGTCCGAGGTAGGTTGTTCTTTATACATTAACAGTTGCTGGAGTTTTGACTTCTTTATCTTTGTCGTTAATAAAAGTTAAAATAATACAATATCAAAATAAACCTGCTTTCATAGTTCCACCAGACTGTTAGCAGCAAAATGATTTTTTTTGCACAATATCTTTATTAGGTTTTTTTTTTTCAAAGTAATGCAAGACATACAAGAAAAATAAGGATAAAAGTAAAAAAAAAAAAAAAAAAAAAAAAGCAAATAAAAAGAGTGAATAAAACAAGAGCAGAAACTGAACAGGACACGCACTTCAAGCAATGACATACATTGCTGCATCACTAGTACTCTAAGTTCAAACACAAATTCTCAAGGAAGAGGTGAGTGGCCTATTATAGATCTTATCAATGATCAGGGTCCCCATTAAACTTGGTAAGATGGTCTAAAAATGGCTGCCAAGTCTGGTAGAACTTCTTAAGATTGTTCATCATGCTGTATCAAATTTTCTCCATGTGCAGTACAGAGGTAAGTTCTGTCAGCCATATCTTGAAAACAGGTACAATTTCTGACTTCCAGTGCATCAAAATCAGTCTCTTTGATATTATCATTCCATACATAATAGTGTTCTGGACAGGGAGGGTATGAGTCAGTAAAGACAGAGAATAGCCAAACAGTGCCACCTCTGGCTCGGGCTTGAACACACAATTATACATTTCAGAAAACCATTTGAACACTTTACTCCAGAAATCATGCAACTTTGGACACGTCCAGAAAATATGGGCTAGGGAGCCATCAGCAGACTTACAGTGATCACATAAAGGAGAGACTGTAGGATAGATTCTATGTAACTTAGTTTTTGAGTAGTGAAGTCTATACGTGACCTTAAATTGAATTAACTGATGTCTGACATTAATTGAACAGTATTGAATCCTACTGAGGCTCTCCTCCCAAACATTATCATCAATCTGTAACCCCAACTCATCTTCCCAAGCTGTCTTTAAAGAGTGAGTGGAAAAATTCACTTGACCAGAAAATACCTCAACAAAATCAGAAATCAAATGTTTTGCATCAGGAGGGCCGAGCAAAAGTTTATAAACCTTGTTATCCTCAGGGAGAGACTCGAAATTTGGCACATTTTGGCGCACATAGTTCCTGATTTGTAGGTATCTGAAGAAGTGTGATGATGGAAGAGAAAACTTGTCTTTTAACTGAATGAATGAAGCAAACTCTTTGTTAATGTACAGATCTTTTAAAATGACTATGCCTTTAGCTTCCAACTGTAGAAAGTTGGGTCAGAGAATGAAGGGGGAAATGCATGGTTACGACACAATGGGCTATAAACAGAAGTGTCAGGCAACTTGCAGCATTTCTTAATTTGCTGCCATATTTTCAAGCAGTTGAGAATTATTCGGTTAGCAGCAAAATATTGTACAAAAGTAAAAACACTCATTAAGGAGACAAATATATACTTTATTAATCCCAGAAGGGAAATTCATTTTTTTTTCATTCTGTTGTCATATACACACAGGCCTGAATTACACACACATGCACAAACAGGACTTATACATGCATTAAATGGAGAGATGTCAGAGCAAGGGGGCTGCCTAAGGACAGGTGCCCCACGCAGTTGGGGGTTTGGTGCCTTGCTCACTTTGGTAGTGCCAAAGAGGCAAACTGGCACTTCTCCAGCTACCAGTCCACACTCCATATTTGGTCCAGACAGGACTTGAACTGTTCCCAACCCAAGTCCCTATGGGCGACTGCCACCCTGGAGTCTGATTGGCTCCTGTAAGAGTGTGATATGATATGACTGGATCATTATCAATGTATAAATGTTTAATCTGCATTTTAATGCTGCTGCAGGTGGAGATGGAGGTGGAGCTTTATATTTTACATTCAATGTATGAAAATGCATCCCATTTTATCAGCTTATCAAATGTTCTGAGTGTACTATAGCAATCTGCAAAGTAACTGGAGCTGTTAGATAAATGCAGTGAGGTAAAAAAAATATATATATATTTTAGAATTAAGTGTAGTAGTGGTATAGTATACATAGTACTGTACAATAAATAGTACTAAAGTAAATAACATGTTCATCAATAAGTGTTTATAAATAAGTACAGTATTTAAGTAAATGCACTTAATTACTTCCCACGGTTGGATAATTTATAGTTGTGCCAAAATGTGAAAATATAAATTGTATCAAGTAAAACACTGTTGAACCAGTTAACATAAAAAAGGCTTGAAAATTAAACAGGACGGCAGAAGAGATACCTGCACACCAATGCAACTGGGCTGGACAGCCACAAAAAAAGGTTCACAGGCTGAGATCACTGCAAAGAAATGTCAGTTTATTTAGGACATTCATGCACAAAAAGAAGGGTTCTCAAAGTGCAAAAAAATAACTGATGAAAGTCAAGGACTGAAACGCTTGCTGCTGTTTTTATGAACTTTTTTGTATTATTAATTTTTCTCTTCTGCTGTCCTTTCTTGGTTATCCATTGACCGATGCACCCAAGATTAACTTTTTGTTGCCCTAAGTAGGTGCAGTTTCACAGTTCCCCTAAAACTTTATTTTTAAATAATAATAATAATAATAATAAATTAAATAGGAATTTTATTTTTTTTATTTGTAGTTACTTTGTGATTATCACAGTCTGACAACCCCAACATGCATCACAGATCATAAAGACCTGTCATAGAATTCCAGTGCTGGCCTAACCAGTTATAATTACCAGTTATGTTTATGCAAATGGGTTCTTTTTTATTGCAAACAGACATGTTTACCTTACATGATGCTCTCAGATATTGCAACAAAACTGGACAAAAATAAGGAATTAAGTCACCCTACTCTTCCTTTGTGTGTTATAAACAAAACTGAGACTGATGGTCAACAGGTGGAGGTGATTTTATGGTGACCTACACACACACACACACACACACACACACACACACACACACACACACCTCCACACAGGCATACACACACATGCCCACAATTAGCCGACCAACAGAGACCTAGTGACGGGCATGTGACCATAACACATTCCTTGCTCCTACAGAATGTATTTGATCATAAGATAAGATAAGATAAGATAAGATAAGATAAGATAAGATAAAAAACACTTTGTTGATCCCTTAATGGGAAAATTCACTTGTTACTGCAGCTCAAATATCACAGATAAAAAAAAAGTTGAATGGCAATAGAATACTTAAAATAATGAATAAAGATAAAATACAAAAAGATAGTCTATATACCAGAATTAGAAACATATAAAATATAAAGTACTAAATTTAGACACAACTACACACTCAATACTATTTACACTATATACAACTTTCACTTATGCACATATGGAAAGAATAACATATATGAATATATGTATGGGTATATATTGACAGCTGTACAGGATAATTGCACATCGGATGTAATACATGGTGTGTGGTATCAAAATTAAAAACAATGTAAGAACAATTTAAACAGTGTTGCCTTGCAAAGGCAGATACCATAGAGAGGCATACTGCAAAGAATATTAGTAAAGGATATTTTGCAGTGAGGTTCACTTTGGGGAATAAATAAATATTGCACAGAATTGACAGTAGATATACTGTGTTGTGTTGATATATGTGATGTTTTCACTGTGTAAACAAACAGAAAGAAAAAAGAGCAAATGTTTTTTCTCATATTTATTTTTATTTTGTCATCATTTATATCTTGTAGACAGCCACCTGAGCTGTTTGATTCCCAAGCTGGGTTTATTTTCCAGTTTGTGAAATTGAGCCGGTTACTAGCTGATGTGCTTTCTTTGTCCTGAACAGCAGCGACCCCCAGAAATTTCTCAGAGGGTTGGTCAGATGGGGCCACAAAAAGAAAGCCATAATTTTAGGAATTCTTTTATGCTGTTGAAGTAAAGGTTAGTTAAAAACCATGTCTGTATTAGAATTAATGAATGCATACTGATATACTTTGGTTTATTATTTTACTGTTGATATTATTTATTATCTGATGTGCGTAGACTAATACTGGTATTTAACATTTTGAGTTCCAAGACAATCCCGTTTTAATGTGTTATGTATCTGTATCTGTCAGGTTGTTCTTCAAATAGGCTGGTTGTCCTTTTCCTTAAAAAGACAAATACACAGCTTTTATTTGAGGGCGTACATTGACTATAAGGAACTAAACATTTACTGGGAACAAGCCTTCACAAGTTTATAACACCACACAGAGGCAGCAGTTTCATTAGTCTTTTCCAGCTTATGGCTCTATTATTATAAAGACAGTATTCTGTGTTGGGAATATGATGCCTGATGAAGACCCAAGACTGAAATGGACTTCAACTTTTTTCCCCACCTGTGTGGGCAGGAGTTTATGCATTAGACAACACGTAGTTTGATTCTTTTGCTGAGAGATTAGCCACTAAAAATGCACAAAGACTCAGTTTGTATAAAGTGCAGAGCCAGCAGAGACCAAGGCACTGTGATCAGTCACCCCCTAATGAAGACCTAAACCTGATGACAGTAATTTCTACTCAAACAACCACTTTTCTCAAACGGCATTTTGCACAGCCAGGAGTCAGCAGCCAGCGTGAGAGGCAAATCATAACCCTGTGCCTATTGAGTTTGTGTTCACTGAAATGAGCATGTCAAGGCTCTGCAGAAGACTGCAGAATGGTTTGATTAATTGATTTTTTTCTGGATAAGAGGAGTGACATCCCATAGGATCATGATTCTGTGATTTTTTTCTTTCTTTTTATCTATTTTCTTTTCTAAGGCAACTCCTTGTTATAACAATGTGTGTATTATTTCATAATATTGTGCACATGCATGTGTGCAGGACCAGTGTGAAAAAAATCCACATTTTCTATATTAATGTCATATTTTTAGTGTTTGAAGTGTGTTAAATTTTAGTCTCTATGGGGGAAATCGCCCACACACTGACAAAGAACTAAAAGAATGTTTTCAGATGCAATACAAGAGCAGTTTATTAAAGATATACAACAGGGAGAAAAATATCACATAGGTATATATTGTGCACAGTACGACAGAATACATGAAATATATCCTTTTTCATGCATTGTCAAACTATGACCTCACATCATGTCAATCACATTTAAAACACCAACTCCGAAACTTATCATCAAAGTTTCACAACAAATTCAATTTTCTGTGTGTTTTTCACATCTGTCAAAAGCCTTTAGACAGCTGTTTGACCAAGAGCAGTTTAAAAAATGTGCCGAAACCTGCGGGTCACATACACCTGCAACCAGAGAGAGGAACAGGGCAGGAGTGGACGGCAGGCCAGCAACAAAAAGAAGTGGAAATACATAGGAGCAGTGTCCTTCTTATGCTCTTCCACGACAAAGAAAAGGCAACATAAACATATACAGAAATGCACAACAGCAAGTATGATGCTTGCAGCAGAGTGCAAGTGAATAGCAGCATAGTAGTCTTTCAGACTCATTAATAACATTCATAACTCATTTCATCTTGCATTTGGCAAGATGCGTTCAGAGAGCGGCGGCAGCCCAGGCAGGTAGGCCAACTTTAGTGGCCTTTAGTGGTGGTTGTTTCAGGATTGTCTGAGCCAGGGGAGCTGCTGCATCTGCTCCAGAGTGGGGCGATCCTCTGGGTCCACAGCCAAACACACATTCAACAAATTCAGGCAGCCTTAGAAGAGAGAGGGCAGAGAACGAAGCAAAGATTAGGGTGGGAGCTGCAGTTATTGTCAGTACCAAATCTCAGGTGCTGTATTGACAACAGCATTGTCTTACCTCTAGACAACTGCCTGCTGGACTTTAAACCTTTGCGGAGTAAGCTGTAGGTGGTGAACTGATCCAGCAGCATGTCATGCAGCAGTGCGCCCAGCTGCCAGACTGTGGTGGGACCTGCCTCATATGTTCTGTGTCTCAGGTACTCTGGTGGTACGTATGCAAATGTTCCTACAATACACACACACACACACACAGAGACAGAGAGAAATAAAGAATGAGGAGTGAGTTTTCAATGAAAGTCATCGCTCCAGAGATCAACAGATGGATGAAGAGCAGGAGCAGAAGGCAGACATCGTACCAGCAAAGACACGACAGGGTTCATTCTTAATCAAGCAGCCACATCCAAAATCAATGATCCGCACTCGGGGGACATCGGAGCTGGTCTCAATGAGGACATTGTCCGTTTTGATGTCCCGATGGAAGACTCCCACCGAGTGCATCTTGATGCACGCGTCCACCAGCTGCTTCATGATGTTCGGAGACAGAGACAAAGACAAACAGATGAGTTATAGTGGAGTGAACAAGGGAGTGTAAGGTGGTACTTTCACATTATGTGACAATGTTGCAGCTTCCACACAAAACTGTTGCTCAAAGTTCAGTTATGTCCATTTGAGAACTGAGCTGAGAACAATGACATTTAAACGCTGGTGACACCAAAGATAACACAATGTAAGGGTGCCTGGGTGTAAAGGCGTTTCTGAATTGACCGTGAAGCCGGACTGCAAATAAAGTCCATGTTGATGCAAATTTGGATCCACAAAGGGTTGCACAAATTGAGGCAAGAAAATGTTTCTGCTCCAGCAGAAGCTTTGCTCTCATCTTGAGGCTTTATGACTCCAATTCATGAACTTACAGAGATAAGACAAAAAGGACTGCTGGCAAGCTTAGAGCTAACATTGGCTGTTTGGGACGACTCAACACACACTGCAAAAACAATCCAGCATCACTATATAATCTATTAACTAATAATAACACCATTACTTACAACTTAGGAACCCTTTATAAAGGTGGACTACTAGACAGTGGTAACTAAATATGAAACAAGTTTAAGATTTAGGTTTTTGTATGCACCAAATTTTAAAAATGTAGGTGTGATAGCAGCCCTCAACTCTCCACAGACACTGACAACACTGAAAACTGTAAGCTTGGCACAGTTTTAAGGGAACACCACACACAGATATGAAAACATGCTCCAACCAGTTTCAGTACCTTAGCCTGGTCTTCTGTCAGAGAATCACAGCTGTTGACATAGTCCAACAGGTCCATAGAGGGGACTGGTCTCTCCATGACCAGGAGGATCTCCTGGTCCAGATCATACCAGTCCAACAATGTGACAGCAGCAGACTGTCCCACTAAATGTGGTCCACTTGCCACCTTCATCATTAGGACCGCCTCCAGAGGGAGCGAGTGCGACATCCCATTTATGATCTGAAAGAAACAAAATACAGAACAAAATTTGTGATTGTGGTTGTGAATGTGTGTTTTAATAGAGGTGGTTGTGAATGTGTGTTTTAATAGAGGTGGTTGTGAATGTGTGTTTTAATAGAGGTGGTTGTGAATGTGTGTTTTCCTCGTCAACAACAGAGTAACAACAAAGTGAAAAAGTTCAACCATGATTTTAACAGTTGATGCTGAGACATCAGATTAAGTCACTCACCACTTGCTGATATTTGACGCGAGCTTTAGGGATGCGTTTGTGATTGGACAGAATCACCGGTGCTTTGGTTAGTACAGGGAGTGATGACTTTGTGTGTATGTGTGATGTGAGAATACGGATGTTATATTTACCGGTAAACTGTCGGACTTCCTTACTCCAGCATAGACCGAACCAAAGACTCCTTCTCCGAGCTTATGAAGCTGCAGGTACTTGGCCTCAAAGTTGGCTGCACACACACAAACACACAACAGTCATGTTTTAGCACAGTTGTGAGGAACGTCTAACACTGAGCCTGTTTATATCTGGTATTAACATGTATCTCGGGTGATCTGATCACAAGTGGACAGGGCTGAATACAAGTGTAAACAACCACCAAGCAAGCAGTTAACGAGAGTGTGGACATAGTAACTGTTTATGGGGCTGTCTCGGCTGTCCACTTCACAAACACACACTCACATACAGTCATCTAATTATTTCTCACACTATCAGCTTACCTCTGCTGGAGCTGACTGAGTCGGACGCCCTCCCGTTGTCCTGTTGGGAGGCTGAAGGGCTGCTGGAGCTCGGGGAGACTTCACAGCCGCTGTCCCTTCTTGGCGTCCTGGGAGTCCTTGTTGCTGGCATATGCTCAGCAAAGGCCTCCTTCTGACCCTCAGTCTCTGTGACGCCCACCACTGACACCTCAGTGGGCTTGTCAGTGTTTGCGTCACAGTTGTCACCCCTCTGTTTCTTACTGGGGGTCTTGGTTTGGGTGCTGGCCTTCCTCTTGATCCCCTTGGCCTGCACAGTCTCCACTGCCACTTCAGTGGGTTCATTAGCACCTCGCTGCCTTTTTCTGGGTGACTCTGGACGATCCAAGCTGATCTTTCTTTTGTGGCTTGTCACCTCAGAGTCTTCTCCCTGGCAGATCTTGGGTTTGAACTCTACAAACAAGAGAAATCCACTTTACATTAACTTGTTGATCTTAAATGATTCTGTGAAAGTCTGTATTAAGTTTAACAACATTGTTTTGTGATGTTCAGTCCCACCAGTTTCAAATTTAATTGTTTTCCCCACAACATGTGCACATGTAAAATACTGTAAGGTCAGGTAAAGACTGTTACAAGGTCACAGTTTACAAAGTGAATTTCAGGTCTGTGACAAGACACAAAGTTTGATCTCCTACATAAAAGTCAGATGCCTTACATGACTACCCACCATCGCTATGTCTACACCGTTATCAGTGTCAGCAAGTGACTAAGTACATTTAAGTCACTGTACTTAAAGGAAGACTCAACCCATTAAATGACCATTTGTAAATCAATTAGTCGTGCTTTCTTACCTTGAACTCGTGGAGCTGTTTTCCTCAAAGGCGTCCACAGAAAAGGACGAACAAATCGTTTCTCTGATGGACCGGGGAACTTGTTCAGCAACAGCACAACTGTATCAAACATTCAGAAGAAATTAAATTAATGACTTTGTAAACAGGTTTAAATATTTTGACTGCACTGACAAATATTTCAACTTTTTGCATGAAAAACACGCTGAACTACAGAAAAAGTGACAATAAGTGACTTTTTGCATGTAAAAACAGGTGAAGCTGTTTGACAGGATTTCACACTTACATGAATCGTTCTCTGGGTTCAGAGAATGTAGAGTTTTTGACGTCTCAGCGTCCATGTTGTTTTGTGAGCGTACTCAATAGGAATGTCTTCGAAAAATTGTGTGTGTGTGTGTCTCTCCAATACTTGTGTAAAACTCTGCTGAATTGTGGAGAGAGGGTCTACTTACCAGTTTCTGTGTGTTCCGAGGTCTTTGGTGGTGATTCCGAGTTCCATTCTGTGACATCACGTTTTGATGTCAGGCTAAAATACCATGGCAACCAAAAAACTACCATTGGTTCTAAAACACAGAGCAGGCAAATTCAAAAAGTCAAAATCAAACAATAACAAGATTATTACACATTTATCATGTGATTGTCATGATGTTATTTGTTTATTGATGATAAATTATTGATGAGACCTGCATTTATTGATTTCTTTGGTCGCTCCAGGACAGTGCAATGAGTTTATGAACTTAATATGGCGAATGTGTTGGGAAGTTACTGAGTTATGACACATCCAGCAGTTACAGACATGGGCAGATTATGAGATTATGAGATAATGGGCCCCTGGGCAGAGACATGCAAAGGGACCCCACCACCACCAATCATCATAGCATCATCATCATCAGTGCAAGTCTTTATATGTGTGTCACTGTTTGACTAACAGCGTCTTCAGCAACAGTTTTCTATAAAAATGAAGGTGGGTTTTTTTGGACATTCAGTGGCACAACCATACAGCCTATGAACACAGCAAGACATTTTTTTCTGGGTATCTCACACATTTGCAGTGTTTTTCTGCCATCGTGAAGCGCGCACAACTACCGTGACTATACTGTGACATCCACCCTAAATTGGTCTATAGACTGAATCACAATGCTTGTTTACAATAACTTCCAGGTAGAAAACTCTTGTGCCAGACACATAATATCAAACTGCACTGAGCAATTGGGTGGTGTTTGGCTAACTAAGAAAGTCCCACCTAAAAATATATTTAAGTATCAGTTTAAGTTAATGCTATATTATGATTATTTTCACCACTTTATCTTTTCATCAGGCAGTCCTCCCTAGCTGAAGCTATTATCTTAAAGCCACCAGACTCCAGTGACAGGAGTTGCTGGTCTACTGCTGTCTCAATCAGTTAGTGTGTAAAGTAAAGCAGAGAAAATATTCCAGATATAGCATAAAATTAAACCTATACAAGTTTTTTGGTGGGTCTTTTTGGGTGGCTGAAATAAATATTGTTGCAGCCCCTGTCCACAGCAGTACATTATTTAGCTTTCGCGCTGGTAGATTTGGTTTATCAAAGATGATAGCAAAGCAACACAGTAGCCTACATAAACTAGGCACAGCAGAAATGTAAGATCAGTCAGACCACATGTTTAATTATATATATCTTAGAACATTACAGTTATGGCTGAAAATGACAAAAGAAATAAACAAGTTTGTAAAATTGATATATACACAATGCGAAACAATTGTCAGTCATCTACCAGGAAGTGTTAGAAAAACATCACAGTGATTTGGTCTATAGGTGTAGCCATAGCTTTTGCTATTTCAGTTCAGGTATTTCAGTTCAGGTAATTGTAATGTTTTGGTCATCTAAAAAGTTGCTGTTCAGAGTCGTAGTAAAAGACCCTCTACAAAGACCCCCTGTTTTCTGGTAAGTACATTTTTAAGCCTGTTTGGTAGCAAAAATTAGCATTAGCATTATCACAGTTAACTATACCTAGAAATATCTTTGGTGTCGGCTAAAGTGCCAAACTAGTGGCTTTAAAATGGAAGTCCACAAACCAATGGGAGGCCCTGGTGCTGTTGTCCATTATTTTATACAGTCTATGGTTAGGATCCATGACCACAGGGAACATAAGGGCCTTGCATCACATCTGCCATAGGCCTATGTGCGCTTAATATTTTTCTTGTCACAGACGACGACACTAGAATGGTTGTGGACTTGTTTGTTACTTTGCTGCTGAAACTTTTGTTTATTTTTCATGCACATGTTTCTTTGTGTTGGTAATGTGCAAATGTAACAACAAAACTCAAACAATTAGAGAGTCTCCATTGTGTCACTCATTTAAATTGTTAATGCTAAGAAATGGCTTGTTGACACCCAAAGATGTGAACACTGATACACTGCTAATGATTAACTCTAACATGTGATAGGGGATTTTGTCTGTCACTGTACTATATGTGATGTGTGTGTGTGTGTGGGTGTGTGTGTGTGTGTGTTTATATATCATCAGTGTCTCCAATTAAAAGGCACTGCAGTCATTCTGCATTTTCCCTCTGAAAGTCAATGTGATTCACAGCGAGGGACCAATCAGATGCATCTTCTGAGTACGAGCCCACCTCTGCACCAATCACGTGAGGGCTGTTTCCCTCTGGCCTGGAGCATGAGGGTAAACACTGTGTCTGAGCTGAGTGGCTTTAAAGAGAAACAACAGTTTATATTTGAAAGACCCGTGCATGAGGAATTTATTTTATGGGACATACATGCTGACATGATCTGAACAAAGCAGCCTTTCAAAGATGGTTCTGAAACATAATTTCACATTAGTATACTGTAATAAACCCTTAACTCCACTGGGTGATGCTGCTGCAGAGGAAAAGGCTAGCCTGTGTCAACATGCATCTCATTATAATCATAGCCCTTCTGTGATTTCTACAACCAACTCATTAGAGGAATATAAAAGTCTCACTCATATTATGTAAATCTTCTGTGTTTTTTTCTTTTCTCTCAGAAGCAGCGGAAAGTAGAGACGTTTCAGGTAACAGTCCTTTGTAATGATCGTATTTATATCGTACAATAGGCATAACAAATAAGTTTATTCAGTCACTTCGTTGCCTTTAAAGAGACAGAACGTTTAACAAAGAAGGTGTTGACAAGTTAAAGTGCATCTAAGCTTGTCTGTGTATGTGATAGACAGTGGTAGAGCGTGATTGCATGTTCTTGTGTTTTTAAGCAGATACCGTGTTGCAACGCTTGAGTAGGCGGCCACACAAATGTTGAGTTCTTGTGAAATCAGATTTGTCATCCTGCACTCATGGTTGAGTCATAATATGCCTCTTTTCTGTGTGTGTGCTTGTGTGTCTTTTGTATGAGACAGTATTTGTGTTTTGGCAGTGAATGCACAAGTGTACGTGCTTGTGTTTATACATGTTTATATGAACTGTATGTGCGAACTGTATGTTGACTTGCAGCTGGTTATACAGGAGAGAGAATTGTGTGCTGTAGAAAAAGAAAGACAGGCGTAGGCAGAAAGACAAAGAAAGTGACTAATGCCACATGGAACAGCACTAATCATGATGTGTCTTCTGTTGAAGTACAGTCAAATAACACACTTATGTTAAGAAAAAACAAAACATGAAAAGACTCTCTGGTACAGAAAAAGTGGATTAGTCTTTATTAACACTGAAGGATAAACTGGTGAACAACATATTTCTTAAAAAACTACAAATCCTACAAGGTACAAAGAATAAATTAATACAGGTGTACAAGCTCATTCTTTATGACTAAACATATTCAGTACTTGGATGTGACATGAGATACATACAAACAGACATACAGACATACATACAGACAAACAGACATACATGGGTGGCAGTAACTTCGTCCATAGGGACTTAGCTTGGGAACCGGAGGGTCAACGGCTCCAGTCCCCACCAGGACCAAATATGGAGCGTGGACTGGCTGCTGGAGAGGTGCCAGTTCGCCTCCTAGGCACTGCCGAGGTGCCCTTGAGCAAGGCACCGAACCCCCAACTGCTCAGAGCGCCTGTCGATGGGCATCCCCCTCACTCTGACATCTCTCCATTTAATGCATGTATAGGTCCTGCTTGTGTGTGTTTGTGTGTGTGTGTGTGTGTGTGTGTGTGTCTCTCTCTCTGTGTATTTCGGGCTTGTGTGTATGTGACAACAGTGAAAAAAATTGAATTTCCCCTCAGGGATTGATAAGGTATATCTTCTTCTTCTTCTTCTTCTTCTTGTATAGATATTTTATTTTTGTAAAGTAACTTGAACTGACCTGCACTACAGAATTTCTGTTGATTAATATTTATGGGGTTTATTTGATCAACAAATTCATTTAAAAATCTGTCCATTGTTTCATGTCTTTTTTTTTCATTCAAAAGACCAGCGTTTGTGTCTTGTGTGAAACAAAAGTCAACTTTGACTTATTTTAACAACTTAATATGTGATGTATGAGACATCATGTCATGGGACATTACCTTAGCAACAAATGTATTTATTTTAAGCCAAACAATGAGCTTTTATCTAAACCTAACCACATAGTTTTGGTGTAACTGCAACCGTTTCACAACGCTGACCAGGAGTTTAACACTGCGACCGTTAACGGTCATAAATGAGCTCTTATGTTGTCTATCAGTAGGGGTCCTAATTTGGGAAAGTCTCCTGTGGGTCATATTCAGATGGTGGGAGCATATGATCTACCACTTGTTGGTATTTTTAAGTGATATGATGCTGATTCTCTGCTACATATGATGGTATAATAATAATAATAATAATAATAATAATAATAATAATAGTAATATTTATACATTTTATGGAGCGCTGTCTGTGGTACTCAAAGACACTTGACATCAGTTAAAAATGATCATAAAATAGAATACAGTAAAATTCACATAACATCATTCACACATTTCAAACCGTCTTGAAAAGCTGAGTTTGGATGAGTGATTTGAACTGAGAGAGGTCAGTGCAGTCTCAAATGTGTGTGGGGAGGGAGCAGCTATGGAGAAGGCTCTGTTGCCCAAGGTTTGGTGCTTGGTCCTGAGTGGTGGAGTCAGGAGGTTGGCATCAGAGGAGCGGAGGCTGCGGGAAGGAGTGCGTTGGTGGAGCAGGTCAGTGAGGTAAGAGGGGGCCTGGCAGTGGAGGGCTTTGTTAGAGAAGAGGAGGACTTTGAATTGGATGCACCGTGGGACAGGGAGCCAGTGTAGGATTCTGAAGGACAGGGGTGATGTGATCGCAGACGACAGCAGAGTGTGATGTATTAGAGTTTATTTAGGACTTTGGATAAAGTACCATGAAGAATGCTGTTACAGTAGTCAAATCTGGATGTGATGTAGGCATGGATGAGAGTTTCAGCAGCAGAGAGGGAGAGTGATGGGTGAAGATGAGCTATGTTTTTTAGGGGGAAGAAGGCAGTACTGGAGATTTGATTGACATGAGAGAGGTTGTTGTCAAAAATGACTCCAAAGTATATAATGAACAAAGGTTGGTTTCACTCTGTATTTCTTTATACATCTTGTTGTTATGGTGTAGTTATACAGCAGTGCAAATGTGACGCCAAACCAGCAAGACACAAATTCTCTGCAATCTCCATTCAGGAGATGATATAAAACAGGTACCATCAGTTCCGTGCACCAGCCTTTATGAATCTGTTCCTCAGTGTGTGTCTAAGCTCTGACCAAGGTTGTACTCCATTTACCATGAATGAATTGAACCTCAAGTTAGCAACCTTCATGCAGACATGGAGGAATACAAGGCCTGGATTGATAGGTTTAAATGTGTACAGGGAAAATAATTACATTCATCAAAAGCTGACTTGGAAGTTTTGATGACAGGCAAACAATAAAACATCTAATTAAACATCTGCACAGTAAAATGTTGACAGACATGTCAAGCTTTGCTTCCAGGATCAAATATGCACAGAACAGCCTCGAGCTTCATAGCTGTCAAAGGAGAAAACAAATCATAATATTTACTGACTGGGTGGTATTTGTGTTTAGGTTGACAAGAACAATAGCGACAAAAAAAAGCTCAACTGCGATGCTTTATTATGATGATGATAAACGCTGTGTATTAAATGGGATAGTTGAGATTAGCACTGACAAACTGGAGGGAAGCAGATTAGAAGTATTGAAAAACACAGAAATGTGCTCTTAGCAGTGTCAAACATCCGTTTATTGATCTGGAATCAATACCTTTGTCTTTTACATTCCTCACTGAGTCTCTCCATCCGTTTTTTTTGTGAGTGTATCAGTGCTGCTGTTTCATTATTCAGACAAACAAATCAAGCTGCAGATGAAACGAAAATGTCAAAGGAGCTGCTGACTATTGTTTCCATATAATATTGAGAGAAGATTATATTAAGAGAAAGAGATGGGAAGGGAGAAGAGAAACAGGATGAGGAAACAAAACTGCAGAACAAGTATGAGTGGAATGAGCTTTGGTATGCTGCTGCCTCAGCGTGTGGAGCATATTGAGACTGGAAGGACTGACTAAGGTAATCAGGTCATCTGCACTTTACAGGTTTGATCTACACTGATTATACTGTAATCAAAGAGCCAATGTAAAAATGTTTCTCAGTTGGGAATTGCAAATGAGGCATTGCTCTTGCTCAGCACTTAGAAGACTGGCTTGGCTTTAACAGACTGAACAAACAAGATGTTTTCATCTTTTGGTAACCTTATCATTTCTTTCTTAAAGCCTAGACACACCAAACTGGCTTCAAAGAGCTAGCGGCAATGAAGGCTGACTGATGCATTGCCTCATGTCGCCTGCGTCTCGGCCAAAAAGTTGCACATGAATGCACCACAAAGACTACAGCCGATGGTTAACCAGCACGTACGAAAATTAACAAATTGGCAACACAATCCAATGTTGAAAGAACAAAGCATATTTACCATGTGCTAGTGAACAACCCAAACCATCACAAAACATTTCTGCTGAAGAGCTCAATGACTAATGAAAAATAATCTAACTTATGTAGCAAGTATGTTTTGATGTCACTCCCTTTTGACTTTAGCTATTCGTTTACTTTCCTCACTTCCATTTCTCTTCTGTTGCGCCGAGTTGAACTGCCAATCAGAGTGAATTCGTTCACTAAAGGGCTCTGCCGGCTCTGACGCTTCCACAATTCAACATCTTGAATCAGCCAAAAATAGCCGACAAGGGATGAGTGCCAATGGTGCAGGACACACTAGGGCAACTAGGGTGACAGACACTCACCAATGGCCCAACATTGACAGACGGCTGGCTGTTGGCTGTCAAGGCCTTTAAACCCTTTTCATACGTGCACAGCAAACCTAAAATTATCTCGACCTTACCCGGAGGAGCTGTATGTGAGTGCGCAAATCCATTTGATTGATATTAAACACACTTTACCCTGTCAGCTCCCTAACAGAAGGTCTACGTAATGTCCTGTTGAGCCCATGTGTAAATAAAGCAGGTAATTGTCTGGAGAATTCACAGCAAGTGAGTGGGCTTGTCGATGATGTTTCTATCATACGGCTTGCTCGAAACGGCAGAAAACAAACATCTGAGGGTGAAGAAGGGGCATTCACACAATGATGGCAGCAAAAATGTCGAGCTGGAGAGATGACGAGATTCGGGAACTTCTGTTGAGAAGGGCTGAAGCCAAAATCGTCAGACAAAAACAAGGCACATCAAGAGATTGTGTTGTTTATGACCAAATTATGAAATGGCTACGTGACCAGGGTGTAATCTGTGTACTACCAAACTTCTGCATGCAGCACTTTTTATTCACAAACAAAAAGATTTTTTCCTGCCTAGGTGAGAATGCTTCTGACACAGGCAATCTCCTGTTGTGTGCTACATGTGTGAAGATAATCTCCAGACAATGCCTGAACCAGATTCTCTGAACATTGTCCCCAGTTTACATGAGAAAACAGCTTGAGATGGCTGGGATTGTTTGCATGACCAGATAAACAGAAACATGTCACTCTTTGATACGGACAGTATATTTAAACCAGGCAGTTAAACCATTTACAGCACTGTACAAAGTGTACACAACACTACATCACTGATTGGTTGAATAACAACATTACAAATGAAATATTGCAAAGATTTTACTGACGTTAAACCTACATTACTCCAAATTACGGATACTAACACTGAATGACAACGTATAATATGGAAGAGGAAACTCATCCTAACAAACCCACAGAGAATTAACTCCGAGCTTTGCAGCTCTGCATAGCTTTGAAGCTTTTAGCTCTGATAAACACACTGTACACTACCTGCAGCACCAAACAGGAGGCGGATAAAATTAGCAATGAGCTGTTGTAGAAAATTATTATGACTGCAAATACAGGCCCTTATCAAAGCAGACATTTTGTCCTGTTGTAGAGGTAAAGCACAGGTGTTACTAATAACATTAACAGTCTCTGTTATATTCAAGTGTCCCAGTGAGCCAAGACAATGTGACAGTAAGCCAGCATGCACAATCCAGAAACTGAAGCAGCTAAATTGAATTCAGCTATCATTCTTTCTATTGCTTACAGCTGTGCTCTTCCTACATGTCAAAATGTCTTCAGTGAAAACGGCCTGTGCTGCTCCACACCTGCTGTTACCTAACATTTTAGCCTAAAAGGCGCTGTATACGACATTTGGTGCATAATTATGATTTAGAGTCTGAGCTGTGATTGTCTGCACATGGCTCTCAACATGGAGGTGGCTAAGCACGTGGCTGGCAACTAATGGTGCTAAAAGCATGAGGAGTGCCAATGTGGTATATACTTCTGCATTGAATGGATGCCGTAGCTACGGTGTAGGCTCTGTGTCGACGTGGAGCCTACACCGTAGCCTGACGTGCACCTCCCCAGAAATGTAACTACACATGACGGCAATGCAGATCTTCTGTCTATTATTGTAAGCTGAAACCATTTCCCTCAGTGGAAAGGAAGCGTTTATCTACTTTTATTTCACCGATAAGAAACAATAAATTATGAAGACAATAATGCCTTCACAAAAATAGCATTTTAAGTCTTGTGTGTGATTTATACTTCGGGATTTATCCTGGCTTCATATGAGTAGAGGAAATCTCTGCTCATTGCTAGGCTAATTTATACAATGTAAAATACCATATGCGTGTGCTAATAATGTTAGCGTGTTGTATTTGTTTGGAAAACAGTTGTTCTGTTGGTGAACCTTGTGAGTTGTAATAGGGCCAAATTATGTAATGTTACCTATGTTAAATGTTGCTGTTGTCCCTGGCTTTATATAAGAAGACGAAAAGATCGTTAGCTGCTAGGCTAATTTATGGAAAATGCCATAAGGCCCGTTTCCACTGAAGAAGTTCCTGGGATTATTTGGGGGGCAGGAACTACTACAGGAACGTCCTCTCGTTCGGCCCTCTCAACCGCTGTGTCTCCACTGAGAGCGGAGTATGAGGAAGGTTCCTGTAAAGTTACGGGCTGCCTCTGGATGTAACGTAATCGTTGCGCGACCATTTTGACCGGGGCGACGTAGGGACGCCGTTAGCCGATAGCGGTGTCTGTAATAACTCACTAAATGGCCCGTGAAAAAAATATTTTTTCCAGCGGATGTCTTAGTTACAACATGATTGAGCTAACTGGAGTAGTTTCATGTCATATCCGACAACAGGAGGCTTTTAACAGATGACGTCCTGATGTTAGCTTTGCTGCTGCTGTTAGCTGTCCCTGTCAGCTGATGCTTTCTAGACTTCGTGATTTCCCAAAACTGAATAAATACCACACATAGCAACACAAAACTGCTTTGCTAGCTCAATCATGTTGTAACTAAGATATCCGCTGGAAAGAATAATTTTTTCACGGGCCATTTAGTGAGTTTTTTTACATGACGGCGAAAGCTATATGAACGAGCTAACCCTCGTCTGCTGAGTTTTAAAAATGCCGGCTATTTTGTTGCTTTCTGTTGACATCACATCCCTCCTTGAGTATATCCAATCAGCACCAAGTAATCCCCAAGCCCCAGCCAGGAGTCTTTCGGGGCCGTTCTGAGTACCTACCCCGAAGCAGGGACTTGTTTAGCCTCCGTAAAAGGTCCGGAACTCTGTCCCTCGGGGGTGGTTCCTGCAGTGGAGACACGCACCAACGGCCCCGGCCCCGTAAAATTACCCCGAAGTTCCTGCGGTGGAAACGGGCCTATAGGCTTGTGCTTATAACATTAGCATGTTGTATTTGTGGGTGATTAGCTAGCCAGTGGGATACAGACAGGAACTCACATGCACTAACATGCACACACGGACTGGACCTTCTACCATAATGAAGAACAGAGGAGCTCTGATTACAAAACACACAGAGGGAGTGTGTCTTCATGTTTTCTTCAGGCCATTACCTAGCAAATAGTGGGTTTTTTTTTAAGATTATTTTTCTGGGCTTTTGCCTTTAATGGATAGGACAGTATGTGAAATGGGGAGACAGAGAGAGAGAGTGGGGACTGACACGCAGCAAAGGGTCGCAGGTCGGACTTGAACCCGCGACCGCTGCAGCAAGGCAATGCCTCTGTACGTGGGGCGCTGGCACTATCCACTACGCTACCGACGCCCCAAATAGTGTTTTTTTTTCACTATGTTAATTGGCCATAGGTGTGAACGTGAGCGTGATTGTCTGTCTCTATGTGTCAGTCCTGCGAAAGTCTGGTGGCCTGTCCACAGTGTACCTTCTTGCCAAATGTCAGCTGGGAAAGCCCACATTCAGACCAGCTCTAGCCCTGTGTGAAAAAACATAGCCCCGTCATTTATTTGAACTGAGTCACTCTTTACACTCACGCTTTATCCTGCTGACCTTGTGACTGTCATAATGAAAAACTGAGTTACTGTCACGATGTTAACCTTTCAGAGTTGTAAAATCATCTCTATTGAAAACCACAGTGCAGTCTTTTAGTGTCTGATAAGCCTTCAAACTCCTGGATCTACTCCTCAAACCAACATGGATCATTTTTTATTGTTTCACCACTATGTGAAACAACAAGCTCCCACTAAGCCAACCTCTTTCTTTCTTTCTTTCTTTCTTTGGCTGATTTTGGTCTACTAACTTCACGCCTCCATGCTGAGAAATAGCATTTCACTGCCTTCTCTGGTTGAAAGTCTGAAAGTCTTAGTACCTCTGAGCCCAACAAGCATCTGTTAAGTTGCTCTTTAAAGATGCAGTAACTGATTTTGTTGTAGTGCCCCAAGGAAACCCAGCTTTCCTCCCAGCTCAGTGATGATGTTTTGAAACTTAACACACTTCACAGTTTAATGTTAAACCCTTCAAAGTGAGCTGGAGGGAAGATGGAGGATTTAGGCACTCTCACAAAATCAAAGCATGGACTTTGAAATGGGTATTATGAGTAAATGCGTGCCAGTGGGTTTTTATTATGGGACTTTCATAAACCGATGTCTTCTTTGTAGGATTAGGAAGCAGATTTTTGGCACATTCATTAATGGAATTGTTATCAGCTAAAACCATCATACTGATTAAAATTTACACTTGATTGGAAATTAGTAGAAAGCCATTATTATTACAGTGCATTCATGTTAAGGACCCACTGGCAATGTAGCTTCACCATAGGAGTGAATACAATAAGATGAACAGATGACAGGCTGTCTGCTGATAGTGTCCTCAGCTCCTTAGTTAGATCCAGCCCTCACTCCTCCACAGCGTCAACCTCTCACCCAAATACAGTCACCTCTGGCTCCAAAAAAACAAGAAGGCGAAGGTAGAAATGCTGAACCCGAGACTTCAAAATGGGAGTCCACAAACCAATGGGTGATGACATGGTAGCTACATCTATTATTTTTACAGTCTTTGGTCATGAGGCAGTGATCATTTAATTTGGGATTTGTTTTACTGGGTCATCTTGGAGAAAAGAGTTCCTCTGTTAAAAACCCTGAATCACTCATGTCATCAGTGCCTAATCAACTTGGTGTGTGTGTGTGTGTGTGTGTGTGTGTGTGTCACTGTGCTAGTACGCACACACACATCCTCCCTTGACTGTAAGCCAGTGAATTTCAGCTGATGGAAAACAATGCAGGAAGTGAGGTGCTGACAGCAGACACAAACATCCCTCCCCATAGAGTGCTGCTGGGATTACAGTTTTTTTGTAGGCCATCCTGGAAGTTAACATCATTCTGGTTTCCTCAACAAAAGGTCAACGATGTTTATATGAAACAAAGCTAAGAAATGTGCGCATATTTACTGCAAACGCATACAGACAGCGTCATAGTGACAGCTGGATTTTTCTTTTATATCATTTTACAGGTTTAGTGGTTTCCTGGTGTCATATGACTCCTCTAAAAATCTGTTTGTCCCTGCAGAAGGAAAGACAGACAGACAGAGAAAGTCTGGACTTTTTTAATGAACATGTAGAACAAAACTAAAATAAAGGTGCACAACATAACAAGTCAAGGAAATTACTGTTGTCTCAAAAGAAAACTAAAATCTACAGCCTTGCTAGCAGCTCTGTTAAATGAGTGTAGACATTGGTCAGATGGTTGTGTAGGAGTAAAAGTCTTTGGTAACCTGTATGTAGAGGATTTGTGCATGAAAGTATATAGACATGTGTGAGACAGTAGGATCAGAAGCATAAGGTAGTTACAGCAGACTCCAGTGCATGATATGATGATGGACCCTAGTGCACACTATTACTATTACTATTATTATTACTTATGAAGATCACATACACACCATTAGACAAATATGTATTTTACTAACAACCTACCTTAATGTTTCAAAGGCTTGCTTGGCTTACAGAGGCACTCAGCTTGTCAATCTTGACAGATTTGCACTTAAACCACTGACCATTCACCATCAAACAGAGACCTAACATTGGACAACATCAACATACACATTACCCAGCAATCATGATCGCGTATCTGTATATGATGTTCTGGTTCCCTCAACAAAAAGCCTGTTGTATTTTTCCATTGACTTCTGGATTATTGCAGAAAAAAAGATATGTGGCAAACAAAAGTTTATGATACTAACACTTTTTGTTCACGAATGAACACCAGGTTCTTGATTTCTAAAATGTAAGTGCAGTCTCCAGAGGTTAAAAGTGTCACGGGTTCACCATCTTATATTTTTCATGCTGTTCACCTGCCTGATCACAAACTCTCCTGTCATTGCAGATCCTGCCACACCCATCTGCCTGCAATCACCTCATTCCCCTCACCTGAGTTTTCCCCGCCCATCTCCTCACCTGGATCCCATTATGCTCACCAGTCACTCCTCATATACTGGCCCCGATTCTCATGCTCCTTGTCAGATTGTCTAGTGTGTTTGCCTAGCTTTCCAGAATTCTTTGTCTATCTGTCGGCTCGCCTGTTACCATGCCTGTTTCCTGGTCTGAAGATTTTGCCTAGTCCCTTGGTTTCATCTGCCTGATCTGCCTGTCTGGCCTTGGACTGATTAAAGAATACTGGACTCTGCTCCAATCTCTGAGTTTGTGCTTTTGGGTTCCTTGGTTCTGAGTAATTACATTAAGCTTGTCATTCAGTGTGATGATGCTTAATGTCCTCTACAAACCCTTTAGTTTAATTTAGCCTCTTGTTAACAACCGCTTTCTTAAGACCCGTTAAAACTTCAAAATTAACACATGGAGTATCTATTGATGCATTTGATGTCGTAGAACAAAAAGTGAAAATATCTTCAGCTTGTGTTAACCACGGACCTTATTTCAGGTATCTAAATCCCATTCAAAAACCCCACTGACTTTGAGATGAGGGAACTGAAAATATAAAAATGCTAATTAAATTCTGGGTTTAAGGACTCATTCCTTCACCACTTTATTGACTACTTATTGAGGCCAAGTTAATATAACATGAGAATAAGGTTTGTTTCTGTGTATTGTAGTATATTTCTATTATACTGCTGTTTTTATGTAGCATACAGCACATATATACAGATAGAATAAGGAAAACTAAAAGAATGTATGAAATGTGAAAAGCTGCTCCTGAAATCACAGGTGTGTATCATTTGACTTGTCAACACTGTCTGAAGTTTTTCAAAGTGTGAAATGTTTACTGGGACCAGGAGTTTGTTGACTTACTTGACAACTTACCTTGTATCACCCTTCAGATTCTGTTCTTGTCATTGCTGGTGAGTCACGTTTGGATTTGTTTACCCGAGGTGACTCAAAGCGACATCCTGGAACAAACACCAATCAAGTGACCACCTGAAGAACAACAGAGGACTGAGCCCAGCAAGAATAACCCTGCACATGCTCATTGAATGAATGCCAAATGGAGCAGATGACACGGTCCTTTTGTTTTATTGAAGGTGAGAATCTACTTCTCTGTTGTATCACAAAGTAATGTGACCAAAAGACAAGCACGGAAGAGAAACAGCCTCTTGTTTTTGTTTTGAGCTCTATAGGGAAGACAGCAGCTCATCTAATCACAGCTATTTTGTGCCATAATAACTGCCTGACATCCGCATAGTAGCTATAATGCCGGCCATGTAGTGCTGATAACATCGCCTCACCCTCTACTTATACCTGCCTAGTCACCGTGAGAGAGGAATGGAAAGAGGAAGAACAAAAGTGGGAAAGGTGGAGAAGGAAGTGGAGGCTGACTCAGGTACACAGAAGTTGGAGCTGCCTGCGGTTTACTTAAAAAATGTGTGTTTGTGCCAATAATGTCTGACTATAACCAGAGAAAAACACTGACACACAATCACAACAGACACTGGGAGTTTGCCTAGAAGGAAGGTAGGGTGATAATATTCGTTGCAGGTGCATACAGGCTCAACAGTGTCATAGTGACAACTGGATTTGTCTTTTATGATATCATTTTACAGGTTTAGTGGTTTCCTGGTGTTATATGACTCCTCTAAAAATCTGTTCTTTCCCTGCAGAAAGAAAGACAAAGTCTGAACTTTTTTGATATATAGTAAGATACCTTTTTTTTTATATAGAAGACAAAATTAAAATAAAAGTGCACAGCATAAGTCAGAAGAATATTTGCTGTCTTGCCAATAGACTTGGCAACAGCAAGCCACATTGGTTGGAGGGTTATGTCAGAATAAAGGTCTTTGGTAGCCTATGTAAAGAAATTACGCATAAAAGTAATGTGTGAGACATAGTTACACGTCACATAGCTTCTTGTGTCAGGATCAGTAGCGTAAGGTGATTACGTCAGGCCCCATTGCACAATATGATTACGTGCCTTAGTGCACACTGTTACTAGTTATGAAATTCACACACGCACCATTAGACGGATATATATTTCACCAACAATCTGTCTTACTGCCGCTTTTATGCTTGAAGGCATGAATGCTCGCTTGATGTGCTCAGCTTCTCAGGCTTGACAGATTTTCCGCCTAAACCCGCGATCATATTGTCTGGTCTCCACACATGATCAAACAGAGACTTGACAACATCAACAAACATGTTACCAATCATCAGTGCATATCTGTACATGAGAAAAATACCACAGGGAATCTGACAAGTTGATCTTACTTAGAAAAAATCTAGGAAATCGATTGCCTTAAAAAAGATAGCTACTTGTCTTAAGTTATGTTACTGATAAGTAAACATAACTTAAGAGTAATAGTTACATTTACTAACCTTATTCTCGACAATCGATTTCCTAGATCTACTTTTCAGATTTCAGAGTGAACTATTAATTTAATTGAATGGTTTATTTATAGTTTTTATAGTTTAAAACAAGATTTAGATTGTTATATGATTTACAAAAAAGCTCTTCTTCGTAGGCTCTGTGTTGATATAGAGCCTATGACGTAGCCTGGCATGAACCTCCCCAGAAATATAACTACAGATCACAGTGACGCAGACCTCCTGTCTATTTTTGTAAGCTGAAACCATTTCCCTCAGTAGAAACGAAGCTTTTATTTACTTTAATTTCATAGATAAGAAACAATAAATTGTAAAGACAATAACGCCTCAACAAAAATAGCATTTTAAGTCTTGTGTGTGATTTATCCTGGCTTCATATAAGTAGAGGAAATCTCTGCTTGTTGCTATGCCAATTTATACAATGTAAAATGCCATAGGCTGGCGCTAATAACATTAGCATGTTGTATTTGTTTGGAAAACGTGTTTAGTATGTGACAGTTGTTTTGTCGGTGAACCTTGTGAGTTGTAATGGAGCTGAAATTTGTAATGTTACCTTTGTTAAATGTTGCTGTTGTCTCTGGATTCATATGAGTAGAGGGAAAGTCAGCTAGCTGCTAGGCTAATTTAACAATGTAAAATGCCATAGGCTTGTGCTAAAAACATTAGCATGTTGTATTTGTGGGGAAAATGTGTCCAGATAAAGACAAGTGCTTTGTCTGTGAACGCTGTGAGTTATAGTGAAACTTATTTGTGTACTCGTGTTTGAAATTTTCGTAATTAAGCCATGTTTAATGTGTGTTTTGGGCATGTTTTGAATCAACAAAACCACACAGCACTTCACAGAAACCCCGCCGCTGACCAGTGTTTTAGAGGTGTAACTGCAGAGTGACACAGACACACCACCGCACAAGTATAAAAGCTCACAACAGCGTAGGCCACGTGCGTCAGGTCTGTATAGAGCTGATGCTCAAGTATAAATCCTGCTTCAGTCATAACAGCCCGTTCTCCGCCCAAAACATTGTGGAAGGGCCTGCTCCCTCCATGGTTGCCCCCACCCCACAGGCCCAAGTGCAAACACACTGCCTCCACTCTCTATATTTACACCCCTGGTGAGGATGGTGCCAGCATTAATCAGATTTTGTAAGATGTTATTCTTACACAAAGTTCATCCTGTGAGGAGCATTGATGCCTGTACCAAATATCTGTCAGTTTTTCTAAAAATTGCTGAGACACACACACATACACCTAACATACCTTTTCATACTGCCTATAGAGACAGCCTGTAGAGACAGCCTTACAGCTTTTACAGGCAAGATGTTGTAAAGAGCTGGTTAATGTTGGCTGAACAGAGCCTCTCTGGAACATATTGAATAAACTCAAACAGAGAGACACATAAAATGCTAAATAAGTCCCACTCAGGTAAACAGGAACAGAACAGAGGAGCATCTAGACTCTCAGAAGCAGGTGCACAGAGAACAAAATACAAGCACTGAGCATGTACTTTATTCCCCTTCTGTGGCAGACAGATGGTAAAAACGTGAGATGATGACAAATTGTTTTCGCAGCAGAGGAGGAGGCTTTTAACTACGACTATGACTGTTGTTTCCCTCCTTGTATATCACTCAGCATACCACCAACTGAACTCGACACAGATTCAAAACACAAACACTCAAACGCAGTTGCTTGAAACCAACCTGAGATACAACCTGTATCTCAGATTTAGCCTCCGGCAGAAAGGTCTATCAGCGGGATCTCAGGATAAATCCCTGTGTATATTTACCACCAAGTGTATTCGACAGGTGGGCAGATTAGAGGAGCACCCACCTCCTCCTGATCCCCACAACAACAGTTTGTTGCAGATAAGCTCAGTCTCCTGGTAAGTCTGAGCCAAATCCAACTCAGGTTTAGACTGTTGCTTTTGAGAAGGATGTGATCCTGAGTAATAAATGCGGCTCTTTGGGAATTGGTGACATTGTACCGGAGCTGTCAGTCACAGAAAAGAATGAGTATTTCAAATGCAGTGTAAATGCTGTAGACGAATGCTGCAGCTCATTTGCAGTTCAGTGAAAGTGAAAGTAACCTACTTTAGCTGATGAAGGTAGATTAGCAATATCATGTGAATAAGAATATCATTCAGTCGTTATTCACTCATGATAGCTTTGAGATAAACTCATGCTAGCTAGAGTTATTTTTAACCTTTGTTTATTCAGGGAGGTTTCACTTTGATATTTCATTGCAGGAACACCCTGATCACATTCAGTTACACACATACACCTGAAGGCTGCCCAGTACAACCCCAGTCTGATGTACTGGCCACAGAGCAGTTAAGGGCTTTGCTCAAGGGCACATTAGTGGTGGTAATGAGGGAGGGGCAGGTGCTTCTTTTCCCCTTTCTCCAGCCAGATCTGTCCTGCTGGTCTGGGGATTGAACAAGGGCCCCAAGAACAGCACTGGGCTTTGAAGCCAATTTGACATAGTTTTATTAATTTTAAATAGTGACAAAACACTGGATTACAACTTCGGGGTCCATCGTGTGATGCCATGGGATCCAAAAACACTTTTTGTCAAAGGCTTAAATTGTGAAAGAGACGTGTAAATCAGTTGACACTTTTTTTTTTTGACCCTCACAACAAATGACTCATTTCACTATTAGGATTTGATCCATTCAGTCCAATAACATTGCAGAAGTCTAGAAGAGCCGCATGATTGAATCACTTTATCCCCATTTAAGTTAGCAAAGCGCTAAACCGGACATTAGCCACTTCACCGGTGGAGTTAGCCGGTCAAGTGGCTAACTTCCAAAAATTTCTGGTGCACTTCCTCTATGGGCCTCACAATGGAGAAGATCCAGGTATTTTCATGTGGTGGAAATTTAGCTTTTTTGGCTTCATGTGCCACTGAGCAACTTTAGTAGGAATGAACAGGGTCCTGTTTCCACAACATCCATTTCTCTTTATACATCCATGGGCCCAAAAATACTTTTTCACAAGGACTTATATTGTGAAAGAGATGTGAGATTAACTTTTCTGAGCATCACAACTCCTGCGAAATGACTTGTTTCACGATCAGAAATTTGATCCACAAGCCACATAATTACATCATTTTATCACCATTCAAGTTTGTGAAGGTCTAAAGCGGAGGTTGGCCAGTTTGGTTGGCTCTGGTGTCTCTGGTATGCTTGCTCTACAGGCCCATGGATGCAAAAATATAGATAATCTTATACCCGGAAATCAAAAATGTTTGCCTTCATGCACCTTTGAGCAACTTAAAAATGAAGAGGGCCCCACCTTCAAAGCTGTATCCAGTTTTCTTTATACATTCATGGACTGAACAATGTCCCAGTCACAAGCTTGCTTCTATAACCTTTTGGCTACTACTGGTTAGTATTTGGACCTAATTCATATTAAAGGCGCTGTATGTAAGAATGTGGCCAAAACGGTTACTGCGCTCAAATTCAAAATACTGCCGCAAGTCGTGTCCGCCCCCCCTCCCCTACAGATTAGAGGTTGCTGGACAATGGCACACTGGAGACTGATTTGTTTGCCCACGGGCGGCTGCCCTGGCAGGGCCGCGTCGCCGCGTCCTTGATCTTTGGTTTTCCAGCGGACCGTTCGAGCAAGTCCGGCTTCTCTGCTGCTAACGCTGCTGCCGCGATACAGCTGAGGAGAAGCCGGCTGCTAATGCTATGTACCGGGACACTGCTAATGCTGCTTGCCGTGCTGCTGTAGCTCAGTCTTAACTGTAACTGATGCTGAGACACTACTGACTGTGTGACTGGTAGACGGTGGTGGGTGGCGCAACAGGCCAAAACACAAATTCAAAACATAAACATGATTTGCGGACCGTAAAAATGTTTTTTAAATGCGAATATTCTGGCTGTACTATTGTTGTCGGTGAGATCAGTATGTTATATGAACATTATTCCTTAGTCTCTGTGACATATTAGAAGGATTTTATGACTATTTGCTTTAGATTTCTTACATATAGCTCCTTCAATGTAAGGGTGAAAGATAACAAATGCATCCCCATTGCAACACAATATACACGACCAGGAAGTAAAATCATGTGGTTAAAACCTGGGTTTGTATAGGTAAAAACTGTGATACTGTATGTACTGTATGTGATACTGTATGTAGGAACAACATTGCATTCAGGTAAATGTTAATGTTAGCATGCTAACATGCTGAAAATGACAATGCTAACATGTTTAGCATGTTCACCATCTTAGTTAAGTTTGCTAGCATGCTAACATTTGCAAATTAGCACTAAACACAAAGTACAGCTATGGCTGATCTGAAATTTTATTAGTTTTGGAGGTAGGTAGCCATAAGCCAATAAGTATAAGCCAAAGTATGACACAAATTAAAGTTTGATGTCATGATGACACAAAGATTAAATATCACCAGAGTTATTGCCTCATAATTCATCCTAAGGGGGGCAAGAATGTCACGACAATCCATCCAATAGCCGTCAAGATATTTCAATCACTTTGTAGAAGAAATAGTCCCTGAGGTGTGTAAGTTATACAGAATTGTTATGAGTGCCAAAGACAAAATTTCATTGACTCACATCGTACTGAGGATGATATTTCACACATAACACCAAAAGTATCTGCATGGTTGTATACCACTAGAGGACAGGGAGATTTTGTTTATTATTTGGGTGACCTTATCCTTTCAGAATAAGACTGCCAGTGTTCCTGTCATTGATCTCTCTCTCAGTCAGGGACTGAAGGGAATGAGGGAAAGTGTAGACAAGCAGGAAGGGGACATAAAACAGTCTACTACTGTGGTTATGGTGGGGAAATAATTGCTTACACCTCCCCTGGGAGAGCTGTGCTGAATCGTCCTCTCAGTCAGGGGGCGTGAAACGTCATGCTGGGTGTTGCGTTGCGTTGGTGGCTCCCAGCACCAACCTTTGCGCCGCAGTCTGAGCTCAAAGTCTGCTGCAGGATCTCTCAGAATAGCTGATGGCACACAGTGCATGTTAATAATCTGTGGGAAATATGGGGAGGCAGTGGAAGCAAAGCAGTGGGATGTTGGAGTGCTGCTATGCTGAGCGTCAGTGTTTATATGTGGAGCAGTGGTAACCACCAAGTGTGTCCTGCACGCTGCCCTTCAAAGCCAAAATGCAGCAACTGTTTTGTAGTGACACCGCAAACAGAAATAGATCAAAGTTTATTTTCCTCTCTGACAGCATGCATGTGAACACAATATACTGGTTAAACTCTAATCACACCCTTTGACCTTTCAAACATTGAAAACTCATTCATGCTGATTCCTTTACATGACCGGTACTCTATGTAAGTGTTTCATGTGTACTATATGTCTGTGTGTGTGGTCTAAGCGAGACAGCAGGTGCTCAGATGAAAACCTGAATGAGAGCCGAGTCAAGAGACTTAGAGGATTACAGAGTTGTATTGTCTTTACACAAAATGTAACGTTTATGTTTGATCAGCAGACCTTACAGAGACGTACTGAGGGACTGTAAAGGTGACCTGGTGGTTCATATTACACAGACCTGCACTGTCGAACAAGTACAAGCCAGTGCGCACACACACTCTGTACACATACACACTTGTATTTGATCTTGATACACTTTGGTTTGATGTTGGCTTGGGTTGAAAGATATGAGACAGCCAAGGAGTCAGATATTGACGTAATCTACATGTACTGTTATGTCCAAGACCTTTGCATTGGGCATTAAGTTTCCATTAAGTTGACATTGTTAGAACCTTGAAAAGCAGGAAGACAAAATGTTTTTAATATTAAAGTTGTATACCCTGCTGAACATTGTACCTGGGTTATTTCTTACATAGACTATTCTTTATTTAAAAAAAAAAAGACCACAATGACTGAAATAAGCGAGAGTCTAACATAGCAACACATGTTCATATTCATGTAACCTATTATAGAACTAGTCACCAGTGAAAGATAAACAGAGTGCTTGCGGGTGGAGCTGTGGGTGGTACAAGGTTTATTCACTACTCATAAGCACAGACAAGTCAGTCTTGTTTGAAAGTGGTGGAACATGACTGTGTTTCTGTAGTCATTTCATATATGGTGTGATACAGTTATACCATATGTAACTGGGTCAATTGTGCAGCAGTAATATGTGTAACAAAGTCAAATGTACATTTTTAATATAAAGTACACAAAATTTGTTTCAGTTGTTATTACCTGACACGCTTAGGCCTCCATAGTCAATATATGGAACGTTTGTACCCCTACGTTCACCTTTGGGGGTACCCCACCTATACAGGGGTGTCTCCCACCTTACCTCTCCCCTTTCGCTGTTGTACTCCATGGGAGAGGTAAGAGACATTGCTCCTGTTGTTATTTCCGTGTTTTAGAGCTGTTAAGATAGGTTTTTCAGCCTATAAGAATACAAAAAAGTTTGTCGCCCCAGCTGTAGGGACCAATTCTGTACCTTTCCAATGGATACGTTTTTATTCCCTGACCTAAAAGTACATTTTTGTCAGTAAGGGTCCAGAAATGTTCTTTTAGAGGTACAAAAATGTGCCAGTTTCAAAGCTACCCTGCTTGGGTACAGCTGCAGTGACAAAGCATTTGTATAGGTCCATTCCTGTACCTTGATTTCTTAGCGTGTAAACGTATTGTATAATATGCTAACATATTCCTATGTCACTTAATTTGTGTAGGGGCTCGAGTTTATATGGTCGTATTTGACGGAGGATTTTGTTTGTACCTCTTGCTATCAGAATTGTCAGGAATAAAAGAGCAAAAGGACCATCTAGACTGTAACCAGTGCCTCCAAAGGTATCCACGGTCTCGGCTTCTTCATATCAACACAACGCAGACATCACTAGAGTCCACCGGTTACACACATACAGAATATAATGTAGACCTGTCATTCTTGTGGCCCCTTAAGACGTGTTTTATATGCTAAATGCGGTTATATTAAGCTATATGAACTAATTAATTACTTGGGCATACGTGTATTTTTGTGATGGATGCACACACACACACACACACACACACACACACACACACACACACACACACACTTTAGTCTAGATTTTAGTACTGAAACGATAAGTAGATTAGACATTTGGTCTATCTACATAAAATAAATCAACAGCAATTTCGACAACCAATTAATCATTTATGGCATTAACGCCAAGCTTCTCAAATGTGACAGTTTGATTTTCATTTCTGTTTTCTGCCTTTATTATTGAATACTTTTGGTTTTAGGCTGTTGGTCAGACAAAACAAGTGATTTATTTCTACCCTCAGGCCACAAGGATCCTAAATGAAGACCCTAATCCCAAACATTTACTTTAATTTATTATCACTACACTATTTTGACTGTAGAAATTGATGGAGCTGACAACTGCATTAACTAAAATCATATTTTATGATTTTATGTGACAAATTAATCGATTGACAGATTGATTAACAACATTTTCCAGTATTTTCTGACAATTCATAATTTTATATAACAATTCAATGAGAAAATAATCAAGAGATGATTTAATAATAACAATAGTCATTATATAGTAGTCGCTGCCCTACTTGGCTCACCAGCTGAAAGTCATACACTGATTTTTATTTTGAAAACACAGACAACAAAAACACATTCACACCTCACTTGTGTTTGTGCAGGCATGCTTATGCTTTTGTGTGTATGTGTGTGTGTGTGTGAGTGTGTGTCAGACTCGCTACCCCCCTCTCCACTCTCCCTTTATGGTGGGGAGATTAGGTAGTTAATCCTGTAGATCTCAGAGAAAAAGCCACTCCTGATGCCACAATGGATTTCACTCAGTCCACCAGAGAGGGGACAGACCTGCTGCCGATACGCATCTCGACCTCTGACGGAAACAGGGCCCACACACACACACACACACGCAGAGGCACATACACAAGGCAGAACACTTCATCAAGGACAGGATATTATATTACATATGTATTAGATGCATGCTATAAATAACCCCACAGCCATATTGAACTAATAGTATGTCAGGTTTTTTCCAACTCTCTATGACAATACTTATATACTGTGCATAATATATATATTATTTCCTATTTGTAATGTTACTTTGACTCCAGAAGTCTCTCAGGCTGCTTAACAAAGGCCATTATTGTATCGTTTCCGCTCTGTAAGACATTGTTCACTCTCCATGACAGCCCATGCCATCCTGGATACTGATTGGCTAATTTACTGATTACAGTAAGTCACTGCAGAAGCCCTGTCTTATCCTCTAAGTCACTGATCACTTTAATGAACCATCACCGTGCATGAATGCAAATATAACTGACAGTTTTATGACCTTTGACCTTTACAGATGTGACAGGTTCTTATTTGTAACAAACACTAAACGCCTGAATCTTGTATTCTGATGCAGTGTAGCATATGAACATTAGCAGCAGCCTGTCATTTTCTGTTTTCCCAGAAAGGACACACTGAGTATTCCTTCTCCTCAGTGTTGTGCCTCTTTTTCCAAGGAATCCCCATCCATGCTGGTTTCTCAGAGAGGTGTGCTCCTCCACCCAGGCTGGACTCTCTCCCACTCATGCTCTCACTACTTCCAGCACTCTTCCCTGTTCAATCCAAAGGTCCAACCCCCCCAATCTGAGGACTGCCGCCATGTTCTTAAAGGGACTGCATCAAGCAGTGCGTTGGGAAACATTAAACCCGGATATAGAGTCATTTCGACTTCAAAATAAAACATAACAATGACTGTGAAGTTTAGTGCTGAATTGAGTTTTAAAAAATCTGTTACTTCTATTGAATTTGGCTGAGATAACTACCAAAATATTTGATGAGGGTGCCAAAATAATACTACATAAAAATTAGAATAACAATAAAATTCTACTTTTCCCCTATATCTTACTTTACTAAGTCATATCACTATTTACTTCAAAACCTCTTCAATTTAACAAAATAAGTCAAAGCTCTTAAATACATTTATTTTTGTTTTGTCTTTCGGTTGCAAGAATATTGCCTAGATAAAAAAGTCTTAACAAAATTATGATTAAGTTCTGGAACTGATCAAATATTAATAGGTCTGTTAGTTCTCACTTTGCGTGTAAGAAACTCTTGTTTTGCCAGGATTCATAAATACCAAATACTAAAAAAGACCCAAAAAATGGTGATTTAAGATTTTGTTTGAGGAATTTAACAGCTGAATAGTAGCTTTTAATGTTGAGGATGAGGAATTGGACAAATGCAACACTATTATTCTCAAATTATTTTCCCCAGTTTCCCCCTTTGTTGTGCACATACTCACATAGCATATATCTATGTGTTAAGTCAATATATAAAGGAGGCACTGTGTAAAATGTAAATAAATTGAGAATGCAATGATATGCAAATGTTTTTGATCTACATTTAATTGAATACAGTACAAAGACAAGATATTTTTTGATATATTTTTTAAATGGATTTTTTATTTTGTAAATATGAACTCATTCTGAATATATCAACAATATGTCAACCGCCGACTTCTCTGGGCCTGAGCTCATCATCTGAGATGGACTGACACAAAGTGGAAAGGTGTGCTGTGGTCTGAAGAGTCCACATTTCAAATTGTTCTTGGAAATTATTGATGTCATGTCCTCCGGGATAAAGAGGAGAAGGACCATTCAGACTGATACCAGCGCAAGTTCAAAGCCAGTATCTGTGATGGTGTTGGGGTGTGTTACCCATGTTATCCATGGCATTATGATTAACTTGCACATCTGTGAAGGCACCATGAATGCTGAAAGGTACATACAAGTTTTGAAGCTAGGTACGCTACTATCCAGCCAACATCTTTTCAGGGATGCCCCTGCTTAATTCCAACAAGACAATGAGTCACATTCTGTGTGTGTTACAGCATCTTGGCTTTGCAGTAAATAAGTGCAGATACCAGACTGGCCTGCATGCAGTCCACCCCTGTCTCTTTCTGTCATTTGTGTGGTGCATCATGAAGTGCAAAATACAACAACAGAGCCCCTGGACTGCTGAGCAGCTGAAGTTGTATATCAAGCAAAAATGAGAAAGAATTTCACTTTCAAAACTTCAACAATGAGCGTCCTCATCTCCCAAACACTTACTGATACTAGTACCACTACTACTACTACTTTTATTGTTAAAAAAAAAAAAAGGCTAACACAGTGGTAAACATGCCCCTGTCACAACTTTTTCTGTAACATGCTGAAGGCATCAAATTTAGAATGTATATTTAGTGTATATTTGCAAAAACCAATATAGTTTATCAGTTTGAACATTAAATATCTTGTCTTAGGACTGTATTCAATTGGATATAGTTGAAAAAGGAATCATTGCATTCTGTTTTTATTTATATTTATATTCACAAATATATTTTTACATTGCGTCACAGCACAACTTTGTGGGAATTGGGGTTGTAGATTCAAAGTTCAAAATAAGTACATAAATAAATCTTAGTAATTTGTTTACATTGTTAATTTTAAAATGGTTGGTTGGTCACCACACACACTTTTGAAACCAAAGCCACATGCAATAAATAAAAACATAATAATTACAATGAGGAAAAAAAACACAACCAAATCTTTGAGAAAATTTAATAAAAATAAATAAATTAATGAATTAATAAATGTCATTTATCATAATATGTTAAACATTTTGGAGTAAATTGAATTTTCAGTGAAAAAAATAGTATGTCTTAATTTTATGGATTTTTTAGTGCTAAATTCAGTTTTAAATTTTACTTCTGTAGAAATGGGCTGGATAACAACCAAAATAGTAGTAATTAATATCTTAATTAATTTATTCATACCAAAAAGAAAAAGAAATAAATGCGCGTACTGCGTACTCTAAATATTAAAGTGGTTTTATTTGGAAAAGCCAAACCGGAAGTCCCATGTCGGTTTCCGCTACTAGCTTGACGTCATGGTTCAGAGGCAGGGTGACAGCTGAACGGGTCGCAAAGGTACAGCAGCGCAGTCCGTAACGTTAACAACAATCATCAGTAATTCCCGGTGTCAAGAGAAGCGCCGACAGCTTTCACCGTGAGACGCGTTTGTGTACCGACAACCGGAAGTGATTGAGTTTATCACAGGACGGTAACCGTGCGGATATTTTTTGTTCTTCTTCTACAAGAGAGAAAAAGATCCGTGTTCGGATGTGCCAGCAGTGTTGGCTTTTTCGCATGGCGTAGGCACCTTTTCTAAAGCAGGGTACTCTTGATGTGTGGAGGGTCGGAAGAGGCCCTCGGGTCCACAGCTCATCCCGCTATCATTAACGACACCTCCGAATCTCCCAATTTGTGTGGAAAATGATCAACGACATGATTGTGCAATAGAGAGGAAGCAGCGTCGTTAACACGTCTCGACTACCTCAGTGTTGTGACTGTGGAGAGCAAGACACCGGGAAATACATTGTGCTTTTTTGTTTCCGGCTTTAAAACCCCAACAACGACGTGTGTGTGAGCTCTCACAGGGGAGACGAAAAGAGGGGATATCTGTGTCCTTGTCTTGTGTTGTGAGTGTGTGTGAACCCCTCCGAGGACCGGGAGAACCTTCACGATGACGGGCAGCACCCCAGCAGACATGGTGAGAGAATTCACTGTCAGTTTTTCACACTTAACCATTTACAGCCATTTATTTCCTCAAGGTTGTCACCAAAAAAGAGCAGCTTTGGAGTTGTCTTCAAGGCTGCTACTCCTGGTATCATTAATTTGAGTAGAGAACATCACTGTATAGTCCCAGTGTGACATTTTGATGGACTGTGCACTGTCCGACCCAAGTTGGGTTTGAAGATCTCCAGTGCAGGAAGCTGTGGCAATTTAACTTAACTCTCATCTGCATGTGCAAGTTTTACTTCCTCATTTTAACTCCTGTACACCTATACACTTTTGCTGACCATTTTTACACACACTTTGTGCAGTTATAGATTTTCTTTCTCGTGTATTTTTCCCATAGTTTCAGGCAGCCATTGGCTCCCATTGATTTCTCTCTACTATGAAACCCTATAAGCACGCTTCTGACATCTCTTCATTTCCTGTGATCGATCACAGTGAACATCAATGTATTCTGTGCTCATAGATTTAAAAAGTTTGCACTGAATTGCCGCTGATGTTCACTAGGGATAAACAGATTAAACATATTGATTTGTTGAGCAGTTGCCAGTTTTGATAGTTGAGTAGTCATTTATCAAGCAAACATTTAGCTGGTTTTAGCTTTTTAAATGCTTCTTTTCTGTTTTATATTGCTATAAAATGGAGTATGTCTGAGTTTCTGACGATGTATGTGTATTTTTCAGACTTTTATTAAAACTATAAATTGAAGTAAATGGAAAAATATCACATAGTATGATCAGTAATGAAAAAATAGCAGCCCTGGTGTTCACTCTGAGGGATTGCATGATTCATGCAAGTTTCAAGAGCCGAGTAATTGATTTTCATATCATTTGGAGATTAATGGGAGATAAAGACAAGTAGTCAAAACACATCCAAATTTCTAAAACATAGCAACATGGTTTGTAATATGATTAGCTGTTATTTGAGGTGTAATTGATTGGTAGTAAATGTGCTACAGGATCTACAGGAACAGATATATTAAGTGTTATGTTTATTAGATTTGTTTGTATTGGCGTTACACAGGAATTCCCAGTTTTTCCCACCTTTCCTGGTGTCTACGGTGTGCTCTATGTTTGATATTTTGTTCGTCTTTCTGCCATACAAGAAAGCAGCTGAGGAGAAGGCTTGCCGCTGCCTTGGAGTGCACAGTGAGCAGTAATTGCATTGCTGCTACAACCCCATTATGTCACACCTACTGATGTAGTGGTGCTTTAACAGGAGGCTAAACTATAACCTTAAGTCTGTGGTCATCGTCAGGTGACTTTATCAGCTTACCCCCACCCTCTCAAGACGCTATCCTCTTATGACTTATTTTGCCCGAGCTTACAGACTGTGGTGTGTGTTATGAACTCCCATCATAAAGATTTATGTCAGCATCTCATGGGTAAGCTACTCCACAAATTAAAAGGCGTATAAAATGTGTTTAGTTGGGCTCTCCCAGTCTGAGACATGATATTTCCTCTCTGTCTGGCAGGTTTATGTCTGTCATCTTTGCTGCTTGTGCATGGTGGCTTTAAGAATACTTCCAGGTCTATGTATAGACAGGATAAACCACGTAATGTGCCCCTCAGCTATCCCAGCTGTGCCTGTTTCCTGTGTCCAAGTTCAGCTGATCCCCTGAACAGCAGGGCCATTATGTTGTTGGGATAATACTACGAGGAAGTTAGAGGTGAGCCGGCCTCTATGTATATGTCCAGGCAAAGCTAAAGCGTCTAAGTATAGCACATCGCAAGGAATTTTCATGGATTATGGACATAATCATGAGCCGAATGTGTCATTTTCTGATCTCTTATAGCTGGTGGTTAAATCTAAATAGTGTTCATAGAAAGTCTTGTTACATCACCATCTGTGTAGATGTGTGAGGCTTCATATGAGTTTCAGTCGCAGTGTTATGGGTCAGTTAACAGTCCTGATATTGTTTTTCTTGTGTATTATAAGATGATCATTCAGCCAGTGAACTTTGGTTCAAGCCTTCAGCTGCCCTGCTGAAGTGTCTTTAAGCAATACACTGAATCCCCGCCAGCTGGTTTATAGCTCAGCCCGATTTGTGCTGTGAGAATTTCCCTGTGGGGGAAGTATCGCATTATTATCGCATCATTTATCGCCAGCGTTGGGCATAAAGTTCAACGGAAAAATAATAATATTTTTCAACCTGCCAACTCTCGAGCATTGTTTTTAAATGGGTTTTATTTCAGCCAGAGATGACATCTTCGGGCTCATGTTATGAACATGCCTGCAGCAGATATATAAAAGTCAAATTCTGCACAGGAGCAAGATGTTTCCAGATTTCTGCCAGAGACAATCTTCAGAGCAATTGCTTCCTTTCGTGGTTTAGCTCAATCTATACATCAGATTAGCCCCTCCGAGGAAATTTATGCTTTTAACACATCCTGTGTGGTTGAAATCAGCAGCAGATGCACTTTTCACCCCCCCCCCCCCCCCCTCCTCCTCCCTAACTCTCTCTCAGTCTGGGGAAGGAGCAAGTGTATGCACACACTTATAAAGCCTGTGTAGAGTGGGAGTGAGAGTAGGAGGAGAGGAGATTGCCGGTGCCAAACATTGTGGGTGAATGAATCTGAGAGAAAGAATAGGAGAAGAAATAGTCGTGCCTCTTGAGAATGAAGGATGGGATTTTTTTTTCCCGTCTTGGAAAAGAGAAAAGGAGGAGGGGTGGAGGGATGGGAAGAGTGAAGGATGGGGAGGGGAGCAAATTGCCTTCGCTCCAGGCGAAACCTCAGAAGTGCTGACAGGGTTGAAATGGTCCCCATGGCAACAGTGGGACGCTGGGATGTGAGGTCTGCCCGTGTGAGTATGTGGAGGGATTGGGTCGGGGTGCACTGCAGGTATGTGTGTGTTTTCAACAGCGAGCAGACAAGAAAGAGAGAAGCAGGAGATGAATAAAGCACCTCAGCTCTGATAAGACCTGCTGAATAAATACGCTCCACAAAAAAGACTGAGAATCCCACAGAGCAGAGTGAATTTCAAACATCACTGCTTTCGATATGTCCCAGCACGGCAGACGAGATAGGGAGATTCAGGTACACACACACACACACACACACACACACACAGATACAGGGAGATGTACATGACGGCTCCACTTTATCATAAGAGTAATTCAGAAATTAGCCCGATTCCCAACCTTTAAATCACTGCCCATGTCTCAGATTTTTTTAAAAACATGAGTCAGTTTATTCATTAGCAACTATTTTGAAGCAAAAATGCCAGAAATTAAATGGCTCCAGCTTCTCCAATGTGAATTATCGCATGTTTTGTCTTTTTTAAAATTGTAAACTGATTACTTTTGAGGTTTTGGACTGTCAGTCAGACAAAACAAGTAACCTGAAGACGCTCCCTTGGACTCTAGGAATTTGTCATGGACATATTTTAACAATTGAATTTGTTTAAAGTGTTTTCCAAAATCACATTTCATTTTATATCATTCTTATGCAGCCTTTTTTTCTTAAATCCTTCTCCTTTCGAGCTTCAGAAACAAGAAACAGTCTTGTTTGTTCTTCTAATTGACGTACAAAGCACAAGTAAATTATTCATCAGCCGTTAATAAAGCCGCTGGCTGAAGTGGTTACAACATGACTGTGTGGCTTCTCCTCCTGGTTGAAAGTTGCGCTGGCACACATCTGATCTCGATATGAGATGAAGAAATAAACACTGTTACCACACGTACGTACTACACACACACACACGGTGGGTAGTGCTCAAACACCCTGTCATTTGTGCAGTGGTGAGTATGTGTTAATTTGTGTTGGAGGTGGCAATAGCAGCCCTTGTACTCAGCCAGACCAGGAGGTACGACAGAGCGTATTAACCCTTCAAATGTCTTATTGTCAAGTGTGGAGGATCAAACTCCGGACTGTGAAGGAACAATAGAATCATGTGCACTCACTTTGTCAATGCTGTTTCAGTTGTTAGACCTTCATCATTCATCAAATTGGTCAAACGGCAACTGCACCCTGTGAGCTCTTTAGGTCTGTGAGGTCTTCTAAAATTGTCAGGAAATGCTGCTGGTGTTCTTTGATGGGAATAGTGTTTATAAAGTTAGTACGACTAACGTTAGTTGCAATAAATATTGGAAGTTTGTAGGTTGTCATTTCGGGCTGCGACTAACACCTGCCCATCATAATGTCATAAATGTGTTGTTTTCTCTGACAAGTAGTCCAAACCCTAAAATATTTAGTTTAGTATTATAAAAGACAAGAAGAAACCAGCAAGAATTCACGCTCAGAAGCTATAACCATTGATGGTACCATAAATTTGTTGATATATATTTATATATAAACTAAGAAAAGTTGATTTTTGTGTCACTGTATCAGTATGTGGCTAAAAGCTAGTTAGTAGCCAGTGTTACTCTCTGTGTGGCTCATTATAATTTTGATGCTTTGAAAGTGGTTTATAGTTCATTCCCACATTGTTTAAAAGTCCCAGTGGGACACACAGAAACACAGAGACACACCCACAAACGCACACACACAAAGGAGTCAAAGGTTAGGGTCGGAGGTCAGCGGTGTGTCGGTCGCGGATCAAAAAACAATGGGTGGGGAATCCTTGCTGCTGAAAACAGCACTCCCCGTCCCTCTTCCCACTCGAGCTTAGCTCAGCGCTGACACCGAGTAGCTAGAGACGGAGAGAGAAGTCCGCAGGCGGTTTGCAGCCTCGGGCAGAGAGAGCTGCCTGCAGGGCTTTGATTGACACATTCAGAGAGAGAAACGAACACTATTGGATCCTGACAGTTGGATGAAGCATGTCACTGAATATGTGCGCGGTTGCCGATGCCATGTGTTGTGAGCCTGAGTCACAAATCAGGATTACGTCATTCCGCCCGGGTGCAGGAGTTGATATATCGGCTCTGACATTGTCACATGCAGGCCTCGGAGCGACACGGAAAGTTCTGACAGCAGTTCTGTAGGTGCAGGAGTTGTGCTTTATTCATATTAATTTTAGGCATTTCAGGAAATTGATGACTCAGAGTCAGAACACTTACAGATTGTCAAGTGTAGCAGCTAAAAGATCTGTTCCATGAAAAACAAATGACCAGATACTCAGTTGTTAATGGTATTACTGTAAACTCAGTTGGTAAGCAACAATAGAAATGAATGGTTGTTTAACATCATATTTTAATTGGCTGTGAGCCCGTGCTTTGTCTCTGTAGAAGGATTGTAAAGCATTTTGTATTTGTATTGACAGTTGCTGGAATTAGCAGAGCTTCTGTCAGTGTGTACATCCAGCAGTTCTCTGCAATTGTGTAGAATTAATTCAGTTGTATTGATGCATGTCTGCAACACCAACAGGAAGTCCTATTGAGAACCTCTCATCCATTGATTGCTTATGTAACTGTTTGTTTGCTTATGTTTGTCTGTGAATTTTTCAATGTGGCATGTGTCTGGGCATGTGCATCCTGTGTGATGCCCTCTATGAATAATGACACCTGCTGTACCTGCCAGCACTCCTGCCCCCCCTTTTCCATCTTTCATGTCTGTCTCAGCTGATCAGTTATTCATGGTATTCTCTATAGCTGCATGTTTCCTCTATGGGAGTCATACTGCTCGTGGTGGTGAAAAATACCTAGAATATCAGATTTTCAGGAATATAACTTTTTTTGTAGCTTGGCAGCCAGCAGTTTTGGATTTCCAGAACTTGCACAGTGCAGACAAATGCCATGTATGTTCTGCTTGTGTTAGGCCTGAGTTTCATGCTGCGTCCTTTACCACCTGAAAAACACAAGGTGCATTGGTGAGGTGATAGGTGCTTACTCTTGTGCCAACTTTCAAGGGCACAGAGGCAGGTTGTGCCTGATGTTGCCAAGCGACCAGCTAACTGTATCATTAACATCTAACATCTCAGTCCAAAAGCTTAGCTAGATATATTGTATTGTTGGAAAAGGTAGCATTTAGCAAAGTTCTTGATTCCCATCAGAGCAAACCCTTGCAGTAGTCTTACCTTTTGATGTTGTAAGGAAGCGTGGGGGGAAAAAAATCACTATTTGTGGGTGCATTCTGCCTTACAGGCCTCTCCAAAAAAAAACTGTTTGATTCAGGGGCTGTGTTTGGATGGGGCAAGATTTAAGCCACCTTTCAGGCTCAATAGGAAGCAATTTGAGCTGCTCCTGTCAAAGATTGGACCACCAATCTCTAAACACAGCTGCAGCCGTGACACAACTTCTGCTGAATAGCTTTGCATTTGTCTCAGGTATCTAAATAGTGATGCGATAGTGTGCTTAAACCTCCAACTTGTCTTGTTTATGACTGACCAATGCTTAGAAAAGATAAGAAAGTTAAATATTGCTACATGTAGTTACAATTTTGTAAATTAAAGTCGCCTAGCTACATCAAATAAGAATCTGTAGTAATAACTTCAGTCAAAAGTACAAAAAAAAGCCCATTCACTGTCTTGCTCAGATTAAGTGATTGCTAGTTTTGTATTTTTACATTAAAGCATCTTATTCAGTGGGTGGGATACTAAATTAGTTGAAGCTTCTTTAATCAAACTGTAGGTGTCTTAATTCAATCGTACCCTATAATCCTCCAAACCTCCCACTGTCTTAAAACAGGTATCTAGCTACTGGTGATTCAGTCAGGTGGATTGTGTTCGGTTACCGGGCGGGTCACTCCACAGTTTGTGCAGTTGTGAGTCCATCTGGAAAAACCTGTTGGGGGAAAACATGCCACCACCAGAGAATTAAAGCTGGAGAGCAATCCCAGCTGATTTCTAGCAGCTGTGGGATTTCCCAAACTGCATTTGGGCTGTTGATAGAGAGCATGTAGTGATCCAGGCCCCTGCCTCCAGTGGCTCCCTTTTCCACAATTGTAAAAGAACATTCTCCATCATCCTCCTGGCAGTGGTAAATGCCCGTTACTGTTTCCGTGTGATGGATGTTGGAGCTTATAGCCGAAGTAGAAATGGTGGCTACCTCTCCATTTGGAAGAGCTCTGCGCCAAGGTGGTCTTGACACCCCAAGGGACGCAGCTTTCCCTGGTGCCGAACATCTGGGGACTGTGCCACATGTCTCTGTCGCTGATGAGGCATTTCCTCTGCAGCTTCTCGTGATGGAACTGTACCCTGGGCAGAACCTGGACAGAGAGAGGCAAATCTTCAATTACCGACTATCCAGGGCACTTTTGCCATTCTGGCAACACATTTCATTGGATTTATTTTGTTATTGCAACAATGCCACAGTAAACTGAGTTAGAGGTCATTGAGAAAACAGAAAAAAGTACTATGTGGCCAGGAGAAGAAAAACAAGATGTCCCCAATAAACAGGAGTGAGGTACAAAAACATTAAAACATGCATCAATCTTTTATTCGAAACTACAATTCATGAACTGTAAATCACAAAACAGAAAAAGCTTTCAAACAAGTCAGTGCATGAAACATTAAGAGATAATGACTGTGTGTGTGTGTGTGTGTGTGTGTGTGTGTGAATATTTATTTGGACCTGTGCCTTTTCCTGCAGAGACAACCTTTTATTCGTCTCCAAAAAGCCTCAGATAATAAAGCTCATTATAATCTTGCTTTTCTGGAGTAGACATGATGCATCCCTGCAAGTCTGAGAGGTCCAGGTCTGCAGTCCCTTATCACTCTCTGACTGTGGGATGTCCAGTTTAAACAGGGACAGTAGGGACAAGGGTGAAGGGAGTCACACGTCAGCTGCTGCCTGCTCATTCGGTGCCTTCGGTGCCTTGCTCTGTTGGAACCAGGTTGAGGGTTATGCTGCGATCACTCCCACTTTGGACCTCCTGTAGGGGTTATACAAAGACTTCTACTGAGTTGCACACTAACCATTAACATCACTTTAAGCAATTACAGCTCAACCCAACGATAAGCTGACTGGGACTTTAGTGCAGCACCACTATTGGTGCCATACATTTTAAAAGGTTACTTGGCAACCAGAGAGGTTTCAAGAAATAAAACCTACATACAACAAGACCATGGTATTTCCAGGTGGGCAGAACGTAGCTAATAGAGACAGTGTGTTAGAGTTTTTTACCTGGTTGGATTCGAGATCTGTGGATTGAGGGCCTGACTGACTTGATTGCAGCATGTTTGAGGTACGAAATGCTCTAAAAAACCCTAAGAGCAAGCATGAAGCGTCAGTTCCTCTCCCTGCCTCCCTCTGAACCACTTCTTTCAATTAACTTTCCTTTCCTTAATGTCCGTGTCCCACAAGTACTTCCACTTCTCTCTGCAGTCCTCATCTGACTAAAAACAAGACAGTAACGACATAGAGTATTAACACGTTATCTGTGGGAGAGATCATAAAGCTCTGGATAGACCTGCAATAAAATGATCAACTTCTATTCACCATAGACAGATATTTACCGAAGAAAGCAGAGGTATCTGCAGGCTGTGTTTGATTGTTTCTTGTCAAATAATGTGCGGTGTGTGTTGCTGTGTTCCAAAAGTTGAACTTTGTTCATCTCAGGGCACCTGGGAACACTTGCACGCCACAGTGAGAGCGCCCCTACTGTGTGTCTATATTGAAAACAATGGATTTAAGGGTGCAAAAAATGCCACGTCTGTGGGTCCTTAGGGTTGTAATCATAGTAGAGCTAGGTTACTATACTAACCTGATTAGTTTTGCTATTTTGTACATTAACATTACCAAAGACACTCCATTCCTATTTCCCTGCACACTGGAGGCTACCACACACACTCCCCAACATTAACTCCACTATCAAACAACTCAATTAAACTAGAGTCATTGGATGCATTAATCAAATTGCTTTCTTCATGTGGACGTTTGCATTGGGTAACCAAGTGAAAACTGGAGTGAAAATGTTTTTGTTGACTCTAATGCTTTTGCTAATTCAGGCTGGAGACACATTTCACAAAGCAAACTTTAATAACCACTGAGATTGAATCTTCAGGATGAAGCTAGTTATTAGATTTCAGTCACCAGGCTTGAAAGTGAGACCCCATCTCCTTTGTTGTCGGTTTGTATTTCGGATCAGCCCAGCCAGAGGACTGAATAGTTCTGTGAGTAAACCAGAGGGTTTCTAAGAAAAAAAAAATAAAGTCAGTGTGTGCGTGTTGGGATAAGGGCTTATTCTGCTGGAAAATCCACCTCTTTTCAGCAGTCACTGTTGGCAGGTATGGCTTTGCTCAGGCTGAGGAATGTGTTGAACTACTTCACCGTTTTAGGGGCTCCCGGGTCTCGGTTCAAGAGGAAACTACTGGTCTATTGATTCCGGTCCTGATCTCTCTTGACAGTGAATAGACACTTGTTTGCTGCATGTCTTTATGTCCTTGAAAATTTATTTTATAGGAGCTGTTTTAGCAGTGTAATTTACACCAAACTCGCAGCGCTAATTGTTGATTCCTGAGCTCTGAGCTCTTGCAAAACAGCTCTCTACAGTACATGCTGGACACCTCAGGACAGAAGTAAAACGAGGACAGTGTACAGCTTTTATGCCAAGTGTTACAGAGTCAGAGCATGACATAAATGAGTGGGTGTGAGTGTGAGTAATATGCGAGCACTCAGATGGCGCCAAGACGACAAAGTCTTAACAAGAATCTGTATGCCTGCAACCACTTTTGAAGTATGTGTGTTTGTATTTTGTTAATGCCTGTGCACATTTGCATAGAGAAACCGGCTAAAGCACAACCTGTTCTTCCTGTTAAGTGTGACCTGTTTGCTGCTGAGTAACACCCACACTCTTGCTCCAAAGAACAGCGCTAACTAGAGCTGCATCTAAAGGCCATTGTTTGCATGTGGTGGTGTTGTGGCACTGTGCCATTTGGTGCCTTATATCTCTCTGGTAAGTCTGACTAGCCACCACCAAGTCATTTAAATTCTCGGGCAGGAATATAAAGCTAAATCAAAATACATTTTTCTTTTCAAACAATACCACGAACACAACCTGACGCCCTCCATGGTAGCTATGATCCTGACTCCAGGTTAAACCAAATGAGCAAAACAACAGCTACGTTATGGTGAAAAGAAAACACATTTACTGCCTCCTCATATTACAGAAATGAGATTCATAGGATGCTGTGGGCTGGCCAAATTGAGAAACTAAATGAAGGAAGAGAAACTTGAATTGCGAAGGGTTACAGAGTGACACGCAAAGAGGAAGACGAGTAGTGAAACAAAAGCAAATTTAACCGGATTTAAAAAGATCTTTTTTTACTTAAAGCAGTAAACAGTGTGAAAAACACTCATTTGTGTAATTTCTCATATCCACTGAGTCAGTTCTGTGAAGCGGCACGTTAGCCTCATTGAATATTCTACTCACAGAGATTTTTTTGCCAATCAGTAATGTGAACTAATGTGACTCATTAATGGAGACTAGCAGTTGCTAGCATCCGTGTTCCTTTTTAGATAATAAGTTTCTAATGGATATTCTGCACAAATAACCTGCTCAATCAATGTTCTTGGTGCACATACTCTATTGATTTCAATTTTACACCAGGCATTCATTGCTCTGACAAACTCAGGATCGTGATGCAGTCTTTTGTTTTAACGTTATTGTCACTCGAGTGATGTTACAAAAGGGGGACTTTCCATACGCTGTAATTTTCCTACATATAATTTAAATATATGTAAAACAAAAGCTCTCAAGTAAAAAAAGACACTGCATTTCTCTGTAAGTCTAAATGTTGAGTAGAAAGAGTGTGTGTGTGTGTGTGTGTGTAGGAGAAATAAGGGATGGGAGGGGTAGTGTTTGAGTAGCTCAATAAAAGGAGCCTTTCAGCTGCACTGGAAACAATTTCCAGCTGAGGGGACATTTATATTAAAGCTTCGCCTTTGCCAGCACAGGCTGTTCGTGTGTGTGTGTGCGTCAGAGCAGCTCGCTAGCAAGAGTGAACTGTCCCTCTTTCTGATACATTTCGGGACAGGCTGCCATCTCTGAATCAGTGTTTAAATCTGTCCAGATATTCGAACGTCCTGTGCCAGCGCAGTCAGACAGACAGTACGCACTGAGGGAATTAGAGGGTCAGTGCTGAGACTCTTTGGGTCCCAGACAGGGCAGACATTAGCCACGGAGCAGTCATCCAGAGGTCAAGCCTCATCGACTGGATGTTCCAACAGGATCAGCTGGCCTCCAGTCCTCACACATATGCCTTTAACCCAGACTTCTACTCTGTTGTGGTTATGACTTAATGAATAACTTTCATATGCTTTCAAAACGAGATGGTCTGACAAGCTTTTGTACTGGAACCCAACTCAGCAATGTGGCACATTTGACTGTTAATGATATTATAGTGTCTAGGGGCTGCAACTATGATTGTTTTCATTATCAATCCATATGTTCATTTTTGTGGTTAATTGATTAGCCTAATTATTCAGTCTTTTAAACACTAGCAAATAAAAGAGTACAGGTCAATACCCTCAGATTGCCTGTTTCGGTCGATCAACAGTCCTAAACCCAAAAATATTTAGTTTTGTGTGATATAAATTGAACAAAAACAGGCAACCATAGCACTCAAGGAAACTAAGCCAGAAGATGTTGATAAATGACTCAAATGATAAATCAAGTATCAAAATCCTTGAAGATAAATCTTCTGTTGATTGACCAATTAGTAGTGTGCAAAGTTGGAGGGGCTTTTTCTCACCCAATTAAATTAATGTCCTTTTGGATTCTGGGTCCGTTTTGGATAAAATATGGAAACTGTGGTGCAACTTATTTGCAAAGTCAACAGTGAAACTTTCTGAATTTGCTACTGCTATTATTTGAGCTTCTTACTTGCCACTTCGCCACAGTAACACCTGAAGAGGTTCATGGGTATCGTATAGTTATGCTAATTTAGAATGTTATTTGTGACCGATAGCCACCCCTCCTTCTCTGATCATTAAATGTTAAGCGACAAGTTGTGGCAGAGGTGTTATCATTTCAAATGGGAATAAATCTTGTTTATTTAGACCTGCATGTAGTGTATTGCTTTGCTTAGGGCCTCCTTGTCCCACTCTCTCGCTGTGTTTGTCATGAGTGTGAGCTCTGCACTGGGGATGTTTGGAGTCTGCCCACCCTGCACACAATGACAGGGCCAACTGTTAGCATCACTGACGAATGTCACTAACAACAGAGTTGAGCTGTTTTGGTGTCAGTGTGCGTTTGTGGCAACTGTTAAATGGCTCAGTGTTGGATGTTAGCTTGTGCTAACCATTTAGACATTGAACTGATTGTTAGTGTGTTATGGCAGCAACAGAAAGTTTGCTGAACTTTTCCATTACCAGTGAAGAGTATATGAGAGACAAACCCCCCAACCCACTAAGGGTTGGGGGATTTGTCTCTCATATAGGTGTCCACCTCTGCTTATGGGTCATCAGCTTTTTTAGGGGTGCTGTAGTCGTTTCACAGAAGCAACATCAAATCATTGCCCTGGCGACAGCATACGACTCCATATATACTCATGACAGACAAAATTTGATTCCTTAGTAAGTGTACTATACCAAGCACTAACTAAACTAGAGTCTTAATCCTCAGCTAAGAATGTGAGCCAGCTTTAGTGCTGAAGCTTTCAGTGGTTTGCCACTATGTGAACAGTCCGTGTAAACACCAATAATCCTGCTATTTTTCTTATTATTAACCCAAACCTTTGTTTGTCTCAACCACTGAAATCGTCTTCTACAACTTCAATGTAAAAACACTGCTTCTGGTGTCATTGTACTACAACTTACAAAGACAGTAACCTGCATAGTTTATGTTGAACAGGATGTAACTGTGCATAATTTGGGTACTTGCATATTTGAATTTGTGAGCTGTAAAGGCCATAGTCAAAGACAATAGGTAGGAAATGCTTTTGGCTTGTAGCTCAAAAGTCGTGTGACGTCAGAGGAAACAACAGGGAGGTGGAAACTTTTTTTTTTTTTTTTTTTTTCATCTTTTTTGATTTTATGATATTCACACAGACCCACACAGAGACAGAGATATGTCGGTGGGAAATAGTCCCAGAAGAGTTTAAGATAGAGGAGACAGCCAGAGACAGGAAGGAAGGAGTGTGTGTGTGTGTGTGTGTGTGTGTGTGTGTGTGTGTGTGTGTGTGTGTATGTGAGAGAATGTGAATGATAGAGAGAAAGAGCGAGCATGGAGAGAGGGTATATTTGGCCTTCATGCTGTATTGCACAAATTTGTCATTGCATGTTGGATGCTATGGAGCACTCTGACTATGAATATCTCTAATGATCCCAGCAGGGCTTGTGTGTATGTGTGTGTGTTTCATGTGTGTATGTTTCATGTGAGTGTGTGTTATCTGAACGAGCTAGCAGTAATGAAGCATTGGACCTTGGACTAGAATGATTGAGGGCTTTTCATCTATTTTTTTTTCATTGTTTCTTGTAATGAGGACGCATCGGTTTATCTTTAGGGAAGCAGCAGAACTTTGACTCACAGAGAGGACATCAGATATCGACCTTTTGTATAGTTTAATTACACATTTTTGTGAAGTGGCTTCACTGTGGCAGAGACCATTCAGCTAAACATACAGTTACGGGCGAAACAGCAGCGCTCACTGTCTCTTAAATCCATATTCTAGGCTCGTGGGTTTGAGGCTCAGATGTTTGTGCGTGAGAAAGGCTGGCACGTTTTAGCTAAGTTTAGCTGACTTCCATTTAGCTCGGCACAGAATAGCTCAGTCAGCTGATCTTGGTGCAGTTACAGTTCATAGGGCAGTGTGGTTTAAGGCTCACCAGAACCATTAAGGCTCAGAGATGGCAGGTAAAGTCATCCTGTTTAATTTTTAATCTAAATGTCACAGTGTTTAATAAACAGGGCTGTATCTGTGAAGCTAAAGTGTGTCAACCTTTAAGCTACCTCTGCATGCATTTTGTGGTGAACTCAGGTGGATATACAAGGAGCAAATACTATATTATGGCTGTGAACACCTCATGGTCACGTAATAGGAAGAGCAACATACTGTAAACAGCACCCCTTGGCAGATTATGTCATCTGTATTCATATTTTTTTCTGCCTTTGGGTGGAACAATGTTTGTCAAAGATCTTGATTGGGTCCCCAGCCGCTACCCCCCCTCCCCTCCCTCTCCTCGTTGCTGCCCCGTTCCTTCCTGTTGTTGCTTCTGTAAGCGGTTGCCTCCACTGTCTCCCCACTGACGCTGCCTTCTTCCTGTTGCGCACAACACAAACATAAGCGATGGCTGAGATCTCAAACCAGACAACAATGTAAAAACAAACAAAAAGGAAAACCCCTGAAGATGTGTGTCTTACACACTAAACACAAACATTCGCACACTAACTTTGTGTTTGTCATGATAATTTATTCAATTAATTTCACTTCAGTTTTTACTGAAGCACCGGGGCTTCCTGTGGGATTGTGAGTGGATTCTCTGTTGAGTAACTCTGCTAGGCATTGAGGCCACAGTTTGTGTTGCAACAGATGCATTATATTGCTTTGGTGTGGGTATAATGGGTATGAGATCTAATGAGATCTAATACAATATCACAAGCAGCCTCAAAAATGATCTTAGTATTGAATATACACCTTTCACCCTGTAATCTCTTTATTACAGCTATTATTGTTATAATTATTTGTGTGCATGTTAAATCTTTACAAAATGTCTAAATACATCTAATAGGTTTTAGATTTATTATCATATATGCTCACTATAAAGGTATGCTATGCAGGATTGTCCATTTCTGTGTGAAAACACATTTGCCAATGAAAGTAAAATTAAAAGCCAAACCTAGACTCACTTCTGTTTTAGTGTTTCGCTTCGCTATATTTGCGTTTTTCGGGCGCTGTGTCTTTTGGATGTGTGCTGCTTATGGTCTGGCACCTGGGAGCAGTTGCACAAAGCACCTTACTTGAAGATTTTCCTTTAAATCCGAGTTACGGCTCCCTTTAAAAAAACAAAGGTTGCACAAAACATCTTGAAGTCTTCTTCTTGAGGTTTCTTCCTGCTCTTGGTCTTACACTTCAGGAACTGCTTTAAGTTTGTTAAACCCTTGCACAGAGGACCCTAGCAACCAAAGTAAGGAAAATAACAAAAGGTACTTCTGACTGCATCTTCGCTGCAACATGACTGAGTTTATGGCGATAAATGAGGAAAATGAAGGCATCCTGAGAAGAGTGTTCAGCAACTGGGAGACCGGAGAGTTGGAGACATGTCCGTTGCGGGTAAAAACTGTGACAGCTGATGTTAAATAAAGGTTTGGCTTCTTTATATAGCCCAGTGTACCTGATCCAGATCAATTAAAAAATGGCTTAATCGGCCCCGATCCTGATCTTTGAGATCAGATTGGGGATGTCCCTAGTCGGTACTTTTTTGATAAATCTCCAAACTCACCTGTGTGCTTTTAAGGTACATGCCCATAAACATCCTGAATACAGAAAATAAGAAGAAAATAACAAAAAACAGGCAAAGGCGAAGAGTCTCTGCAGGAAAATACAGTATGAGTCTTGTTTTTTAGGAAAATTCTGCATAGTATGTCTTGAGGATTTTATAAATGGCTTGCATTACATCATGTAAACCTGCATCTATTTCTGTCACTGCATGCTTCTTCGTTCCTGAACAGGCTTAGAAAATGCAGTGTGTGTGGGTGGGGTGGTTGGGGGGTGGGGGTGTAATACCCCTGGTTGTTTCTGTCCAGTGCCATCTGGTAAATTCCAGCACAGAGGGCATTTTAGCTTGCCAGCAGTCTCTCTCCCTCTCTCCCTCCCTCTCACACACACACTCACATGTAGACACACATTTTCTCTGCTACACGCACACACACATGGCGTCACGTGAGTTGTGACTGCAGGGCAGTACTCTTTTCTGGGGGAGAAAAAGAAAATGCAGCGTTGTGGATGTAACTGCTGTCTCCCTGCTGTTTCTCCTCTCTGCTCTGATGTCAGTGCTCTTCCTCTCTCTCTCTCACATGTTACATCAGTCTCTCCTTTAAATGTCTGCTAAGCCTTTATAGTATCTGTGGAGAGGGACAAAGACGGTAATAGAAAGGGAATGAGTTTTAGATGTGTGCAGCAGTGTGCCGTGCTTCGTCAATTGGGTGAAAAACATCTACAAAAACAACAACTAGTCAGGATTTGAGACACAGAATTGGATTTACCTGCCAGCTATTTACTTTGAAATAATGGAATTTGTCTTAAAAGGTTTTTTCAAATCACAGCCCTTCATTTCGGGCTGAAAACACAACACAAAATTTTCGCCTGCCAGCAGCAGCAGTATTACACTCCGGATCATGACAGGGGATGATAGCACATATTTTGTGTTACATTTATCTGTCACCATCAAACTTCTTATCAGTAATAATACCTGTGTCAACAAAGAGGAAAGCCAGCAAACGTTTGTTAATTCAACACGTTCTCACTCCAACCTCGTCACATATTGACGTTTGGTCATGGACTTTCCACATCCACATATGACGTGCAAAGTATCCTGGTGCGTTGGTTGTTGACGTTCTGGGACGCTGTGTCAAGTCTGCCTGTTAGATGCATTGTCTGCTTTCAAAAAAGACTTTGTTTTCACTGGAAATTCAACATTTTCATACAGTCTCAACACCACAAATTGACGTTTTTTTTCCTTCAACAACTAATATACATGGTTGGGTTTAGTAAAAAACAACAGGGTTTGGCTTTAGAATCTTGCGGGGCACAAACACCGCTCTCTCGGGTGGAAGTCTGTGTTTGTTGGACCCATCCACTACCGTCCACTACTCTGACTTTTGCCATATTAACTTTCATCCTTGTCCCGCTGCGTTTCCCCCTGACACCGCCAGGCACCATTAAACTATACGGGCAACTGGCTGCATATCATGCTGACGTTAAAGTCGTCTTTTTTCGTTGGTTTCTGACGCCGCAAGTCACTAACCTTGGGCACGTTATTGTATATCAGAGATTTTCTTAATTATCATAAATCTGTAAATAAATTCTGATTAATCCATCTTAATATAACATGTCAAACAATGAAAAATGTCCATTGCAATTATCTGGAGCACAAGATTGCTTATTTTCTCTGACCAACAATCCAAATCCCAAAGGCATTCAATATAAAATGACATTAAGCCGAGTAAAGCAACAAAATGTCACACTTTAGAGTCTGGAAATAGTGAGTGATCCGCATTTTTGATTTGTAAATGGCTGAACCATTTAATCTACTATAAATAATAATGAATGGAATAGCTTTCTGTCAATTGACCTTGATTACTGACAAATCATTTAATGTTTTCACATGAGTTATTTTTATTTACTTGGGGCCAGAATGTAAAAAATGCATAAAACTAAATATTATGTAAAGAAGCAATATTCTAAACCTTAATCTTAGAGGCATGCATGAAAAACGAGGAAAAGTACTTAGAAAGGAAAGGTTACAAATCAAGTTAATCTTGACTGAAGGGCATCTGCTACACACTGCTGGGGAGACCACCTAGGAAAGAGGCTGGGGTGGGGGGTGGGTGTGTGGAGACAGAGGGAGGAGGAAGGCAGGGGAAGGCAGGGGTCAGCACAGAGTGTGTAGTTCTCTTGGGAGGGGCAGAGCAGTGTGGGGCTGCTGTACTTGACTCCAGGGCTTTCACATAGCGGGGGGTCAGGAAAACATGAGGGAGGAAGTCACATTGGTGAGACACCCTGTGATGGAAGTGAGTGAGTGAGAGGAGGAGGAGGAAGAGGAGGAGGAGGGAGCAGACAGGGCTGCTGCAGAGCAAATGGTAAGACGAAGGAGGTAAAGGACAGGAGGTCCTTTCATCACAGCCATCATCAGGGATCATCAACCTTCTGTGTGGTCCCTTCACACCAGCAGCATGCCGACATGTGGCATGTTAGCCTTTGGGTTTGTGTCTCTGGTGGTGGCTGTTCTTTTCCAAGCGCCCGAAGAGGCAGAAGCTGGACAAATACTGTCTATTTTGGGAAACAGAAATGCCCAGAAATTAAGACAGAACAGAATCCAGTGCTCATTCGGACATGTTATATGGATTTACAAGCTTTTAGTTCAACAGTATGTATTGTATTATCAGTATTTTGCTTGAAACACACAAAAAATTGAAGTCAAATTGACTTATATAGTTGTTGTGTTAAATTAAGACCTTGATATCTTAAGGATAATGTTCAACCCAGTTTCTAAGGCAGTTCTGTACTCGCATGTAACTCAAAATAACATTTTATCAACCTATTTTGTGTAATAGATAGACAGGAAGTTCATTCAGTCAGTTGTACCACCACATAGACCTGATGTCACTTTTCATTGTGCTTAGAAGTCAGAGCAGGGTACATTTTGAATACAGAGGACATCATGTAACTCTGCATTGTGCTGTTAAACAAGAGTGAGTTACAAAGTGAAAATTGGGTGTTGATGTTAGAAGAAAGTGAGTTAAAGAGACATGCTACAAAAGTTATAGCTCTGATGCAATATCGTTTATATATGGGGATAACAGGGCACACATCGTATTCAGTGCTGCAGTCAGCTGTACACACAAAACAAGTGAAAGACTTAGTATTGTAAAGAATGAAAATACTTGGCAGCTGGCCAGTCGCCACATGAACTGGGTGTGAATGTTGGATTATTGTTAGAGCGATTCTTGGGCTGTGCAAGGTGTGCTACCATCGATACAGTCAGGAATGTGTTTAGAAAAGTTTCAGAACAGCTGTTGCTTTCCTTTGCTTTCACACAGTTTGTATCTGGAGAAGCAGGGTGATGTTATCAGTTGATAAATCGCCTCTAAACTCTTGGCAAAAGTCCGCCTCGCTGCAGTCCTTATCAGCCTCGTAGCTGCTGTTTCCTGCAGAACTTCATATTTCTTGGTCGACTAGGGAAAGATCATTTCACAATCTGTATCACATTGTCAACCACAGACACATTTTCGTGTCACTGTTCCCCCGCTTCTCTCTCTCATCTCTTGCTTCGTGTTTGGGAGAGAAGGACAGACGGTCCATAGACGCTGACAGAGGGATGAGAGGAGAATCGATTAAAGTATACAAGAGCAATTTCACGTCTCGGCCCACAGCTTCAAAAGCAGGGCCTCAGCAGCCAGCCCCAGCAGGCATGTTCGAGCGTGCACGCACAGTGTTGGTGTGTTCATACATGAGCAGATGCATGTTAATTTAAAACACCAAATAGTGAAGTGGATGAGCAGAGGAACTAAGTGGATTTCACCTCCACGCTTCCTCTTTTCGGCTGTTGCTCTGACCTTTGCTGTTCCCTCCTTGAATCCTCTTTGAGTTCCCTCTCTCATTTCCTCCCTTGGTCCCACGGGCTCGCCTCCAAAAGTGTCAGCGTTTCCTCTGTCTCCCTAAAGCATCAGACCTGGTCATCACTATCATGGCGCCTGTACAGCATCAACACTTTGGAGGTGATGTGTGATAGAGGACTCTGCGAATATCTGTCTTTTTCTCTTCTCTAAATGTTAAATCTTTCTGTGGGTAGGTTTGTTGTTTTTTTGTGTTGTTATGTCCCTCTGTCTTTGCCTTTTTTATGTTTCCTTTCCCTCTCTGAAAGTATTTATTGGAGTTTTGTTCTCCCCGACGACATGACAGTGGATCCACCCCTGGCTGAAGTCTGCTTTGGGGATGGGGCTCAGTGAAAATATTCAAGTGAAACCGTCATCTGTTTTTGCTAAGTGACAGTCTTTCTCACTTTACCACATTTCCATCTTCCTTTTATTTTCTCTGGTAATTTAATAAAGTATCTTTGGGCCATGTGTTGACTCTGTTGAGATGTGGAAAAGCTCAGGACGTTCATCCAACAGAGGAAGGAAAGAGTCAAGCTGGCATATGTTTTTGTGTGTCTGGGTGGATGGTGGCTAGTGCCATGTGACCTCTGTGGAGAGATGTTGTGGTGGAGGTGGTTTATTGGTCTCAGGTCTCTCTGGTTGGTGTTGAGGGGGTTGCAGATGTTAAGGATGTCAAAAAAGAACATAAAACTGCAAAAGCTTGTTTTTTTGGGCCATTCCGGGCCAGCTGAAACAAGATGTAAACACAATATTAACGAATCACCTTCTAAGTTGATATTGCAGACTTAAAAGCAACAGCTTTATTATTATTTTCACAAAGAAACACTACAATGGATGCTACAATGACATTGCTAGTTTGCTGTCCTTTGTAATTGCCATTCATGCTTCAGAGTGAAAAACAGCAGGGTTGCACCAGTTTATCGGCCAAACATCAGTACTGGCCGATAGTCGCATTATTGACTGCCATCGGCAAATGAAATGACATTCACTGATGGCAATAGCTGATGTTTTCCTATGATATCACATTAATTTTGTGCAGGCTAAAAAGCAGGGCCTCGAGATTATCGGCGTCCTGTCTTGCTGTGGATCGATAGATAAGTTGTTTGAGATGAACAGAGACTCCCCTGGATGTCTTCAGGGCAGAAGGATGCAGTAAACTCACTACTGACGTGTCAGGGGACACACCCTATTTGTTCCCGGATAATTTCACATTGTGAACCACAAACCCGTGTTGACATGGGCAGGAGGAGAACTAGCTAACGTTAGCTGTTAGCGGTTAGCAGCTGGTGGATGGAGCGAACAGCTAATGAAGGTTGCATTAAGTTCTATTATGATGCATTCAAGCTCAGTAAAAATGAGTGTTGTGCGAAAGCGACTTATAACATTATCGTGATGTGTTCAAATGTGATCTTGTAAAATTTAGTTTTAGGAATAAATAACAACAAAAACAGAACAAGCAACAGTAACAGAAAAATGCTAGTATTAGCTGTTGTTATTTTAAACAGCAGTTGTGGCCCAAAATTTCACAATCATTGCATCCCTAAAAAACATTTCTTCTTCTTCTAATGAAAACTAAAGACAAACTAATAAGACAAATATACAGTTTAAATTTATATATTTATAAACAACATAAGAAACTGTAGAGTCTGATCTCGCATAAGTTTTTAGGGCTGAACAGTGGAAAATACAAAGTATCAGATTGTATCATGGACTATATGTGTCGTTTTTTTCGGCATATGTTATCACATCTTGAGGTGTTGTGACCTCAAATGTCAGACAACATAGACTTATCAGATGTTAATTTCTTAAAAGTTAAGCTTGTTCAGTCTGGCCTAAAACAGAGTTAACATTGTGTTTTTCATGTTTGTTAATGAATTCAGTGATGTGGTTTGAGATACTTAATCCACATATGTTTTATGTAAAGGAATAGCAATTTGCATATACGCTTTCTTTCTAATCACTTTCTTGCGACAAGAAGAGGCTTGACACTCAATTTTCCCTTTAATGCATACACAAGTGGTTAATCTTTACTGTGGCTTGCATGGTTATCCTGTTATTGTGACTTTTGCAGTGAACAAAGAAGGTAGCATCAAAATGAGGGCAGCCAGAGACGTAGTGACAGCTAGTAAACATGCTTTTGTGTAAATGTTTAGCTGGGCTTGAACCTTAACAACTAATCAGGTTAGCTAACACTGCAGTGTGTGGTACAGTCCACCAGTCCCTGCACCATCTTCATCACACCGTCCACACACAGTGTCCTGTCAGCATGTGGGTTTCCATTAGGTAATGCACTGTCGTCTACTTAAGTTTTGGCTCACATTTGGCATGTTAATTCATTTGGCCCTCGGGTGTCAAACAGCCATTTTGAAATGTGAAGAAGCAAGACGTAGAGTTGAGGGAGAGACAGGAGGCAGCCATGCGAAGTAAACCTGCGTCAACCTCTTTGTGACAGCTCTGATCACAGAGAGGAAGCGATAGGAGGAACGCGTGATCAAAGGCACCTACCTGGCGCCTGTCAGGAGAGAGGAATGCAGCCCTGGGTGTGTGTGTGTGCCAGTTAAGCGAGGCAAGTTTTCAGAGAAGATACCAAGAGGGGAGATGACAGTATGAAAGGAAGCTCTACCTGTTTCTGGTGAGAGGAGAGGCAGTCGATGGATTAAAGGGTTATCTGTTTGTAAACGGGAGAAGGGAGTGATGAAGAGAGAGGACAGAGTGCGGAGAGCTGTCAGGTACAGTGCCGGCTGGTGCGCAGGAAACCGCCTATCACGCCGATGACAGGAAGGAGAGGGAGGGAGAAGAGGAGCAGAGTGGTTTTATGGTTGTGATAAGGACGTCAGCGTATCAAAGGATAGGTCTGTATGAATGACAGTACAGAAGGACAAGGGCTTGGAGAGATATATGAGGTATGATGGGGCAACTAAGTAATGAGACGTGTTACTGAAAGTAGTGAGAGCAACTGAAGGAGGAAGGGAGTTTTGTCGCTCATTTTCTCCTGGATCTAAAACCCAGACATACAACTGCAGCAGTGGGATAATGATGTTCATCGCTGCAAGCACAACTCCGTGTGGGTCAGAGTTTAAGTCTGAAAAAGAAGACATTAAAATACAAAAATCCTCAATGTCAAATAATGAGTTTTCCCAAGCTTAGATTATGTATTTTTAGTCTTCGCAGAGGAGCTGTAAGAGGAGGGCTTCTTTGCTTTGTGCAATTAAACCGCCACCGGATGTTTGATGCTCCAACAAAGGAAAGAAACCTTAATTTAACAACACTATTAGAACTGTAATGTAGCCATTAGCTGGCTCTGCCACAGGAAGTTAGCGTGAGACACCAGAAAGTGCATCTGATGAAGGTTTGTGGTGTTGGCTCTTACAAGCTCTCTTACAGTAGGTCCTCTCTTTAATGATTAATGGCCGTAATAGAGTCCAACAGGAAGAAGGTCTGTGTTTTATGCCCAGGCTGCTCACTTTATAGACAAACAGGGACACTGGAAGAAATAGTGGGAATTAGTCTTGTTTTCTTGAGCGTATTATCGCCTGAATTGTTGTGTGTTACCTTGGAATGAGCCATTTCTATCCACATACCAAGCAAGTCCTCTTCCACAGAGTCTGCCATATTGCACTGCCATGTATGTATAGCTGCCAAGAACAGAAAACAAAACATTGGCTCTAGATAGGTCCAGTCGTGTCTTCATGTTGGCCACTGTAGTTCTCCTACACACTTGGCACACGCAACAATTTTCAGTTGGTTGCGGTCTGCAGCCTCAGCTGCTAGATGCAACTAAATAAGGTCTGTACCTGACTCAGAGTTATGCCCATCAAATCACATTCAGCCATTCAATGCAGATATTCAATGATTCATTTATTTCCATATAAAGTTTGCAGGACGTTCTGTGTGACAGTGGCATTCACGTAACACAGTAAACAAACTAACAATGGGTCGGAAATGTGCAATGACATTTTTTTACCGACACAACAAACAAACAAAAGCCAGAGACTGTGTCGTATTAAGTTGCTGTGAGCTGTTAATTCAACATTTACCAGCAGAGGAGAGCAGATAATGTTATCTCGGAAACGTATGGTGCAGAGACTCACTTCCTGTGCCGCTGCCTGTGTGCCCGCATCTCTCTGTACTAAAGAGTAGCGTGAAAGTGAAGAGCACTCACTCCACAGCAAAATCCTGGGACCAAAAATCCCCTTTACAGACATTAAACCTGGAATAACAGACTTTTTTTGCCACTTAGGGGCAGCTGAAACAAGTTGTAAACAGAGCACTGAGACATCAACACCTTTTAATGTTGATGTATTAACCAACAGTTGCTTATTTGCACATCCAGCAGTTACAGATCAACATAAGCATTCATTTTAAGTCGTGCTTGTGGTCACCGGATGAATTTAAGTCCAATGTTCACTCTGTTTTAGCTCTGTTTTTGGTCCCAATTCATGACGGAAATATTTGGCTCCTTCGCTGCTAAATGCTGCACTGTGTTCACCAGCTAGTTGTGAACTTTGTCTCCAGTTTGGTGCTGAGCAGGTAGTGAAAACTTTACAGAAAACTTTAAAGATTCTGTCAGTCTCATCCTGTGTTATAAAAATGCCTTTATGGTTTTGCTGTTTGTATTTTTGGTTACAGCCCCTCATCCTCCAGCCTCTGTTGATAAAAGTAATACTCCAGGTTATGCTGTACAAGAATCAAATGATTGCTTTCAGTATGATGCTAAGGTCCTTATTATTGTACAGTAGTTTTTATTCAGGCATGGCTGTGACGCCTGAATGAATGCAGCAGCAACACATGCCTAGGGTTATTTGCATTTCCTTCAACAGACACAGAAACACAGCATTGTATTTCCTGTTAAAGAAAAGGCCAGTTGTTTGCTTGCTAGGCACATGATGAGACTTAATCACTCTCAAATTAAAGATTTCACACTTGAGCTCTGCGGCGACAGCATCAGTGTGTAAAAGGAATTATGAGAATTAGAAATTTAAAGATGTGCACATTTTGTCAAAGTCAACAGCTTTATAAAACATTAGCTGTGAAAGATCTAATAAAAAAAGATATAAAATTCTATGTAGACTGAAATATTAATGCAGCTCATACATTTTCAGTGCTGTTCATGCTGAGTGGTCATGTCTGTCGCTAAAACGGGAAGTCTGTGAATGCTTTGCTAAGCAATGCACTGTAGTGTGAGCTCTGTTTGCCTTTTAGCAAACACTGTTCATTTTGTGCAATGATGGACCAAAAATACACACATGGCTTGAGAGACAATGTGCAAACCTCTGCTAACTTTTCCTGGAAGTGCAGAAGTACAGCATGTGGCATTGTGTAGTCCAACTACTTTTTTTTAAAAAAAGCTCTGCCTTTGATTAACACAGTTTTTGGCTGTGGAATCCATGAAATCTGTTGAATTTACTGCTGTGGAGCAATATCGGCACAAGGGCAATCTGATTAGGCTGAAATGGTTGTTAAATCATCTCTGGGCTGATGTTGCAAGAACAATAGATGAATGGACTTCTGCTGATTTAAAACAATAGAAGAAAACCGCAGTAAGTTCAGCGTGTGCATCACATTTAACCTCGAGCTTTTGAGAGTGCAAGGACACAGAGTAACACACATTTCTCTACCTGACAAATGAAATGCTCTTGTCTTTGAGCAACCTCTACAATTGAAAGTGTTTTCCTGATATATTATTTCCTGCTGATTCTAATACCCCTCACTCGTGCTGGCTTGGCTTGGATTGGTTTGACTTGGCATGTCAGGCAAGCGTGGCAGAGATTTGCATCTCCATTACAGCAGGGCTTCCTGCTTGAAGGTGTCTTTAACTGATGATGGCTTGTCTCGACTGATGAATTTTTAAAGCAGTGGGCGGATCCACAGTTAAAAAGTCTTTTGCTGTTTTGCTGCAAACGTTTATCTGTCATATAGCACGGCAGGTAAAAGAAGTGCACCTGTTGGAAGTGACCTCTTTGCAGATGTTCAGCAAGAGCCTATTGTCTGCAGCTCTTCATCAACATCTCACTGTGGCTGCTTCTGCTTTCACTCTTCCTCCCTGTGGTATTAGTAGACTTGCTTTTGTTCAATAAAAGCCGCTAACAAAGTTCTGCTAATTGCAATTCTTTATAATAAAAGTCCCATATTGTTTTGTTATGTAAAAGTTTTTATTGTGAAGCAGCAAAACAAGAAAATGTTGAGATTTTATCAGCTGTAACTTAACATGACTCCATACAGCTGATAGCGAACATGAACCAGTTAATAAAGCAGATATTTAAAGTAAAAACAGGAAGCAGGAGCGAAACTAAACTTCAGACCACAGAGATTCAATAAGAAGTTACAAAAGCACTGAGAGCTGAACACACTGAGACTTTAGAAACACCTTTCTCTCTGGTCTCCTGCACAGACAGAGGTGAGTTGAGTCTCTCAACATACACACTTGTTTCATGAGGAGAAGAGGGGTCAATGGGGGTTGGCTATGGGAGGCAAGACATCACCGCTTCTGGCTTGGAGGCAGGAGGGCGCACTTTTGGCCTTGCTCCCGAGAAGGTCTATCTCTGGTGCAGCTTGGCGTGGTTTGGCACGTCTTAACTGGTAATGGAAAGACGAATAGGAGTGGCATGGTTTGACTCAGCGCGGCCAAAAGTGGTAATGGAAAAAAGTTATAAGTTACTGATCAGCTTAAAACTGTTAAATCTTAACCACACTGAAGCATCACAGAAAAATCTGTTCCACCACAATTGCGCATATGATAGTAGATATACTGCTGAAATTACGCTCGTTCAGCCTTTACAAAAGTACCAACGCACCTGTAATCACGCTAAAGACCAGCTTGAGTTGTTTAATATTACAGTGCGTTATTATTTTAAAGACATGAGCACTGTCCACATAGTGTACATGCAAAAGACAGAAAACCAGGACAAAACAGCACCGATGACTAACTAGCTCCCTGGTTATTTCAAATGTTGGCATGGCAACCAGCAGAGCATGACTGTAGGCATAATCGGCAGTGATTGTTGCAATAAATCTTGACCAGTCAGGTTGCCTCACTGGAGCTTTCTTTTTGTCTTAAGAAGCGAGCTTTTCCTCCTCTCAGTCAGGCACCTGTTGGACAGATTCTCACCGTGCTGCTTTCTGTCAGTTTGTTTGACTCGTCATGTGGTGGACACACTGTATACACATAGGAATACCTCACTTGTTGCCTGGCTCTGTTTTACAGTTTATGCATTTGTTGTTGTTCTTTCTTTAACCTTTTGTTTTCTCTCTACGTCATGGAAAATACAAATACCGAATATTTTGCATACAGTGCGCGTTGTGTAATGCAAGCTGCTGGTTAAGCAGGTCAAACAAACTATGACACACTAGCCATGATAGATAAGTGCCTTGTAAAGATGGTAAAGTTAATAATAAACGAAGTTAAGCTGGGTCACTGTCCTGCTGTTTATTTGTAGATCTTTACTGCAGTGAAAAGATCTGTTGCATCCTTCAGCTGACTACAGTGACGCAGATGTTTGTGCTATGCACATTTGGTCGTGTGCCTTGACATAAAAGCTACAAGCTCATCCTGACTTTACATTAAAGGTCCAATGTGTTGGTTTTAAGGGGATATTTTGGCAGAAATGGTATATAATGTTCATAACTATGATTTTGTTAGTTTAAAATGAGTGTTTTTTATGTACACACGGAGTAGGTCCTCCTCTAAGGAGTTTGCCATGTTGTTTCTACAGTAGCCCAGAACGGACAAATCAAACACTGGCTCTAGATAGGGGCATTCACGTTTTCACCTCAGCCACTGTATTTATCCTACACGCTTGGCACATGAAAGAGGAAACTCCAGAGGGTCACTCCAGCCACGTTACAGCAATCCACGACTTAAATTGAATGTCAGCCAGGGGCGTAACGTGTGTATGTGTATGTGGGTGGGTGGGGCTTGGCTCGGACCACGTCCATCTACGAACCCAGCATTCATTGTGATTACAGTTACACCCCTGTAAAATTTTTTGACTGAATTTTGCAGACTTACAATGTTACCTTGACAAAAATGTTCACAGACAGACAGACAGACCCAACTAACCAAGTACTCAAAACGACTTCTGTGGTAGTTCCTGCTACAACAGGTGTCACCAGGACCACGTTTTGCCATGATGACACACTTACACAGACTGACAAGGTGAAAGCAATTGGACTGGAAAATAAATGAAATGCATGAAAGGGCTGTAGTGTGACTTGACAGCTCATAAAGAACTTACTTCTACATGTAATTCTTACTGAAGCTTGTTAAGGGCAGTAGCATGAATGAGTAGACAGAACAGGATGAACTCACACATTACTGCCCAAACGGATGAGCAGCCTCACCCAAATGTTTCCAAAGTGAGTATTTAAAGTGTCATAAATTTCTTGGTATCCTCTTAAACAAGACAAATATGTTTCTTTGTCTTTCTGAGGTTGCTTTGTAACTTTGAAAATGCTTTCCTCTGCATATAATGTGACATATTTCTGCCAGCTGGTACGTTTATCTCCAGTTAGTTTTGTGTTAGGTCTTGAAATAAATATTTAAAAGACCATATTTTAAGGAAGGGGAAGAAAGAAAATGAATTTGAAAAAGTACCTTATAAAGTGATTGCAGTAATGCACTACCCAGAGCACTGTCAGATGCACATAGTCACAGACACACTGAGATTACAAATCCTCGCCTTAGGCTTTGTTTCTCGTATCACACTATTATCAGTCAGCCGCTGTTACATAACCGCTCTGTCTGTGTGTATGTGTGCACAAAGGAAGAAGCTCACAAAGAAAAAAAAACTATTTATAATATTGTATTAAATATGTCAAAGTCAGAATGAGGCTTTTCGACATATCAAAAGAGTTTATTTTCCTGTGAGCTCGCTAGCTCTCTCGCTACGGTAACATCTGAGGAAGTGAAGCTGCATTCAGCCTGCCGTTCCATCACACACAGTGATTCTCTAAAAAACACCCTTTCCAGTGTGTTTTTAATTAAAGAAAACAATGGCTTCATGATAGAATTTGTGTGCTAATGGCGGCTAATAATTGCTGTAGTTCTTTATGTGTTTGTAAAATCACTCAGAGCTTGCAAAGCTGTTTTATTTACTCAGTTTTTTCTCATTAAAAAAAAAATGGGCCAAACGTCTTTCAGGCTGCTTTTTTCTCTAGGTTTGTTCACAATTTGTCCAACAAGCCGCAACATAACCTTTTATGTCTCCTTTCTTGTAGCTGCTAACATTCATTTCAATTTTCTGACAGCCGTGCCAGAAAGAAAAGCGCCTATAAGTAATTAGCAATAAAATCAGCGACTGATAATTCATGTGGGATTTGTGTTCTCAAAGTGCTGCGTAGCTACATTCTTGAGCTTACTGTCAAATTTTCTCCAGATTTAATGGGCAAGTTAAAGCAGGCTGGCTTCTGGATCCAGCTGGCTCGTTTTAAACGGACCCCAGTCGGGCTAATCACCCACCTCCTCTCTTAAACTCATTCATACAGTTAGGAATCCACACTGACAGTGGCGGCTAACCTTACTGCTCATATAAAGCTGCTCTAATATATTCCCACAGGAAGGCTTCCCACTCTGTAATTTGTTGACTGCTGCAGAGGGTCTAAAGAGCAGCAATACTCTTTAATGCACTTATAAACACAAGCACACACATACACACACACACACACACACACATGCATACACCATTGCCTTGAGAAAGAGTTGAGAGCGGTACTCAGGGAGGAATAATTATAGATGGCATTGAATTTCCTGCTCTCCACCGTGTGCAAACAGTGTTTAGCCAAGAGGCTTTGCTTACTTCACATGTTTACACCATGGCACTACTTGGCAGCAGAGTCACATTATTGTACTGTGTCTGAAATGTCTGCAGTGGAGACTTGACAAGCAGGGAGCTGTGTCACCACTTTCATGCACAAGTAGCCTGTTTCTTTATTTTATTTCTTTCCAGAAGTGGACAGGAATAGAAGCGACTGCACCAGGATGCCTCAGCATTTCAAATACTCTCACATACTCACATTGGGGGAGTGAAATACTCGCTGTCTTCCAGTTCTCCATGAGCTGTGCAAGCTGGTGAAGCCTTCATACAGCTGATTTCTGGCATCACGAGCTTACAGTGAGGCTGGTTGCAAGCTGTTTGTACGCATGAGTAACTGACTGCCTGCAGATATGTGTACGTACTGTATATTTATGTTTATGCATAATTGCATGAAACACAGCTCTCCCCCGTACCTGGAGCTGTTGTATTTGTTCCAGAGAATAGATGGTAATTGAATATACTTCCCTGAGCTGGCTGTGAAACCTCATTATCAGCCCCTGTGTAGAGGAGAGTCCACAGAGAAGGCACAGGGACCCTCGGGGAGAGGGGGTAGGGAGAGGGAAAAGAGGATGGAGGAGGTGAGACCTTGATTCAGTTAAAATCTGGATCAAAATAAAAGGTGGAAAAAGAAAAAAGGATGGCATAAGCTCACCTGTGGAGATACAGATAGGTGATAAATGGAAGGAAACTTCCCCACTGTGAGCTACCAGAACAGATTCAGTGTTATTTGGCAATGATCCTTCATGTCCCTTAGCTCCACTAGAGGTTTTGATGATGGGGGAGAACGCTGGTTATCTCCCGGAGGTGTCCAATCTGGTGACTGTAAAGGCCGTAGCATTTCACTTTAATCCTCGTCAAGCCATACAGTGACCTTTGTATGGAAGCATCTGCATCTATTATGTATTTTTCTACTTAGGTTTTTCTTTCAATTTGTCATCTGTCTCTAGGAAAAAAATCAGCTGCAAGAATAGAGGAAGCAAAAGACGGCAGAGAGCAGCAAATAAAGAGACTGAAAGTTGTGCAGGTTGATGATAAGAGGAGAAAGGCTGATTCTGTGTTGTTTAATTGAAGCTAGCGCGTTGTCTCTTGTTATTCGGGCCTTGTACATTCCTCCACTGTACGCTGTGCAGAGCAGGAGATTGACAGAGTGGGGGAGAAAGACAAGAGGGAAACAGACAGAGCGAAGGAGGGAGATGGAGAGAGGGGGATGCAGTGATTGCTGCATGGAGAGGAAGACAATATGATGTGACACTGTAGGAAATGGGCAGGAGGAGGGGGAGAAGCTATCCTGTAGGTGTTATCAGGTTAAGCCACCCACCACTGGCTGTCACCATGGTGACACCATGGTAACGACCAGGTGTTAAACCAGGATGGAGCGAGACCTTGCTCACATAAAGGGACGTCCTCTGTGCGTTTCCTCTTCATTATTTCTGTCTTCCTCTGTCTCATTCAGAGTCACTCTCAGGTATTGTTTGTCGTGCGGGGTTGTTTATTCGTAAAAGACTGTCATAAGTTACATTTCCCATTCAGCCAATCACTCACCAGCATTCTGCCAGTTCCTGCTTTATGATCTGTGTCCCATTTGTAGAGTTGCAACTTTCCCCTGTGGACCCAAAGCTCAAAACTGTCAAGCTCATGCAATCTCCAAGACACAGCTTTACTCGTGTATATGAATGTTTGTGGGGTCAATATTGAGGTCAAATGCGACTTTTTTTCTGATTATCGCTGTATGTGCTGTTGTTTGTGTGTGTGTGTGTGTGTGTGTGTGTGTGTGTGTGTGTGTGTGTGTGAGAGGATGTATGTCTCTGTATGAGTCTTTCATTCTTAAACCTATGAGCTGATTTGATAACGTGCTTACAGAGATCTCTGTTTCAATCCATTGGTGTTAGCTCTGTTACATCACTGCAGCCGGCTCTGTGTGTGAGCATGTGTGTATGCTTATGTGTGTGTGTGTGTGTGGCTCAGCGGAGTGGGTTTGGTGGGCAGTGGGGAGGAAATAGTGGGCTAAGAGACGCCCAGCACATGGAAACACACTAACAATGACACGCACGTGCTTGTGCCATGCATGCACTGCAGGCCAGACACACAAATATAGAAAGCAAAGTCAAACACACACCACAGACCTTTGCACTGGCTCTTAAAGGCACACTGCACCACTGCTAAACACACACCATGCCAGTTAAGAGATAACCTCTAATTTGCACCCTAATGACAGGCAATTGGTGTGCAAATTAATGGTTTTAAATACAAAACTACACACTGCGCTCACTTCTATATTTGGGTGATTTAAGGTGAGAAATGCACAAAGAGATGTGACGCTTAGCAACACACATCTGGGCCTCTCTTTTTTAGTGTGATTATTTCCAGCGAAGTTGCACTTATTATTTGTTAATATTAGGGATGTCAATTTTAGTTAATGTTGCTTTGATAGCCCGACACCCATTAACTGACAGCTAGCTAAATTTTAATGTTTTGTATTTTAAAAGTCTTGCCTTTTTTTAATCTTCTGTTGGCTTTGCTGACAAGACAGCCGGTTAGCGGTGGAAACATAGTGCCCACTGCCCACTCTCCGGTCTCCACTGGTCAGCTAGCCTCGACCATTCTGCACTACACACCTGTCGGGACAGTAGGAGCTAACTTGCAGCGCTGCTCATTCTGCAATTACCACTGGGGATATTGATGGTTAACCATTGATTGTTAGCGGTGCCATCACGACCCATGATGGCAGGATGGTGTTGCAGCCGAAACATTGTGCCTATCCTCCGGTCTCCCCGCAGGTAGCCCCAGTGAGTAAGCAGCCTCATTTTGAACTACAAAACCCCGTTAGCATTGTCAACTATGTTAACTCCACTGGCTGTGCTGACACTGCTAGTGGGGTTAACCGTGCCAAATTGTTGTTAAGGACGCTAAAGGGATTTGTGGCCTGGGGGTTCCTGACCGAACCCTAACCCTAGTCTGATTCAGATATAAAAAAGCCTGGCACGACCCTGACAGACTTTCTGATTTTTAAGTCCAAACCTGACCCGAGCCAGAAGCAGAAGTTTGTTCCCTGACATAGTTATTGCGTTATGTTGCAATCAGGCGTTGTCACGTAAATAACGAATTCCAGCACTTGAATAGGCCATAGCACAACACAGCAGCATGTCAAGTTGGCCGATACTGAACTAAACCTAAGCAAAGTTTCTGATTTGTTATCCCGTCAGGCTCGGGTCAGGTATCCACACTCTAGTGGGCACAACATATCCACAGCAACACCATCCTGCCATCATGGGTTGCGACAGCGCCCCTAACAATTAACAGCTAACAGTTGATATCCCTGGTTGGCGAGTTTAAAATGACATTTTAGACTTGGAGGGAATCACAGTGAGTAAAGGCGGGGGCACATTTTGGACGTCAAAAGTGATTGTGAATTTTGAAATAGTCAGATGGTGTTGATTCTCATGCAGTGTTTGTTTTTTATTGATCAAGTTTTTGCTCATCATTCATTCACAGTATTTTAGAAATAATAAAATACCTGCCAGAAAACAGAGAGAAACGGTTCTCAGTATGCAGCCACTGCTCAGCTGAAGTTCACTCACCTCCAACTCTTATTGAATAGTTTATAGCCCTTACTGGCCTTGTCTCGGCATGCAGTATGTCATTTTAAATGAGCATTTTTGAGCAAGTTTTCTGTGCAAAAATGTAGCATAAAGTAGAAATGCAGACAGTTTTTGATGCGTCTCAATTTCTGTTTTGGTACAGTAATGTATGACAGTTTGTTTTATCTGGATTTCATGGCCTATATGGTTGTTGTCATCTGTATTTTCCCTATTGTTTAGTGCGTGCTTTTTTCTGACTTTCTGTGCAAAAGAAATGTGTGTATAATGGTGAAAATATTATGGCTATAATTATTATAAGGTTTCAGTTATGTGAATAATTTTAAGGTCTGTCCCCACCTTAGATATCACACAGTAGACCTTTTAATGACAGTTCTCTACGTGCTGTAGAGGTGTTGCTCAGTAGTTGACAGGAAAGGGAACTTGCACACTGTTAAGAAGAGTCTGACACTATTAGTCATTTATGATTATTACTATACTTGGCTGTCACCACCGACTAGTGGGATAAGCTATCCGGTGCAGGTTGCATGTTTTAACAGCCTTTTGTATTCCAGCTAATTGTTTGTGTTTTGTGGGCAGTTTCACACAGAGAGAGCCAAGTTTGGTTTTATTGATATTACAAAGATACCCACAGTCTCATTCATAAATAATAACAAAAAAATGTATCTTGTGTCTGCAAGACAGTGGGTTTTAATAGTGTAGTCCTTACCCAGGAAAATTAAACTTAAAAAGCAGTAACATAGCAATTGCAGTGGAAATGTATTTGGAAAAAGGCAGTGGTCCCTCTTGAGGAATGCAATATAATAATAAATATGTTCAAACAATCATATATATGGGTTTCATCTCTAAAGGAACAAGTCAAAGCAAAATATCTGGCTTGCAAGTGGTAAAAGGTGAGAAGGTGACAAACTGCCAGAAGTGACAGAATCGTGAACCAAAGACAAAGAGACAGGGAGTTCAAAGGGATGAGAGAAAAAGGAAGTTGGAGAGACAGATGGGAGTTAATCCTGCGGAAGGACACTCCTCAGGGTCCTCACATCCTTCTCCTGTTTCCTATTAAAGTACTTCAGTCGAACGTGTGTGCTTCCTGATTTGACTGTGTTTTATGTGACATATGGGACTGAAGCTTGTGTTGATGTGTCCAGTGATGTTTCTTACATACAATCCTAATGTCCCTATCTTTTTTTTAAAATCTGTGTTGCAGATAAACCTGCGGCTTATTTTAGTCAGTGGGAAGACGAAAGAGTTCCTCTTCTCTCCGAACGACTCTGCAGCGGACATCGCCAAACATGTTTATGACAACTGGCCGATGGGTGAGTAGCTACATTGATCCCTGAGTGACCTGGCACCAGTGGTTGATGAAGATGTAGTTACGTCTAGTGGCTACATAAGTATTTGTAGTCTCAAGGTGACCCAGACATTTCTTTTTCTTCACTCAGACATGTGTGACTTTTTCACTATTCCTTGATTTTTACTCAAATCCCATAGGCCTACTTTTTGGCACCACCATCTACAAATTCACTGTCACACTATTTGGATTTTCCAAAGCTGTTTCAACTGACTGCTGATCAGATTTTGGGATGTGGGGTTTAGGTTAACATGCTGGGGCATTTGCTATTTTCCCACATTCCTGCACATATGCTACAGAGCCATATTGTGATATTTTGTGATAAATCACGTTATTGCATAAGCACAGCTGCAGGGTGTTTGCTTAAGCTGCAATTGCTAACAATTTAGCTGCTAATGCACTTTAAACCCATATGATCAGACTTATCTTGGCTGTATTTTCTATAACAAAGATAAAAAAGCAGCTGAGGAGTCACAGTGTGTACCCAGAGAGCTGAGATCACATTTAAACCCACTGCTAATTACTTACATGTAGGTCTATATAGCAGTGCAGGAACGTGCCAATCTTTGGTGTAGGGTAATTAGAGTGCACCCCTCCTCTCAGCCTGATTATCATTGCGTACAGGAATGTGGGATCGCAGTGCAGCCACCTCCTTTTTGTAATACACCCACTCCCTCAGTGCTGCAACACCCGTGTCAGAATTCACTGCCGAACTTGCAACACCTTGAGATGTGAACACCTTTCCCACAGTGCAGTCCAGCTCTGGAGAAGCCCTCAGTGCATGAGAAACTATAAATTTTACTGACAGATTCAGATTCGCCTTGACAAAAACAGTTTCCCTTTCAGTCCTGTTAAGTTTTGGAAGCGCCCAGTGTTCCTCCCGGACAACAGATCTGAACCCTGTGAGACCCAGAGCAGGCACTCAGTCAGCACCAACACCCTCCGCTAAGCTGGAGACAAACATCTGGTGGCCAGACGCCACTGCCGTGCAACTCCCCCGCCGTTTTCTCTCTCATTTAATGCCTTCACTTTTGTCTGCAGTTCTTCCCAAGCCACACCTCGTGTTCTTCTCTTGCTTTCCTGCTTTCTCACATTCTGTAGTGCATCCCGCAGAGCCCACATATTATACATTCTGTATATAATGATCTGAAATAAAGGCCCTAAACGTCTTAAAATATCCACAGTGCGGTTGTTGGTGGTCTTTGTTTTTCACCATGCAATGACTCATTTCTTTTTGCTTCACTGTTTACAGTATTTCATACTGTAAGACATGGCTAACATTGTAGTTTAAAGGGACAGTGCAACCCAAAATCACAAATACATATTATTCCTTTACCTCGAGTGCTGTTTATCAAAGATTGTTTTGGTGTGAGTTGCAGAGTGTTGGAGATATTGGCTGTAGTGATGTCTGCTTTCTCTCAAATATAATGGGACTGGATGGCACTCGGCTTATAGTGCTCAAAGCGCCACAAAAATACATTTGAAAAACTCAACAGCAATGTCTCTTTCCAGAAATCATGACCTGGTTGCTCAAGATAATCCACAGCAGTTTCATGTAGGAACTATTTTCACTCTACCCTACTACACCCACCAACTATTTGGCAGTGCAGGATGCAGTGTGCATCGACTCATGAACGAGAGGCTTGTGCTTGTTATGGCGTCCTTCATGGCTAAGCTGTAACGTTAGCTAGCTTATTGCACAGTCAGTTGACAAGTGTAGCTTGGTAGGAAGAAAATAGCTCCAACTCTACGACCGATATCTCCAACATTCAGCAACTCACACCAGAACAATCTGGTTCGTACAGGTAAGAGGAAATATGTGTATTTTTGATTTTGGAGTGAACTGTCCCTTTAAGATTCAAACTTTTTTCATTTAATCTGCTTTACTGAATTTATTCAGAGCCCCGTAACAATTGAATTCTTTGTGTACTTCTCTAAATTGCTGGAGTTTGGGAACCTTTACTAGCAGTGCCCGATAAGACACTGGCTGTTTATTGTGTTTTTAAAGTATAATCAACTTCAGGTAGCAGTAAAGTGGTCGTGAAATGTCATTAGTGAACCTGCATGTTTCCAGTTTGAAGATTATATAATGATGCCGAACATGGCTTTTATTGAAGAAAGGTAAGATAATGTTATTTACAAAAGAATACAACTTTTAATGACAATCAGGAACAAAACAAAAAGGAGAAAAGCAGGGAAGGGAAAACACATGCCTCTCTCTTTAACTCTCTCTTTCCATCTGCCTCTGCTCCTTTTTTCTTTCAGACTGGGAGGAAGAGCAGGTCAGCAGTCCTAACATCCTGAGGCTGATCTACCAGGGCCGGTTTCTACACGGCAACGTAACACTAGGAGGTGAGAAAACATGGAGTGTACACCTCCCTAAAGAAGAAACCCTCATGTGCTCATAGACATGCACACAAAATCACAGCAGTGTGTTGCTGGAAAGTTCTTTGCTGTTCTCATCTCTTTCCTGAGCCGCAGAACAGAGGTACCTCAGTGCTCCGGACAAGCCTGCTTTGACGGAGAGAGGGAGGAGAGAGGAAATACAGAAAAAGAGGGGAAAGAGACTGGTCAGGAAAGGGGCAAGACTGGCGTTAGAGTAGACCTCAAGCAGCACAAAGAAGAGACAGGAAGGGAGGAGGGGGGGCGTGAAAATGAAAAGTGGAGAGTAAAAGAAGATGGCAGCCCACTTCACTTCCCCCTGGCTTTAAGGCTTTTTACTCTACTTAACCCAATTTTGATTTGACTGGTGTTTTGTGTGGTTAATGGGGTTATGGCCGTCCCTAACCCTTTTACACTCATCCCATTACTGTCATCTATCTGATAATTCCCTTATCGCTGGTTTAACGTGTTTGCATGCTGACACAGAATCCTCTTAAAATCGAGCCAAAACTCTCAGTGGTTTTGAAATGCAAACATAGACACTGTGCACGTGTGAAAGAACACATGACGTGATTGAGTTTTTGGGGAGCTACAGAGTTACACATACCGTAACTAAGATATTAACTACTCTTAAGTGTGTGATTTTAATTAAATAGGTCTTTTTCCAGATATCATAGGACGAGTGTTACTTGTTCTATCGCAAAGCATATAAATATGAACAGAAAGAATTCTGCCTTTCTTCCTGGCATCCATTGATTTCCATTATTTGCGGACTAAAAATTGACTTCTTAATAGCTTTAAACAGGTAACCAATCACAGTTAACATCATGGACATTACATTATTTTTGTGTGGTAATGGTTCTGAAAGTAAAACATGGTGATATGGTTGGAACTAGGTGTTTTCTGATATTGATGATTGACAGTAAATCACATTATGGCAAATACATAAAATCACCAATGTTCCGAGCAAATGAGTAATTTTATCAGTGAATTGAGCAGTTTACAAATCAGTTACATTGGAGAAAAAGAGACATTTGACTTTCAAACAGTGTTGTAATACTTGAGATAGGTCTTGGTCTCAAGAGCGGATTCAAGACCACTTTTTAGAGAGGTAGTGTGGGTGGTCCACCAATTGAAAGATCAGCACATGTCGAAGTATCCTTGAGCAAGATACTGAACCCCAGATTGCTCCTGATGGCTGTTCAATTGGTGTGTGAGTGTGTTAAAAACTGAATAGCAGGTTGCACCCTGTATGTTAGCCTCGGCCACCAGTGTATGAATGACAAAGACAAAGAGGACTCACAGAGAGAACTCACAACATCATGGCAACGGCACTCCCTGATGGCAGTGGCCTTCTAAGAAGGAAAATGTGCCATGCCACTCTGCAAAAACAGCTCAGGAATGGCCCTCGAAATTAGACAATGAGCTCAAGGTGTCAACCTGGCCTCCAAATTCCTCAGATCCCAATCTGATCAAGCATCTGTGGGACATGCTGGTACCTCGCCTCACAACTCACAGGAGTCAAAGGATCTGCCGCCAACACCCTGGACCCAGACACCACAGGACACCCTGAGAGGTCCTGTGTTCAGGCCTCACAGGTCAGAGCCAAGTGCAATCCAAGGAGGCCCCTCCATGGAACAGGGGTACCTCTGGGGTGCCACCACGTCCAACGAATACTCGGTCAAATTAGGATCTAGGGTAGTGGTTCCCAACTGGTGCAGCCGCAGGGTCCAGAATTCTGCTTAGTCATTAGTTCAAGGTCAGTGTCACACTTGCGGTTGGCCATGTTGTCAAGCTAGTTTGCTGTCTCTGTGAAGGAGCTGTCCGTTAGTCACTCGCTCAGCAGCAGGAAATAGCCCTTCAAAATAAAAACTCTGGGCTTGAAATTCACTGTACTTGAAAATAAAGTGTGTTTTTTACAAACTTGACACTTTAACAAGTCACGACTACCCACTTTTGGACCACCACCCACCAACTGGGAACCACTGATCTAGGGAATTTTGAGGCGAGGTTGATACTTCAGCTTGGCACTACCATTACCACTAACACTACCATTGTGGAATGCCATTGCCATGAGGGAGGGTACTTAGTCTGCAACAGTGTGTAGGTGGATGGAGAGTGACGAGGAGCATCCACATAAATACCAGGACCAAAGGTTTTCCAGCTGAATTGTAACAAGATGATCAATGTTATTTACCTCATCTGTCAGTGGTTTGAATGTTATGGCTGATCATTGTAAGGCTACACATACTGTATTTACAGTATGGTAATGACTGAGGTGAATATGGAGAGGAATCTTCATTGTTTTCTGTGGGAATGTGGATCTTTTAAATCAGTTTGAGGGGTGCCTATGGTTTACAGATTTAACATTTTAACCTATGCAGTGTGGGACCTGCCCTGGTCTGCTTTTGGTGTTGATTTGGTCTTTGGTCTTGATGCAGTCTGGTCTTGGTCATGACTCAGTTTAGGTGGTCGTGACTACAACGCTGCCTTTAGGAACAGCCAGTCACATCCTGTGAAATAACTGACATTGTTCAGATATTTGGTTTATATAAAGGATTGCGTTCTTGGCCATTGCAGGCTCTTCCCTTACCTGTAGGAGGTTTTTATTCTGCAGCAAAATGACCTCACAGTCAAACATGACACCTTCAGCTGGAGATTATTATTTTACTGAGCAGCTCACATCTTTCCAGTGAAGCATAATCTTTACTCTACAATTTCAGAAAGCTGTTTAAGATGATACTGATGGTGAAGGACTTTGCAATGACACACATGCTGTAGCTTTCTGAATAACCTTTGCATCATCTCTCCCTCTCTGTCTGTCCCTCTCTCTCACTTCTCTCCGCTAGCTCTCAAACTGCCCTTGGGGAGGACCACAGTGATGCATTTAGTTGCCAGAGAGACTTTGCCTGAGCCAAATTCCCAAGGTAACCAGCCCCTCTTTCCTTTCAGTCGGCCTTTTCACACGCTGAACAACTTTTAAACGTTCTGCTCCCAGCCATTATTTATCTCTACACATGGCTCCTGTTTTAGGAACAGCCACTGGTGCAAATAATTGGCTCCCTTAAGTGTCTCCCCAAGATACAGCACAATGTGAAGAACATACAGCTTAATATAAATCATATCAGAGGACAGGTCTCCTCTTTTCAAATGTGTTGCAGAGAATGATTGTACGAGGAGACAGTGGGTGATTTTAACCTCGCAAATAGAGTTCAGAGGGACATCGAAGGTTGCACAAAGCACTCTATTGACTAACCTCAATTTGCCGTGCACTCTGGGTAAAATACACCCAGGTAAGGTAAAATAAATAATGGCGTCAGTTTACAAAGCTGTTAATGCTTGGATTGCCTGTGTTCAGTCTTTGCTTTAATCAAAGTATCTAATGCCTACCATACACGAGGAGACTCTGAAAAGACCTTTTAAAGACTAAAGTCTGACGCCTTCTCACATATAAAGAGATTGTGAGTTTATTTAGTCACAGACTAGGATTTTACAAAGACTGGTTATTTTTGCAAGACAACAACTTGATACCTTTTAAGATTATTTCCCATCCTGCTCCCAATGGAAAATATTACTCCAAACTCCCTTTAAAAAATATGAAATATACACAAGGTAAAAGGCGTTATATGTCGCCAGCGTTCTTGTCAATTAAAGCTGCACGCAAATATAATTTATAAAGATAAACTCTATTTGCATGCAGCTTTACAATTTGGATTTCATCCCCTTAACTTGCTACTAGCCTCCATTGATTAGCTGCACTATTTTAGTGTGAGGAGACTGTGGGAATGAGACGTGAATCGTTTTATGAATTAAGATTTCCTACTAAAATAAGTGCGGGATGGTGACAAATAAAACACTGACTTGGTGACTCCACAGCTCTACCAGTTTCTCCTCCTCCTTTTCCACAGTCCAAGAGAACCAAGTGGATCTTGCGCCTCCTCGGAGCCCCGTCCATATTTACTTGCTACCCAGTTTGCTGCTTCTTGTTTTATGCTGGAGAGCGCTCCTATTGGTCGTTGACAACGCTTTTGTCATTGAACTTAGGTATTCGCACAAGCCATGATTAAAAACTTGCGATGATATTAAACATGTTTGATTTGTTGTAACGTTGAGGAGAAAAAAGACTGACTTAAGACAGCTTGGAGTTTTATGACCTCTGTACACCTAACAAGTGAGATAATAGGAGCAACAACCAACAGAGAGAGCTCTCTCATGATTTTATTCTGACATCAGAAGCTTGTCTGCCAAGTCAAATCTCTTGAAAAGTTGTTTGGTGTAAGGTTGGTATAAGTTAGACTAGTCCACAACAAAAAAAACTGGCTGTGTTGCTTCAAGTATCTTTGAGACATCATTCATATACAATCCAGAAAGTTCAAAGACTTTGAAGGATTATCAGGCACAAAAATGCTTCAAGTGGTTTATAAAACTATCAGACAGGATTTTACAACTATTTTATCTTCCCTCACAACAATCGCCAAGTAAACAGTAGAAATACAGAGTTCACGTTTCAAAGTAATCTACCAGGAATGTGTGCTCGTATTAACTGGCCAGCGTTACACCTTGTTGGACGATGTCCTTGTCAGACTGTGTTTGTCCTGATGATGATGTTTGTGTGTGTGTGATTTCAGGTCAGAGGAATAGAGAGAAGACTGGGGAGAGTAACTGCTGTGTCATTCTGTAAATACACACCACCGCCGCCGGCCCTCCATCCTTCTCATCCGTTCTCGCCCTCAACATCCTGGACCTAATGAGCTTGTCCCCTGTCCTGGAGCCTGTCCACAATGCGGATATGCATACAGACGAACACACACAAACACACACTTCTTCTTTTTCTTTTTTGTTCCCTCTCTCACACATACAGAAAGACAGCAGGCTCAGGCTGATCCAGGACACAGAGCTGGGAGCAGGAAATTGATTAACGATAGATTTGATTCCTTTGTTGTACTTGATTTGTTGTCATAACTGAAAATTAGTGGAAAGAACTGGATGTGCATGTTTTTTTCTTTTTTTCTTAATGCACACTTTTTTAAGCCTTCTGACACACACACACACACCCACACACACAAACACACATACAAATACAAGAGACGTACACACCTTGTCCAGCCATCCTCAGCTGGTCTGTTTAAAGTCCATTTCTAACTGGCTCCTCATTCTAGCTGGTTGTCATAGTAATGCAGTGCCCAAGTTTGTGTGTGTGGCCTTGTTTTCTCATACAGACCGCTGAGAATTTTAACCACTAACAACACGCCAACATACCAACACACACATACACACACACGCTATGACATCCTGTCTACACATCCAACCATATGTGCTTGTGTGATCTCCCTCGGTGCAGCGGAGAAGCTTAGATGTGCCTGATCAGAGAACTCAAACCAGGACACACACACACATACACACACCTGTGTCCTTTCTACTGCCCTTCTCTGCATGTGCCCTTAAAGGTCACAGGAGAGAAATGATTCCCGTTTTGTCTGCGGAGCGCTGTAGAGACCGAACACGTCCTACTCTTTCAGTCGTCACATTCTTAGCCAAACAAAGCCTAACAAACAAACAAATAGACAAACAACCAGAGTTGGTGGTTTTGTTTTGGTTATTTGTTTGTCCATGACATTTGTGACTGTGTTTTGACAGTCCATGCGTATTACTGACCGACCAGTGTTGTGATTAAAAAAAAGAAAAACGTCATGTCAGTTTTCCTCCCTCCCTGATGCACCATCCCTCCCTCTCTCCGAGGAAAGGCTCGTCGTGCTCCTGTTTTTTAAGTGTTGTGAAGGATCTCTGACAAATGGCTGTCCAAGCAGGGAAATTAACTCGGAATGAAAATGTTCCTTATTTGTCTTAATTCGCTTCTTACTCTCCTTAATTCTCTCTCTGCATTAATAAGTCCATTTTGCACAACTGAAGCATGTGCTCCTTCATCAGATTATTAATAAAAATGTATAAAAAGTTCTATTGTTTTATTTTATATTTTTCCAATGGAAGTAATGTTCCAACTAAGGTAACGTGTAGAATATATTTAATATGAATCTTATATAGAACATGCTGACTCTAGATCTTGTTGATATACAGTATATTGGTGTTTAGTCTATGATTGTGTATACGGTTAGCTTCTAGCCAGTTCACAGTCACTCGCTGACAATGTCTTGTGCTTAACAGCAGCAAAACCTCCCTAATCATCGACAGACTGTATTTTTATTTTCTTTCTTCTGTGCTTTTATTATTTTTTTCATTTGTTTATAATTTGTTGTTTATTAATTTCTTTGTGGTTTTTTGCTTTAAAAGAATCGCTTTGTAACAGCACTAGGTCTTAAAAAAAATATTGTTTATATTGATCAGGGTTCAAATCTGTACAGAGATAAACGTTTTCAAACCAATTGTAAATAGCACTAATGCTCCCTCTCCCCCCTCCAAACTTCAAAATGGAATACATCTGTAAACTAAATAAAGGTTATTGAAGTGCACTGCCTGTTGTCATGACTTGAATCATAAAACTCTCCAGCATCACCTGAGTCTGACGGCCTGTTGGTGACCATCACCTGACTGTCAACAAGAATTTTAACAGACAGTATAAAGTATTTTTAGCTGACTTATTCTTGATGCTGGGACACTGTCAGCAGATTGAGTCAGGGAAAGAAGTAGTTTAAAGTTAGGAGTGAGTCTGTGTTTGACATTACACAAATAAAAGGATAGATTTAAACACTCATCAGCAAGAAAACATGCCAACATCTGTTCGCTGAAACAGCAAAAAATGCTGTAGAACTGGAATAGTACGACAGTAACAGCGATGAAGGGCCATGTTATGCAGTACGACAGAAAGAGACATGTAGCAGGAATACTTCACCCACCAAATGACCATTTATACATCAGTTACTGTAAAACTTCAATTAATAGCCAGGGCTATTATCACTGAACTCAACAGGCCTATATTTGGGACAGGCCTTTAATTCCTTTCATACAAAACTGTTGCTCAGCAAAGATGGGAACTACAATCAAACTGTTTATTTAAACCAGTATGAATATTACTTGTATGAAAATTAGGCTTCAGATAACATACTGATTATGAATCCGTCATTTGATCTCGCTCCGACAGACTGAGCATTCGAGGGTTTAGGCATCCGGCATACCAACACAACACCAATTTATCCTGTTAAAACAATATTCACCCGGATTAATTTTTATGAGAAACACTTGATTGTTTTGCTCAGTGGACCCTTACTGACTAAAGGAATGTGAATAACATACAATAATCAAGGGACAAACATATTCTGATTTTATGACAGCGTCAGAGGCAGGGAGTCACCACCTTTTTTTTTGTCTCTCTTGTTTACTGTGCCGGTAAATCTTAAGGAATTACGGTCTTCTTTGGTGCCCATGATTATATCTGTATGCGTGACCGAAGCAGCTAACTAACAATAGCTCGAGTAGGTAGCCAACAACCTGATTTACACATCCAAGAATTTCTGTAAAATGAACCACTTGGCAGCCAGACCAGGCATTTACTTGGGACTAGGATTTTAATTGACGTTTTACGGTAGTTATGCTGTGTCACCTTGACTTCATGAAGTAAACTTTTTCTTGCATGCCTTCAGGAAAGACAGCTGACATATTAATGTATTGATTGACTGGGGACCGTGTTTAACAATAGCAAAACTGTATCAAACCATCCGTGAACAAACTCACACAACTCATGCAGTATAGTCCAAGTCTCATTTATCCAGTCGTACCTTAGTACTTCCCAAACACATGCAATTTTGCTAAAACCTTACTATTTACGACCAAACTGAAAGTGAATCTTGTCTATGCTCTCATTAGACTTGGATTATACTGCATGAGTTGTGTAAAAGCTATTGAAAACAAATTTTTTGATATAGTTTTGCTGCTGTGGTCTCCACATGGTCCCTCGATCAATCAAAAAAAACAGTAAGTTTACTGTTTTCCGTGGAGGCATGCGGGAAAAACAAAGTTTTCTTCACAAATTCAAGGTAAAACAGGATGACCTACTGTCATACAGTCATTTTGTGGGTGAAATATTCCTTTAAACTTAGGGTGATGCTGTGTTTAACTTTAAGCACACATAGGACACTTAGCTACTGTTAGAGTTATTGAACAGTGATGCTGTTTACATACTTCATTTGAAGGTATGTATGAAGTATGTGATTTCCTTTCTTAAAGGAAATGGCCACTTTAGAATAAAAATACAGACAGTACTTACTCACCCTCATGCTGACAAGAAGTCCAGTGTAGTTTTTTAATCCACAAAACTCGTTCAGGGTATCAGAGGATAACAGACAGCCAGATTTTTCCATATACTTGAAGTGCATGGAACCCAAGTCCAAAATCATTTTGAAAATGTAACAAAACTCCACTAATGCATTTCAGGAAAAACGTCAGAACGGCTCGTTCGTCATAATGCAAGTGCCCTGAAGCCGCGACATGCAAAATTGACTTGAAAAGACCAAATTGATTCCACTTTTATAGCATCATTTCTCACCTTGGTCAGTTAGCCTGCCCTGTAGGAGTGCTGTGTTTACATGGCAACTCACGTGAGACTCGAGAACTAGTACCACCACTAGTCATCAGATAGTCTCGCGTTGGGTTCCATGCACTTCAAGTGTACGGAAAAATCCAGCTGTCTGTTATCCTCCGATACCTCGAACGAGTTTTGTGGATTAAAAAACTACACTGGACTTCTTGTCGGCACGAGGGTGAGTAAGTACTGTCTGTATTTTCATTCTAAAGTGGCCATTTCCTTTAACATACTGTAAAGTGGTACCGCAATATAAAAATATTCTATCAGAGGTAAAAGTACTGCATTTAATATTTAATATATGAGTAAAACGGACTTAAAGTGTCAAAAGTTGAGCACTCAGCAGACTGTCCCCTTTAAGAGTGGTACATTATTATACATACATGATGTAGTCCTGTCTGAAAAATAATTTTTTTAGACACTTTGAACCAAACTCAGAGCCTGGTCATGTTGCAGAAAATACCTGCTTAGACACATTCCAAAAAAACATGCGGACATCTGTTTGCTGACACGGCAAAATGCTGTAAAACTGGAATAGCGCGACACTGACAGCAATAGATTGCCATGTTGTGCAACATTACAGGAAAGTTAAGTCACCTGTGGGTAATAGTTTGTGGGCGGGCGGTTTAGTGCATAAACAACATGTCCTACAGACTTTTAACCACAAAAAAATAAAATCAATTGAGTATATTATCAATGATGCAACATCATGTAAGCAGCGTATCAGTGCATTATGTAGTACTGGGTAGCTACACCAAACTATATGTGATAACTTGGATTACTCAATGACTTTGGTTCCTCCTTTTATCAGATCAAGGGGAATAATAGATGCTGGGCAGTGGTTAAAGCTGGGGTAGGCAGTTTAATCTTGGCATCACTGGGCAAAAATTACAAAATAAACTTTGACCCAATGTTAATTTAAGTGTTTTTGAGTACATTAGACTTCTGCACTTCCCTTGGCTTTTCAGGCTGTAGAGAATCTAAACTTAAGGGGGGACTTTGGCCAATCACAAGCTCATTTTAATCACTGTTTGTGTGTGGTCGAACTGTCAAAGTAGGCAGTGCTGATCAAATATGAATCAAGATTCACTGTGTTACCTTTTTCTCACCTGAAATGTTTGTAGAAATGTATTTCGGTGTACTGTTTAGCTGTGAAATGAGAACATTTGCTCTGGCCAGTGGGCGGTGCTTCATTTTGGCTCCACTCTTTTTAACATGGCAGCCAGGTCACAAACTTTCTCTTTTTACAGCTTAACCGTACACTAAATATTGTAGCATCCCTTGACAATGAGGCTACAAGTCATATTATAACAGACTGGGTGAGGTGATGTTAACTGTATGGATTCTGTCACTGTTAAGAATGTGTTATGTTCAGCTACAGTATAAAGGTCTGTTCTGGCAGTTACTGAGTTTTCCATAATGTCAGTGAACGTGTTACTCCCAGCGAAGTTGTGTACTTTTAGACGCTGTGAAGTCTGTCAATCACTACTAGCACCTATGACAGTGATCTGTGTGAGATACCCACCTGTGATTGGCAGAGGTTTGAGGAGGGAGCGTTGTTGTTGTTCCTGCTAGTTTGAGGAGCAGGAGTTGTTTATGTAGCCACTGATTCAGAGAACACCCTGTAAAGCAGACAGGTTTGTTGTTTTGGCGTTGGCTATGGCTATCTTTTGTGTTAACGTTAAGGAATAAAAAGTCAGCAGATTGAGTTAATGACTTGTAGCCTCATTGTCAAGGGATGCTACAATATTTAGTGTACTGTTTTAAGCTGTAAAATGAGAAAGTGTGTGACCTGGCTGCCATGTTGAGAACAGTGGAGCCAAAATGAAGCACTGCCTTTTGCCAGAGCAAATGTTCTCATTTCACAGCTAAACAGTACACTGAAATACATTTCTACCAACATTTAAGGTGAGAAACAGGCAATGCAGTAACAGACTCTTGATTTATATTTGATCAGCGCTGCTTTGTTTGACAGTTGCAGTTCACAAGCAGTGATTGACATGATTGACAGCTGCGTGTGAGATTCCTTGGCTCTGAATGTTTTTGTGATTTTTGCCATTAGCACTACTGTGAGGAGGCACAGTCACAGATTGTTTGCCTCATGTACCGATGTCAGGATATAGTGACAAGTATTAAAGAAAATAACTTTTTGTCATACTTGCTAAAAGCGTTACCCACTTTAAATGCTTTTAATGTAACAAAGTAGGCCCTACATACTTTTTGAGCATATCATTAGAGGTGCTTGTACCTTTCTTACATGTTTCATTTTAGGCTACTTTATAACTTGACTCCACTACATGTCAGAGGGAAGTACAGTGCTTCTTACTGACAGATTAGCGGTTCCCAACCTTTTGGCTTGTGATCCATTGCTTAAAAGCAGTGCTTGGTTGTCACATTTCTTGTTAGCAGTCCCACTGAAGACAGATTTCCCCTCTAACCCTCAGCCTCTACCACTGTATAAGATTATAACATGTGTTGTGTGTAAAATATTCATCTGCAAAGTAAATCTAGCGTTAAATAAATGTAGTGAAGTAAAAAAGTACAGCAAAAGTAAACTTGAAATGTAGTGGAATAGAAGTATAAAGTAGCATAAGATAAAAACACTGAAGAAAGAGCAAACTGTACCTAAGTAGCACTTGAGTAAATGTACTTAGTCAGATTCCAGCACTCTGTGTAGGAATGTAAATCTTACGAGATGACAGTCAACAGATTCTCACTTGATAAAGACTTGTTTATTAGTACTTGCAACGCAACTGTAACATCAGCTCCTTGCTGAAATTGTTACTTGTCTCTTAAGCTTGTTGACAGTCAACTCACATGAAGGAGAATCAGCAGTGATCTGTCAGAGAGTCGACTTTCTGCTCAGCCAGCAATCAGTAAAGATGACAGACTGATAAAGTCTTACAGCAAGAGAGAATAAAATAAAACTGCATCGCTTTTCTGTGGCAACCATGTGATGCCATTAAGTCACTTGTCCGGTTTGCACAACAGTCAGTAGGCCAAAGTACAGCAGGAAGAGCAGAGTGGAACATATTGTACGGACCAGCCTGCCATCGCAAGAGCACTTTGTCAGATGTGTTTCACCTCACGTACTTTATTAATGACAAACAAGAGATGCTACAATAATGTGGGGCAGTTTAAATAAACAAAAGATTAGAGTGTGTGTAACAGGGCAGGCATAGTATGAGGGGTGTTTTGGTTTATTTAAAAAGATTGTTCTGTGAAAAGATGATGACTGGACCTCTGTTGCCTCCTGTGTAGTTTTTTCCCTCTCCTGCTCCCTGTTTTCATCCCTCCCTCCTCTCCTCCTCGCAGTCATGCTGTGACCACACAGTGACATGAATACAACTATTCTTCTGTTGTACGCACACGCACACACACACACACACACACACACACACACACACACACACTCTTACAGTAGTACCACTCAGAGCGGCACATTCTGTGTTTGTGACATTAAACCACTCAGTATTGCTGCTGCTGCTGCCCGGCCTCTGAACAATACACTAGTCTCTTTATACACACAAATTATTGTTTCAAAGGCAGTGTGACTCTGCATGAGTAAACATTTTGCAGCATCATTTAAATACATGTGACATTTACAGCGGTAATATTTAAGTATACAGCTCCACTGTAAACATTAATAAAACAGCCATGAATTTATGCGTCTGGCTGCAACTACAGGGTGTGAAATGGATAAGAGCGGCAGGCCGGGCATGTGTGAGGAACCCATTCATAAAGCTGCACTCACACACTCATTACTTGTGTTGGATGGATTACATGCGCAGAAATATAATTATGGTGTAACATCCACCAAATGTTGGTCAAACAGCATGGCAAGATGTGATTTTCTTTGCTCAGCGTGGAGGCCGCTGTAAAGTTTGAGGATGTTGCCATCTTCTGGCAAAACAACTGTGTAGCAACATTAATAACCACCAGTGCTGTAAGTGACAGCTGGGGGCGCCTTGGATGAAAATTTCCACCATTATGTTATTTAAGGTGGGTGATTTTATTAAAGTATATTTAGTTTCTGTTGAGATGAAAGTTAAAACCTTATTTTCAATATCTGAAACTACTCTGTGTTGGTACAGTTTTTATATTACATTTGTTGTTGGTTTTCTCCAAACACATTGATTACCCACTTTTGTTACAGTTCATTACATTTATTACAGCTTTGGAGGAAATTTGTGATGCTATTTGTTTTCCTTTGTGTAATATCTACTTCTTATATCATATTTTATGTCATGTTTGCTTCAGCTGTAATTGTAGATAACTCAATTTCCTGTTTGATCAAGGTGGTCTTTTTTTATTATCTTTTTTCTTACAGCTTCATGTTGTCAGTAAAATCATTGCACTTCACATTTGTTTGTATTTCGCTGATGCTTTCCTTTCCTGTAGAAGTATTCAGGAACGTTAAATAACCCTACGTAGGAGTCGTTTTGATGTTTTCTCCTTTTTATCATCCCAAACGTAGAGAATAACAGACGAGCTATAATTAGATTTGTCTCCGTTCCTGTGCTGACTTCCACATGCCTTTGTTGAAAGTGATAAAAATAATATTTGAATGAGCTCAGTAAGAATAGTGTGTGTTTAGCCCACTGTAAAAAGTTAGCCTCTTTAACACAGATTCCCTGTAATTATAATGCTGATGTGAGTTTAGGATGACTGAAACTTAAAGTTAAAGGTCCAGTGTGTGGGATTAAGAGTAGAGGTCAGCAACCTCTGCCATCAAAAGAGCCACTTTTGGCTAGAAAATGTTTTAAAAATGTGTCTGGAGTTTGTCTGGACTATTTTAACTAAATTAGCCCATAAACATTCCTAATAGGTCTAAATGAGCATTCATTTATATGTCTTAAAACAAAGTAGTTACTCTGCAGTGGGCTGTTTATGCTTACTTGGTACTGAAACTTTGCAGTGTTAGTAGTGAAAGCAAACCCATCTGTCCACTCACTAAGAAATTCTCCATTTTCCTCCAAGACGTTTTCTTTTTTGGATTTGGAATCAACAACTAGCCTCACTAACCCATTCTCTTGTATAACATGGGTTTTGATGCTGTAGTTGCATTTAGTCACTAGAGTAGACCCTTGTGCGTCATGCCATGCACTGCCACCCACTGGCCAGGTGTTGTCAGTGCAACACAAATCTTTTAAAACCAAGATGGCTGACAGAATGCAAGAAATGTTGTGCAGCTCAAGAATATCTTCTGTAACAGCAGACCCTGGTAGGTAAATGAGGTCTGAAAAAATCAAGTAACATCTAAAGAGTAATAGTTAAAATTTCCAAATACTGATTATATGTTGTGAGGAAATTGCAATTAATCATCTGTCCACTGAACTGGACATCATGCATGGCTGGCTATATTTCAATTGGAATCAATAGTATGACTGCAACTTTGTTGTTCTTGCAAATGCTTCATCTGTAGTAGCTTTTGCACTGTAAATCAATAGCTTTATGTTATTAGAAGGTAATGTACAGGTTTTTTAACAGAAAGAATATTTTGACGATATTTTTGTTATTTTTGCAGAAGGTGTTAATTGAAAAATGATATAGTTCACTAGGAGGAGGTGTGTGGGGGTGAGGAGTGAAGAGGAAGGAGCTGAATGAGGGATTGGGGGTAGGTACAGTATGCAGGAGTAGAAAGAGAGAGGGGAGAAGCTTTGGAGTCAGGAGCAGAGTTCAACGCTTTTGCATGGCATTGACCAGTATTAGAATTTGTTTTTTTAAAAAAAGTGAACATACTAGTTTAACAGCAGATATATATATATATATATATATATATATATATATATGTACAGTACAGGCCAAAAGTTTGGACACACCTTCTCATTCAATGCATTTTCTTTATTTTCATGACTATTTACATTGTAGATTCTCACTGAAGGCATCAAAACTATGAATGAACACATGTGGAGTTATGTACTGAACAAAAAAAGGTGAAATAACTGAAAACATGTTTTATATTCTAGTTTCTTCAAAATAGCCACCCTTTGCTCTGATTACTGCTTTGCACACTCTTGGCATTCTCTCCATGAGCTTCAAGAGGTAGTCACCTGAAATGGTTTTCCAACAGTCTTGAAGGAGTTCCCAGAGGTGTTTAGCACTTGTTGGCCCCTTTGCCTTCACTCTGCGGTCCAGCTCACCCCAAACCATCTTGATTGGGTTCAGGTCCGGTGACTGTGGAGGCCAGGTCATCTGCCGCAGCACTCCATCACTCTCCTTCTTGGTCAAATAGCCCTTACACAGCCTGGAGGTGTGTTTGGGGTCATTGTCCTGTTGAAAAATAAATGATCGTCCAACTAAACGCAAACCGGATGGGATGGCATGTCGCTGCAGGATGCTGTGGTAGCTATGTTGGTTCAGTGTGCCTTCAATTTTGAATAAATCCCCAACAGTGTCACCAGCAAAACACCCCCACACCATCACACCTCCTCCTCCATGCTTCACAGTGGGAACCAGGCATGTGGAATCCATCCGTTCACCTTTTCTGCGTCTCACAAAGACACGGCGGTTGGAACCAAAGATCTCAAATTTGGACTCATCAGACCAAAGCACAGATTTCCACTGGTCTAATGTCCATTCCTTGTGTTTCTTGGCCCAAACAAATCTCTTCTGCTTGTTGCCTCTCCTTAGCAGTGGTTTCCTAGCAGCTATTTGACCATGAAGGCCTGATTGGCGCAGTCTCCTCTTAACAGTTGTTCTAGAGATGGGTCTGCTGCTAGAACTCTGTGTGGCATTCATCTGGTCTCTGATCTGAGCTGCTGTTAACTTGCGATTTCTGAGGCTGGTGACTCGGATGAACTTATCCTCAGAAGCAGAGGTGACTCTTGGTCTTCCTTTCCTGGGTCGGTCCTCATGTGTGCCAGTTTCGTTGTAGCGCTTGATGGTTTTTGCGACTCCACTTGGGGACACATTTAAAGTTTTTGCAATTTTCCGGACTGACTGACCTTCATTTCTTAAAGTAATGATGGCCACTCGTTTTTCTTTAGTTAGCTGATTGGTTCTTGCCATAATATGAATTTTAACAGTTGTCCAATAGGGCTGTCGGCTGTGTATTAACCTGACTTCTGCACAACACAACTGATGGTCCCAACCCCATTGATAAAGCAAGAAATTCCACTAATTAACCCTGATAAGGCACACCTGTGAAGTGGAAACCATTTCAGGTGACTACCTCTTGAAGCTCATGGAGAGAATGCCAAGAGTGTGCAAAGCAGTAATCAGAGCAAAGGGTGGCTATTTTGAAGAAACTAGAATATAAAACATGTTTTCAGTTATTTCACCTTTTTTTGTTCAGTACATAACTCCACATGTGTTCATTCATAGTTTTGATGCCTTCAGTGAGAATCTACAATGTAAATAGTCATGAAAATAAAGAAAACGCATTGAATGAGAAGGTGTGTCCAAACTTTTGGCCTGTACTATATATATATATATATATATATATATATATATATATATATATATATTCATTTTTTCTATTGGTTTATATTTTTACAATTTAAAACTTAAATGCCGTCCACCTGAATGGACGTGAAAAACTTTTAAAACTTTTAAATGCCTAAAGATGAATAAAAAATCTTGACTGAGGACATAATTATTCATGCATGAAAGGGCTAAGGAGAAGGTGCCAGGCCGTAGACATATAAAACACATAGTTGACAAGATGTTAAACTTTTTTTTTTAGTCAGTATAGAGGCTACAAATTTATACAACTAAAAAATATAAGAATCTTTTTTGGGCTACAACAATGATAAATGACAATTAAAGTGTTGAAAAATAACTGTCATATCATTTTTTGTCAAAGCCACAGGGAGCCACTGGAGACGGGACAAAGACCCACAGGATGCCTACCCCTGATTTAGTGGGGACTGCTGGCAGAAATGGTATATGATATTCATATAACTTTGTTTTCATCACCTGAAACTAGTAATTGTAGCCCAGAAAGAACTAACCAAACCCTGGCTCTAGATAAGGCCATTCACGTTTTGGCATCGACGACCCTGGTTTTCCTTGACACTTGGCACCCAGGAGAAGTTTCAGTTCTGCAACTTCACCACTAGATGCCACCAAATCCTACACAATAGACACTAAAGGAGTCCAGTCTTTCAGTCATTCCATAAACATCATTTCTGAGGTTCTGTCATCAAAATATAAATCATAATTTCTTAAATTTAATCACCATTAGTGGTGCAAAGTCAAACAGCTGTAACATTTGCATGTTATGATGGACACAATATCAGTGTGCTGTTTTCCTTACAGTTTTCATGGTACCATAAACCGTGTAACATAGTGGTATGGCAGAGAAAAATAGTAGGCCCTGCTTCACCTACTTTATATTAAGCCTCTAAACATCAAACACAGGAACATCTTTAGGTGAGCTTGCAGCTTGCCCAGACATTAGAAAATGAAGCCAAAATCCAGTACTCAGAGGTCACGAGTATGGATTTGTTTACTACAGTATATGGTGCGATCTGCACCAAAGGGAGAATTTCTTGAAGTTATTTTTATTTTTATTTTTATTGTTTCCCTAAGTACCCAGCAATCTATAGCATTTGCTGTTGTTTCTCTTTTGTGCAATATTTATAAATCTCCCCTCTGTTATTTTGGTTTTGACAGGCCGTATCTGATATGTCTGCAGCCTTACTCTCACTCTCTTTCTGTTTTGATTTACGAGAGGATGGAAATATCATCTGTCTCTCACCACAGCAGCCGTACTGTGCTGCAAAATTATGACTCAGGCAATATGGTGCTTCAAATCATGTCAATGTCATTTGTCACCATAACTCCCAAAACTCCCAAACTATCAGCCTCTTCCTGCTGTATTGCACACCACATTTTAAGAACAAGAAACTGACACTGGTGAATGCAAGATGGTTTTCTATTTTGGAATAAAAGCAGATACACACAGATAGCAGGACAAAAGGAGGGGGACAGACTTATGCCTGGGTTTTCCCACTGAAACATTTTTTTGTATAATCAAACAGTCTATTTGACCTCTTTCCATGTATATTACCATATAGACTCATAAATTGTCATACAAGCATTTATTCACATCAGAATCACGGATTATTTGTCAGTGTGACACAGAGTCAGGCAGCGACAACTTGGCCTTGCTTCGTAGGCCTAATGCACTTTCGTCTCTGGACCCAGCGTGTGAATATTTGCCTGATCTCCTTGGTTCTCAGACAGTAGATGAATGGGTTGATGAGAGGAGGGAAAAGACTGTAGAAGAGGGTGGTGGCTATACGCTTGTCAGGGGTCATTGTCAGATTAGGGAAGAAAGGTGTGGAGTAGACGAAGAAACGTGGTATGTAGTAGATAGAGATGATACAGCCCTGAGTGGCACAGGTAGAGAAGGTCTTCATTCTGCCCTGAGGAGAGCAGCAGTAACAAGAAGAAATAAATGATAAATGAAAGTATCTGGTTTGATCTGACAAATGTACAAGATGCAAAAATACACCATTATCTTAGAGTTGAAGCTCACCTGTCCACTGGCCATTCGCAATACTGAGATGACAATGCAAATGTAGGAAAAGATGATGAAGGCTAAAGGAACATAAAGGATGAACATGGCCCCGGCAAAGGCGGCGCTGAATTGTCGGCTGGGGTCCCCGCACACTAGAGGCGTGAGAGACATGGTGTCGCAGAAGGCATGTATGATTTGGTTGGGCCCGCAAAACGGCATCATGGCAAAGTTGATGGTGCTGATGCCAGGAAAGATGTGTGCAACCATCCAGCAGAAGAGCGTGAGGCCTGTCATGGTTTGGTTTGTCATCCGCATCGGATATCTAGGGAGGTTAAAAAAAAAAAAAAAAAAGGAGGAAAGAAAAACAGATTAGAATTATTCCAGGGTTTAGAGGTTAGACTAACTGTTTTATTTTTCACCTGAGGGGAAAGCAGATGGCCAGATATCGGTCCAGGGCCATGGTCAGTAAAATGAGGGAGTTCAAGGAGCCAAAATAGTGGATCATGTGCTCTTGGAAGAGGCAAGTGTGAAAGCCAAGACTCCCATCATTCCACCAGTAGCGAGCGATTAGTTTGGGTAAAGCCACTGTGGCAAAGCCTGCAGGAAAAGAGAGGAGGTGAAAAGAAAAATGAGAACAGACAAGACAAAGCAGATCTAGGTCACAAGGTCAGCAACAGGAATTTGTACAATCAATGACACCATCAATATTTGTTTTTCTCTTTAAAATAGCCAAGTGATGCCTGTTGGGAGCAATATTTTCATGAAAGCTGTAGCTAGTGATACACTGCATCCTGAGAGCAGGAGATGTATTCACCAGTGTCTGAGAGGGCCAGGCTGACCATGACGATGTACATGGGCTTCTGGAGAGTGTGCTCCAAAGCAAACACCACCACCAGCAGAAGGTTGCCCACCACTGTGGTCACATAGAGGAAGAAGAAGAACCACGCCACCAGGTCAAAATACCCCGGCTGGAGACTTGGGAAGCCCACAATGATAAACTCTGACACTCGGGTGTAGTTCTCATCCACCTGAAACATACTGAAGCCAGAGTTAGGCAGATACAGTGCAGCACATGACTGAGAAGGAATGTGTTATAAACTGAGGCTGAGATCAGAGCTTACCTCACCTGACTGCCTTGACAGTGTGACCCACGCAGGCAGCAGCAGCCTCTCAGTTTTATAAAGATTTTGTGGCAGGCAGGAAGCGCAAAGTGTGCTGATGCAACTGTGTCCCAGTACAGGCAAAAAAGCTGAGATGGGTCACAACAGTTTTCTGCCAAACTTCACTTATGCACTATAAAAAGTTATTCATGGGTTTAGTGGATAACTCTTAAAACAAAGACGTTTTTCAGTATTAAAAAATTACATTCATTTCATTAACGTGTTTCAGTCAGTTGGCAACTTATATTAAGAAGTTGGTCAAAATACGAACATGTTTGATATTTCTGAGTGGGATAGAATCAGAATATCTTAAATAGAATAGTTTGACCACTTTTGGATAAATATTAAGTTGGTTCAACTTAATTACGTTTTTCAAGTTCAAAGCAAATCATGTTGGTTGCACTAAACTAATTGAGTTTGTCAGATTATGAAAGTGTGAACTAAGTAAAAAGATACATGCAAATTGTTACCTTCATTTTTTAAAAGTTAAACTGGTGTGTTATTTTTTAGAGTGTGGCTGACGTATAGTCAGTGTGTTATGATGGACACAATGTGGTGTGCTATTTTTCTTGCAGTTTTTATGGTACTGTAAAGCAGGGGTGGACTGGCCATCTGGAGGTTCTGGAGAATCACAGAACGGCCGGTACGCCAGGACGGCTGGCGGCCGCCACGCAGTCATCACCGTTTTTCTTTTTTTGTTTGTTTGTTTGTTTGTTTGTTTTTCCTTTTTCTTCCTGATAATCTACTGTTCCGCATCCAGTCCGCTAGGTGGCAGCCTTTAAATTGGATGCCAGCCAGTCCATAGCTATCTATGAGCCGGCCAGCCGCCAATCAAATTGAAGAAGAACGAAGCGCATACTGTATGCGCACCGGTTGTTGTAGGCTGGGCCGAGTCAAAATCCAGGGCTGTTTTTTAGTCCCAGTCCGCCCCTGCTGTAAAGCATGTAACATTGTGGTATGGTAGAATTTTTTTTTATTAAAATGCAGAGTAGGCCCTGCTTCACCTACTTTATATTTAGCCTCTAAAAGATTAAACATAGGAACATCTTGCCCAGACATTAAAAAACAAAGCAATAATCCAAGTAAAAACAAACACACACACAAATATAATACAAATATACATACATACAGGATAGTCTGGACAAAATATACCATATGACAGTTGACGAAATATACAGAAGGTACGCTGCAAATACTGTAAGCTTTCACATACTTGTACTGTTCAGAGAAAAGTAGGCTGTTATATTGTTAAATATGTCTAGTCTAAGTTCAAGTCCAGTACGCCTGTGTTGCCCTACAGTGTATAAAATATATCTACATACAGTGTCTTAGAATAACCGGTAGGCTACAAAAGATGCCAACGTCAAAAGGTCAGTTGGTAATGTTATTGGTCAGGGAACCTGGCCTGCTAATGTCATCAGCAACACTGGAGAACATACTCAAAAAAACACAAAGGTGGTACTTTGCTTTATTTGAGGTGTTTTATCTAACTTATGTCTCACTTTGACAAGAGGAAAGGCTTCAATGATTAGGGCTAACAGTGCTGTAAAATGTATGGACTATAACTCATTGGGCATAACCAAGCTCCCAGGAAGTGGTGGCAGTCCAACTCTGTGCATCACAGCGCATGAGGCAAATGGAGGTTTACACCAGATTGACTAGGTTAGATTAGATAGTCTTTATTGTCCTCAAGGGGCAATTCATTCAACACAGTCAAAATCATGCAACATCTACATCATGAAATACTACAGTACATATAACATACAAAAGATATCACCACAATATGAATTGCAATGAGACGCAGTGTTCAGAGTCCAATACAACTTAAATAAAAAGGCAACTTGATTAAAAACCCAACTGATACCGACTGATTCTCTGAGGTAGCCTAGCTGTGATAAAATAAAGTGATTATCTAGCACGAGTCATGTGAAATATGATGTCTTTTTTTTCAATATAAATATCAATATATAGTATGTTGGCCTTTTATTTTGATCAGCCCAAACACTTTTACTTTACTTGACTATTTTAATCTCATGTCACTTTCCATATCTACTCTACGACACTTCAGTGGGGAAATATCAAACTTTTAACTCCACTAAAAAATTGATTGACTTTAGTTAATTGTTACTTTACAAATTAAGATTTTTGCACACAACCCATAGGCCTACAAAATCTACAAGTGCAGCTGAAACAGTATGAAGACTGATTAGAAAATTAACTAATCATATATATGATAATATGTGTGTGTATGTGTATTTTACATATTTAATTTTTTTTATGTTATTTGATTTTTTTTAAATTTAATTTCATTTGTTTCACATACATTATCAACAAAACAAGAGAATAAAATATTTCAGTGCATGTGGGGGTGTGGTAGAAACCTGCACAGGCTCATATGAAAACCATCCAGAAGATATAGAAGTGGTAAAATACAACAGTCAAAAATGTCACTACATTTTAAACACTATAATTGAGAAAATGTTGTTGTGAATCAAATCATTTACAGCAATGATTATTTTTGATGAAGTCATAAAACAAAATTCTGCACTAAGTGCTTTAGCTTTAGATATTTCAACACATTTTCCATAATGTACATTTAGTTAAGCACCACTTTCAATGCAGGACTTTTACTAGTTACAGAGTATTTTAGTGTGGTACTTCCTCCACCACTGGGCCTACTGATGATGCAGTTTAATCTGCATCTTGATTTGACACACCTGTCAGGTAGATGGATTATGTTGGAAAAGAACAAGTGCTCACTGCTCACAAACACAGATTTTTAATTTGTTGTTGTTTAATTTAAATATGTGAAAAACTGGAGCAAAACCAAACAAAACCAAACAAACAAACAGCAAAAAAACAACAAAAAAAACAAAACAAGCAAACAAAAAAGGCGTAGTTTGCCCTTATTAAATATGCCGCTCCGCTGCCGGTGGACTTGTCCGTGTTTGTGATTGGTCACGTGCAGTAAACACCGACCGTTGCAGGTGAACGCGCTCGCGACTGGATTGGGGAAAAAACGGAAAATAACTGCTGATTTCCGGATTTACCGAGTTCATAAACACCGCCGTGGGACCGTTTACCGTGTTTGCTTGTGGGACTTCGTGAAGCCAGATGATGAAATATATTCAGGGTATGTTAAATTTGCTTCGCAGTACAAGGCAGGCCGGTTTAATTTATTAACTAGATACAAAACTTTTGTACCCGGACGAGAAAGAGTTACTGCATTAGCTTGTGTTAGCATGAACTGCCTCAGGTGTCAGTTAGCCGACTGTGTGTGGAGAAAAATGTAATTTCACTGCGTCACAGAGCTGAAACGAAACGTCTATAAAATAATTAGTCAGCCATTAAAGAACTGCAACAATTTACTTTAAATAAATTTCCCAAGCAAAAAAGTTATGCGAAACTTTCGCTAGCTTTAGCCACCTGGTAGTGAAGATGTCGTTGTATGTCCAACTGACAATTTAAAATGTCTAGAGCGTCATAAATACACAGGTAACAGTGATAATGACTGTAATTATTTATGAAATTAATTACACCTGTGCTTTTTAAGTAATAAGTCAAAATGTCATGAAAAAGGCTTATAAGGTAAGCTGTATGTTATGGCATACATACTATATGCACATACTTTATACATATATTCATACTGTTTTTAGATAAGCTAACGTTATATTACACGTTAATGTTACTTGATTTGGGGTCCATCCATTTAAGCGTTTGAGCTTAGTTTGGCGTTTGTTTTTATGTTTAACTGTCTCCTGCTTGTGTTCGGTTTGTGATTTTAGCTGTCATATAAAGTAATTTACTGTAAGGATCAATTAAGTATATGTCAATATGGTAGGTAAAATTATATCCTGTCACATTGTGTTTTTAAATACACTCTCAAGTTGTGTTGCCCTGTGGTTAGTGTTTCTCCTTAGCCAATTTGGATGTCTGCCCACCAACTGGAAATGTATCAATCTACATTTTATAATCTGCATTACCCAGTTCATGTGCTCTGTTTCTGCTGGATGTGAAAGAAACCAACTGTTTGCCAACACATTAATCATAATTTAATAAGTGGGCGATGTACAGATGAGTGACAGGTTATCTGTCAGCTTTTTCTGACAGCCCCCTTGTGGCCAAAATTGTATTCATCTTAAATAATTAAGGTCAGTTTTTAGGAGCAGGGTGCTGGCCTGTGCTGACTCTTTTTTAGACTTTGTATTTGTCAAAATTATTGTCTCTTACACTGTTTTGGCTACTTCTCATTGAAACATAAGGAGATGGGAAGTGCCAATCTTGACATAATAATAGCTACTGTATGTCTCTCCCACCTCACCATCACAACATCTCAAATAACAAAAACAAACAAATTAATTGTAACAAACTCCAGGCCAGACAATGGTGAAGCTTACCGCTGTTTTCAAAAGTCTTTATTATGTTCAGCCGTCATCCATATTATTTGAACACCGTTATTAGCTTTCTCTTCTGAATCACCTTTTTTGTTTTCTTCAAAACACCTTTCCTCCAGAAAAAAAACACCTTTCCTCCAGAAAAAAAACCCCATTTCTTCAGAAAACACTGGAAGAGCTTGTTCCCATTCCAGCTGGGCGCTTAACTGCAAGAAACAAGAGCTTGATATTGCAATAAAAGATATGAAAGTAACATTAAAATAATACATACACACATGATTATTGCAATAAATAAAGAGGAGCAAAGTAAATAATATACAGTAACTAAGATGCTTAAAAAATACACAAATAAAGAAGACTAAAGAAATAAGAACTGGTTTGGTTGAGGGGATATCCTTCAATATGTATGTTTCTTTCTTCTCTTCTCCTCTTGTTTGAGCCTGTGCTGACTTACTGTGAACTCTTAAATTGTTTAGGCCTGTGTGAGTCAGACCGTCACACTGAAGAAACTAAAGGCCAAGCTGTGGTGTCAAGCATTCACTTGGGGTGAATTGTGATTTCCAGCTTTTCACTGTCATTGATTCATGGTGTGTAGCGGCTATGAAATAGAAACAGGGAATTTCATATTAAAAACTGCAATGTTTGTGTGATAATCACCTTAAATGGCTGACTGATGCATCATATTGTCTTTGGCTATATAGGGATGCGTAGATATGGTCCCCAGTTTCTGACAGTGGGCTCAGGCTGAGGAGTCAGTAGGACCAGAATGGAGAATTGGATTGATCTCTGTGACCAAAGACCCTCCTGAAGTGCACATTAACAGTGAGTACAAAATCTGTAGATAGATATACTTAAATATGTATTTTACTACTGGAAAAATGGCCACTTCCTAAAACTACTGTGTCTGTGCAGTGGAGAGATGCCAATGGCACGCACCCTCAAAACTTTAGTGACCATCCAAGGCACACGTGTGTCATAATCATGCTGTTTAATCAGCACCTTGATATGCCGCACCTGTCATATGGATGGATTTTCATGGGAAAGTACTGGGGTGGTCTTTGCTCAGTGATAAGGCAAGGCAAGTTTATTTGTATAGCACAATTCAACACAAGGTAATTCAAAGTGCTTTACAGAGACACTAAAAGCAACAAGACACAATTTAAAACAATAAAAACAGTCAATTAAAAAGGGAAGTAGAAATTGAGAATGATAGTGATAATAAAATACAGTAACATAAAATAAAATATATGAGAATGATAGTGATAATAAAATACAGTAACATAAAATAAAAACCGGCTCAATACATTGCATCTAAGAGCAGTAAGAAGTAGAATAATAAAAGGCATAAATCAGCAGTGCGTAGTTAAAAAGTACGGGCAGTAGAATACAGCAGGTAAGTATTTAATCTAAGAGTACGCTTCAGTAAACAATAGTGTTTTTAGCCCTGATTTAAAGGAGCTGACAGTTTGAGCAGACCTCAGATCTACAGGAAGTTTGTTCCACAGGTGAGGAGCATAATAACTGAATGCTGCCTCACCTTGCTTGGTTCTTGTTCTTGGAACACACAACAAACCAGTTCCAGATGACCTAAGGGGTCTGGATGCTTCGTAGGGAACCAGTAGATCAAGCATGTATTTTGGTCCGAGACCATTCAGGGCTTTGAGGACCAGCAGTAAGATTTTAAAATCTGTTCTTTGACTCACAGGAAGCCAGTGTAGCGATTTAATGACCGGTGTAATATGGTCCAGTTTCCTGGTGTTTGTAAGGACTCTGGCAGCAGCGTTCTGAATCAGCTGCAGTTGTCTGATTGATTTTTTGTTAAGGCCTGTAAATATGCCATTGCAATAATCCAACCTACTAAAAATGAATGCATGAATAAGTTTTTCCATGTCTTGTTTAGACAGAAACCCCTTAATTCTAGCTATGTTTTTCAGGTGGTAATATGCAGATTTAGTAATAAACTTTAAATGGCTGTTGAAGTTCAGGTCGGAGTCAATAATAACACCAAGATTTCTGGCTTGATTTGTAGCTGTCAATGACATAGAGCCAAGGTGAGCGCTGATCTTTGCCCTTTCATTTTTAGGGCCAAAAATGAACACCTCTGTCTTTTCTGGATTTAGCTGGAGAAAATTCTGGCACATCCAGTCATTGATTTGATGAATACAGTTACTCAATGAGAGTAAGGGACTGTAGTCATGTGATGACACTGAGATATAGAGTTGCGTGTAGGGGTAGCATATAGATGTTGAATAGAAGTGGTCCGAGAATGGACCCTTGAGGAACCCCACATGTGATTGTAGTTCGCTCAGATTCATTGTTACCAATTGACACAAAAAAGTCCCTATCTTGTAAATAAGATTTGAACCATTGTAGCACAGTGCCGGTGAGTCCCACCCACTTTTCCAATCTGCTAAGTAGTATATTATGATCAACTGTATCAAATGCAGCACTGAGATCTAGTAATACCAGGACAGAGGATTTGCATGCATCATTATTCTGATGAATATCATTTAAGACTTTGATAAGTACAGTCTCAGTGCTGTGGTGTGGCCGAAATCCAGACTGAAATGTGTTAAAAAGATTGTTTTGCATCATAAAAGTATGGATTTGCTGGAAGACAACCCTTTCAATGATTTTCCCCAAAAATGGCAGATTTGAAATTGGCCTATAGTTACTAATTGTTGTGGCGTCCAGATATGATTTTTTTTAGGAGAGGTTTTATTACTGCAGTTTTCAAGGCCTGGGGAAACTGGCCTGCTTTAAGAGAAGTATTTATTATCTGCAGTACAGATTATCTGCAGATTAGAGTGTCTCCTCCATGTAGGCTGAGTAATAAAGGCAATAAAAGCCCAAAAATAGTCTTAAAAAAAAACAGAAAATAAGTGCTCATGATAAAGATTTTTGACCAAATTTTGAGAGAAATATATCTAGATCTTTATCTTGCACCTGTGAAAAATGGGAGCATAAACAAAAGTATTGTGTTTAAATTTACGTTCAGTGTAACACTGGCTGTGAACATGGATATAGATATACGGATGTGCATCATGGCACAAGCCTGCCTACATTTGATGATTGCCAACTTTCTTTTTACAGTTACAATAAGTGTTCTTTTAGAAGTTAATTGGGATCCCTTGCCACACCATGTTGAGGGCCCTGTGCCAAGTTAACTGCTGAGTTACAATGTCGCACTTTTAATTATCCTACCGAAGGTAGTATAAAAGTAAAGTAAGTAAAAAAAAAAGTTTATTTTGTGCTTCTTCTTCAGACTGAACCAAGATAATAAAGAAAATACAACTCAAACAAAGGCCAGAAATATCTGAGTCAGAACACAGTGTGTGAGGAAAACCCCTGTGGTAGATACTCCTGTGTGTTGTACATGAGACTTACAAAAACACTTGAACTTGAACAACAATAACTTGCACCATTTGTGGGATAAATATTTGTGTCTCTGTCTGTATTGGGAACTGAACCCTCTCAGGATCAATTAGTCAGTTTGTTGTAAGCAAGACGTTTGCCCTCTGGGAAAAAGACTGGCTTGAGAGGAAAAACAGTTCAGGTCTCTCCTCAGAGCGAATGGTGGCAGTGTCGCTGTGGTGGGATTCCCTGGGGTCACTCTGCTGGAGGGTTGACAGGCCTGTTTGTAAAAGCTGAAAGTTAAGTTTATTCTATAACTCATGATGATTGTTTTAGTGTCACTTTACTTCAGAAAGTATTCATGTAACCCAGAAAATGTAATGCGCTAGTAAAACCAATACTACTTCTACAGCAACTTTACTTATAGTAACAGTACTTAAAAAATATTACCGCTATTACTGCAACTACAGCTAACCATATAACTGCTACAACTGCAATTACTACCAGAAGTATTACTGCTCCCAAAACATAAGCTGCATCTAGTGGGAGTCCACTACTATACTTATAACGTGACTAAAACAAGTAATTTTGCTGATGTAAATTGCACACAAGTGCAGAACTGATTAGTTGATTAATTGATTGAATGGTAGAAAATTAATCAGCTGTTTCAAGTGTTTTGAAAATAAAAATGCCCACCACTTTAAGGTTCAACTCAAAGTATGCATTTGCAACCATCCTTTATCTTATATAATTACTATACTATACTATACTTACTAAACTTACTATGCTGTAATAAATGTTGTTTTCTGACATCTTGTTGCAGAAACAACCAATTGAGCTGTTGAACAAATTGGCTGAAAAAAAAAAAAAGGAATAAAATAATTAGTTGTAGCCCTGCCGTATATGTTGTTGGTTGATTCCCTCAAGAGGCTAATTTGTGAGCTTTATTTTTTGCAGAGAGTGGAATAGTGTCATGAACAGTTCCCTGCAGGCCTGAGGCAGTGGATGCATCCCATCATTTTTCCCTCTTTGTTACTTCTTTTCAGACAAGATCTCTCTCTCTGGGAGTTTCTAAACACCTGTAATATACCCAGGGAGCTAATTCCATTAATTTGGCAACAATACCTTTAATAATAAATCCCGTTGGATAATATTCCCTGTAATAGTTTGACTTTAAATGTCTCGTGGCCCTGGAGCTTCAGTAGTCTCTTGAGTAGGTTCTGATATTGTTTTAGTCTCAGCACACTGAGCCTAATAAAATTAATAATAATTATGAATGTATGCAGGAATTTACAATACACTCTTCTCAAGGCAAGGAGTTTTTTAGTTTTCATTTGAAATGGTTAACTGATGATTGGTGCACTGCAAGCACTTCTCCTTGAGTCTGGCCTATGATTTATTTATCCACCAAAATAAATATGCAACTTGCAGTGTATTTTTTTCATAGAATTTTAAAATGAATACAAAATATTTTGAAAAGTACATCAGTCAACCCTAATGAGACTTGCTATTGTTCGTTTTGAAATGATTTGGAAAACAAAGTCCAAGTAATGGTGCAATACTGAGGTGTATGACTACTATACAAGGTAGATGAAATTTTAATTTCATGTATTTTGGTGTCTACCTCATAGCCATTCTTACCAACCACATGTGTCTTTACGTATGTGCACCAAAATTAAAGGAACATTTCAGCTTTTTGAGAAGTGCCCTTATAGAAGATCCAGGTCAGCCATAAGGAATAATGGACAGGGGGACAACATTTTCCAAATTAGGCTCTTCATTCACATCACTCTCACCCATCCAGGTCATGCGCTGTTTTGCATACATATACTCACTATGATTGTAAAGCACAAAAGGTCAAGTTAGTTATTTCAAAACACAGAGAAAATTTTATTTCAAAAAAGACTGTGGCAGTTATAGTCACTAAAAAAAACAAGGAGAAAAAAATGCCCTCGAATGAATGATTAAAGAAAAGTAAAATCAAATACTGATTGTTACCGCAGGACATTAAATCAAAGCTCAAATCACGAGTGAACAAATAACTTGCATTGCACAAGTTATTTGTTCACTCATGTCTGTTGGTCACTTGCTCTGTGTAATATGTTTACATGTCACTCACAAAAAAAATCCCTCAATAGAAAAAAGAGAGTGAACAAATAGATCACCTTTCATCTATCACCATTTCCAAATCCAGTCTTTATATTGTGTAGGGACAACAGTATGCAGAAATATTCAGATTCACCATTTTGAAAAATGGTAATACCAATTTTCACCCAAATGTAGGAGTGTCAGTTAGCACCTAGTTTTAAAACTGAGCCCAGTACAGCGGGTTTAATTGGCTAGTCTGCCTAGCTCCTCACCTTTGACACGTTCAGCTTCTGCCTGTCAGACCTGGTGTGGTTGAAACTTAGCTGCACCATTTTCTCAATTGCTGCGGGGAAGTTGGTAAGTTGGAATGTGTTTTACAGTAATGATAACAATAAATGTCTTTCTTATGTAAATACATGTATTTTGTGTTATCAGTGATATAAGTCAGTAAGTAAAAATAGAAACATAGAACTTTGCAGGGGCCCTACCTGGGCCTTGGGCCGGGGTAATCTGTGTCCTTTGAACATTGCTGACGGCAGGCTGAGAAGATCGATACCACTCTCATGCCTTTGCATTGAATGTAAAGCTAAAGTCAACAGGTGGTTAGCTTAGCATAGCATAATTACTGTAAATAAGGGGACCCAGCTGTACTCGCACTGTCTAAAGGTAAAAAAACACACAAAAAATAAAAATGTCTACCAGCACCTATCAAGTTCATTAATTAATATGTTTTACAATGCTTGTTTAATATGTATTTCACAAAATTCTAAACAAATCCTAAACCATTGTTTCAGTTATCAGTGCACTTCATTTCAAAAATAAATTGTTGATATTTGTGATTAGCAGAAGATGATGCTAATCATGATTCTTAGTAAATGTGAGTACCTCCCTTACATATTACATACATATTTTGTGAACCTCTAGTTCATGGACTGCATCCGACTGTGTTGTGACAGCTGGGAAAAAGAATAAGTGTACATGTTTTATACTTTCTCAAAATAAGTGTTTGTTGCATTGGTGAAGATTTGCAGAGCTGCAAGAGTGTATGTTTCCTGTCAATACTGGGAGGGATACATATAAAATGGGAGTTTGGGAGTCCTCTGCCGGGAATTTTTTGAGCATCCAACACTTAGTTTTGTACATTGTGGTACACCTATTGTGAAGAAGTAATAGCAATAGCTCAACTAAACAAGCGTTCATTCTATGCATGGTGTTAAATTGTCCAAGTCATGGAAAGTTGCTAACTTCATGAAGCAAAGTAATTCTTGCTGTCTTTCAATTTACCTAACATAACCTCTCCCCTCTCCCTTGACTGTCCCCTGCAGTTTGGGATAAAGTGTTTACCCAACTGTTCTGGATGTTACATCATCCTGCAAGAGCCATGTCAACAAACAAGTCATTAACAGCCTCATTAGGCTGAGTTGTTTCAGCTTTCAACTGGGGAGTAAAGAACAGTTCAGTTGTGAACTTCTTACTCATGAGGTCTACAGGAATCAAACAATCGTAATTAAAGTACGAAGCAGCAAAACAAAGTTTGTCCCTCTGACTTTATGGACATATGCAGTTTTTATTATGTAAAAATGCAGCATGATTAAATACATGAACAGGCTGTTTCACGCTGCTATGAGCATGTTCTGAAATATGCTTGCACTGTAAAAGTAGGTTCTGAGTAGGCTTGGGCGATTGTACGAATATATCGCCAATTGCCCATCGGCTGAGTCCATCACGGTTGGTTTCATTTTTTTGGGCGATTTTTGTCATTTTATTTTGCTAAATTAATGGTCTGTCTCCACAGAATTCAACTCGGTACATATACCTAGTCCATAATTACTATGTAGAGCACAATTCAAAGTGTGTGCGTATTGGAACTGGCAGCTTCACACTGATTTCTGACGAGTCTTTCACAAAACATGTCAGTGATGGTGGAGCTGAAAGTTACGTCCGGGGTCCATCGGGCACGTCAGCGGCGCGACACGTCTGCAGCGCGAGTCCCGTAGCAGCTCGCCCCCCTGTTAATCAATTACAGCGTCTCCACCGGCAATGGGAGCAGCACGACAACCCCCGTCTGCCGCGCGACAACTCTCTATTTTAGGATGCTCTTCTATTTTTGTCACGCTACGCTCCCCTATGCGACCCTCCAGCAGATAAAAACTACATGAAATAGTGTGCTAAATGAGCACAATGTGTTTTTAAATGAATAAACCATTATCAGAGGTGATATGTGATGATTTTTTTTCATGCATTTACCCATGTTTATCCGTGACATTGTGTAAATGTCCGTGGCGGACATTTGAAAGCGAGTAGATGACAAACAATACAGTAAACTTGTAGATAACTTAAATATATGTAATAACTTAGGTGGAAAATGCTTTAACTATCATGGCTCAGCAAACGGTAAACAAGATGCTTGACGTGACGCTTACGTTTGCAGCCGGTGGAACCCGGCCGTAACGTTAATTCATAAACCATATTTGAGAACTACATCAAAAAAGATGTGCAGTTGTGCACCCCGATCGTTATAGTAGGACAGGTATGTTATCCCTATCTCGCACCTGTTTGCTGATTTAGAGGCTGTGAGTGAATGCGTCCTTCTGCAGCCGTCAGACTCTTTTTAAAATGGTGTCGGACAGTTGTCTTCAGCCCGTCTTTACAGCTTATTACTCAGCAAAGATCTCAAGGTGATTTTTTTTTTTTTTTAATGAATAAGAGTATAGCCTATAGGCTGTATGTTTCAGTAAAATTTCAATTCAATAATTTTGACATTAAAGACCACAGTCAGAGTATAAGGCGCAGGTAGATTTATTCAAACAGAATACAAACAGTAGCCTATGAGCCCATAAGTGGGCTCGCAAAGCATGCTGCATTTTTTTGCTACATTCATGTGGTGTCGGGAGATCTGAGTTGTTTTTCTGACATGAGGTGGCGTTCATATGAATTATCCCATTCTGAAAGTCATTTTTCGATTCTTTCCGACATCACATGAATGCAACATCCCCCCTCTTTTTTTTTTTTTCTCTGCCACACACACAACTGCCGAATATATCGGCAACCGCCGGTTGATGGGCTGACGGTGGCCGGTTGGAAATTTTTAACATATCGCCCAACCCTAGTTCTGAGCAGGATTTTATCTATTTGGTTAGTACCCAAAGGCCATGACTATAAGTTAGGGAACACTGGATGCTTGTATGCTATGCTAACCACTGCATCACTGCGGTGCCGTCGAGTCTAAGTCATGACACTCAGAAATTGACCATGGTAATTGCCCAAAGTGGTGGGGGAGCCCTTCTGTGCGGAGTTTGCATGTTCTCCCCGTGTCAGCATGGGTTTTCTCTGGGTACTCCAGCTTCCTCCCACAGTCCAAAGACATGCAGGTTTATCTGTGGCTCAAAATTGGCAGTAGATGTAAATGTGAGCATGATTGGTTGTCTGCCTCTATGTGTTAGCCCTCCGATAGTCTGGCAACCTGTCCAGGATGTACCCCACCTCTCACCCAGTGACAAATGGAATAGGCTCCAGCCCCCCTGCGATCCCTAACAGGATAAGTGGTTATGGAAAATTAATGAATGAATGACTTAGACTAGAGTACTCCACATAATGTGCTGGAGGTAACAGGCTGACAAAGTGAGCAGGAAATTGCGCAAAGAGAAGAAATGCTATGCTGGACAATTTCTGCTCCTCCATTGTACCTTGAGATACTGTCCATTCTGTCCAGCTTTTGATATATAGAGTCACACTTCTCCCAACGATGTCACCACAGCAGCATGACGTTTATGATAAGCCTGTATCATACTTCATTCATATTCCCCACATTTACTGGTTATACTCTTACTGAATATGGAATCTGTCTAGTTGCAGTGTTCAAAGGCCCAGACACACGAAACTGACATCAAACAACTAGCGGCAATGAAGGCAGACTCTTGTGTCGCCTCGCTTCACCTGTGTCTCAGCGAAAAAGTTGCACTTGAACACACTACAACGACTTTTTTTTTTCTTTCCTTCCTTCCTACCCTCTGGAGGCACAGCCCGGAGTTTTTCGACTAATGTAAGTGCATGGGCCTCGGCAATCGCTCACGCCCTTCACTTCCGGCGGTGCCCCCAGGGAATCGCTGTGTTGTTTATAAATACTTCGGGTAGAAAACCAGCAGAGTTTAGCTATATATCACATTTTTCACGTCACTATATCACCGTGTAGACTAATCTGATGTTTGTTAAGTCTATAAACACAATGACTGAACAAATGTTACTATTTCTGTGTGCACGTTTTGTAAATAATAACAATAACATCGTAGATTAGCTGGGCTAACCGTTAGCTGTTAACGTTAGCGGTGTCTGTAATAACCATAGACTGTATAAAAATAAGGCAATAACTCAAACGGTCCGTGAATAAAATATTTTTTCCAGCGGATATCTTAGTTACATCATGATTGAGCTAGCAAAGCAGTATTGTGTTGCTATGTGTGGTATTTATTCAGTTATGGAAAAGAAAGCAGCAGTGGCTGCATTGACAGGGACAGTTAGCAAAGCTAACATCAGGACGTCATCTGTTAAAAGCCTCCTGTTGTCGGATACGACATGAAACTACTCCAGTTAGCTCAACCATGTTGTAACTAAGACATCCGCTGGAAAAAAAATTTTTTTTCACGTTGACGAGACGGCGTTTTGGGTGGAGCGGTCGCTATGAACGCGGAGCTTGCTGTTTCTGTAGGTACACATTTCCTTGGGACACCTGCACATCTCAGCCACGCCCCCTCCATTGTGATTGGCTAAAGCGCAGCATCATTCAAACTCAAAGCCCCGCCCTCCCCCCCTCTCTAGTCATCTTTCACACAGGGCTGCCGACAGATTCTACAATGTAAATTGCAGAATCTGTCTTGAGAGATTAATGGCCAAGTAGCACAAACGTTCTGGCCTGCATGTGAGAAAATAACTTTTTATACCAGTAGGAGCAATAGTCTGTATTTGTCTTTCAGAGAGGGAAACAACAGAACGAATTCAAGATGCCAGTTAGTCAGTTTGTTTTGATCTTACATCCTCTTGTCTATAGTTTGCTTGAGTTGAACTGCAAATTTGATTGATTTTATTCACTGGCAGGCTTTGCCGTCTCAGACACTGACTCAACTTGCCGAATCAGCTGATAAAAAGCCTACAAGAGCTGACAAATGCCAGACACACCCCAAAACTTGAGCAACAGATGCACCCTGACGGGCTGACATTGACCGACAGCTGGCTGTCAGCTTTGTGTATCTTTTGTGTAAGTTGATCCTTGTTCGACTCACTGTGAGGGTGAGTAGGTGGGAAGTGGTGCCGTGGGCAGTGAAAATGGCTTTGCTGGATGTGTTATTGAAAAGAAAGAAATAATTGAGCCTTTCAACTTTCTGCGTGTTTCCTTCACTCTCAACAATCTCTACCAACATCAGACACTTGTAGGAGAAACTGTAGCACTACAAACTGACCAATCATACTTCATGTGGCCCCAAAACTACATTTTCAAGGCAGCGGGTGTCAGCTACGGCGTAGCTAATTAGCCTATGTATATAGATGTTGTAGGTACAGCATAAGCCCTGAAAACAGATGTATGAAAGAAGCTTCAGCTCAGGAGACTCTGGAAGGGCTAGATGCCAATATTTTTAGTGCACAAGTAACCAATACACATTTGACAGTGCAATTGCTATGTTTTTGGATTTGTACAATGTATAGCTGGGTTGCACTTGACATCACTTCCTTGTTGAGCGTCTGGCACAAAATACAAATGGAGGGCAGGAAGTGATTTTTCTACCGAAGAAACAGCCTGGATAACGGTCAACGTGCCAATATTTTGCGCCGTATATGGTTGCTCAAATCGATCCAACCGAGAAAAAAGTAAGAGCTTTTATCGAGTGCCCAAGATTGTCGTCCACAAAGGGGAAAAATGTAAAAAGCTCACCGAAAAAACGCTGGAAAAAATGGATATCTAATCTTCGCCTACGCTCTGGAGGAGCAGAGTTGGATAATGCCCGTGTGTGCAGTGACCACTTCGTCAAAGGTAACTTGTTTATGTATTATATTAGCTTATAGTTAACTTTCTCTTTCCTCTGTAACACTGACGTTAGTTTTTTTCTTTGCTTTGTTGAAGTTACGTATCCGTTAAACTGAATAACTGAGATTTATTAGGTGTATACAGTAACGTTACGTCTAATCTAATCATGGTCTAGTGTTGTGTCGTTCGCGAACGAATCGTTCAAAAGAACGAATCTGTTGAGTGAACGTACTGAACTGAATCACTTCCAGAACTGATTTGTTCATTTCTCAGTTCAGTTGAGCTCAGCAGCAAGCGTGCAGGCCGGAAGTGGAACTGCCGATTCGGTCCGTGCAAACAATGAATCACAGCAGCCAGGGTGCAGGGAGGGACTGCCTACCGTGTGACGAAACACTCGGTGAACGAATCACTCGGTGAATGACGTAACCCCGATCCCTGAGTGATTCACATCATTTCTTCTCAGCAATACACTTTCATAGGGACTGTTATCTCCAAGCTAACGGCTAATGTAGCCAGGAGTCAAGCCACATAAACACAATCACACACCTCCCCATTGTTTTAATAGACTTAGTTTCCAGATAAACAAACTTAAAAAGTTAGGCTGGCCAGTAATGAGACTCACCAGTGCAGGGCAGACGCAGCAGCAGCTCAGCCGTGTATCAGTCCAGTGAGTCGGACTACGCAGTACACAGTCAGGTCTCCTCCCACCAAGCACCGAACGATTCGGTGAGCAAATCTTTTGAACAAATCTTTTTCATGAACTGATTCTAGTGATTCAGTAACATCTAAAGAACTGCTTTGCCCATCACTATCAGGGTCATTTGTTCATCTGTTTAGGCTGCCCAAGTAATTTAAATGAGATCGAGTTGGTAGACTGGGCTCCTACAGTTTACCTCGGTTACCAGACAGATAGACCCACGTCAGGATCATCCCGTCAACGGGAGGAGAGAATGAGGCGCAGGGAACATCAACAAAAAAGCCCAGAAGATGGAGAAGCTCTGTTGACTGTTCAGGAGACAGCTGCGAGCCCAGAAGATTTAGAGGACATCAGCGAGATATTAAATGATGATCCAACAGGTAAATTAGTTGTATTAATATGTATAGTCAATATTATTGAAGCTAAATACAAATCATTACTGTATAGCAACCAACTAGTTACATTTACTCAGTTACATTTACTTGAGTAACTTTTTGGATAAATTGTACTTTTAAGAGTAGTTTTAATGCAAAATACTTTTTACTTTTACTTGAGTTACATTGTTTTAAAGTAACAATACTCTTACTTGAGTACAGTATTTGGCTACTCAAGTTACTCAGTACTTGAGTAGTTTATTCACCAAATACTCTTTTACTCTTAGTCAAGTAATTATTTGGATGACTACTTTTTACTTTTACTTGAGTAATATTGTTCTAAAGTATCAGTACTCTTACTTGAGTACAATTTTTGACTACACTACCAACCTCTTATAGCAACTGATCTGTTATCTTTGAATTACAGCTGAGAGTGCACAATCAGAGGACATCAGTGACATATCAAATGATGATAGAAAAGGTAAATTAATTGTAATAGTGAAGTCATTACTGAAGCAAAATACAAGTCTTTTTTTTTTTTTTTAATAATTTTAATGACTATTCACTCTCCCTCCTGATTATTTTATGCAGATGCAGGCTGTCAGACAGACTTTACAATGGATGACATCGAGAGGATAGAGGATGTTCTGAAGCAAACTACAACAGAGTTGAGAGATCTTCGGACCAAAGTACTGAACACACAGTTTAGTCCAGAGTCTTTTGAGAAGAGTGAAGACAAAACAAAGTTTTATACTGGGCTCCCAAACTATTTCACTTTGATGCAGGCTTTTCAACTGTGTGAGCCTTACATCACCTGTGGCCCTTTGTCTGTGCTCTCTAAATTTGAGCAATTTATTTTGGTTTTGCTGAGGTTGAGATTAAATCTTCCTCTGAAAGACTTGGCTTTCAGATTTAACATCTCTCAATCTACTGCTTCCAAAGTTTGGCACAAGTTAATATGCATACTTCATGAGAGGTTAGAGTTTTTAATTGAGTGGCCAGAGCGACATGTACTTCATGCTACAATGCCAATGGCATTCAGACAAGCATTTGGATGTAAAGTTGCTGTCATCATCGATTGTTTTGAAGTTTTTATTGAGAGGCCCTCTAATTTGCTCGCCAGAGCACAAACACGGTCAAACTACAAGCATCACCACACCGTCAAGTTTATAATTGGAGTTTCTTCCCAAGGCTTTGCCTCTTACATATCTCGTGGCTGGGGAAGAGTCAGTGATGAACAGATCACAGAGGAGAGTGGTCTCCTACAGAACCTGTTACCTGGAGATGTTGTACTGGTTGACCATGGATTTAACACTGGAGACAATGTGGGATTTTACTGCGCTTCACTACAGATGCCTGCATTCACCAGAGGGAAAAAACAGCTGTCAGCATATGAGGTTGAACAAACTAGAAAAATAGCTAATGTGTGCATTCATGTTGAAAGGGTGATAGGATTAGTCAGAAGGAAATATCAGATTCTGCAAAGCAGAGAACGCATGGCTACAAAACAAGGAGAGTCATTGTCTTTGATTGACAAGATTGCCGTTATTTGCTGTAACCTGTCAAATCTGTCAGAGTCTGTTGTCTCACTGGAGTAGAAAGGACAAATGTAAAGGAATGTAGCTTATAAATGTGTACAGCAGAGTATCTGTATTAAATACCTCATTTTTGATGCAGTCGAGGGGCTATATAAAAGGTTTATTAACTGTGTTTCATCTATTATTTCTCTGTTACATTACTAATTGGCTTTATATTTTATATTGTTGTTGAGTCTCTTTATATGTAAAATCGCAAGTTCAATAATCCAGTCCACTAAACAACTCAAAACAAGAAGCCATCTCAACAGGAGAATACAGTTTAGCAAAGGCAGATCATTTGAGGAGGACATAAAAAGGTCAATCTTGTTTTTTCTATTTTGAAATATGAAATGTTGTAAACAAGAAAACAAATCATTTGTTGTTTTTGTCAGTCTTAACATTTAATCCTCAATAAATATCTGCTCACTCAAGTCATTTTGTCAGTCCTGTCTTTCATTTGCAAAATAGAACAATCTGGAGATTATGGTTTATAAATACACTTGGGCTTGGGCAACATGTTTTATATCTTGGCAATCAACATCACAATATGGAGTGCAAAAGTTTCTACTGTAAGCGTATTGCACATTGCAAGAGCAACATCAGTCAAAATATTACAATAGACCTTTTCTCAGAAAAATAAAATTCAATGAAAAATAAACTAAAAAAAGACAATTGGTGCTTTCACAAAATATAGAAGTTTTTGATCAATGAAGTGCATATAATGACAAAGTAGGTAATGGCAAATAACAGAACAGCTAAAACTCAAAGCTAAGACCACACTAATGTTGTAACAATATCCAAAATCTAAGATTCAATGTCATGTAACGGTACAGAAATATAGCCCAGCTGTTATCTAGTGCCTGACATGATGTGAAGTGGTATCCTTTTATCACATGTCAACATCTGTCTTGGTAACTTGATGTCCCAACACCTCTGGAAGTATACAGTTTCTGAAAAAGTTCTCAACTTAAGGAGTCACATCTTCCTAAAATTTGCGATCAGATAAAATTCCTTCCACAACAATGTCATTACTGTTCCACACCACAAAGTCACAGTATTCAGTATCCACAATATGAAGCTGTGTCTGGACTTGGTGGTAGTATGCATGGCTCCGGTCCAGTGTGACATCAGTACCGTCATTGATGAGGCAGAATCCCTTGTCTCCAGCACACAGGTGCAGACTAATCTCATCTTGCGGACAGTGTGGCACTAAAATTCACAGTGACAATAACATGTAAAAAACAGAATGAAAAATCTGTGAGCTAACCATGTGAACAATATGCATGCCAGTATCGCATGGGCATTTTTGTCTTCATTCAAGTGTATGGTTTTCAAAATTCTCATTTGCTTAGATTAGCTCTTGTGCTCACACTGCATAATACACAATATAATATATTGCTGCTTGTGCTCCAACTTCAACTGCACCCAGGTTACATCTGTGTACTTATGAAACATCTACTTTTAGATTTCTCCTCTGTTGTATAGCCCAATGAAATGATGCCTATCTGAATGCCAGAAAACTGACATTACAATGTCCCTTAAAGGTAGGCTCATTTCACTGGACAACACAAGAGAGGAGAAATCTGAGAGCAGATGTTTCACAAGCACACAGAAGCTGCCTGAGTGCAGAGGGAAGCACAGAAGACTGATTGCAGAAAAATATTATAACATTGTTTATTTAATATTCAATATTACCTTTATCTCACAGAAGCCAGTTTCATGACAGTTACATGCGACAATGCCATCAGGCGAAGCTCCCATGTATGACCACTTAGGACTCAGCCAGAGACCACTGTCCATACAGTAAAAGCCCACATGCTCCACACCCATCAGGTTCTCATATGCTCGTCAGGCTTCTGCTTTGTGTTTGCTTCCATAACTGTTAACAGTACACATAAGAAAAATAAGAGAAGGACGTTTTTTTACTCGGTGATGAATGTAGAACCAGTATAGTGTTTTAAATACTACTATCCAACCCTCCCTTCTTGGTCCTATCTCTGCATAGTCCTTGATTTATAACCCTATAATTAATATTAACCCTTGTGTTAAGGGCCATCCGAACCTAGAACAAACTATGGATTAAAAATTGTTCTAGCCACATCACAACTTAAAACTTGTAGCATGGACCCTAAAATCTACTCAAGTTAGAATAATTTTTTAAACAATATTTGTATGGTCATAGTTCTTAGTGTGGATGGCCTTTTACTCTTACCCCAAATCTTACCTCTGTCTTATCCTATTTCAAACCCTAAATACCTTGTTGCGATTGTGGTGAACTTGGTTGCTTCTGGATAGCATATGGCCTTGATTAAGCTCTTGGATGGTTGTTAGGGGTTAGTCTTAAGAACTTGTTTGAGCTTAGAAGTAGTTATGCCACCAAATACTTGACGCCCCCTGACTTCGAGTAGCCTTCTCCACAGCCTGGACCTTTGAGTGGGTGAGCTCATCTTGCTGGAAATCCTGACATAGCTCTCCAAGTTCTTTGGGAGGTAGCTGAAGAGTCTTGTGAGTTCTGTATTCAAGAACAGTTTTAGGGAGCCTGCAAGATTTGGGGATGAATTCCTTGAAGTATTTCTCCCTAACCATCAGTGCAGCACTTCTGGGACAGTTTTTGCTAAGGAATCAAAAAACCTATATGTGTCTGACCCTTTCTTCACTCTTGGGCAAAAAAAGTGGTTTCTCAACCTTTCGTTGTTCAGTAGTTGTTCTAGCGATGGCATTGTCAAATTGTTTTTTTGTTGATTTTGCTGAGGAGAAGTCTATGAGAGCAACAGGCGCAGCAGGAATCTGAAAAATATGAAAATCATAAAAATCATTAAGACCTGCCCTAAAAGAACCTGCCCATAGCACTGTGAGCTGCATGTCTGCCTTCTCTAAAATATGATGGGACTAAATGGCACAAATCATTTGAATTTTCAACAATTTTCATCAGAACACATTTTTGAAAGAGACTGTGTGTCTGATATTGTCATGTGTTTTTTGTGCTTGGGGGCAACACAGGATTTATGCCTTTTAGTCTCATTATACTGAAGAGGCTGATCTCTACTGCCACTCACACTACTTTTGACTCCTTAATGAAGGCTTGATGCTTTGAGCTGGTTTTAAGGCCACAATGACATGTGAGTAAAGGTATTTCTGACAGTCTGTGTATAGAATAAAATAGAACAGAATGGAAAACGTATTAAGAAATACTCGATTTACAACAAAAGCTAAAAGCAACACCACATACCCTTAAATCACAGTGTACAGCCTTAACGTTACACATAAGACAGACAGACATAAATAACTTACCCTGCCATGCAGTTGCAATGAGCTGCTACAACCTCCCCGTTTCCTTGTGCAATAATCCATGTTTTAAGAGGTGTTTTACCCCATCTCTGAGAGTGGTTAACCTGGTAACGTTAATAATTGTAACGTTAACGTTGTGACACACTGCGCTTAATGGCTGTTGCTAACCACTGATGCTTACAGATGCTAACCATGAAATTGCCATAAATAAAACACTCACCCTGGCGAAAACCAAACGAAGGCCTGCCTCAATAGCAGGCAAATCCTTCAAATTGGTTGAAAAATCGGTCTTCTTAAGAAGATACGGATCACGTCCTGCATATTTACTGACTTTTTGCAAATATCTTCCTCTTGTAATCGCATCTAAACTAGCGCAATATGGACTTTCCTCCATCTGCGCCATTGCTGTTGTTTACTTCCTGCCCTCCATCTGAATTTCGCGCGGTTTCAGAATCACGTGACTGCAACCCAGCTATTAGATCCTTAAAAATACAAGATTGCCTCCCCTTAATTTAGAGGCTATTCTTTTCCCTAAAACTTTTTTTGCTCTGCGATCAGTGTAACCTCTCAGGAAACTTATAATTTTATATACATAAGTGATATAAAGCATTCAAAACAGGAAAATATTGAAAGGTCGCTAAAAGACAACCAAAGAAAAGCTACATAAAAATACAGTGGATGCTTCAACGGCTTTCAATAGAAAGCTGCAACAAAGAATCCTGTGAGTATATTTCACGAATGCAGTAAGGTCATTGGATTGTTTTTTTTTTTTTTGTTTGTTTTTTTGTTTTGACTCTTACGTAGAATGGACTCAAGGGATTAGATAAAAGAGAGAGAGGGGATGACATGCAGCAAAGGGTCACAGGCTGGACTCGAACCCAGACTGTTGTGGCAACAGCCTTGTACATGGGGCGCCTGCTCTATCCACTAAGCCACTGACGCCCCAGGATTGATTTTTTTTTTTTTTTTCCTGATTGTTACGTACAATGGACTCAAGGGATCAGACAAAAGAGAGGTCAGAGAGGAGCTGCAGTCTGTCTACATCACAGAACACAGTGCTGACGTGCAGCTCTGTTCTCTACAGTAGACATTGTGCTTCAGACAGTATGAGTTTGACAGAAAGTTTACAATGGAGTTTTTCAACTCAGCTCTTGGAAAAAACATCACCTTTGTGAGACCTGAATACTTCATAATAAGGGGATTTATTGGTATACCTAATATCAATTATTACTATGTCTTTCTCTTTTTTGCTTATGTTGTTGCAGTGCTGGGAAACACACTTGTGATGGTCGTCATATACTTGGATCATAATCTGAGAACTCCAAAATATGTTGCAGTTTTTAATTTAGCATTTGCAGACCTGTTTAGTAGCACTGCTTTGGTGCCAAAGGTTCTTGATATCCTTCTGTTTAACCATCGCTACATCCCATACAATGACTGCTTGACGTTCCTTTTTTTCTGCTACTCTAGCCTTTCAATGCAGGCTCTTAATCTGATTGCACTATCCTATGACAGACTGATAGCTATCATTTACCCACTGCACTATCAAGTGAAGGTGACCAACAGGTTCATGCTGTCTTTGATTGCCTCTTTCTGGGTCTTTGTCGTAATTGCTATGCTCATTTTAGCTGGCCTTCTTACAAGACTTTCCTTCTGTAAATCTGTGGTTATTACCAGCTATTTCTGTGATCATGGCCAGATGCTCCAGCTTGCGTGTAATGACTATTTCCCCAGCTATGCACTTGGTTATTTGTTAGTAGTTCTTATTCTCTGGCTTCCATTGATATTCATCTTGTTTAGTTATTCATGTATTGGCTATGCATTGTCTAAAGTGGCCACAGCTCAGGAAAGACTCAAGGCCTTTAAAACCTGCATAGGTCATCTTTCATTAGTGGCAATTTATTTTCTGCCAGCATTAATCATATTTTCTTTTGGTACCAAAAGGTATCCAAATGCCAGGATCATGAACCTGTCTCTGACCTCCGTCTTTTCCCAAATGCTGAACCCAATCGTTTATGTTTTACAGACACAAGAAATCAAAGAATCTGTGAAAAAAATACTGAAAATCAGAATATAAACCCCAAATTACAGGACAAAAAGTAGTCAAAGTGATCATTTGTGTATATTTTGGTCCATGTTGTACATTAATGTACAACTTGTTAGAGTAAAATTAATCAAGCAATAGTTACTGTAAGTACTATTTCCTTATTTTATCCTTGCAAATATTGTAACATGACATTCAACTTGAATTTATTCCACATTATAATGATTGAGCATCAAATGAAATAACCATTTTAAAGGTAACACAATGCAGTAATAACTACAGTCCACAGCATAACACATATACAAAACACATACAATAAGAGTTGTTTTCTGCTATTTGGTTTAATTTGTGTTTTTGTCATCAAAGTTTGTGTCTCTGCACATTTCTTGATGGAGTCTACTGTATATTGAAAATTATGTTGTTTTCATTTTTAATTAGGTCCAAAATCTAAAACCAGAAAGGAGGTGATTTTTTTTTTTTTTTTTAATTTTTCACTAATCATCACTAATGATAATGATACAGATTAATTGCATCAAGGCATCTTGCTTACTTTCCTGCATCTCTCTTCTGAATTAGTCCACTGTGTTTTATAACTCATCATTACTTAATATTAAACCTTTCTCGCCTTCTTACCGGACATACAGACTTTTCTTGAAGACCTTTATTGTGAAGCAGCCACAAGAATTATTGGTTTTGTTGGGCTGAATGCTTAAATGGCTTCTTTTTAAAGGATGGAGATCACACATTTGCCTAAATGTTTTGCCCTTTTTATGCAAAGTGATGTTAATATCAAGGATTGTGGTCATATTGAGGCACCTTAAAGCAAATGTGACATTCACAGTGTTGTAGGATGTAATTACAGTAGACATTGATGTATATTATTAAATGGTTGTATGTGAGGTGTTTATGAAAAAAAAACAGGTTTTTATAAAACCTTTTTGTTGCTGTTTTTATCAGTTGTTGTGTTACATGTATAAACGTGTATTCTGATTTGATAAAAGATTTGGAATCAGCATATTGGTAACAGGATTGTGGTAAAGAATTACGAAAGGTTAATATAAATTGCTGAATAACTTTTGAAAAACTCAAGAGGGGATAGAAGCATTTGATGTCAGAGGAGGTTCAGACTGCTAGTTGTAAAGATTAGACAACTTTGGTGTGTCTCAACTTCTTGAGGTGTGCTTGTTGTGGTTACTGTTTTGACTAGATTTTGGTGTTAAGAGCAAATGACCAGATAGCTACGGTGAGTCATACGTGCCCCTCTGGGTAGTTTTTTTTCTTGTATATCAAGCATAATGGAAGTGTTTTTGTCAAGCAGAAATCTTTGCAGCCACTGTTGTGTGGAGTTTTGGCTTCCTGGTGCTAGATTGGTAATAAAATACCTTCTTGAGAGACAATGGAGGCTGACTAGAGTGTTTATTTGATTTGATCAAGAATAAGCACAGAAGGTCCCTTTGAGACCCAGCAGAGAGGCTGTATGGGTGATTTCACACCTCACCTGATTAGTTTGGTTTAAATGAACTCAGGTCCATCTGCCCAGTTATCATGATTCATTTGGGCTGGTGTGAAAGGTGTAAATCAAATCCTGATCCAAACAAACAAACTGACACCGCTTGAAAAGGTGTGTCTTGGTCCGCTGCCAAGTGGACTCTGGTGTGGTACGTTTGTGGTGTGACAGCAAACAAAAAATCAACAGGATTTTGTGTGGTTTAAATATAATTTCAAAAGCTACACTTATAAGGTAGTTAATAAATCAAATTTGTCTTCACTATCCAACCACAAGAATCTGAACTGACTCAACCTGCTTTCTCTTTAGTCAACAACTTTAAAACTACCAAAGAAGGGAGTGTCGTTTGCTCATTTGAATATATGCAGCTTGAGAAACAAAATACATGAAATATGCAGCCTGGTTGAACTAAATGATATTCATATTTTTGCTTCATCAGAGACACATCTGGACTCACCATTCAATGATTCAGAGGTCACTATACAAGGTTACAATCTATTCAGGAAAGATAGAAATAAATATGGAGGGGGTGTTGCTATCTACATCTGGAGTTATATTCCAGCAAAAATACGCAATGATTTAATGATGGATGAGATAGAAGCCCTGTGGTTACAGGTACACCTTCCTCATATAAAACCAATATTAGTTGGGTGCTGTTATAGACCGCTTAGTGCTGATGCAAAATATCTGGATAATGTCTGTGATATGTTGGATAAGACAGGAGATGGTGACAATGAAATTTATTTTTTGGGTGACCTGAATATTGATGCTCGTAATGAAAATTGTCCAATGTGGAATAAGCTTTCTTCAATAGCCAAAACATGTAACATTACTCAGGTAATGTCAGAGCCAACCAGAATATTTACGAACAAGTATGGTAACAATACATCAACCTGCATTGACCACATTTTCACTAATATTCCTGAAAAATACTCTAAAGCTGTATCCATATCAGTAGGCTTTAGTGATCACAATCTCGTTGCAACCAAAAGAATAACAAAAATTCCTAAGACCCCCTCAACAACTAAGTATAAAAGGTCTTTTAGAGGGTTTAATACAGAGTTATTTGTAAAAGAGATTAGTGAGGTTAATTGGTTTAATGTATGCAAACAGGATGACCCTGAAACTGCACTAAGTGTGTTTATGAAATTATTTATGGGTGTTGCAGATAAACACGCGCCATTAAGTAAATGGACTTCTAGGTCTAAGGGTGCACCATGGATTGACAATGAGCTGATGGAATTGATGGCCAAGCATGATAATGCAAAAAGGATTGTAAATGGGACTCATGCTCTAACTGATAGACAAAACTATTGTAAACTAAGAAATGCTGTGGTTAAACTTCATAGATGTAAAAAAAAGGGAATATTACAAGAAAAGAATTCATGAGGCCAATAACAACAACAAGAAATTGTGGAAGATTCTAAACAATATCATGGACAGGAGCACGAATGCAACTGCCTCCTTCATTGAAACAGATGGAACATTTATTACTAAACCACAAGACATAGCAAATTATTTCAGTGCCTATATCACATCGAAGATACAGAAATTGAGAAGTGCCATGAGTACTGCTGAGGACATAGGGCCACAGACAATCATAAAGGACTGTATTATGATGGGAAAGAGGTGTTTGTTTAAGTTCCAATACGCTGAAAAACAATATGTTGAAATGTGTCTATTATCCCTCGCTGATGACAAATCTTCAGGCACAGATAATCTGGATGGTAAATTACAAAAAATTGCAGTAAGACATAAATCCAACCCAGTATGCCATATATTTAATAAATGTCTAAAGCATGGTGTGTGCCCTGAAATTTGGAAAGAGGCCAAAGTTATTCCACTGCCGAAGGATGGTAAATCTGCCCTCACAGGTCCCAACAGTCACCCAATCAGTCTGCTGCCTGTATTGAGCAAGTTATTGGAGAAAATTGTTTATGCTCAAATTCAAGATTATTTTACACGCAACTCATGAGTAACCACCATGCATACAAAGAAGGACATTCAACCAGTACAGCATTGGCTCAAATGACTGATGATTGGCTGAGATGTATGGAGGACAAAAGATTAGTGGGGGCAGTATTACTAGACTTTAGTGCTGCTTTTGACATTATTGATCATTGTCTTTTGCTAGAAAGACTCAGCAGTTATGGTTTCGAATCTACTGCCTTGTCCTGGATGAGGAGTTACTGTACTTGACCTGCAGACGGCAAAGAATGTTTTTTAATGGCAGCCTGTCTGACAGCAAAGAGCTGTACTGTGGGGTCCCACAGGGGAGCTGCTTAGGTCCTATTTTATATTCAATTTTTACAAATGACCTTCCATTAGTGTTGAATAATGCAAAAGTTGTTATGTATGCGGATAATTCTACCATGTACAGTGCAGCAATGACAAATTTTGAGCTATCTGATATCCTGAGCATTGAACTCAAGAAAGTGGTCGTCTGGGTGCACAAAAATAAATTGGTGTTAAATATCTCTAAAACAAAAAGTATGATATTTGGTTCCAGACATGCATTGGTAAATGATCCTCAACTACAGCTGCCTGTTGATGGAACACAAATTGAACAAGTTAACAAGACCAAGTGACTTGGAATAGTCTTGGATAATAAACTTTCATGGTCAGAACATATTGATCACATTATGAAGAAAATGGATAAAAGTATTGCCGTGACAAGAAAATGTTCTAAGTATGTCGAATCAGATACTCTGAATCAAGTAATCAAGGCCTTAAGCCTACTTTACACTACATGGTTCAAGTGACCCATTTCCGATTTTTTCCTCTCAAGTGGCACAGATCGGATCTATAACATGAACGTGTAAACAGGAAAAAAATGCATGATATCGGATATTGTCAGATCAGATTCAGGCCTTCTTCATATGTGGAAATATATCGGATATGAATCAGATATCTGCCAATAGGTTTGTAATCTAAACAGACAGATCGGATATTTCCTGGCAATCCACGTCGTACGTCATGAATAATGCGACGACAGTGCATTTTGATGACGCGTTCACGAGCGAGGGAAAGGAAGGAAAGCTGAATAAATCGCACATTAATCAAAAACTATGAACCAAAAAAGCACAATCTATCCCGAGTGAGACAAACTGCTTGATCCCCGTCTCCAGTGTACCAGCAGAGAACCTGCAGAACCGAATCAGCGACAAAACACACTGGGCTACACAGCCTCTCTACCTGAGCAGCTGAAGCTGCGGCTCGCACCCTTGACACACAGACACACAGAATGTGCTTCTGCATGCCAGCCAAACGTGTGCGCAACTGTGAGAAATAAATATGTGAGGTGTACGCTGCTTTTCTATCTTTTTTTATTTTTCTTTCTTTTTTTCTGTCAGCAACATACACTAATGCAGGACGGGTTGTTTTTATTGACTTGAGTTGATTATTAAGCCATAGTGATGCGCGGATTGGCTCTGATAGCACCCGAATCAGCATGTACCTATCAATCATCCTGCCGCACCCGTCTGCAGCTGCACGGATATTTCCACCGCTCTGTGTAGGCTAAGTTACCTTTTAAATTATGTGGAGCAGCGCCAGCTTTCCATGTGATTTATTCTTTAACGATTAACAAATATTTAAAGTTAGTCCTTAAAATTGCTTTCAGTAATGTAAACATTTCCATGCGCGTGGTCCTGGTAGTCTAGTGGTTAGGATCCGGCGCTGTCACCGCCGCGGCCTGGGTTCGATTCCCGGTCAGGGAACTTCTTTGGGGCGGCAGTAGCTCAGTCCATAGGGACTTGGGTTGGGAACCGGAGGGTCGCCTATTCGAGTCCCCGTCCGGACCAAAATATGGAGCGTGGACTGGTGGCTGGAGAGGTGCCAGTTCACCTCCTGGGCACTGCCGAGGTGCCCTTGAGCAAGACACCAAACCCCCCAACCGCTCGGGGCACCTGACCAAGGGCAACCCCCTCACTCTGACATCTCTCCACTTTGTGCATGTATAGGTCCTGTTTGTGTTGAATTTGTTTGAATTTCCCCTCAGGGGGATTAATAAAGTAAATAAACTTAAACTTAAACTTAATGTCACTGTAGCAAATACCGTGGGACATTTACACAGTGGTCAAGAGTGCTGGACCGGAAGTGTCGCACAAAAAAAACGGAAGCTGGCTGCGTTCTGCTTTGCCTCCGTGTCTCCGTGAAAAATAAGGTGAATAGAACATGTAAACAGCAGTCAGGAAAAATCGGATATAGGCAACAAATCGGAATTAGACATGGTAGTGTAAAGGCAGCCTTAGTGTTGTCCCATCTGGATTATTCCCCGATTATTTGGTCATCTGCAACCACTAAAGATATTAGAAAACTTCAAATTGCACAGAACAAAGCAGCTAGAGTTGCTCTCAATTGTTAACTGCATCATGGCTTCTGGTTGAAAACAGAGATTAAAGGATAACTTAGGTATTTTTCAACCTGGGCCCTATTTCCCCATGTGTATGTGTGCGTATGATTCATAGGTACAACTCGTTCTAAAATTGGTTCAGTAAGGAGGGAGGCGGATGCAGCCGGCAGCCGTGAAAGGAGCTAAAACGGTAACGGGGCAAATGCGTCCCGTATAAGTTTGCGCATTAAAAGTACTTTTTCGCCACTGACCGGTTCAGATCGCCAGTGCTATCTCTGTAGATAGCATACTAAGCTTCACCTCCTCCCGGCTGTGACGTCATCTCGCGAGAGTACAGTTGAGTTTTACTGCATCGATTGAAAACAATGGTTCGTGTTTGTGCTTATCCGAATTGCAAGAACAGGATGTCGTGCAACACCCTGTACAGCTTTCATAGGCTACCTTTGTCGGACAGCGAGATGCTGAAGTTGTGGCTTGTTGTGCTACAAATGGATACTAACACTCCTCTCCAGACACTGCGCCTTGCAGACCATCAGGTCTGCAGTGCTCACTTCTCCCAAGATGACTACTGCCAGCCGAAGAAGAGAAGACATCCAATCCCGAAACACCTCTTCCTCAAGAAAACGGCTGTCCCACGAGTAGAAAGAGCTACAGACCACAGTGGAGGTAATGTTATATAAACAATGTTCGAAACGCTTAGTATGCTATTTACAGAGATAGCACTGGCGATCTGAACCGGTCAGTGGAGAAAAAAAGCACTTTTAATGCGCAAACTTACACGGGACGCATTTGCCCCCCGTTTGCCACCTAAACTAGCGGTGCTAGTACCAGGGAAAGCCATTGTCAGCCGCAATACTGTATGGGTGCAACCTTCCTGAAACAAAATAGACGACAGTATTTCCTTTTCCTGAACACAGTTCAATGGAAGTTTTGTGAAGCGGTGCAGTGTGTGTTGGTTGGCTGGCTTATTTGTTGGAGTTTGATGGTCTGCTTGGCTAAAATCTGCCTCTGATAGTTGTTGAAGTTTTATATGGTAAAGTTGTTAGCTAACACTTGTTTATTTACACATCCAGCAGTGACAGAGCAACATCGTAATTTATTTAGATTTACACTTATGGTCTCCTAGCTGAATGTAAGTCCAGTGCCTGCTCTCTTAGTTCTGTTTTTGGTCTGTAATGCCTAAGGAAAACATTTTGTTCTTGAACCACTAACTATGTTCACTGGCTAGTCTCCAGCTGTGTTTGTTTGCCATGTCATGTTGAGCAGGTACTCACTAAGGCACCAAACATGGGCCAAATTAATCCCTTCAACAGCTTTCAATAGAAAGCTACAGTCATAACTACAGTCCACAGTATAACACATGTACAGCACACATACAATAAGAGTTGTTTTCTGCTATTTGGTTTAATTTGTGTTTTTATGCTTGTGTAATGGAAAGATACTCTGTTTATTTGTGTTTGTGTCTCTGCACATATAAAAAGTATTTTGTTTTTATTTTCATGTGGTCCAGAATCTAAAGTATAAAGAAGGTGATTTTTAATTTTTTACATTTATCATTATTATTAAAGATTTGTTTCATCGAGGCCAGTTTTGTTTTCTTGCCTGCATCTCTCTTCTGGATTAGTCTGGTGTGTTTTGTAACTCATCACTATATCACATTAAACCTCTCTGGCCTTTTTACCAGACATGCAGACTTTTGTTGAAGAACTTTGTGAAGCAGCCACAGGAATCATGGGTTCTGTGGAGCTGATTTCTTGAATAACATTTTTTTCTGAAAAGATTAACAGCACAGATTTGTCTAAATGTTTTGCCCTGTTTATGCAAAGTGATGTTTATATCAAGGATTGTGGTCATACTGAGGCTACTTGAACCAAATCTGACATTCACTGTGTTGTAGGATGTAATTTCAGAATGCACTGATGCATATTATTAAATGGTTGTGTTGGAGGTGGTTATGAAAAGACCAGGTTTTTATAAAACCTTTTTGTTGCTGTGTCTATCGATTGTGTTACATGTATAAAAGTGTATTCTGATTTGATAAAAGATTTGGAGGAAGCAACATATTGGTAACAGGATTGTGGTAAAAGATTACTAAAGTTTTGTGTAAATTGCTGAATCACTGTAGAATAATTGAGAAGGGGAGAGCAGCCTTTGATGTCAGAGGAGGTTCAGACTGCTAGTTGTAAAGATTAGACAACTTTGGTGTGTCTCAATTTCTTAAGGTGTGCTTGTTGTTGTTAGTGTTTTGACTGGATTTTGGTGCTTCGAGCAAATGACAAGATAGCTAAGATGAGTCATACATGCCCCTCTGGGCTGTTTGTTTTCTTGTATATCAGGCATAATTGAAGTGTTTTTGTCAAGCAGAAATCTTTGCAGCTGCTGTTGTGTGGAGTTTTGGCTTCCTGGCGCTAGATTGGCAATAAAATACCTTTTTGTAAGACAATGGAGACTGACTGGAGTCTTTAATAAAAGAAGCATAAAGTATAAGCACGGAAGGTCCCCGTGAGACCCAGCAGGTACGGATGATTTCACACCAAACTAGACTAGTTTAGCTTAAACAAACTCAGATCCATCTGCCCGGTCATCATGACTCATTTGGGCTGGTGTGAAAGGTGTAAATCAAATCCTGATCAACGCAACCAAACTGACACCACTTCAAAAGGTGTGTCTTGTTCTGCTTCCAAGCGGACTCTGGTGTGGTACATTTGTGGTGTGAAAGCAAACAAACAATCAACAGGATTTTGTGTGGTTTAAATATAATTTCACAATCTACACTTCTAGTCAATAAATCAAATTTATCTTCACTATTCAACCACACAAATCTGCTCTGACTGATACTTTAGGCTTAGTGCTGCTGTGTGTGTATGAGAGAGAGAGAGAGAGAGGGAAGAGAAGGTGGAAGGTGGGCTATTGCACCGGTGTTTCTGTAAGTCATTAAGGTCACCAACAATGAAGCAGAGAAAAATGTGTGTTATCAAAAAAGTTAAGTGTCATGTCAAGTTCTGATCAGGCCCAACAAATCAGACATGAAACCGCATACCTGTATAAAAACAAATGAAAGAGCGATTTCCTGCCTACCAGCACTGCTTAAATGTCTAGGTTTATTTGTAGAAATAGTTGTTGGTATAAAAGAGGGTCCTCTGTTCTGTTGTTACTAACATTATGTTTTTCACAGTAGAGACAGTTCTGCTGTGGTGCTAGTACCAGGGAAAGCCATTGTCATCTGCAATGCTGTATGGGTGCAACCTTTCTGAAACAAAATAGACAACAGTATTTCCTTTGTCTGAACACAGTTCAATGGAAGTTTTGTGAAGCGGTGCAGTGTGTGTTGGTTGGCTGGCTTGTTTGTTGGAGTTCGATGGTCCACTTGGCTAAAATCTGCCTGTGATAGTTGTTGAAGGTTTATATGGTTGACTTTATAGCTAATAGTTTGCTTATTTATTTACACATCCAGCAGTGACAGAGCAATTTCAACATTTATTTAGATTTACACTAGTAAAACACAATTTATAGTAAAACACATAAAATCATTCTATTCCCAACAGTCCCCCTTTTGGCCTCATAGGACTGAGGCCACTTTTTTCAGTCCCAATGTATCCAGGTCCCCCTTTTTAGGTCTTGTGATTACTGCACTTTTTGTTTCTTTTGAAACAAAAAGTTATAACTCCCCCTTTTGGTCTCATACACGAGACCACTCACACCTTGTCTTCTCCTGAGTCTGAGTCCGAATCTGAATCAGTAGGCGGCCCTCCTAACACGGTGGCCGTCTCCATTTGAGTCATCTGATATGGTGGAGGCTGTGGATGTTTTCTCTCCACAGCTGACACTATGATTCTTTCACAGAGGGACCGGATACATGGGATACAACAACAACCACATAATGCTAACACCGCGAGCATTCCCACCAGAGACAAGAATACCGATACCACTAAATCTTTCCACTTACCGAACCACTGCTCGAAGATACCACCCAGGGGTTTATCAATACCTGAGTGTTCATGCATTTCCTCAGAGAGCGTGCGCAGCCCTTCTAGCGCCTTAGTTACTGACTCATCTGGAGCTGTGTTATTTGGGATGAAGGTGCAGCAGAGGCCCTGGAACATAGAGCAGACACCCCCTTTCTCCGCCAAAAGCATGTCTAACGCAATTTGATTCTGTACTGTCATCAGGGAGGTGGCTGCCAGTTGTTCAGAGAGTCCCCCGACTGTGTCCCTAGTGCTGTTGGCCAGTCTAAGAACATTGTAATGAACACAAGTCAAACTGGAACCCTGTACTTTGCCCCATGATGTATGTCAATTCTACTCCACCATACTTAGCTATGCAGGAGTCTGACGTTCCACTCCCTGGTGCGTTTCTCCTGGTTCGGTTTCGTGGTGGTTCTACAGCTTTGTCTCTGAGGGAAGACTCATAATACAACAGAGGTAAAACAATAACACAGGTTAACACAACAACTCCCAACACACACCACTTATGGTGGCGTGGTTATAATCCCAACAATTTCATTTTTTTTAATTTTGTATTGCAAAAAGGTAAATATAAACGTGTAAAATATAAGAGTAAATATGGAGTGTAAATGTGCTGCAAGCGAGTCTTTCTTGTATCCTGGCTTTATATTACTCAAACGTACTCTGGGCAAAGTGTTGCTTCAAAGGAGCTTCAAACCTCCACATTGATCACAGGATATCTCTTCCGCACTTATGCTAAGCTAAATGAATAAATGTCTGTGTGAGTAAGCTGTGTGTTTTTTTTTTTAATCTTTAGTGTCTCTTATTCAGATTCAGATTCAGAATACTTTATTAATCCCCGGGGGGAAATTGTTTTTGTTCCAATGCTCCGTGCAAAGTAGAAATAGAAATACAGCATGAATGGAAACAAGAGATAAAGATGAAGATATAAATAAGATACTAAAATAGACAATGAAATAAATAAAATAAAATATTAAAGTAGACATTAAAATAAAATAAAATAAAATAAAATATTAAAGTAGACATTAAAATAAAATAAAATATTAAAGTAGACAATAAAATAAAATAAATAATAAAATAGTAAAGTAGACAATCTGAAATATATACAATATACAATGAAATGGTTGTAGCATTATAAATGAAATAAGAATGAGTAATTATATTGTGTGTTTTGTTTTATAAATAGCCAAATGAGTCCGATCATCAGAGGGAGGAGTTGTACAGTTTAATGGCCACAGGTAAGAATGACTTCCTGTGGCGCTCAGTGGTGCATTTAGGAGCAATCAGTCTCTGGCTGAAGGTGCTCCTCTGTTCGACCAGAGCGTTGTGGAGAGGGTGAGAGCCATGCTGAAGTATCGCCCGCACCTTTGACAGCATCCTCCTGTTTGACACTGCTGTCAAAGGGTCCAGCTCCACCCCCACAACGTCACTGGCCTTTCTGATCAGCTTGTTGAGTCTGTTGGCGTCGGCTACTCTCAGTCTGCTGCCCCAGCACACCACAGCAAACAGAATAGCACTGGCCACCACAGACTCATAAAACATCCTCAGCATAGTCCGGCAGATGTTAAAGGAGCGGAGCCTCCTCAGAAAATAGAGGCGGCTCTGTCCCTTCTTGTAAAGGACTTCAGTGTTCTTAGTCCAGTCCAGTTTATTGTCAATGAACACACCCAGATACTTGTAGTGTTCTACGATGTCCACGTTATGCCCCAGGATGGAAACTGGGGTCACTGGTGTCCTCGTTCTCCTCAGATCCACCACCAGCTCTTTTGTCTTTGTTGTGTTGAGCTGCAGGTGGTTCAGCTCACACCATGAGACAAAGTTATTCACCACAGCCCTGTATTCAGCCTCCTCACCCTTGCTGATAGATCCAACTATAGCAGAGTCATCAGAAAACTTCTGAAGATGACAAGACTGTCTGGTAGCTGAAGTCCGTGGTGTAAAGGGTGAAGAGGAAAGGAGAGAGGACAGTACCTTGTGGGGCCCTGGTATTGCTGACCACTGTGTCTGACACACAGTGCCGCAAGCGCATGTACTGTGGTCAGCCAGTGAGGTAATCCACAATCCAGGACACAAGGGGGGGATTCACCAGCATTGCCGTCAGCTTGTCACCCAGTAGAGCAGGCCTGATGGTATTGAAAGCACTGGAGAAGTCAAAGAACATGACCCTCACACTGCTCCCCGGCTTGTCCAGGTGGGCGTAGACGCGGTTCAGCAGGTAAATGAGGGCATCCTCAACTCCAATCCGGGGCTGGTAGGCGAACTGCAGGGGATCCAGGTGCGGCCTGACCATAGGCCTGAGCTGCTCCAGGACAAGTCTCTCCAGGGTCTTCATGATATGTGACGTCAGTGCCACCGGTCGGTAGTCCAAGAGACTGCTGGGCTGCGGCGTCTTTGGCGCTGGAACAAGGCAGGACGTCTTCCATATCACAGGGACCCTCTGGAGGCACAGGCTCATGTTGAAGACACGATGAAGCACTCCACAGAGCTGTTCGGCGCAGGCTCTGAGAACCCGTGGGCTGACACCATCAGGGCCTGCAGCCTTACCAGCGGGGAGTTTGCTCAGCTGTCTCCTAACATGTAGAGGTGTAAAGAGTGCATGTTGAGGAGGGGGAGAGTTGGAGACCAAAGTGAGAGGAGGGCAGGTAGCATGGGAGCCAGAGGAGGTGTGAGGAGTGGGGGATGGGTGTGAGGGGCTCACCAAGTTGGATGAGGTGCTATCAGGAGGAGGAGGGGGGATCAGAAGTGGTGGTGGCTGGAGACAGTCAGCAGGAGAGCCAACAGGGGCCGGGGCAGCAGTGTCAAACCTACTGAAGAACAGATTTAACTCATTGGCCCTAGCCACACTACCATCAGCTCCACTGCTAGTTGGTCTGTAACCGGTGATGGTCCTCATACCACTCCAGACCTCCCCTCATGTTATTCTGCTGGAGTTTCCTATCCAACTTCCTCCTGTAGCCGTCCTTAGCCTCATTGATCTTTGCACTCAGCTCCCCCTGAATGTCCCTCAGCTCCTCCCTGTTGCCACCTCTGAAAGCCCTCTTCTTCAGGTTGAGTACGGCTTTGATGTCCTTTGTTACCCAAGGCTTGTTGTTTGGGTAACAACGCACAGTCCTTGCTGGGACAATGCCGTCCACACAGAAATTAATGTAGTCTGTAATGCACTCAGTAAGCCCATCAATGTCCTCTCCATGTGGCTCACAGAGTACATTCCAGTCAGTCACCTCAAAACAGCCCTGCAGTGCCTCATAGCAGTCCTCTGACCATGTCCTCACTGTCTTTGTGGTCACAGGCAGCCTCTTCACTAGAGGCACATAGCAGGGGGTGAGAAGCACCAAGTTGTGATCTGATCTACCCAGCAGGGGAAGGGACGTGGAGGTGTATGCATCCTTTACATTAGCATACAGCAGGTCCAGGCTCTTCTCCTCTCTGGTTTTACAGATCACATACTGGGTGAATTTCGGGAGTGTTACGTCCTCCAGTGTTCGGGCAGGTGTCTCTGCCACTGCACACTGACTCCAGTGATACCATGGGTCACCTTTTCCCTGGAGTTTGACGGCGTGGGATGTCCGTTCCACGACTTTGTAGGGACCAGTCCACCTTGGCTCTGACCACTTTCGTTTGATCACCTTGAGCAGGACCCACTCTGATGTTGGGGGGGTCTTTCCCTTCTGCTCCCTCCCGAGCTGTGGTCACCTGTTTGGAGAAAGCTGACACCAATGCTGTTAGTTGGTCATAATACGGTTTGTATTGCATAGGGCTTTCTATTTCTTCTGTAGTTTGGATCCCAGCTCCCGGTCCCGGGAACTGGTGTCCTGTTTTTAGTTCATATGGCGTGAACCCTGTCAATGAGTTCACTGAGCTCCTGATTGACAGTAGAGCTAGGGGTAGAGCATCTACCCAGCTCATTTTAGTCTGAGTACAGATTTTGCCTATTTTTCCCTTAATAGACTGGTTCATCCTTTCCACCTTGCCCTGTGACTGAGGATGATAGACTGTGCCAAATGTGTGTTTTAGCCCCAATGCCTTCTCTACCTGCTGTAGGTCTTTGTTTTTGAAGTGAGTCCCGTTATCAGATCTGATTCGTTTGGGGAACCCGTGCATGGGGATATATTGATTTATCAGAAATTTGATTACTGTCTTTGCATCCTCTGATTTGGCAGGTATGGCTTCTGGCCAGCCGGTGTATGCATCCACCGCCACTAGAAGGTACCTGTGTCCTCCCACTCTTTCTATCATATCTGTGTAGCCAATAATGACCTCTTGACCTGGGAGTTTAGGGAGAGGAAATTTCCCTTGGTGTGGTTTCACTGTGGGTCTGACATTATATTCTGTACATATTTTACATTCTCTGATGTGATTCTCAATCAGGGCTGGCAGAAAAGGGTGCCACCAATGAGTGAGACCTCGCACCATTTGCATCTTTCCACAATGAGTCACCCCGTTAGCCTCCTGGAGGACTGATCTCATCAGCCCTGGGGGTAATACTGGTCTTCCGTCCGGAGACCTCCACACACCCTCTGTTCTCACTGCTCCTCTCTTTCCAGACTGTAAGCTCCTGTGGAGAAGCTTTCTGCTGCTCTGCTATTAACATATTTACATCACATGGTGGCAGGAGATCATGTACTAGTTTCTCTGTTTGTAACATGATATACTGTTGACTATATCCTGCCTTTCTCTTGGCTGCCCTGTCTGCAGCCTCATTTCCCCTAGCGATAACTGTCCCTGCTTTATCATGGCCCTTACACTTAATGACTGCTACCAGTGCTGGCTTCATCACTGCCTCCTGTAGCCTCTTCATATCTTTTTCGTGTTTAATGGGGGTTTTTGCTGCTGTTAAAAAACCAGATCTGATCCACTGTATCATTTCCACATTGATTGCTCCTACAATATATGCAGAGTTTGTGTAGATGTTCACTCTCTTCCCTTCTGACCATTCTAGAGCTGCAATCATTGCCTGGAGCTCAGCCAACTGCGAGGACTCTTTCCCTGTCACCTTTTCCGTGAGGACTTCCTCAAACCCTGTTTCTGTCTGTCTCACCACTGCATATGCTGCTTTCAGTCCCTCAGTTGGATGCCTGAAACAGCATCTGTCTGTGAACAGTGTTTCCTCTGCGTTAGTCAGGGACTTCGCCTGCAAATCTTCTCTCACCCTGGTGTCTTTCTGCACCTTTTCCTCACACCTGTGTGGCTCGCCCTCTCCCATGTTATCTGCCATGTTTACACCTTCATGTGTGAATGTTATGTGTGGTGCATTTAAGATCTTTTCCAGCCTCGTCTGTCGGAGTGATGTCATGGTAAATGCCGCTGAGTTTACATATGCCACTATGCTGTACGTTGTTGGTACAGTCAGTGCGTGTCCCATGTGTGTGCTATTTTCTGCAAAATTTTTGCCACTCCTGCTGCATGTCGTGTGCACGGTGGGTGTGTGTAACATGCGTTCTGCGTCTGGATGGTCAGTCTTTTCCCTACCATGAAACCTCTCTATCTGTCGGTGTTCCAGGATCGCCTTGTCTGTAGCTCCCTGTCTGATGCGATATGCTTTCTCAGAGGGTGAGAAATCCACCTGAGGAATTTGGGTGCGGATCCAATCAGTGAGTTGCATTAACCTCTTACACATAGGGCCCAAGTCTTTGGCCTGATGTTTTGCATGGATTGCCAGAGATATGTGAGGGGAGGCTTCTTCCTCCCCCTCATACCACTGTTGCTGTTCTGAAGTGAGGTTAACAGCTGCAGCCACTCCCTCATTACCCACCAGTATACAGGACGACTGTATATCCCACCTGTTACCTTCAATTTCATTATAAAATGCCTGCTGATACATCTCATCCCCTTTTCTATCATAATAGAGTGTTACATGGAAGGGATCAGGAGGAGGGGTGTAGGGATTTAATGACTGAACCCAAGGGCGCCATGACTGATAGAGAGCGCAAATCCCAGGAGTTGCTGTGGTGTTTGGCTCGAGGAGGCCCCAGTAGATATCTGCCCACTGTCCTTCAGCTTTGGGGGATGTGTCTGCAGATAACAACATTTGTGAAGAGGAATGTACAGTTGATAATGAGCAGTTCACAGTGTTCCCGTTTGGGAATGTCACTATCAGTCCGTCCGGGCTGCACAGGATGGAGGCTCCACACTTTAATAACATATCTCTGCCCAAAAGGTTAACAGGACATGCCATTGAGGAAACAAATGTGTGTGGAAATGTCTGATCTGCTTGGAGTATGGTAGTGGTGAGTGGTTTTGTGAGTGGCAGATTTTCTGATTGACCCGAGAACCCAGTTTATTCAACCGCTGATGATGACATGTGAGTAGCCGACACAGGGAGGTTTAATGTGGAATACCGTGCCCCCGTGTCTAGCATGAAAGGCAGTTCTCGATTCAGTACTTTCAGTCGCAGGTAGGGGTCTGCCAGCCCCTCCCGCGTGGGGGTTCTTGGGCCTCGTCAATATCCTTGGGAATCTTCCCAGGTCATCAGAGGATATTGACCCTGTGGAGCGACAGTGGCATTGGGTGCTTGATTCACATGATTTTGATAACCTCCCCTGGGCGGTCCCTGATACCCGCCCCTGGGGGGTCTGTTTCCGCCACCCCTGAGAGGTCTGAGCTGCCTGCCTCGCATCCGGTGCATCCTGTCCTCCAACCACTTGGGGTCAGCATTACATGAGCAGGTCTGGTGTGGACAGCGTTCCTGCCAATGCGACAGGTCTCCACAATGGAAGCACCCCCCATCGCCCTGACCCCCTCTTGGGCCGCCACAATTTCCCCCCCTGCCTCTGAATCTTCTTGTACCACCTCGGGAGCCGCTCCAATGGGGAGGGCGAGGATCTACCCACTCAGGGGTTGGAAAAAGATCTGGGGTAACTGTGGGTGATGGCCGAGGCTGCTGAACCATTTGATTGGTTGATTTTTTGTCTTTTTTCGCATCGTTCGCTTTACGACGTGCATCCTCCAATTGAAGTTTGAGCAGCTGAACCTGTGCTGAGTCTGTGTTTTCCTTATCTCCCGCCTGTTTAGCTCTGTGTTTTTTCATGTGGTGTGTGAGGTGTTTCTCCCACTGTTCAGTGGAACAGCCAGGAAGGTCAGGGTTGTTCTCTAAGGATTCTTTTACCTTTGTGGGCAGTCCCTCTAACACGGCCTTTCTGAACAGGGTGGTTTGTAGGTCACAAGACCCTGGGTGTACTCCAGCCACATCTACCCATGTGTTCTTACATCTGCTAAGGAATGTTGCTGCTTTTTCGTCAGGTTCGATGTGAAACGTGAGTGTGTGCATGGCGCCAGACGGAATGGGAAACTGTTGTCACATGGCCCGACCGATAGCAGTGGCATGGTGGGCGAATGGCTCTTTATCTGTTAAGTTAACTGTTTTTGCCAACGTCTCAAGTGCAGTTAAATCCCAGCTGGAGAGCTGTTGTCCCACTAGCGCTCTCCAGTCCCCTAATGCTAATTTGTGACCCATGGTTTGTTTACAGAAACGCTCCATCCAGGGGCCTCCTCCCTCTAAGGACGGGGGCATCTTATCCAGGATGCAGTGCATATCTGTAAAGGAGAAGGGTTGGTATACCTCTCCTCCTCCTGGGGTCTTTTCCAGGAGTGGCATGGCGAATGTTTTTGGCTTGTTCTTATTTTGTCGGAGATTATAGGGAGAACATGTACGACCTGAACGTGAGCTCGCAGCACTGTGTGGCATTTTGGTTGACTTCATTATTCCTGTTAGTCTTACAGCCCTCGTATCATAGTCGCCCTCAGAGTCTGACCCTGACCATCCTTGACTTTCCTCATCCTCCATCTCCTCTATCTCAGAACACTCCTCTGGTTCTTCTATCCTTTCCTCATTTCTCCTTTCTCTGTTGCTTCTATCTGACCTATGTCCTTGTGCCCTCAACTGAAACACTGCCTCTGCTAGTGGCCTCGGCTCCTCCTCCATTGCTTTCACTTTAGGGGTGCTGGAGGAAAGAGGGCCCTGTTTCATGCTTCTCTTGCTGTCTCTGCTCTCTATGCTGCGCACATCATCCTGCATGTCCCTACTCCTGTCTACGGATCTCAGAGTCTCCTGATGCACATTTTGCGCGCCCGCCACAATACTCATCACGTCCTGTCTCAATGCCTCCACCTGTACTATTCCCTGTCTCATTTCCTTCATCACTTCCTCTTTGGCCCTCACATACTCTTCTCCCCCTATCACATCTGTATTAAGCACACTGTCTTTAATCATCAACATTGGCATTTGCATATTCTTCCCTGAATATGGTGGGGGAATTGGAGCTGTGGGTGTTTGGGGCAGCTCAGGATACAACCTATTAGAGGTGGGCTCTGGTGGTGGTGAGGCTGGATCCAGTGTAGGAGCAGACAGAGGTTGCTCTTTGTTTTGTTTTTTGTGACTTTTGTCTGTGTTTTTCCAGTAGGCCATGGCTGTAACTGCCATCTGATGGAGCAGAGCTCATTTGCGCTCCTTCATTTCTTTCTGATTTTTCCATTTTCTCTTTATAAATTTAGGTTCATTCTCCTTTTTAGCGTGTTCTTCCAAATCATTTCGTGCTTTTACTTCTGCAGCCTGCAATTTCTTTGTGATGTTTCCCGCCTCATCATCCCCAGGCAACTCACCTTGTGCCTGTAATGCCTTCCACAACTCATCAAACTCCCTACCAACTTCCTGTCTCCGCTTATCCTCTACTCCTGACAACAACTGTTTTCTAATTTCCCTAAACTGAGTTTCTACCAGCATGGGAGGGCAGCCTCCCTGCTCGCGACAGTCCCTGTCGAATTCGCCATCATCACGTTTCTCTGTCCCTCTTCCACTCTGACTTGTTTCTACCAGTAAGGTACTGCTGCACACAATAAAAAAACAAAAACAAAACAAAACTGTACACAATGCTTTGTGCCACGTGACCGTTCTACAATGCAGTCCACGCGGGCTTATTATTCCCCTTCTATCGCTGTGATTTCGCTGCTTAAGTTCCACCAGTTGCAGGCCGACACATCCAAGCTTCTACACCGCTCTCCTAGGAGGGTGCGGGATGCCTATGGCTCGGCAACAATTGGCTTCTATCTGAAGGCAAAATTACACAGCTTTCTCTTTTTCTTCCCCACAGAACACGACCACCGCTCAGGCACTGAGAGAGCAGGAATTTGAGTCACCTCTAATAGACTCTACACAACTCTCTCATCCCGTAAAATAGCTGGTTGTCGGTAAACCACCCACACAACACTTTTGCCTTATTTAAAATACTGTTTTATTTACACTCCCAATATCAGGGTGGTTCTGCGGACCATTGAATAGATGTCTCAACATGAGCAATAGTATTCAGTGTTAGGGATCACATGGAAAATGCTCGCCTGCCTGCAGAACTCTGTAACCTCTTTTTTGTGTTGTAGCAATCTACACAAAGGTCTTTCAACCTCAGACAACCCGTGTCTTCAGACTATATTCTCAGCTGTCCAAGGAGCAACCTTATGGGTCCTCCCCGAGCTTATCCACCTCCGGACACTCGTCTTTTTCTTTTTTAGAGATTAGATGGAAAACCTAGTCTCAGGGCTTTTCACCTGACTATGTTTCATGTTTAGGAGTCAAATTTATGATTTGCTCCAGGGCCTTGCACCCTGTCCTGTTGAGGTGTTGACTATGTTTCGTATTTAGGAGTCAAATTTATGATTTGCTCCAGGGTCTTTCACCCTCTGCCCCGGGGCATTTCACTTTTGTGTTTTGTTTTAATTTTATTCCTTTACATTTTAGACTAGGAGACTTTAGTACAATGACAACACAAGTTTTAGCATTTCCAATTGCAGAACTTCGATAAAACAGGCGTCTGCTTACCTTCTTTTTAGGCCGCGGCAAGTGTCACGATACTGCTGTCCTCCGCTGTTGAATGTCTTTTGTCCCGTCACTTCTCCATCTCCATCACGTCGGGGTCACCAATTTGATGGACTCGAGGCTTGTCCTACTCTCCAGTGTGCTATGTGTGAGCTCAGTCCTGCGTGTTCTTTAATGAAGCAATAGGAGAAGATATTCGGTCTCAGTTAATGTAGTTTATTAAGCAGTAAAGGAATAAAATTACAGAGCTCTGGGTCTTAACTTATTTCCCTGACAAGCAACAAAGGTGTGTCAGTTCACGAAGTCTGACCTCCTGTCCTTCCCCTGACCCAGTATTTTTGAGCATAACAGAGTGTCATTGCTCATGCGAGGCGTTGTCCTCTTCTCGTTGGCGGTTCCACTTCCTCCTTCACCACACCACGCCCCTGCCTCATGTTAATCTGACTCCTTCCCGCTGGCGGTGGGGGCGTGGTTCCTGTTTTGAAAGACAAGAGAACAACACAACTCCCTACACGTGCTGTACCTTACTATCTGTACATCACTTTCTATTCTTTTTACCATATATGAAACTAATTATCTAAGCATTGCGGTATGCGCTCCTCAGACTTCATGTCTCTTCCTCTCCTGTATTTCTCCACTTCTGCAAAGCAAACACATTCAGATCAGCTGAAATCATCTCAGTATTCTCATTGTTCACACATCTAAAACTTATATAGTGAAACACAACTTACAGTAAAACACATAAAATCATTCTATTCCCAACAACACTTATGGTCACCGCGCTGAACACAAGTCCAGTGCCTGCTCTCTTAGGCCTGTTTTTGGTCTCTAATGCCTAAGGGAAATATTTTGCTTTTACTGTGTTCACTGGCTAGTCGCTAGCTGTGTTTGTTTGCCATGTCATGTTGAGCAGGTACTCAACTAGGGCACCAACCATGGGCCATATTAATCAATTGCAGAAAATTGTTCCCAAAAACTACAAGTATTACATGCTGTAAATATTAACAATAAACGTCCTCAGTGGGGATGAATGGGCTTGGGGTTAAGCCAACGACAGAAAGTCCTGTAATATGAACAAATTACATCAAAATACAGTGGATGCTTCAACAGCTTCCAATAGAAAGTTGCAGCAAAGAATCCTGTGAGTATATTTCATGAATGCAGGAGGGTCTTTGGATTGATTTATTTTTTTTCTGATTGTTACGTACAATGGACTCAAGGGATCAGACAAAAGAGAGGTCAGAGCGGAGCTCCAGCCTGTGTACATCACAGAACACAGTGCCGACGTGCAGCTCTGTTCTCTACAGTAGACATCGTGCTTCAGACAGTATGAGTTTGATTGAAATTTTACAATGGAGTTTTTTAACTCAGCTCTTGGAAAAAACATCACCTTTGTGAGACCTGAATACTTCATAATAAGGGGATTTATTGGTATACCTAATATCAATTATTACTATGTCTTTCTCTTTTTTGTTTATGTTGTTGCAGTGCTGGGAAACACACTTGTGATGGTCGTCATATACTTGGATCATAATCTGAGAACTCCAAAATATTTTGCAGTTTTTAATTTAGCATTTGCAGACCTGTTTAGTAGCACTGCTTTGGTGCCAAAGGTTCTTGATATCTTTCTGTTTAACCATCACTACATCCCATACAATGACTGCTTGACGTTCTTTTTTTTCTGCTACACTAGTCTTTCAATGCAGGCTCTTAATCTGACTGCACTGTCCTGTGACAGACTGATAGCTATCATGGACCCACTGCACTATCAAGTGAAGGTGACCAACAGGTTCATGCTGTCTTTGATTGCCTCTTTCTGGGTCTTTGTCATAATTGCAGTACTCATTGCAGCTGGCCTTCTTACAAGACTTTCCATCTGTAAATCTGTGGTTATTAACAGCTATTTCTGTGATCATAGCCAGATATATCCACTTGCATGTAATGACTATGTACCCAGCTATGTAATTGGTTTGGTTTGTGTGTGTCTTATTCTTTGGCTTCCATTGATATTCATCTTGTTTAGTTATTCATGTATTGGCTATGCATTGTCTAAAGTGGCCACAGCTCAGGAAAGACTCAAGGCCTTTAAAACCTGCACAGGTCATCTTTCATTAGCAGCCATCTATTTTTTCCCAATATTAATCTCATATACTTTTGAAAGTGAAAATCATCCAAATGCCCTCATCATTAACCTGACTATGACCTCTGTCTTTTCCCAAATGTTGAACCCAATCATTTATGTTCTACAGACACAAGAAATCAAAGAATCTGCAAAAAAAATATTAAAATTTAGAAATAAATCCAGAATTACGGTAAAGAAGGTCATTATAAAGTGATCATTTGTGTATATTTTGTTCCATTATGTACATTAAAGTACAACTTGTTAGAGTAAAATTAATCAAGCAATAGTTTCTGTAAATACTAAGTACTTTTTACCCTTGCAAATATTGTAATATGAAATTTAACTTGAATTTATTCCACAAAAAAGGACATTATAATAATTGAGCGTCAAATAAAATAACCATTTTAAAGGTAGCACAATACAGTCATAACTACAATCCACAATATAACACACGTACAACACACATACAATAAGAGTCGTTTTCTGCTATTTGGTTTAATTTGTGTTTATATGCTTGTGTAACGGAAAGATACTCTGTTTATTTTGTCTCTGCACATTACTTGATGGAGTCTACTGTATATAAAAATAGTATTTTGTTTTCATTTTCATGTGGTCCAGAATCTAAAGTATAAAGAAGGTGGTTTTTATTTTTTTTACATTTATCATTATTATTAAAGATTTGTTGCATCGAGGCCAATCTTGTTTTCTTGCCTGCATCTCTCTTCTGGATTAGTTGCTGTGTTTTCTAACTCATCACTATATCACATTAAACCTTTCTGGCCTTCTTACGGGACATGCAGACCTTTTTTTGAAGAACTTTGTGAAGCAGCCACAGGAATCATGGGTTCTGTGGAGCTGATTTCTTGCATAACATTTTTTCTAAAAAGATGAACAGCATAATTTTGCCGAAATGTTTTGCCCTGTTTATGCAAAATGACGTTTATATCAAGGATTGTGGTCATATTGAGGCTTCTTGAACCAAATGTGACATTCACTGTGTTGTAGGGTGTAATTTCAGAATGCATTGATGCATATTATTAAATGGTTGTGTTGGAGGTGGTTATGAAAAGACCAGGTTTTTATTAAACCTTTTTGTTGCTGTATCTATCGGTTGTCGTTTTACATGTATAAAAGTGTATTCTGGTTTGAGAAAAGATGTGGATGAAGCAGCATATTGGTAACAGGATTGTGGTAAAAAATTACCAAATGTTTATGTAAATTGCTGAATTACCTAAGAATAACTGAGAAGGTAATAGGAGCAATTGATGTCAGAAACAGTTCAGACTGCTAGTTGTAAAGATTAAACGACTTTGTTGTGTCTTAATTTCTTGAGGTGTGCTTGTTGTGGTTACTTGTTTTGACTGGATTTTGGTGTTTAGAGCAAATGACCAGATAGAGTCATACATGCCCCTCTGGTAGCTTGTTTTCTTTTATATCAGTTATAATGGAAGTGTTTTATTCAAGCAGAAATCTTTGCAGCCACAGTTGTGTGGAGTTTTGGCTTCTTGGTGCTAGATTGGTAATAAAGTACCTTCTTGTAAGACAATGGAGACTGACTAGAGTGTTTATTTAATTCGATAAAGATTAAGCACTGAAGGTCCCCATGTGACGCAGCAGAGAGGCTCTAAGGGTGATTTCACACCTGACTTGATCAGTTTGGTTTAAACAAGCTCAGGTCCATCTGCCCGGTTATCATGATTCATTTGGGCTGGTGTGAAAGTTTAAATCAAATCCTGATCAACACAACCAAACTGACACCACTTGAAAAGGTGTGTATTGGTGAGCTTCCAAAGGGACTCTGGTGTGGTACGGTTGTGGTGTGAAAGCAAACAAACAATCCACAGGGTTTTATGTGATTTAAGCATGATTTCAAAGCTAAACCACTAAGTTATTAATAACTTGAACACAGTGGGTTGGGTCACACCATTCGATGCAGAGCAAGCAGTTTACTACAGCTGCTCGCTGTGGATGACCCTCTGCAGTTAATCGCACCTGTTACTTTTCCAATTGGACAACTAATTTATTTGCTTGAAGCAGAGGTCAGTGACTTCACTGGGGACACTGGCGTCATTTGCGTCTTTCACTGGCCACTTGCTTTCAATTCCCTCACCAGTTTATGGGTTAAAAAAACAAAACAAAAAGCACAGCAACCATTGCAGCTTTGATGCTTTGAAACATCAGCCTTAGTAACAGATGTGTATGTCAGCACGGGTATTTCCCTGATCAGTAGGTCAAAAGTTATTAAAGTTTAAGTGCTTGTATATATTAAAGTCGATAAAAAAAATGATCCTGCAGTAGTAGGCCCTGATTTATTCCTGCACGAGACACCTGCTTTACACCCTGTATCAACGCCCAGACTGGAGGAGAAAACAATTCACTGCTCTCTATTGACTTTGTATTGTGTGAAGGTGTCTGCTTGCGTCTACCAGCACAAATTCCTAAAAGCTGCTGTGTGATGGGATGCACTACCCACAGCGTTGACAACCCAGAACTAAGTTTTAATAAACTGCTGTACCAAAAAAACTGAGCTTTTAAACTATAAGATGTGGCATCAGGAGGAAGGTATGGGAAAACTGGGGGATCCTGACACTCCGTATGCCTTTGTGCAGCCAACATTTTGCTACTTTGGCCAGACAAACTATAGAGCTTGATGCCAGCTATACTATGTAAGGCCCGGTTTTGATCTTTGTTAGGTTAAATGATTTTCTCACCTGATTCGATCATATTGTTGTAAATATCACTATATCACTTCTGGCCATTCAGTGGGATGATTTTACCATGATTAACAAGGTAAGGAGAAGAGACACTGACGTATATTGTACTGCAAGTGCATGTGTGCTGCTTCTCTTTGTGTTTAATTGTTAAGTGGAAATGATATGAAATGTGCAGAACATGGCGTTTCTTTTTAAACGTCAGCATTGTTGAAATGACACTGGGGGTCATGGTACCTTCACTAACGTTGTTCTCAACCCCCAGTCAATACTAGCCACGATGCTAACAAAAACGTATCCTGCTTTAGTTCATGTGAAGTGCAAAGCCTCATTAGTTGATCCCTGCGATTCGTCCTTCACCTCCTTTTTTTGTTCAAAAGAAAAGTTAATGGGCTTTATTTTCAGCAGTGTTAAACACATTAACTTCGAGCCTTAACATTAACTTATAGCTCATTGTACTGATTACTTTTTTGCGGTGTTGTTCACTTTCCTCTCACTGCAGAAGACTTCAGAATTTCCCCTGAACAGAGTTCAGTATGGACTGAGTATGAATGGACTTGGGGTTAAGCCAAAGACAGACCGTGCAAAAGTAATGAAAGAAAGATTACTGTCTTGAAAATAAGAAAATCTCAAGAACAATACCAGCCTTATCCTGTAATATGAACAAACTACATACAAATACAATGGATGCTTCAACAGCTTCCAATAGAAAGCTGCACCAGAGAATCCTGTGAGTATATTTCATGAATGCAGTAAGGTCATTGGATTGATTTTTTTTTATTTGATTGTTACGTACAATGGACTCAAGGGATCAGACAAAAGAGAGGTCAGAGCGGAGCTCCAGTCTGTCTACATCACAGAACACAGTGCCGACGTGCAGCTCTGTTCTCTACAGTAGACATCGTGCTTCAGATGGTATGAGTTTGACTGAAATTTTACAATGGAGTTTTTCAACTCAGCTCTTGGAAAAAACATCACCTTTGTGAGACCTGAATACTTCATAATAAGGGGATTTATTGGTATACCTAATATCAATTATTACTATGTCTTTCTCTTTTTTGTTTATGTTGTTGCAGTGCTGGGAAACACACTTGTGATGGTCGTCATATACTTGGATCATAATCTGAGAACTCCAAAATATGTTGCAGTTTTTAATTTAGCATTTGCAGACCTGTTAAGTAGCACTACTCTGATGCCAAAGGTTCTTGATATCTTTCTGTTTAATCATCATTACATCCCCTACAATGACTGCTTGACGTTCCTTTTTTTCTGCTACACTAGCCTTTCAATGCAGACTCTTAATCTGGTTGCACTGTCCTATGACAGACTGATAGCTATCATGGACCCACTGCACTATCAAGTGAAGGTGACCAACAGGTTCATGCTGTCTTTGATTGCCTCTTTCTGGGTCTTTGTCATAATTGCAGTACTCACTACAGCTGGTCTCCTTACAAGACTTTCCTTCTGTAAATCTGTGGTTATTAACAGCTATTTCTGTGATCATCTCCAGATATTCCTGCTTGTGTGCAATGATTATTTCCCCAGCTATGTCCTTGGTATGATGTTAGTGTGTCTTATTCTTTGGTTTCCTTTGATATTCATCTTGTTTAGTTATTCATGTATTGGCTATGCATTGTCTAAAGTGGCCACAGCTCAGGAAAGACTCAAGGCCTTTAAAACCTGCACAGGTCATCTTTCATTAGTGGCAGTCTATTTTCTCCCGGTGTTAACCACACTTACTATAGGCACCAAAATACATCCAAATGCCTTGATCATTAACCTGACAATGACCTCCGTCTTTTCCCAAATGTTGAACCCAATCATTTATGTTCTACAGACACAAGAAATCAAAGAATCTGTAAAAAAAATATTAAAAATTAGAAATAAATCCAGAATTACAGTAAAGAAAGTCATCATAAAGTGATCGTTTGTGTATATTTTGTTCCATTATGTACATTAAAGTACAACTTGTTAGAGTAAAATTAATCAAGCAATAGTTACTGTAAATACTATGCATTTTTTTTACCCTTGCAAATATTGTAATATGAAATTTAACTTGAATTTATTCCACAAAAAAGGACATTATGATTATTGAGCATCAACTAAAATAGCCATTTTAAAGGTAACACAATACAGTAATAACTACAGTCCACAGTTTAAAACATGTACAATCAATCAACTTTATTTGCACAGACTCAAAGGTCCAGTAAAAACATACAACATAATAAATAAACAATAGTACTGTAGTCATAACTACAGTCCACAGTATAACACATGTACAACACACATACAATAAGAGTCATTTTCTGCTATTTGGTTTAATTTGTGTTTATATGCTTGTGTTCTGGAAAGACACTCTATTTATTTGTGTTTGTGTCTCTGCACATATAAAAAGTATTTTGTTTTCGTTTTCATTTGGTCCAGAATCTAAAGTATAAAGAAGGTGATTTTTAATTTTTTACATTTATCATTATTATTAAAGATTTGTTTAATCGAGGCCAGTCTTGTTTTCTTGCCTGCACCTTTCTTCTGGATTAGTCTGCTGTGTTTTCTAACTCATCACTATTTGACATTAAACCTTTCTGGCCTTCTTACCGGACATGCAGACTTTTGTTGAAGAAATTTGTGAAACAGCCACAGGAATCATGGGTTCTGTGGAGCTGATTTCTTGAATAACATTTTTTTCTGAAAAGATGAACAGCACAGATTTGTCTAAATGTTTTTCCATGTTTATGCAGAGTGATGTTTATATCAAGGATTGTGGTCATATTGAGGCTACTTGAACCAAATGTGACATTCACTGTGTTGTAGGATGTAATTTCAGAATGCATTGATGCATATTATTAAATGGTTGTGTTGGAGGTGGTTATGAAAAGACCAGGTTTTATCAAACCTTTTTGTTGCTGTTTCTATTGGTTGTTGCGTTACATGTATAAAAGTGTATTCTGATTTGATAAAAGATTTGGAGGAAGCAACATATTGGTAACAGGATTGTGGTAAAAAATTACTTAAGTTTTATGTAAATTGCTGAATAACTGAGAAGGGGAGAGCAGCCTTTGATGTCAGAGGAGGTTCAGACTGCTAGTTGTAAAGATTTAGCGACTTTGTTGTGTCTCAATTTCTTAAGGGGTGCTTGTTGTGATTACTGTTTGGACTGGATTTTGGTGCTTAGAGCAAATGACCAGATAGAGTCATACATGCCCCTCTGGTAGCTTGTTTTCTTGTATATCAATCATAATGGAAGTGTTTTTGTCAAGCAGAAATCTTTGCAGCCACAGTTGTGTCAAGTTTTGGCTTCCTGGCGCTAGATTGGTAATAAAATACATTCTTGAGAGACATTGGAGATTGACTGGAGTGTTTATTTAATTTGATAAAGAATAAGCATGGAAGGTCCTCGTGAGACCCAGCAGGTATGGGTGATTTCACATATAACCTGATTAGTTTAGTTGAAACAAACTCAGGTCCATCTTCCTGGTTATCATGATTCATGTGGACTGGTGAGATAGGTGTAAATCAAATTCTGATCCAAACAACCAAACTGACACCACTTGAAAAGGTGTCTTGGTGAGCTTCCAAAGGGACTCTGGTGTTGGTACATTTGTGGTGTGAAAGCAAACAAACAGTTCACAGGATTTTATGTCATTGAAGCATGATTTCAAAAGCTAAATCACTAATAATAATAATAATAAACTTTATTACAGACTCAAAGGTCCAGATAAGAACACAATACAAAAGACAGTACATACAAAAGATATAAAAGACAATAGACACAATACAAGAAACTTACACAACATATTCACAATGCAATATATAAAAATCACTAAAACAATGCCCTCAGAGGAGACAAATATACCAGTGCTTCCATATCTTGTACTGATAGCACGTAATGCTTAAATTGATACTAGTCAGTGCCATAATCATACCATTCTGAGCTGTTCAGCCGACATATTTATTTATACATACAATTTCTCAAGGTGGCTTGCAGCGTATTCACTCCTGCAGCCACAAACATTTAGCTGGCGCTACACCAACAAGGTCTTTTCAGCAGAATTCTCATAGCATCATTGTATGCTACCTGAAGTTTACGCAGGCTCGCTTTACTGTAATTTGACCACAAGTGGGCAGTATAGAGAGGAGTGCAGTGTGCTCTGAACAAAGCCACCTTCACTCTTTCTGTACAAGAACCAAACTTGCGAAGCAAACTATTTGCTTGAGCATATAAAGCACAGCATTGCCTGTAAATATCTTGGTCATCCTTAAACTGATCTGTGATGAAATGTCCAAGATACTTTACTTTTTACTTTCAAATTATTATCTGACAATTTGAATGTAGGGAACATTTTACATCTGTCCTCTTTTGTTCTACAGATCATGACCACACTCTTATCTGCATTAAACTTCATGTCATGGACAACACCATATTCAGAGCAGACATTAAGAAGCTGCTGGAGACCAGCACTGCAGGGACTAAAGACCACAAGGTCATCAGCATCCATAATATGGTTCACCAAAGTATTGCCTATCATACACCCAGTGTTACAGGTTTTCAGGCTGTTAGACAGGTCATCAAGATACAAATTAATAAGAATTGGTGAGAGGATTCCAACTTGTCAGACTCCATTCCTGACCCCAAAAGGGGCAGAGACACAATGGTCCCATTTAACCTGCAGTGACTGGTTGGTATACCAGTAAGACAGAATTCTCACAATACATTTGGGTACCCCTCTGCGACTCATTTTGACAAATAACTTAAAATGATTGACCCGGTCAAAAGCTTTTGAAGCATCAATAAAACACATCAAAACCGAGGAATTCTTATCTATGTATGTATTGACAATTTCCTTTAAGGAATATATGACATGTCTGTGCCATGCTTAGCTTTGAAGCCAAACTGGTTATCAGTAGAGGAAATAATCTCCACAGTTCTGTCCAGCAGGATGCTTTCAAAAACTTTATACAATACACTGGCAAGGGCTATTGGTCTGTAAGTATCAGAGCAGCCAACTTTACCAGATTTGTCCTTAATCACCGAAACTAACAAGACAGAGATCATTGTATCCGGCAAGAATCCATGAATTAAAAAAGCACTGAAGCAGATGGCAAGGAGGGGAGCTAACCTCATGCTGGCATATTTGATGTGCTCAGCAGTGATGTGATCCAAACCACATGCTTTGTTATCTGCTAGCTTGTCTATAGTGTGGGACACCTCATGTGAGAAAATTATCTTCAAATCAACCCACTCATCATTATCAGGCACAAATATATCACTTTTGACACAATTAAATAAGGTGCTGTAGTGCTGTCTCCATAGCTCAGCAATATTGTCAACCCCTGAGATACCATCTACAGTGCATGGGGGCGGTATTCTACAGTTGTTAAGGACCTTCACCTCCTTCCAAAAATCAGTAGTATTGTTACTTATTACCCTCTCGGCCCTAAAGTCATCCCTCATAGCTTGCTCATTTTTACAGATAAATTTAACAGCATATTTATACAATGCATTAGCATGTTTCTTATTATCAAACAAAGGCCCTTGTCTTGGTCTACCAGCCAAAACCTATGACTTAAAGGCTAGCTTTGCTTTCTCATGATACCCAGCCACATACTTATTCCAGCCAGGCCTCACATTACCCCTGTTATTTTTCTGTTTAGAATAGGGTCTACTACTTTCATACAGAGCTCTCACAACATGAGTTTATAAAGAGGAAATTTCCTCCCTGTGCTTCCAGTCATTACAATGTACATCACTACACCTAGTTGCATCTCTGGGTAGATGAATATTACTCAATAATTTATTTGTATCAACATAATAGGCAGCAATATCCTCCCCTGAGAGAGCAGACCAGTCCAGTAGTTCAGTGTTGAAATCATAACTGTCACTAGAAAGCATAGGAATATCTTCAACATTTATCAACATACCCACAGGCATGTGATCAGAGGTTGCTGCCCCATACAGAATGTTCATACCCTCCAAAGATGCATGTGCATCAGCTGTGCTGATACAGTGATCCAGCCATGAGGCAGTATGCCAGGCATCACTTACCTAAGTATAACTATCTGAGGATAGTAGCTCTTTACTTGACACCATTAAATTGTTTTCCTGACAAAACTGGATCATGTGATTAGCAAACAATGAGCCTCTGTCAGCAATGTCTGCATTCATATCCCCAATGACATAGATACAGGAAGTAGTGCTGCTCTGAATAAAGGAATAAATAAAGGCGATATTCATCTTCATTCTGAGTACACTCATATGGTGTATACACATTAAGGATAATAAAACCCCTGCCGCTGCGACTGAACTGTCCATCAGTACACCAGTCTACATCAAGCCTAACCACATTAATAAATAAATCAAGCCTCTTGTTCCACAGTATGTCCACACCTCCAGGTATCCTACCCCCGATTATTCCTGAACTGAGATCAGTCATGGATTCACCAGCACCATGAAAATTGATATTTAGAGTGTTAAAGTCTTGCTTAGCCAAAAACGTCTCTTGTGAGCACAGTATGTCACAGTTTTCCAGGAGATTGTCAACAACCAAGCGGCGAGCCCTGTCTCCTGCGCCCTGGCCCAGATGCAGACCTCAGCAGTTGTAGGAAAAAACCTGAAGTGGTCCAGTCATATAGGGAATCTAGTGGGTGCTCCCTGCACCAGCTGACACGCTTTTCATCTCAGCAGCGATGACAGCTTTAGCCCCGATAGCAGTTGCTTATTTACACATCCAGCAGTGACAGAGCAACATCATAATTTATTTAGATTTACACTTATGGTCACCTAGCTGAACTTAAGTCCAGTGCCTGCTCTCTTAGTTCTGTTTTTGGTCTCTAATGCCTAAGGAAAACATTTTGTTCTTGAACTGCTAATGATGTTCGTTTGCCATGTCATGTTGAGCAGGTACTCACTAAGGCACCAAACATGGTCCAAATTAATCCCTTGCAGAAAATTGTCCCCAAAAACTTCAAGTATTACATGCCATAAATTATTATTAACAATTAACGTCGTCAGTGGGGATGAATGGGCTTGGGGTGGAATGCCAAAAATAGAGAGTGCAAAAGTAATGACAGAAAGATTATTGCCCTTGTTAGTTTTGGTCTTTTATGGGATTTGTTGACAATAAGAAAAATCGAGAACAATACCAGCCTTATCCTGTAATATGAACAAACTAAATGAAAATACAGTGGATGCTTCAATGGCTTCCAATAGAAAGTTGCACCAAATAATCCTGTGAGTATATTTCATGAATGCAGGAGGGTCATTGGATTGATTTTTCTTTTTCTGATTCTTAAGTACAATGGACTCAAGGGATCAGACAAAAGAGAGGTCAGAGAGGAGCTCCGGTCTGTCTACATCACAGAACACAGCGCTGACGTGCAGCTCTGTTCTCTACAGTAGACATTGTGCTTCAGACAGTATGAGTTTGACTGAAATTTTACAATGGAGTTTTTTAACTCAGCTCTTGGAAAAAACATCACCTTTGTGAGACCTGAATACTTTATAATAAGGGGATTTATTGGTATACCTAATAGGGATGGGCAAACGATCAAAATTCATTATTCGATCATCAAAAAAATTAACGATCAATTATTAATTAATTGATAAGCGAGTATTTCAAAAGAGAGAAAACAAAAGAGTGCAGTGCAGACTGTTGCTGCAAGAGAGCGCAGCTGCCCCAGTTTTGAACCTCAACCCCCCAGGCCAAAGAGGAAGAATGGCACACATGTGCAGTTCACCCCTGGGTGTTTACAACCGTTGCCAGCAAGAGTTACAGGCTTCAGTTTTCAGCAAAACCTCCGTCTTTCAACGGCGTAGTGTTTTCAGAGGCCTCAAGGGAAGCCGCCGAGGCTTTGGAGAGTGATGAGAGCCTCCGTCTGTTAATAATTTTTTGCCTGGCATAGGTCCGGCGGGGGTCTCGTAGGCCTGTTGAGCCGCCGTGCTCGCCGGGTGGAAGGGTCTCGTTGGCACGGCGGCTTGCCGGGCGGGGGTTGTTGTTGGAACGGCGGCTTGCTGGACCTATGCCAGGCATTGTAGGGGAAACACTGCGACTATCGATCAAAATTATTTGTCATCGATCAAAAGCCTTAACAATCAATCATCGATAATCGAAAATTGATGCCCATCCTTAATACCTAATATCAATTATTACTATGTCTTTCTCTTGTTTGTTTATGTTGTTGCAGTGCTGGGAAACACACTTGTGATGGTCGTCATATACTTGGATCATAATCTGAGAACTCCAAAATATTTTGCAGTTTTTAATTTAGCATTTGCAGACCTGTTTAGTAGCACTGCTTTGGTGCCAAAGGTTCATGATATCTTTCTGTTTAACCATCACTACATCCCATACAATGACTGCTTGACGTTCCTTTTTTTCTGCTACGGTAGCCTTTCGATGCAGGCTCTTAATCTGATTGCACTGTCCTATGACAGACTGATAGCTATTATTTACCCACTGCACTATCAAGTGAAGGTGACCAACAGGTTCATGCTGTCTTTGATTGCCTCTTTCTGGGTCTTTGTCATAATTGCAGTACTCATTGCAGCTGGCCTTCTTACAAGACTTTCCTTCTGTAAATCTGTGGTTATTAACAGCTATTTCTGTGATCATAGCCAGATATATCCACTTGCATGTAATGACTATTTCCCCATCTATGTAATTGGTCAGGTGTTTAAATGTGTTATTCTCTGGCTTCCATTGATATTCATCTTGTTTAGTTATTCATGTATTGGCTATGCATTGTCTAAAGTGGCCACAGCTCAGGAAAGACTCAAGGCCTTTAAAACCTGCACAGGTCATCTTTCATTAGCGGCCATCTATTTTTTCCCAATATTAGGAAAAAATAATTATTAATCACATATACTTTTGATAGTGAAAGGCATCCAAATGTCTTCATCATTAACCTGACTATGACCTCTGTCTTTTCCCAAATGTTGAACCGTTTATGTTCTACAGACACAAGAAATCAAAGAATCTGTAAAAAAAAATCTTAAAAATTAAAAATAAATCCAGAATTACAGTAAAGAAAGTTATCGTAAAGTGATCATTTGTGCATATTTTGTTCCATTATGTACATTAAAGTACAACTTGTTAGAGTAAAATGAATCAAGCAATAGTTACTGTAAATACTAAGTACTTTTTTTACCCTTGCAAATATTGTAAAATGAAATTTAATTTGAATTTATCTCACAAAGATGGATATTATAGTAATTCAACGTCAAATAAAATAACCATTTTAAAGGCAGCACAGTACAGTAATAACTACAGTCACACATACAAAAAGAGTAGTTGTCTGCTGATAGGTTGAATTTGTGTTTATATCCTTGTGTAATGGAAAGATACTTTATTTTGTCATCAACGTTTGTGTCTCTGCACATTTCTTTCTACTGTATATATATATATAAAAAAATGTTGCTTTTATTTTCATTTGGTCCAAAATCTAAACCATAAAAGAAGATGATTTTTTATTTTAACCTAAATTATTAGGGTCCTGGCAGCTAAGCTGCCAGGACACTATTGTAATCCTCGGTATTCTTCTTCTTCTTCTTCTTTCTTCTTCCGAGGAAATCATACTTCCCATGGGTGAAAACTCACCAAACTTTGCACAAAGGTCCAGTCTCATGCCAGATATCCTCAACTGTAAACTCAAGCCAATAGTCCTGATGGTGGCGCTACAGCAAGCGTCTAAAGTTCATAACAAATCAACCACACGTGCTACAACTTCACAACTTTCATCAAACTGTAGCCCCAATACTGAAGAAACTTTTGTACATTTAAACCTATTAAAAATTATGAAGTTCATCACTCTGTTTCAAAAACTGTAAAACTTCTTAAACCCATCTCCTCCCACAATTTTTGCTCAATTGACACCAAACTTGCTACAGAGCATCTTCAGACTGTCCTACAAAAACTGTTTCTCAGATTTTTGATTTATCAAAAATTGAGCCTACAGTGCATCAAAATGTTTGACTGTAAACAGTACTGTAAACATATACATGCAAATTCTTGTTAAATAAATCTTCAATGTTCATGAAAAAAGACAAAATTCTACAGTCATGGTAGATGTGTGGCAAATTTCAGAATTTTATCTCAAAAACTGAATTTTTGACAGCATTTTGAATTTTGCTCTAATGTGAACAATTGGAATCAATGTAAAAATGGCATTTTTAAACATCAGTTTTTCACTTATGGAGCAAATCAATCATTGTTACAAACAAATTACCAACATCTCCATGCTGTCTAGATGCAATATGTGTATTTTCAGATTTTTGTCTTAATTGAATTTTTTACAGTGGTTTCATGCACGGGTGGCTGCTTTCCTACAGTGAATGGCTTACTCAATTTGTGAAGCCACTGTTGAGTTGCTACTTCAATTAGCTGAGAGCGGTAGATGACCATCTTAGGTTCCAGAGGTTGCGGATTCGAGCTTCAACTGGTGCAGAATCCACATTGTAATGTAATCATCTTCTTGTGCTCCAGCTTATTGCTTAAAATTGCCTGAGCGTGACTGATCACTGTGCAGCATCTACAAGTCTTTTTTCTGCTAGAAAATCTGCCAATCTGACAAAGATCCAGTGTCAGTACTTCAGTGTGAAACCATCTGATGCTTCTCACTTTGCACATAGCTCAACTAGTTAAACATCAGTTTTTCACTTATGAAGCAAATCAATCATTGTTAAAATAAATTACCAACATCTTCATGCTGTCTAGATGCAATATGTGTATTTTCAGATTTTTGTTTCGATAACTGAATTTTTTACAGTGGTTTGAAATCTGCTTTTCCATGCATGGACGGCTGCTAAACCTGCACGTCTGGCTTAGTCAATTTGTGAAGCTACTAGGCATGTAACGATATATCGAATTTCGTGGTGTCGCGATAAAATAAATTCTCGATACCATTGTGGGAATGCCACGGTAGTTATATAGCTGCGTTCTCCTACAGAGCCAGTAATATGACAGCGCGACTACATTCCCCTAATCCTTTGCATGCAACTGCATGCGCAGGTGAGAGCAGACTCGTGCAGCTCAGCCTCTCAGCCTCCGACTCTGACCCGTGTGTGACCGGAGGAAACAATGAATAAAAGTAAGGAGATTGATTGTTCTTCTCTGTGGATTTTCTCCGCAACCGTTCGTCATAGTGAGAAGCCACACATATGTGTGAAACAGCGGAATCGTGGCTTTCTGACAAGACCAAGCACTTGTTGGTAGTCCAATGTTTTCACAGCGAAAAAAAAATGATAAAGTTACACTAAAATAATGTATAACAAAGCTTTCATACAGCTTTGCACAGACATTACTTTTGGATGGATTACTCGCGAATGCAGGGTCTCACAGAAACGCCACGCATATCACATGAAAGCACAGGAGCACAGCTTTCCTCTCCTCATCTCCTGTTCTGAGAAAGTGTTAGGGTCTCCTTGATGTCAAGATTGTCAACCTGGCGTGAACAAACTGAGTGAATGTGTGTTCTTGAGTTTTTCTATGACTTCCGGGGAAATGCCTGGGCTTTATTTATTTTGGATTTCTTTTACACACATCTCTACCCACCTCTCTCTCTCTTTCTCTCTCTCTCTCTCTCTCTCTCTCTCTCTCTGTCTCTCTCTCTCTCTGTGTCTCTGTGTATCTGTGAGTGAGGGATTGTGTGTTATTGAGTTCACACATTATTTCTAATTTGTTAATTTTGTTGTTGCAGGGTCTGATTGTTCTAAGTTCTGTATATTTGATGAATATTAAGACTACTCTATCCTCATAATTTGATGTCATTCAGATGACTTTCTAGTAATAGTACTACACTACTTTTGTTCAGAGTAGGTTAAAAAATACTGAATGTTTCCATTTTCATATTCTGTCACTATAGTTTTAATTGACATGACTTTGTTATGGCACTTTAATGTCTGCCTGCCTAGCAGTAATAGGGGGGAAATGAAAGCACGTGTTCAACTGTGTGTTGATTTGTTTATGATACGCTTCCAAGTTAAAAATAACATGCTGTACAGTGTACATGCACTATTTTTGAATAAAATAACTATTTTTAACAATAAATTTTCTCTTTTTTTTCCCCTTGTATAAATATTGTGATATATATTGTATCGTGGACTCTTTACCGTGATAACATTGTATCGTGAGTTTCTGGTATCGTTACATCCCTAGAAGCTACACATGAATTGTCACTGACTAATTAGCTCAGTGAGATAGAAATTGATTCTTAGTCTCAGAGGTTGTGAGTTCAAGCCTTAAGTGCAACACACACCGCCGCCGGCGCGGCGCTGTGGCCGTCAAGTGCCGCCCCCCAACACACACTGGCAGCAGCGCGCAGTGGCACCGTCGACGTGTATTTCCCACCCCAGCCTGCTAGGTGGCTGTACCTACACTAGTCGCCAACGGTTGCCAACTGCTAATAACGGAAGAAGAAGAGGAAAAACTTTGAGGCAACAACAACTTGGATTTCACGGGTGAGTTTCTTATCAAAGTCGTCTTATTAAAATTTTGAAACAACCGGAGTTGATACTACGGCAGCCGCGACGTACTTAAAAGGCTTTTCTCGCAGCGCCGCCATGAGCGCCGACTGCGCTGGAAATAGAGCAGTGGGCTGAAGCAGAGCAGTGCCGCGCGTTAGCCGGTGCCAGTGTGGGTTGGTTCATAGAATATAATGGAAGCGGGCGTTTTGACGCGCGGCGTATGGCAGCGGTGTGTGTTGCACTTTAGCTGATGAAAAAGGCAGATTGTGTTACTAAATTCATTGATGTACTAAATTCATTGATGTATATTATTAAATGGTTGTGTTGGAGGTGGTTATGAAAAGACCAGGTTTTTATAAAACCTTTTTGTTGCTGTGTCTTTACCATTATCTATGTTAGCATCCAGCAATAACCCCCCTCTCACGCAGTCAGGCTACTCCACACTTGCTCAAACAGTCTCCTGCTCTCTCTCAACCTCTCCACTCTGTGTGTGCTCAAGTTTGCCAGCACACACACTCAACTTGGCACAGCGTTATATTTGTGCCACAAAACCAACCAATCGAATTGGAGAATGTCACTTCTGATTGGCTGTTTGGTGTCCAATCACAACGCTTCCTCTAGATCCATTAGAAGACGAAGGAGCAGGATTTGAGATATCCAGCCACCGCAGATGGCAGAGGCAAATGGCTGTAACAACAACAATATGCCATAGCGATGTCTTATGGAAATATTTCAAACAATTTACAACTAACACGGTACCAGTGCTAAGAAAAATAATAATTATGCTGATAATGATAATGTTTCAACGCAGCTCTAGTCAAATACTCCTCTTCTGTCTGTTAACGCCATAGACTGTTCTAGTGGCTGTAGAAGCGTTGTGATTGGACACCAAACAGCCAATCAGAATTGACATTCTTCGATCGATCGGTTGGTTTTGTGGCACAAATATAACGGTGTGTGTTGGCAAACTTGAGCGTGCACAGAGTGGAGAGGTTGAGAGAGAGCAGGAGACTGTTTGAGCGAGTGTGGAGTAGTCTGACTGCGTGAGAGGTTTTTTTTTGCTGCATGCTAATATAGATAATGGTAAACATGCATTTAACACAGAACAGATTTTTTTTTGCTCAAAAAATTTTTTTTACTTACATATAATTTCTCTTCAAAATGCAGTTTATGTGCATGCAAAACATATTGTTCTGTGCTTGAAATCTCAAACCACTCGCTCAGGATTGTGGCACAAATATGACGCCATACATGTCGAGTTCTGACCAGGCCCAACAAGTCAGACATGAACCCATGCAGTTTCTGTCCAAGCCCAACTCTGGCCCGAACGTGCGTCTCTTTCTCTCGTTTTCTGTCCCTGTCGCGCTCGGGCCCTCTGTCGCTCTCCGCTGGTTCTTCACTATATTTCTCTGTTGTTCTGTCACTTTCCCCTCTATTTTTTGCAGTTCCTCCCTTTCCCTCTGCATCCCTCTTGATTCAGTTAGTGCAGCTCCTACTACATAAACACGAGTACTTCCAGTTTCATTAAAATACATTAATGAATAAACGCTGCTAAATTGGCGTGGAATAATAAAAAATAACAGCTTGGTGCAAATCTGGCTGCCTGCTCTCTTAGTTCTGTTTTTGGTCTCCAATGCCTAAGGAAAGTATTTTGCTCTTGAACTGCTTACTGTGTTCACTGGCTAGTCACCACCTTTGTTTGTTTGCCATGTCATGTTGAGCAGCTACTCACTAGGGCACCAACCATGGGCCAAATTAATCCTTTGCAGAAAATCATCCCCAAAAACTACATGTATAACATGCTGTAACTATTTTTTTTTTTTTTTAAAGATATTTTTTAGGGCATTTTTTGCCTTTAATTGATAGGATAGTGAAGTGTGAAAGGGAGAGAGAGAGCGTGAGACATGCAGCAAAGGGCCACAGGCTGGAGTCGAACCCGGGCCGCTGCGGCAACAGCCTTGTATATGGGGCGCCTGCTCTACCACTAAGCCACCGACGCCCCAACATGCTGTAACCGTTAACAATAAACATCCTTAGTGGGGATGAATGGGCTTGGGGTTAAGCCAAAGACACAAATTGCAAAACTAATGAAAGAAAGATTACTGTCTTATTGGTTTTGGTCTTTTATGGGGTTTGTTGACAATCGTAAAAAATCGAGAACAATACCAGCCTTATCCTGTAATATGAACAAATCAAAATACAGTGGATGCTTCAACAGCTTCCAATAGAAAGCTACAGCAAAGAATCCTGTGAGAATATTTCATGAATACAGGAGGGTCATTGGATTGATTTATTTTTTATCTGATTGTTACGTACAATGGACTCAAGGGATCAGACAAAAGAGAGGTCAGAGAGGAGCTCCAGTCTGTCTATATCACAGAACACAGTGCCGACTTGCAGCTCTGTTCTCTACAGTAGACATCGTGCTTCAGACAGTATGAGTTTGACTGAAATTTTACAATGGAGTTTTTTAACTCAGCTCTTGGAAAAAACATCACCTTTGTGAGACCTGAATACTTCATAATAAGGGGATTTATTGGTATACCTAATATCAATTATTACTATGTCTTTCTCTTTTTTGTTTATGTTGTTGCAGTGCTGGGAAACACACTTGTGATGGTCGTCATATACTTGGATCATAATCTGAGAACTCCAAAATATGTTGCAGTTTTTAATTTAGCATTTGCAGACCTGTTTAGTAGCACTGCTTTGGTGCCAAAGGTTCTTGATATCTTTCTGTTTAACCATCACTACATCCCTTACAATGACTGCTTAACGTTCCTTTTTTTCTGCTACAGTAGCCTTTCGATGCAGGCTCTTAATCTGGTTGCACTGTCCTATGACAGACTGATAGCTATTATTTACCCACTGCACTATCAAGTGAAGGTGACCAACAGGTTCATGCTGTCTTTGATTGCCTCTTTCTGGGTCTTTGTTATAATTGCAGTACTCATTGCAGCTGGCCTTCTTACAAGACTTTCCATCTGTAAATCTGTGGTTATTACCAGCTATTTCTGTGACCATAGCCAGATATATCCACTTGCATGTAATGACTATGTACCCAGCTATGTAATTGGTCAGGTGTGTGTGTGTGTTATTCTCTGGATTCCATTGATATTCATCTTGTTTAGTTATTCATGTATTGGCTATGCATTGTCTAAAGTGGCCACAGCTCAGGAAAGACTCAAGGCCTTTAAAACCTGCACAGGTCATCTTTCATTAGCAGCCATCTATTTTTTCCCAGTATTAATCTCATATACTTTTGTTAGTGAAAGGCATCCAATTGCCCTCATCATTAACCTGACTATGACCTCTGTCTTTTCCCAAATGTTGAACCCAATCATTTATGTTCTACAGACACAAGAAATCAAAGAATCTGCAAAAAAATTATTAAAAATCAGAAATAAATCCAGAATTAGAGTAAAGAAAGTTATCATAAAGTGATCATTTGTGTATTTTGTTCCATTATGTACATTAAAGTACAACTTGTTAGAGTAAAATGAATCAAGCAATAGTTATTGTAAATACTAAGTACTTTTTTTTCACCCTTGCAAATATTGTAAAATGAAATTTAACTTGAATTTATTCCACAAAAAAAGACTTTATAATAATTGAGTGTCAAATAAAATAACCACTTTAAAGGTAACACAATACAGTCATAACTACAGTCCACAGTATAACACATGTACAACACACATACAATAAGAGTCATTTTCTGCTAATTGGTATAGTTTGTGTTTATATGCTCCTGTAATGGAAAGAAGGTAATTTTAATTTTTTTTACATTTATCATTATTATTAAAGATTTGTTTCATCAAGGTCAGTCTTGTTTTCTTGCCTGCATCTCTCTTCTGGATTAGTCTGCTGTGTTTTCTAACTCATCACTATATCACATTAAACCTTTTTGGCCTTCTTACCGGACATGCAGACTTTTGTTGAAGAACTTTGTGAGGCAGCCACAGGAATCATGGGTTCTGTGGAGCTGATTTCTTGAATAACATTTTTTTCTGAGAAGATGAACAGCACAAATTTGCCGAAATGTTTTGCCCTGTTTATGCAAAGTGATGTTTATATCAAGGATTGTGGTCATATTGAGGCTACTTGAACCAAATGTGACATTCACTATGTTGAATGATGGGGGGGTGGACACGACTCTCGGCAGTATTTTGAATTTGAGTGCAGTAACCGTTTTGGCCACACACAGCGCCTTGAAATGGTTGTGTGTGAGGTGGTTATGAAAAGACAAGGTTCTAAAAAACATTTTTGTTGCTGTGCTCGTTTTACATGTATAAAAGTGTATTCTGGTTTGATAAAAGATTTGGATGAAGCAGCATATTGGTAACAGGATTGTGGTAAAAAATTACCAAATGTTTTTGTAAATTGCTGAATTACCTAAGAATAACTGAGAAGGGGAGAGCAGCATTTGATGTCAGAGGAGGTTCACACTGCTAGTTGTAAAGATTTAGCGACTTTGTTGTGTCTCAATTTCTTGAGGTGTGCTTGTTGTGATTACTGGTTTTGACTGGATTTTGGTGTTTAGAGCAAATGACCAGATAGAGTCATACATGCCCCTCTGGTAGCTTGTTTTCTTTTATATCAATTTTAATGGAAGTGTTTTATTCAAGCAGAAATCTTTGCAGCCACAGTTGTGTGGAGTTTTGGCTTCTTGGTGCTAGATTGGTAATAAAATACCTTCTTGTAAGACAATGGAGACTGACTAGAGTGTTTATTTAATTTGATAAAGATTAAGCACTGAAGGTCCCCATGTGACGCAGCAGAGAGGCTCTAAGGGTGATTTCACACCTGACTTGATTAGTTTGGTTTAAACAAGCTCAGGTCCATCTGCCCGGTTATCATGATTCATTTGGGCTGGTGTGAAAGGTTTAAATCAAATCCTGATCAACACAACGAAACTGACACCACTTGAAAAGGTGTGTATTGGTGAGCTTCCAAAGGGACTCTGGTGTGGTACGTTTGTGGTGTGAAAGCAAACAAACAATCCACAGGGTTTTATGTGATTTAAGCATGATTTCAAAAGCTAAACCACAAAGTTATTAATAACTTGAACACAGTGGGTTGGGTCACACCATTCGATGCAGAGCAAGCAGTTTACTACAGCTGCTCGCTGTGGATGACCCTCTGCAGTTAATCTCACCTGTTACTTTTCCAATTGGACAACTAATTTATTTGCTTGAAGCAGAGGTCAGTGACTTCACTGGGGACACTGGCGTCATTTGCGTCTTTCACTGGCCACTTGCTTTCAATTCCCTCACCAGTTTATGGGTTAAAAAAACAAAACAAAAAGCACAGCAACCATTGCAGCTTTGATGCTTTGAAACATCAGCCTTAGTAACAGATGTGTATGTCAGCACGGGTATTTCCCTGATCAATAGGTCAAAAGCTATTAAAGCTTAAGTGCTTGTATATATTAAACTGGATAAAAAATGATCCTGCAGTAGTAGGCCCTGATTTATTCCTGCACGAGACACCTGCTTTATACCCTGTATCAACGCCCAGACTGGAGGGGAAACCAATTCACTGCTCTCTATTGACTTTGTATTGTGTGAAGGTGTCTGCTTGCGTCTACCAGCACAAATTCCTAAAAGCTGCTGTGTGATGGGATGCACTACCCACAGCGTTGACAACCCAGAACTAAGTTTTAATAAACTGCTGTACCAAAAAAACTGAGCTTTTAAACTATAAGATGTGGCATCAGGAGGAACGTATGGGAAAACTGGGGGATCCTGACACTCCGTATGCCTTTGTGCAGCCAACATTTTGCTACTTTGGTCAGACAAACTATAAGGAAAAGTTAAGAGGCTTTATTTTCAGCAGTGTTAAACACGTTAACTTTGAGACTTAACATTAACTTATAGCTCATTGTACTGATTACTTTTTTGCGGTATTGTCCACCTTTCTCTCACTGCAAAAAACTGAAATGAACTGATAAGTCCCCTGAACAGAGTTCAGTGAAAGTTTTGTAAAGTGCTGCAGTGTGTGTTTGAGTTTGATAGTCCACTTGGCAAACATCGGTCTCTGATAGTTGTTGAAAGTTAAGATGATAACCTTGTTAGTTAAAAGTTGCCTATTTACACATCCAGCAGTGACACAGCAATGTCCTCATTCATTTAGATTTACACTTATGGTCACCTAGCTGAATGTAAGTCCAGTGCCTGCTCTCTTAGTTCTGTTTTTGGTCTCTAATGCCAAAGGGAAATATTTTGCTCTTGAATTGCTTACTATGTTCACTGGCTAGTTGCCAACTGTGTTTGTTTGCCACATCATGTTGAGCAGGTACTCACTAGGGCACCAAACATGGGCCAAATTAAGCCCAGTTTCCACCAATGACTATAGGTATGGTATCTTTGGAACCAAAAGTATCTCTTACCTACCTACCTACCTAGACCCTAGTGTTTCCACTTCAAACAGTACTCTTTCATGTGGGTGGGGTTGTTGTCACTCACTGTTCCTTCCAGCACTCACTGTATTTCCTCATTACCGGTGACACAGATGGAAGTCTGCACCACGTTTATTCTCCACAGAATGAGGCTGCACACTGACATCTTCTGAATAAAATAAAACAGGCTGCAGTGAGTTTCTCTCTATTTGATATTTTGAAATAGTGGGTTTGTGCATTTCGTCCTTGTAAGGCAGGCTCAGGGGTTTAGTGTTGCCGTAGCCTTTTGCTATGCAACCTTTTTCTTCTCTCTGAGTGAGGATTAGAATATATGCAGTTCACATTACCTGGCCAAAATTAATATTTATAAACGCTTAAAGGAGCTGTATGTAAGAAATCTAAAGCAAATAGTCATAAAATCCTCCTAATATGTCACAGAGACTAAGGAATAATGTTCATATAACATACTGATCTCACCGCCAACAATAGTACGGCCATAATATTTGCATTTAAAAAAATATTTTACGGTCCGCAAATCATGTTTATGTTTTGAATTTATGTTTTTGCCTGTTGCGCCACCCACCGCGGTCTACCAGTCACGCAGTCAGTAGAGTCTCAGCATCAGTTACAGTTATGACTGAGCTACAGCAGCACGGCAAGCAGCATTAGCAGTGTCCTGGTACATAGCATTAGCAGCCGGCTCCTCCTCAGCTGTATCCCGGCAGCAGCGTTAGCAGCAGAGAAGCCGGACTTGCTCGAACGGTCGGCTGGAAAACCGAAGATCACGGACGCGGCGACACGGCCCTGCCACGGCAGCCGCCTATGGGCAAACAAATCAGTCTCCAGCGTGCCGTTGTCCAGCAACCTCGAATCTGTAGGGGAGGGGGGGCGGACACGATTTGAGTGCAGTAACCGTTTTGGCCACATTCTTACATACAGCGCCTTTAAAGATCCACTCATTCCTAAAAGTGTATGTCATATAAAACCTAAAGTAATGGTCAAAGTTGTCATATGATATATTGAAGTTGTGTTAATTGACCAACGTTGTGATCTCATGCATTGAGTAACATTACAAGTTAACATTCCACCCTAAAAGTCGCCGGCAGTTGGCCCAGTGAATTAAGTTATTTTTGCTCCGACTATAGCTGCTGCAAGAGGCAACAAAACATCCTTTCATGTTATAGTTACAGTTTACCTATAAAACTGTCTGCTACTGACCAATCAATGGACTGCAGTGTTCACAGCTCCACCTTTTAGTACCAGATCTGTGTGCTACTGTAGGTACCCCAACAGAGGGGTGACCAAAAATGGAGACGATATGGAGCGGTTCCATTGGTGCCATCCACAAGTTTTGGCAGTGGAAACAGAAAAAAAGCGTACAGATCTGAACTGAACCAAACCGTACTGTACCGTATTAATCGTCGGAAACGGGGCATTAATCCATTGCAAAAAATAGTTTCCAAAAACTACATGTAGTACATGCAATAAATTATTATTAACAGTTAACGTCCTCAGTAGGATTGAATGGGCTTAGGGTTGAATGCCAAAGACAGAAAGTGCAAAAGTAATGAAAGAAAGCCATGATGCCTTGTTGATTTTTGTCTTTTATGGGATTTGTTGACAATAAGAAAAATCCTTAACAATACCAGCCTTATCCTGTAATATGAACAAACTACATGAAAATACAATGGATGCTCCAACGGCTTCCAATAGAAAGCTGCAACAAAGAATCCTGTGAGTATATTTCATGAATGCAGTAAGGTCATTGGATTGATTTTTTTCTGATTCTTAAGTAAAATGGACTCAAGGGATCAGACAAAAGAGAGGTCAGAGAGGAGCTGCAATCTGTGTACATCACAGAACACAGTGCTGACGTGCAGCTCTGTTCTCTACAGTAGACATCGTGCTTCAGACAGTATGAGTTTGACTGAAATTTTACAATGGAGTTTTTTAACTCAGCTCTTGGAAAAAACATCACCTTTGTGAGACCTGAATACTTCATAATAAGGGGATTTATTGGTATACCTAATATCAATTATTACTATGTCTTTCTCTTTTTTGTTTATGTTGTTGCAGTGCTGGGAAACACACTTGTGATGGTCGTCATATACTTGGATCATAATCTGAGAACTCCAAAATATGTTGTAGTTTTTAATTTAGCATTTGCAGACCTGTTTAGTAGCACTGCTTTGGTGCCAAAGGTTCTTGATATCTTTCTGTTTAACCATCACTACATCCCTTACAATGACTGCTTAACGTTCCTTTTTTTCTGCTACAGTAGCCTTTCAATGCAGGCTCTTAATCTGATTGCACTGTCCTATGACAGACTGATAGCTATTATTTACCCACTGCACTATCAAGTGAAGGTGACCAACAGGTTCATGCTGTCTTTGATTGCCTCTTTCTGGGTCTTTGTCATAATTGCAGTACTCATTGCAGCTGGTCTCCTTACAAGACTTTCCTTCTGTAAATCTGTGGTTATTAACAGCTATTTCTGTGATCATCTTAAGATACTACTGCTTGCGTGTAATGACTATGTCCCCAGCTATGCATTTGGTTTGGTTTGTGTGTGTCTTATTCTCTGGCTTCCATTGATATTCATCTTGTTTAGTTATTCATGTATTGGCTATGCATTGTCTAAAGTGGCCACAGCTCAGGAAAGACTCAAGGCCTTTAAAACCTGCACAGGTCATCTTTCATTAGCGGCCATCTATTTTCTCCCAGTATTGATCACATATACTTTTGATGGTGAAAGGCATCCAAATGTCTTCATCATTAACCTGACTATGACCTCTGTCTTTTCCCAAATGTTGAACCCAATAGTTTATGTTCTACAGACACAAGAAATCAAAGACTCTGTAAAAAAATTATTAAAAATTAGAAACAAATCCAGAATTACAGTAAAGAAAGTAATCATAAAGTGATCATTTGTGTATATTTTGTTCCAATATGTACATTAAAGTACAACTTGTTAGAGTAAAATTAATCAAGCAATAGTTACTGTAAATACAGTGTAGTTGTTTTGCCCTTGCAAATATTGTAATATGAAATTTAACTTGAATTTATTCCACAAAAAAGAACAACAACTAAAATTACCATTTTAACGGTAACACAATACAGTCATAACTACAGTCCACAGTTTAAAACATGTACAATCAATCAGTTTTATTTGCACAGACTCAAAGGTCCAGTAAAAAACATACAACATAAAAAATATACAATAAAAAAAAACAAAAACAATACATCAAGACACATACAATAAGTAGTTTTCTGCTATTTGGTTTAATTTGTGTTTATATGCTCATGTAATGGAAAGGAACTCTGTTTATTGTGTCATCAAAGTTTGTGTCTGCACATTTTTTGATGGAGTCTACTGTATATAAAAAAATTACGTTGTTATTATTTTCATTTGGTCCTAAATCTAAACCATAAAAGAAGGTGATTTTTTTTATTTCTATCCTGTATTTATAATATTTAAGATTTATTTCATCGAGGCCAGTCTTTTCTTTCCTGCTTCTCTCTTTTGAATTAGTCCCCTGTGTTTTCTAACTCATCACTACTTGACATTAAACCTTTCTGGCCTTTTTACCGGACATACACACTTTTCTTGAAGAACTTTGTGAAGCAGCCACAGGAATCATGGGTTCTGTGAAGGTGAATGCTTTAATAACATTTTTTTTTAAGGATGAACAGCACAAATTTGCCTAAATGTTTTGCCCTGTTTATGCAAAGTGATGTTTATATCAAGGACTGTGGTCATATTGAGGCTACTTGAACCAAATGTGACATTCACTGTGTTGTAGGATGTAATTTCAGAATGCACTGATGCATATTATTAAATGGTTGTGTTGGAGGTGGTTATGAAAAGACCAGGTTTTTATAAAACCTTTTTGTAGCTGTGTCTATCGGTTGTTGCGTTACATGTATAAAAGTGTATTCTGATTTGCTAAAAGATTTGGAGGAAGCAGCATATTGGTAACAGGATTGTGGTAAAAAAATACCAAAGTTTTAGTTAAATTGCTGAATAACTTTAGAATAACTAAGAAGGGGAGAGCAGCGTTTGATGTCAGAGGAGGTTCAGACTGCTAGTTGTAAAGATTAGACAACTTTGGTGTGTCTCAACTTCTTGAGGTGTGCTTGTTGTTGTTAGTGTTTTGACTGGATTGTGGTGTTAAGAGCAAATGACAAGATAGCTAAGATGAGTCATACATGCCCCTCTGGGCCGTTTGTTTTCTTGTATATCAATTATAATGGAAGTGTTTTTGTCAAGCAGAAATCTTTGCAGCTGCAGTTTTGTGGAGTTTTGGCTTCCTGATACTAGATTGGTAATAAAGTACCTTCTTGTAAGACAATGGAGGCTGACTGGAGTCTTTATTTAATTTGATAAAGCATAAGCAGGGAAGGTCCCTTTGAGACCCAGCAGGTATGGGTGATTTCACACCTAACCCGACTAGTTTAGTTGAAACAAACTCAGGTCCATCTGCCCAATCATCATGATTCATTTGGGCTGGTGTGAAAGGTGTAAATCAAATCCTGATCAACACAACCAAACTGTTACCACTTGAAAAGGTGTGTCTTGGTCTGTGTTCGAAACTGTCCACTCACTCACTCACTCACTCACTATTCCCTATTTCGTGTTTACTATATAGTGCAGTACATGGGGAACGACTGAACGAGATTTCGGACACTAACTGAAATTTTCTGAACGTCGTTGCGTCAGTAGCTGCGTCGCATACTCCTGTGACGCAAGTGGACGCGCCGAGGATTATGTAAACAAACCGGGCGCTTTGAGGATGATCAAACTGTATGGTGGTTGTACTTTTTGTCAATAAATTGTTGAAATGTCAATGGTGTGGATGTTTGGTTTTGTCAGCTACAGTTGTGTGTCTGCATTGTGAGCTGTAGTAGCCCACGTTAGTGCATGAACTACAAGCTACCTGGCTTGTGCGAGCTAAGTGGCTATTGTTAGCTCGTGAGCTAACGTTACCGACTAGCATCCTATTCGTTTCTTTTCTTTTTGTGTCATCTTTGCGGTTGTTGTTGTTCTTCTCCTCTGGCAAAAGACAACCACATTGCATTGTGGTATACGGGAGTAAAATGTAGGGTAAATCGTTTGTTCACTCACATTTGCTGTGCATTGTGGGTATTTTACAGTCCACTGCATAGTGAATGAAATTAACCGCGGAGAATTTGAACAACACTACAAAATGGCGAACACACTATATAGTGCACTATATCCGTGATAGGGAGCGATTTCGAACACAGTGTTGGTCTGTTTCCAAGGGGACTCTGGTGTGGTACGTTTGTGGTGTGAAAGCAAACGGACAATCAACAGGATTTTATGTGATTTAAATATAATTTCAAAAGCTACACTTGTAGTTAATAAATCAAATTTATCTTCACTATACAACCACACGAATCTGACCTGACTGATGCTTTGGACTTAGGGCTGCTGTGTGTGTGTGTGTGCGTGTGTGCACGAGTGTGTGTGCGCGAGTGTGTGTGCGAGTGTGTGTGAGTATGTGAGAGAGACAGAGAGAGAGAGAGAGAGAGACATCATTAAGGTCACCAACAATGAAGCAGAGAAAAGTGTGCGTTATTAAAAAAAGTTAACAGCATGTCGAGCTCTGATCAGGCCTAACAAATCAAACATGAACCCACGCAATTCCTGTCCAAGCCCAACCCTGGTGCGAACAAGCCACTCTCTTTCTCTAGTTTTCTGTCCCTCTCGCGCCCTCTGTCACTCTCCGCTGGTTGTTCACTATATTTCTCTGTTGTTCTGTCACTGTACTCTCTCTTTGTCACAGTTTCCCCCTTTCCCTCTGCATCCCTCTTGATTTAGTTAGTGCAACTCCTGCCATATAAACACGAGTACTTCCAGTTTCATTAAAATACATCAATGAATAAACACTGGTTAGTTGGCGTGAACCCCACCTGATTCAAGTGCAGGGGAATAATGAGAAATTATAGCCTGGGGCAAATCTGGCGGGTCAGGTTGGGTCTGCTCGGGCTCTAAGTTCAAAGCTCTAACCAGCAGCCATTTAAAAATAAGTTGTAGACTTCTGCCTGTATAAAAACAAATGAAGGAGCAATTTCCTGCCTACCAGCACTGCTTAAATGTCTAGGTTTATTTGTAGAAATAATTGTTGGTACAAAAGAGGATCCTCTGCTCTGTTGTTACTAACATTATGTTTCCCAGAGTAGAGACTATGCTGCTGTGGTGCTAGTACCAGGGAAAGCCATTGTCAACCACAATACTGTATGGGTGCAACCTTTCTCAAACAAAATAGACGACAGTATTTTCTTTGCCTGAAGACAATTCAATCGAAGTTTTGTGAAGCGGTGCAGTGTTTGTTGGTTGGCTGGCTTGTTTGTTGGAGTTTGACAGTCCACTTGGCTAAAATCTGCCTCTGATAGTTGTTGAAGTTTTATATGGTAAACTTGTTAGCTAACAGTTGCTTATTTACACATCCAGCAGTGACACAACAATGTCATAATTTATTTAGATTTACACTTATGGTCTTCTAGCTGAATGTAAGTCCAGTGCCTGCTCTCTTAGTTCTGTTTTTGGTCTGTAATGCCGAAGGGAAACATTTTGTTCTTGAACTGCTTACTGTGTTCACTGGCTACTCTCCAGCTGTGTTTGTTTGCCATGTCATGTTGAGCAGGTACTCACTAAGGCACCAAACATGGGCCATATTAATCCATTGCAGACAAATGTCTCCAAAATCTACAAGTATTGCATGCTGTAAATTATTAACAGTTAAAGTCCTCAGTGGGGATGAATGGGCTTGGGGTGGAATGCCAAAAATAGGATGTGCAAAACTAATGAAAGAAAGATTACTGTCCTTGGTCGTTTTGGTCAATACCAGCCTTATCCTGTAATATGAACAAACTGCATGAAAATATGGTGGATGCTTCAACGCCTTCCAATAGAAAGCTGCAGCAAAGAATCCTGTGAGTATATTTCATGAATGCAGTAAGGTCATTGGCTTGTTTTTTTCTGATTGTTACATACAGAGGACTCAAGGGATCAGACAAAAGAGAGGTCAGAGCGGAGCTCCAGTCTGTGTACATCACAGAACACAGCGCTGACGTGCAGCTCTGTTCTCTACAGTAGACATCGTGCTTCAGATGGTATGAGTTTGACTGAAATTTTACAATGGAGTTTTTTAACTCAGCTCTTGGAAAAAACATCACCTTTGTGAGACCTGAATACTTCATGATAAGGGGATTTATTGGTATACCTAATATCAGTTATTACTATGTCTTTCTGTTGTTTGTTTATGTTGTTGCAGTGCTGGGAAACACACTTGTGATGGTCGTCATATACTTGGATCATAATCTGAGAACTCCAAAATATTTTGCAGTTTTTAATTTAGCATTTGCAGACCTGTTTAGTAGCACTGCTTTGGTGCCAAAGGTTCTTGATATCTTTCTGTTTAATCATCATTACATCCCTTACAATGACTGCTTGACGTTCCTTTTTTTCTGCTACACTAGCCTTTCAATGCAGGCTTTTAATCTGATTGCACTGTCCTATGACAGACTGATAGCTATCATTTACCCACTGCACTATCAAGTGAAGGTGACCAACAGGTTCATGCTGTCTTTGATTGCCTCTTTCTGGGTATTTGTCATAATTGCAGTACTCATTGCAGCTGGCCTTCTTACAAGACTTTCCTTCTGTAAATCTGTGGTTATTAACAGCTATTTCTGTGACCATGGCCAGATGCTCCAGCTTGCGTGTAATGACTATTTCCCCAGCAATGTCCTTGGTTATTTGTTAGTAGTTCTTATTCTTTGGCTTCCATTGATATTCATCTTGTTTAGTTATTCATGTATTGGCTATGCATTGTCTAAAGTGGCCACAGCTCAGGAAAGACTCAAGGCCTTTAAAACCTGCACAGGTCATCTTTCATTAGCAGCCATCTATTTTTTCCCAGTGTTAATCTCATATACTTTTGTTAGTGAAAGGCATCCAAATGCCCTCATCATTAATCTGACTCTGACCTCCGTCTTTTCCCAAATGTTGAACCCAATCGTTTATGTTTTGCAGACACAAGAAATCAAAGAATCTGTGAAAAAAATACTGAAAATCAGAATCTAAACCCCAAATTACAGTACAGAAAGTAATCATAAAGTGATAATTTGTATATTTTGTTCCATTATGTACATTAAAGTACAACTTGTTAGAGTAAAATTAATCAAGCAATAATTATTGTAAATAGTATTTCCTTTTTTACCCTTGCAAATATTGTAAAATGAAATTTAACTTGAATTTATTCCACAAACGGGGCGTCGGTGGCTTAGTGGTACAACAGGCGCCCCATATACAAGGCTGTTGCCGCAGCGGCCCGGGTTTGAGTCCAGCTTGTGGCCCTTTGCTGCATGTCATCCCCCTCTCTCTCCCCCTTTCACACTTGGCTGTCCTATCCATTAAAGGCAAAAATGCCCAAAAACATATTTAAAAAAATAAATTCCATAAAAAAGGACATTATAATAAATGAGCGTCAAATAAAATAACCATTTTAAAGGTAGCACAGTACAATAATAACTACAGTCCACAGTATAACACATGTACAACACACATACAAAAAGAGTAGTTTTCTGCTAATTGGTTGAATTTGTGTTTACATCCTTGTGTTATGGAAAAATAGTCTGTTTATTTTGTCATCAAAGTTTGTGTCTCTGCACATTTCTTTCTACTGTGTATATATATATATATATATATGTGTGTGTGTGTGTGTATATGTATGTATATATGTATGTATGTGTGTATGTGTGTATATATATATATGTGTGTGTATATGTATATGTATGTATATATATATATACACACATACACACACATATATGTGTATATATATATATATATATATATATATATATATATATATATATATATATATATATATATATATATGTGTATATATATACATATATATATATATATATATATATATATATATATATATGTGTGTGTATATATATATATATATATATACATATATATATATACATATATATATATATATATATATAAATATATATATATATATATATATATATATATATATATATATATATATATATATTTACACACACACACACGAGGCCAGTCTTCTTTTCTTGCCTGCATCTCTCTCCTTGATTAGTCTGCTGTGTTTTCTAACTCATCAATACACATTAAACCTTTCTGGCCTTCTGATGGGACATACAGACTTTTCTTGAAGACTTTTGTTAAGCAGCCACAGGAATCATGGGTTCTGTGGAACTGAATGCTTTAATGTCATTTTTCTTTTTTATTTAAATAGATGAACAGCACAAATTTGTCTAAATGTTTTTCCATGTTTATGCAGAGTGATAATATATATAAATATATATTAATATCAAGGATTGTGGTCATATTGAGGCTACTTGAACCAAATGTGACATTCACTGTGTTGTAGGATGTAATTACAGTATGCATTGATGCATATTATTAAATGGTTGTGTTGGAGGTGGTTATGAAAAGACCAGGTTTTTGTAAAACCTTTTTGTTGCTGTGTCTTTACCATTATCTATGTTAGCATCCAGCAATAACCCCCCTCTCACGCAGTCAGGCTACTCCACACTTGCTCAAACAGTCTCCTGCTCTCTCTCAACCTCAAGTTTGCCAGCACAAACGCCCAACTTGGCACACGTCATATTTGTGACACAAAACCAACCAGTCGAATTGGAGAATGTCAATTCTGATTGGCTGTTTGGTGTCCAATCACAACGCTTCCTCTAGATCCATTAGAAGACGACGGAGCGGGATTTGAGATATCCAACCACCGCAGATGGCAGAGGCAAATGGCTGTAACAACAACAATACACCATAGCGATATCTTATGGAAATATTTTAAACAATTTACAACTAACACGGTACCAGTGCTAAGAAAAATAATAATTATGCTGATAATGAGAATGTTTTAAGGCAGCTCTAGTCAAATACTCCTCTTCTGTCTGTTAACGCCATAGACTGTTCTAGTGGCTCTAGATGTGGAAGCGTTGTGATTGGGAACCGAACAGCCAATCAGAATTGACATTCTCCGATCCGATCGGTTGGTTTTGTGGCACAAATATAATGGTGTGTGTTGGCAAACTTGAGCACGCACAGAGTGGAGATGTTGAGAGAGAGCAGGAGACCGTTTGAGCGAGTGTGGAGTAGTTTGACTGCGTGAGACGGGGGTTATTGTTGCATGCTAATATAGATAATAGTAAACATGCAAATTTATTTAGCACAGAATAGATTTGTTTTGCTCAAAAAAAAATATTATTTGCTTGCATATAATTTCTCTTCAAAATGCAGTTTATGTGTGTGCAAAACATATTGTTCTGTACTCGAAATCTCAAACCACTCGCTCAGGATTGTTGCACAAATATAACGCCATAAATGTTGAGCTCTGACCAGGCCCAACAAGTCAGACATGAACCTGCGCAGTTTCTGTCCAAGCCCAACTCTGGCCCAAACGTGCGTCTCTCTTTCTCTCGTTTTCTGTCCCTCTCGCGCTTGTGCCCTCTGTCACTCTCCACTGGTTGTTCACTATATTTATATACACTATATAGTTCTGGGGGGTATTCCATCAAGCAGGCTTAAGGTAATCTCTCAAGACAGATTCTGCAATTTACATTGTAGAATCTGTCGGCAGCCGGGGGCTTTGAGTTTGAACGATGCTGTGCTTTAGCCAATCACAATGGAGGGGGTGGGGCCGAGACGTGCAGGTGTCCCCAGGAAATGTGTACCTACGGAAACAGCAAGCTCCACGTCTTTAGCGGATGTCTTAGTTACAACATGTTTGAGCTACCTGAAGTAATTTCATGTCGTATCTGACAACGGGAGGCTTTTAACAGATGACGTCCTGATGTTAGCTTTCCTGCTGCAGCCACTGATGCTTTCTAGACATTGTAATTTCCCATAACTGAATAAATACCACACATAGCAACACAAAACTGTTTTGTTAGCTCAATCATGTTGAAACTAAGATATCCGCTGGAAAAAATATTTTTTTCACGGACCGTTTATTGAGTTACTGAGTTACAGACACCGCTAACGGCTAATGTTAACAGCTAACGGTTAGCCCATCTACAATAACCATGTTATTAATTACAACGTGCACACAGAAATAGTAACGTTTGTTCAATCATTGTGTTTATAGACTTTACAAACATCAGATTAGTCTACATGCTGATATAGTGACATGAAATATACATATGTATCTATCTATCTATCTATCTATATATATATATATATATATATATATATATATATATACAGTACAGGCCTAAAGTTTGGACACACCTTCTCATTCAATGCGTTTTCTTTATTTTCATGACTATTTACATTGTAGATTCTCACTGAAGGCATCAAAACTATGAATGAACACATGTGGAGTTATGTACTTAACAAAAAAAGGTGAAATAACTGAAAACATGTTTTATATTCTAGTTTCTTCAAAATAGCCACCCTTTGCTCTGATTACTGCTTTGCACACTCTTGGCATTCTCGCCATGAGCTTCAAGAGGTAGTCACCTGAAATGGTTTCCACTTCACAGGTGTGCCTTATCAGGGTTAATTAGTGGAATTTCTTGCTTTATCAATGGGATTGGGACCATCAGTTGTGTTGTGCAGAAGTCAGGTTAATACACAGCCGACAGCCCTATTGGACAACTGTTAAAATTCATATTATGGCAAGAACCAATCAGCTAACTAAAGAAAAACGAGTGGCCATCATTACTTTAAGAAATGAAGGTCAGTCAGTCCGGAAAATTGCAAAAACTTTAAATGTGTCCCCAAGTGGAGTCGCAAAAACCATCAAGCGCTACAACGAAACTGGCACACATGAGGACCGACCCAGGAAAGGAAGACCAAGAGTCACCTCTGCTTCTGAGGATAAGTTCATCCGAGTCACCAGCCTCAGAAATCACAAGTTAACAGCAGCTCAGATCAGAGACCAGATGAATGCCACACAGAGTTCTAGCAGCAGACCCATCTCTAGAACAACTGTTAAGAGGAGACTGCGCCAATCAGGCCTTCATGGTCAAATAGCTGCTAGGAAACCACTGCTAAGGAGAGGCAACAAGCAGAAGAGATTTGTTTGGGCCAAGAAACACAAGGAATGGACATTAGACCAGTGGAAATCTGTGCTTTGGTCTGATGAGTCCAAATTTGAGATCTTTGGTTCCAACCGCCGTGTCTTTGTGAGACGCAGAAAAGGTGAACGGATGGATTCCACATGCCTGGTTCCCACTGTGAAGCATGGAGGAGGAGGTGTGATGGTGTGGGGGTGTTTTGCTGGTGACACTGTTGGGGATTTATTCAAAATTGAAGGCACACTGAACCAGCATGGCTACCACAGCATCCTGCAGCGACATGCCATCCCATCCGGTTTGCGTTTAGTTGGACGATCATTTATTTTTCAACAGGACAATGACCCCAAACACACCTCCAGGCTGTGTAAGGGCTATTTGACCAAGAAGGAGAGTGATGGAGTGCTGCGGCAGATGACCTGGCCTCCACAGTCACCGGACCTGAACCCAGTCGAGATGGTTTGGGGTGAGCTAGACCGCAGAGTGAAGGCAAAGGGGCCAACAAGTGCTAAACACCTCTGGGAACTCCTTCAAGACTGTTGGAAAACCATTTCAGGTGACTACCTCTTGAAGCTCATGGAGAGAATGCCAAGAGTGTGCAAAGCAGTAATCAGAGCAAAGGGTGGCTATTTTGAAGAAACTAGAATATAAAACATGTTTTCAGTTATTTCACCTTTTTTTGTTAAGTACATAACTCCACATGTGTTCATTCATAGTTTTGATGCCTTCAGTGAGAATCTACAATGTAAATAGTCATGAAAATAAAGAAAACGCATTGAATGAGAAGGTGTGTCCAAACTTTTGGCCTGTACTGTATATATATAGCTAAACTCTGCAGGTTTTCTACCTGGAAGTATTTGTAAACAACAAGTCGATTCCCTGGGGGTGCCGCTGGAAGTGAAGGGCATGAGCGATTGCCGAGGCCCCTGCACTTCGTTAGTCGAAAAACTACGGGCAGTGCCTCCAGAGGTAAAGGACGAAAAAAAAAAGTTTTTTTTTTTGGTTTTGTTTTTGTTTGTTTTTTTTACCGATGGAGTTCCAGATTGGGCCAAAGGCAAATCCAGGCTTAAATGGCCAAGTCTGGCTAATGTGAGCCAGAGTTCTGTGTGGCTAAGTGGCTAAGATTAGCCTCACATCGCTAACCATGGAAACCATGGTTCTGTCTAAGCCTGATACATTGAGCTAAACTCCGGTTTCCGTTCCATCAAACTGAGCCACAACTCCATTCCATCAAGGTGGTTAACCTGAATCCCAGCCTAGTAACCATAGTAATTTATGCTGCCGGGCAATCCTGGTCTGTAGCAGGATTAAGGTGAGGATTAGTTCCATCTATGATCAAAAAATGTTCAGTAGACAAGAACAGACACCTAAAAGACAATTCTGCCAGTGCTTTTACACACTCACAACTGTCATGTAATGATAAAATAATATGGAGATCATAAAATATATAACATAATTAAAAACATTAACTATTAAAAACAAATTAAAATGTAATAAAAATAAGATAATTAAAAAAACACAACAATAAAGCCAAAATCAAACTAATAAAAACAAAACTATAATAAAATGAAATTGAGGCATTAAAGAAAAGATTGTATATGTACACCAAACCACATGAATATGTGATTGCCCTCCCATCCCCACCCTGCTCTGTTTCCAATTGGCTCGCAAATTCACAGGCAATTAAGGTCAACTGACAACGGCCATATAAGGAGTGCATCCAAGAGAAGGAGAGGGACACACCCAGAGAGACACAGAGACAGAGCAAGAGAGAGTAAATTAGGAAATAATGGCATGCCCCTTCATTGAAGATCCTGTTGATGGGGAGGCCCACATTGTCCAGAGGGCCTTCCAACCACCACCAGCCCCAAGGGTCTTCTAGGACAGGACCAACCCATTGATACAGACGGACTCCTATCTATGGGAGAGGTACCGTTCAGCAGGCAAAGCATAGTGTATCTATGCAGTTTGCTGGAACCACACATTATGAAGGTCACACACAGCGGCCAGTCTCTGAACACTGTGCAGTCAGTCTGTATTGCACTGTGGTTCTTTGGTAGCGGTACATTCCTGTATAGTAGGGCCGTAACGGTACATGTATTTGTGTTGAACCGTTCGGTACGCAACTTCTGGTTCGGCACGACCCTGTACCGAATTATTGGGCGCAGGATATTATTTTATTTTATTTTGTCTTATTTTAATTCCATTTTTGCGAACCGAACCATTTAAAATATGCAGTTCCCCGACGGACATAATTGAGTGACGGACTGAGTCCCATAAATCTCCACTTTCACTTGGTGCAGCGCATTCTCGCATTTTGAAAACATGGCAAGTGAGCCTGACGAACCTGAAGACCCACCCGCAAACCTTAAGTCCTCCGTTTGGGAACACTTTGGTTTCAGGGTAAAATACGAAGATGGAAAACAAGTGGAAAAGACAAAAGCAGTGTGCCGACACTGCAGAACAGCGGTCGGGTATGTACTTGGAAACACGTCTAACATGCTAACGCATCTAAGGCGACACCACCCGAGTTTGAACGTTAACCGGCACGACTAGAAAAAGCAATCTGGTGCAAACTACGATATCGTCGTCGTTTAAAAACAAAGAGCGTTTCCCTGACCATCACACTAAAAAAATAACCAACGCCATTGGAGTTGAGTAAAATTGTTTAAGCTGCACTTCAGATATAAGCATGTTTTGTTTACTGCACTTTAACAAAGTGGGAAAGCTAAGTAAGTTCCTAGTAAAACTGAATCTGAGCAGGCTTTAAAGCACTATACTTTTTTATTTTAATTGAGTAAAACTGTTAAAGCAGAAATTTATATTTATATTTTTCATTCAAAAAATGTGTTAAAAAAACAGCAGGATTTTATTTTTCACTTTTATATTTCTATTTTCATTCAAACAATGTGAAAAAGCAGGATTTTATATATATTTGTTTCATTCAAAAATTGTGTAAAAAGAGTTAACTGCTGTGGTGGTATGTTTTAATAAGGTTACCAATAAGTAAAAGATATTTAATAGTTGTCTATTTTTTTCATTACTGGACAAAAAAACAGAACTGTGACTTGTGTACCGAGGTATGTACCGAACCGAGATTTTTGTGTACCGTTACACCCCTACTGTATAGTGCTGGTGATGCTGAGAGGCTAAGTAAGGCAACTGTTTGCAGAGAGGTAAAAACAGTGAGGGATGAAAATGGGACACACGCCATTGTGGTTTGTCTGTTCCTCATCCTATAGCACATTCCATACATTTAAAGAGATTTTCCTTATTTTGATATAATAAGGGATAGAGATTACAATGGGCTCTGTGCACCAGCTCCACTACTTCCTGAAAGGAAGTAGGCATGAGTATTTCCTGTCCTGTACTGAAGTAATGGAGCTGGTGCACAGAGCCTATTGACTCCCAAATGATGAGAAACAGATAATTGATTCACTATCACCTGCACAGGTTTCCTCATCTCCACTGAATTGATGGATTTGCTAAATGTCATTTTCTACAGTCAATAGATAAATGTCATGTGATTATTTCCTATAAACTGATCATTTCGGAAATTTCCTAATCTACAATCAATTATGTGATAAATGCGATGATTCACATAAAATAGTTTGATTAAATGCACCATCTGAAATTTACATAGGAATCAGTAGATAAATGTGATAAATAGTCTATCACTAATATTCATTTACACATTTGGTGAATTTCATTAGGCATACTTGAATTGTTAGATTTAATAGGTGGTCTTATCTACATGTATTTTGTCCCTTTGATGCGGGATTTATAGAACATGATATTATGCTGAAATGCAGAATTTTCTTTGTCACTTACGCATTTAGCCTGTCGGCAATAGTCTGCCATGCTACCTCTCTTGCTTTATTAATCGCTGCAGTATTGCCTTTTTTCGTAAATTTGTCATTATAATCCTCATACATTTCCATAAGGGGCGTTTGCTCCGCCGCAGAAAAAGCCTCCGCTCGCTCCTTTCCTTTGCTTTTTGACATTTTGCAACATGTTCGGCACTCGACTAGTGTGGGCTTTTTATTTTGCCTGGGTGCGTGCATGAGTTGAGGCTGAACAGGTGAGGCTTGAATTAGCGTCAGGTGGAGTCAGCTGATTTCACTTGATGGAACGGGATGGCGCTAGATTGGGAGTTGGCGTTTAGTCACACTTCAAGATTACACCTTAGTCTGGATATTCTTTGCTACGTTGATGGAATACCCCCCTGTTTTTGGTCTCTGATGCCTAAGAGAAATATTTTGCTCTTGAACTGCGTACTGTATTCACTAGCTCATCGCCAGCTATGTTTGTTTGCCATGTCATGTTGAGCAGGTACACAGTAGAGCACCAAACATGGGCCAAATCAATCCATTGCAGAAAATCATCCCCAAAAACTACAAGTATGGGGCGTCGGTGGCTTAGTGGTAGAGCAGGCGCCCCATACATAGGGCTGTTGCCGCAGCAGCCCGGGTTCGAATCCAGCCTGTGACCCTTTGTGCAGCAAAGTGTCATCCCCCCTTCTCTCTCTCCCCCCTTCACGCTTACCTGTCCTGTCCATTAAAGGCAAAATGCCAAAAAAAAATCTTAAAAAAAACAACAAACCTACAAGTATAATATGCTGTAAATATTAACAATAAACGTCCATAGTGGGGATGAATGGGCTTGGGGTTAAGCCAAAGACAGAAAGTGCAAAAGTAATGAAAGAAAGATTACTGTCTTGTTGGTTTTGGTCTTTTATGGGATTTGTTGACAATGGTAAAAAAGTCAACAATACCAGCCTTATCTTGTAATATGAACAAATTACATCAAAATACAATGGATGCTTCAACAGCTTCCAATAGAAAACTACAGCAAAGAATCCTGTGAGTATATTTCATGAATGCAGTAAGGTCATTGGATTGATTTTCTTTATTTATTGATTTACTTTTTTGAGCATTTTGCCTTAAATGGACAGGACAGCCAAGAGTGAAAGGGGGAGAGAGAGAGGGGATGACATGCAGCAAAGGGCCACAGGCTGGACTCGAACCCAGACCGTTGCGGCAACAGGCTTGTACATGGGGCACCTGCTCTATCCACTAAGCCACTGACGCCCCAGGATTGATTTATTTTTTTTCTGATTGTTACGTACAATGGACTCAAGGGATCAGACAAAAGAGAAGTCAGAGAGGAGCTCCAGTCTGTCTACATCACAGAACACAGTGCCGACGTGCAGCTCTGTTCTCTACAGTAGACATCGTGCTTCAGACAGTATGAGTTTGACTGAAATTTTACAATGGAGTTTTTTAACTCAGCTCTTGGAAAAAACATCACCTTTGTGAGACCTGAATACTTCATGATAAGGGGATTTATTGGTATACCTAATATCAATTATTACTATGTCTTTCTGTTGTTTGTTTATGTTGTTGCAGTGCTGGGAAACACACTTGTGATGGTCGTCATATACTTGGATCATAATCTGAGAACTCCAAAATATGTTGCAGTTTTTAATTTAGCATTTGCAGACCTGTTTAGTAGCACTGCTTTGGTGCCAAAGGTTCTTGACATCTTTCTGTTTAACCATCACTACATCCCCTACAATGACTGCTTGACGTTCCTTTTTTTCTGCTACACTAGCCTTTCAATGCAGGCTTTTAATCTGATTGCACTGTCCTATGACAGACTGATAGCTATCATTTACCCACTGCACTATCAAGTGAAGGTGACCAACAGGTTCATGCTGTCTTTGATTGCCTCTTTCTGGGTCTTTGTTATAATTGCAGTACTCATTGCAGTTGGCCTTCTTACAAGACTTTCCATCTGTAAATCTGTGGTTATTAACAGCTATTTCTGTGACCATAGCCAGATATATCCACTTGCATGTAATGACTATTTCCCCAGCTATGTAATTGGTTTGGTTTGTGTGTGTGTTATTCTCTGGCTTCCATTGATATTCATCTTGTTTAGTTATTCATGTATTGGCTATGCATTGTCTAAAGTGGCCACAGCTCAGGAAAGACTCAAGGCCTTTAAAACCTGCACAGGTCATCTTTCATTAGCAGCCATCTATTTTTTCCCAGTATTAATCTCATATACTTTTGATAGTGAAAGGCATCCAAATGTCTTCATCATTAACCTGACTATGACCTCTGTCTTTTCTCAAATGTTGAACCCAATCATTTATGTTCTACAGACACAAGAAATCAAAGAATCTGCAAAAAAGTTATTAAAAATTAAAAATAAATCCAGAATTAGAATAAAGAAAGTTATCATAAAGTGATCATTTGTGTATACTTTGTTCCATTATGTACATTAAAGTACAACTTGTTAGAGTAAAATTAATCAAGCAATAGTTACTGTAAATACTAAGTACTTTTTTTGCCCTTGCAAATATTGTAAAATGAAATTTAACTTGAATTTATTCCACAAAAAAGGACATTATGATAATTGAGCGTCAAATAAAATAACCATTTTAAAGGCAGCAGAGTACAGTAATAACTACAGTCATACATACAAAAAGAGTAGTTGTCCGCTGATTGGTTGAATTTGTTTTATATCCTTGTGTAAGTGAAACTTTATTTTGTCATCAAAGTTTGTGTCTCTGCACATTTCTTTCTACTGTGTATATATATATATATATATATATATATATATATATGTAAGAAATGTTGCTTTTTTTTCATTTGGTCCAAAATCTAAACCATAAAAGAAGGTTAATTTTTTTATTTTAACCTGTATTATTATTATTCAGATTTATTGCATAGAGGCCAGTCTTGTTTTCTTGCCTGCATCTCTCTCCTTGATTAGTCTGCTGTGTTTTCTAACTCATCAATACACATTAAACCTTTCTGGCCTTCTGATGGGACATACAGACTTTTCTTGAAGACCTTTGTTAAGCAGCTACAGGAATCATGGGTTCTGTGGAACTGAATGCTTTAATGTCATTCTTTTTATTTAAATAGATGAACAGCACAAATTTGCCTAAATGTTTTTCCATGTTTTTGTAGAGTGATGTTAATATCAAGGATTGTGGTCATATTGAGGCTACTTGAACCAAATGTGACATTCACTGTGTTGTAGGATGTAATTACAGTATGCATTGATGCATATTATTAAATGGTTATGTTGGAGGTGGTTATGAAAAGGTATTTATATAACCTTTTTGTTGCTGTGTCTTTACCATTATCTATATTAGCATGCAGCAATAACCCCCCTCTCACGCAGTCAGGCTACTCCACACTTGCTCAAACAGTCTCCTGCTCTCTTTCAACCTCTCCACTCTGTGCGTGCTCAAGTTTGTCAGCACACACTGTTATATTTGTGCCACAAAACCAACCAGTTGGATCAGAGACTGTCCATTAACGCCATAGACTGTTCTAGTGGCTCTAGATGTGGAAGCGTTGTGATTGGGAACCAAACAGCCAAACAGAATTGACATTCTCCGATCCAATTGGTTTGTTTTGTGGCACAAATATATTTTTATTAATAAAAATAAGATCATTGAAAAAAAACCCCACAACAGTAAAGCCAAAATCAAACTAATAAAAACAAAACTATAATAAAATGAAACTGAGGCATTCAAAAAAGATTGTATATGTTAGGGTTGGGAACGATTAACCGATACGACCGGCTATCCGGTTTGACAAGCGAGAGATACGGCTACGTCGGTAGCAGCCTCCTCAATCGATACGAATCAGCCATGAATCCTTAGATGAATCGATTGTAGAGTCATGGATTCGGGTATCGCGAGACTAGCAATCCGTTGACTGGCTTTAACAGTTTGCATCTCTAAAACAACGCAAGACCCAGCAGCATGCTCTGTAGCAGGCATTACTGACAACGATAATGGATGTAAACATCAGCGCCAGCTTGACCGGTGGAGCTGAGGAACAGAAGCTAATGCTGGTTGGATAAACCAGGGAGCAGCCAAGCCGCAGCAGAAACTAAAGGCGAATCCTGCCGGTTGTGGGTTGAACGCAGGGTCACAGACACAGACAGAAATACGTATTCCTGTCAAATATGGCAGCACATGATAACGGCTTACTGGCCAGCGACCGAGAAGCCCGGTCCAAGAAGTCTTCGTTGGTGTCATGCCAGTCAAGCCCTGGCAGCACTCAGGTATGTGACGTGTCAGAGGAGAAACGAGCAGTTCACATTTCCACAAACCTCAGTGCACTTCAGGGACTGTTCTTTACTTGTCAGGGGAGGAGGGTGGCTGGTTGATTTTTATTTCATTTATTTATTTTATTTTGATCCCCCCCTTATGTTAATCACTTAATGATGCTGTTTCTGAAGTATGAATAAGTCAATAAGTAATTTATTCCATTGAAATATCACTGATGTATTATAGAAAAGTGATTTATCTTTTTATAAATGACAGAGTGTAGCAAACACAGAGAAATAGTCTGACATGCTGTCAGTGATAAGCTGCTAGTTATCACAGTCCATGATATCAACTAATAACAGGAGATGTCAGATTCTGCCCCTACATTGCATGTTATTATTTTATTCTGCTTTATGTTTATATTGTACAGCGTTATGATAAACTTTATTCCAGACTCAAGTCCATATAAGATACATACAAAAACACAGACAATACAATAAAAACAACACAACAAGTAGGTCTAAAACACTTAAATTTTACTTAAAGTTCACTTCACTTAAAGTTTAAAACTTCTTTTCATTTTTATATTGATCCCATCCAACAAAATGATGTTCATTCAGCAAGTCTTTTTTTGGTCCATGTCTGATTTTGTTGTTGTTTGTCTTTTTATTTTATTTCTGCCAGTGCCATACAGCAACAATGCTTGGGGATGTGGTCTTTTACAAATTTGAAAATACTGTAAGAATGTCACTTTTATAGAATTGGCTTCTTTATTTTATAATGTATGATTAATGTCTACATCAACAAATGTTAACCATCGAATCGTATTGTTCCTACGCTGTATCGAATCGTATCGAATCGTTCTGTGTTAAAAATATATCGTATTTGAATTGTATCGTAACCCGTGTATCTAGATAGGTATCGAATCATCTATCACAGAGAGATTCCCAACCCTAGTATATGTACACCAAACCACATGAATATGTGATTGCCCTCCCATCCCCACCCTGCTCTGTTTCCAATTGGCTCGCAAATTCACAGGCAATTAAGGTCAACTGACAATGGCCATATAAGGAGTGCATCCAAGAGAAGGAGAGGGACACACCCAGAGAGACACAGAGACAGAGCAAGAGAGAGTAAATTAGGAAATAATGGCATGCCCCTTCATTGAGGATCCTGTTGATGGGGAGGCCCACATTGTCCAGAGGGCCTTCCAACCACCACCAGCCCCAAGGGTCTTCCAGGACAGGACCAACCCATTGATACAGACGGACTCCTATCTGTGGGAGAGGTACCGGTTCAGCAGGCAAAGCATAGTGTATCTATGCAGTTTGCTGGAACCACACATTATGAAGGTCACACGCAGCAGCCAGTCTCTGACCACTGTGCGGTCAGTCTGTATTGCACTGTGGTTCTTTGCTGGTGGTACATTCCTGTATAGTGCTGGTGATGCTGAGAGGCTAAGTAAGGCAACTGTTTGCAGAGAGGTAAAAACAGTGAGGGATGAAAATGGGACACACACCATTGTGGTTTGTCTGTTCCTCATCCTATAGCACATTCCATACATTTAAAGAGATTTTCCTTATTTTGATATAATAAGGGATAGAGCTTACAATGGGCTCTGTGCACCAGCTCCACTACTTCCTGAGAGGAAGTAGGCATGAGTATTTCCTGTCCTGTTCTGAAGTAATGGAGCTGGTGCACAGAGCCTATTGACTCCCAAATGATGAGAAACAGATAATTGATTCACTATCACCTGCACAGGTTTCCTCATCTCCACTGAATTGATGGATTTGCTAAATGTCATTTTCTACAGTCAATAGATAAATGTCATGTGATTATTTCCTATAAACTGATCATTTCGGAAATTTCCTAATCTACAATCAATTATGTGATAAATGCGATGATTCACATAAAATAGTTTGATTAAATGCACCATCTGAAATTTACATAGGAATCAGTAGATAAATGTGATAAATAGTCTATCACTAATATTCATTTACACATTTGGTGAATTTCATTAGGCATACTTGAATTGTTAGATTTAATAGGTGGTCTTATCTACATGTATTTTGTCCCTTTGATGCAGGATTTATAGAACACGATATGCTGAAATGCTGAATTTTCTTTGTCACTTACGCATTTAGCCTGTCGGCAATAGTCTGCCATGCTACCTCCCTTGCTTTATTAATCGCTGCAGTATTGCCTTTTTTTGTAAATTTGTCATTATAATCCTCATACATTTCCATAAGGGGCGTTTGCTCTGCCGCAGAAAAAGCCTCCGCTCGCTCCTTTCCTTTGCTTTTTGACATTTTGCAACATGTTCGGCACTCGACTAGTGTGGGCTTTTTATTTTGCCTGGGTGCGTGCATGAGTTGAGGCTGAACAGGTGAGGCTTGAATTAGCGTCAGGTGGAGTCAGCTGATTTCACTTGATGGAACGGGATGGCGCTAGATTAGGAGTTGGCGTTTAGTCACACTTCAAGATTACACCTTAGTCTGGATATTCTTTGCTACGTTGATGGAATACCCCCCTGTTTTTGGTCTCTAATGCCTAAGAGAAATATTTTGCTCTTGAACTGCGTACTGTATTCACTAGCTCATCGCCAGCTGTGTTTGTTTGCCATGTCATCTTGAGCAGGTACACAGTAGAGCACCAAACATGGGCCAAATCGATCCATTGCAGAAAATCATCCCCAAAAACTACAAGTATTACATGCTGTAAATATTAACAATAAACGTCCATAGTGGGGATGAATGGGCTTGGGGGTAAACCAAAGACAGAAAGTGCAAAAGTAATGAAAGTAAGATTACTGACTTGTTGGTTTTGGTCTTTTATGGGGTTTGTTGACAATCGTAAAAAAAGTCAACAATACCAGCCTTATCCTGAAATATGAACAAATTACATCAAAATACAATGGATGCTTCAACAGCTTCCAATAGAAAGCTGCAGCAAAGAATCCTGTGAGTATATTTCATGAATGCAGTAAGGTCATTGGATTGATTGTCTTTATTTATTGATTTACTTTTTTGAGCATTTTGCCTTAAATGGACAGGACAGCCAAGAGTGAAAGGGGGAGAGAGAGAGGGGATGACATGCAGCAAAGGGCCACAGGCTGGTCTCGAACCCAGACCGTTGTGGCAACAGCCTTGTACATGGGGCGCCTGCTCTATCTACTAAGCCACTGATGCTCCAGGATTGATTTTTTTTTTTTTTTTCTGATTGTTACGTACAATGGACTCAAGGGATCAGACAAAAGAGAGGTCAGAGAGGAGCTCCAGTATGTGTACATCACAGAACACAGCGCTGACGTGCAGCTCTGTTCTCTACAGTAGACATCGTGCTTCAGACAGTATGAGTTTGACTGAAATTTTATAATGGAGTTTTTTAACTCAGCTCTTGGAAAAAACATCACCTTTGTAAGACCTGACTACTTCATAATAAGAGGATTTATTGGTATACCTAATATCAATTATTACTATGTCTTTCTCTTTTTTGTTTATGTTGTTGCAGTGCTGGGAAACACACTTGTGATGGTCGTCATATACTTGGATCATAATCTGAGAACTCCAAAATATGTTGCAGTTTTTAATTTAGCATTTGCAGACCTGTTTAGTAGCACTACTTTGGTGCCAAAGGTTCTTGACATCTTTCTGTTTAACCATGACTACATCCCTTACAATGACTGCTTGACATTCCTTTTTTTCTGCTACACTAGTCTTTCAATGCAGGCTTTTAATCTGGTTGCACTGTCCTATGACAGACTGATAGCTATCATTTACCCACTGCACTATCAAGTGAAGGTGACCAACAGGTTCATGCTGTCTTTGATTGCCTCTTTCTGGGTCTTTGTTATAATTGCAATACTCATTGCAGTTGGCCTTCTTACAAGACTTTCCTTCTGTAAATCTGTGGTTATTAACAGCTATTTCTGTGACCATAGCCAGATATTCCCACTTGCATGTAATGACTATGTACCCAGCTATGTAATTGGTTTGGTTTGTGTGTGTCTTATTCTCTGGATTCCATTGATATTCATCTTGTTTAGTTATTCATGTATTGGCTATGCATTGTCTAAAGTGGCCACAGCTCAGGAAAGACTCAAGGCCTTTAAAACCTGCACAGGTCATCTTTCATTAGCGGCCATCTATTTTTTCCCAGTATTAATCTCATATACTTTTGATAGTGAAAGGCATCCAAATGCCCTCATCATTAACCTGACTATGACCTCTGTCTTTTCTCAAATGTTGAACCCAATCATTTATGTTCTACAGACACAAGAAATTAAAGAATCTGCAAAAAAATTATTAAAAATTAGAAATAAATCCAGAATTAGAGTAAAGAAAGTAATCATAAAGTGATCATTTGTGTGTATTTTGTTCCATTATGTACATTAAAGTACAACTTGTTAGAGTAAAATTAATCAAGCAATAGTTACTGTAAATACTAAGTACTTTTTACCCTTGCAAATATTGTAAAATGAAATTTAACTTGAATTTATTCCACAAAAAAGGACATTATAATAATTGAGCGTCAAATAAAATAACCATTTTAAAGGCAGCACAATACAGTCATAACTACAGTCCACAATATAACACATGTACAACACACATACAATAAGAGTCGTTTTCTGCTATTTGGTTTAATTTGTGATTATATGCTTGTGTAATGGAAAGATACTCTGTTTATTTTGTCATCAAAGTTTGTGTCTCTGCACATTTCTTGATGGAGTCTACTATATATAAAAATGATATTTTGTTTTCATTTTCATGTGGTCCAGAATCTAAAGTATAAAGAAGGTGATTTTTAATTTGTTGCATTTATCATTATTATTAAAGATTTGTTTCATCGAGGTCAGTCTTGTTTTCTTGCCTGCACCTCTCTTCTGGATTAGTCTGCTGTGTTTTCTAACTCATCACTATTTCACATTAAACCTTTCTGGCCTTCTTACGGGACATGCAGACTTTTTTTGAAGAACTTTGTGAGGCAGCCACAGGAATCATGGGTTCTGTGGAGCTGATTTCTTGAATAACATTTTTTTCTGAAAAGATGAACAGCACAAATTTGCCGAAATGTTTTGCCCTGTTTATGCAAAGTGATGTTAATATCAAGGATTGTGGTCATATTGAGGCTACTTAAACCAAATGTGACATTCATTGTGTTGTAGGATGTAATTCAGGATGCATTGATGCATATTATTAAACGGTTGTGTTGGAGGTGGTTGTGAAAAAAAAACAACAGGTTTTTATAAAATCTTTTTGTTGCTGTGTCTATTGGTTGTCGTTTTACATGTTTAAAAGTGTATTCTGGTTTGATAAAAGATTTGGGTGAAGCAGCATATTGGTAACAGGATTGTGGTAAATATCCAAACCAAATGTTTTTGTAAATTGCTGAATTACCTAAGAATAACTGAGAAGGGGAGAGCAGCATTTGATGTCAGAGACAGTTCAGACTGCTAGTTGTAAAGATTAAACGACTTTGTTGTGTCTCAATTTCTTGAGGTGTGCTTGTTGTGATTACTGGTTTTGACTGGATTTTGGTGTTTAGAGCAAATGACCAGATAGAGTCACACATGCCCCTCTGGTAGCTTGTTTTCTTTTATATCAATTATAATGGAAGTGTTTTTGTCAAGCAGAAATCTTTGCAGCCACAGTTGTGTGGAGTTTTGGCTTCTTGGTGCTAGACTGATAATAAAGTACCTTCTTGTAAGACAATGGAGACTGACAAGAGTGTTTATTTAATTCGATAAAGATTAAGCACTGAAGGTCCCCATGTGACGCGGCATAGAGGCTCTAAGGGTGATTTCACACCTGACTTGATTAGTTTGGTTTAAACAAACTCAGGTCCATATGCCCGATTATCATAATTTATTTGGGCTGGTGTGAAAGGTTTAAATCAAATCCTGATCAACACAACCAAACTGTTACCACTTGAAAAGGTGCATCTTGGTCCACTTCCAAAGGGACTCTGGTGTGGTATGTTTTTGGTGTGAAAGCAAACAATCAGTCCACAGGGTTTTATGTGATTTAAGCATGATTTCAAAAGCTAAACCACTAAGATGCTTATTTGATGCTTTAAAACATCAGCCCTAGTAACAGATGTGTATGTCAGCACGGCTATTTCCCTGATCAATAGGTCAAAAGCTATTAAAGCTTATGTGCTTGTATATATTAAAGTGGATAAAAGCTATCCAGCAGTAGTAGGCCCTGATTTATTCCTGCACGAGACACCTGCTTTACACCCTGTACCGAGACAGAACACCCACACTGGAGGGTAAAACAATTCACTGCTATCTATTGACTTTGTATTGTGGGAAGGTGTCTGTTTGCGTCTACCAGCACAAATTCCTAAAAGCTGCTGTGTGATGGGATGCACTAGCCTGGTGAAACCATCCTAATCTAGCGAGCTCATATTCTATTTCGCTCCACAGATCAGTCTGGCCATGCAATCATAAAGGCGTATTCTGGCATCGGTTAAATTTTACTGGGCCAATCACAACCGTTTACAGTATTACTTTGCGGCGGCTTATTTGAAATCACGTCATCAGAATAGGAGGGACAAGGAGCGGAGTGAATGCATTTCGTAAACAACCAACGTGGCTACTGATTTTGAAACTGCAATGGAAAATGTGTTGAATGAACTGGAATATACATTTTTTTTAAAAGCAGAACAAACGGCTGCACTGAAAGCTGACGGGTTTGGTAAAAGTTTAATTTACCAACTGGCTCTGTTGATCAGGAAAAAGATAGGACCCAGTGAAAACCCAGTGGCTATTGTTGTTTCTCCGCTAGTTGCTCTCATGGAGGAGCAGGTCAGGGAAGCAACCAAGCTGGGAATCACAGCCATGCAACTCGGAGTCCACAGTGAGTAGGAAATCCGCAAAGATGGCAAGATAAGATAAGATACACCTTTATTGATCCCACAATTGAGAAATTCCAGTGTTACAGCAGTCAAGGGGAAAGAGTCAGATTAAAGATTTTAAAATTTAAAAACGTAAAACAAACTAGGCATGCAAAAAGAGTACAAAAATACAAGAAACAGCAATAAATAATAATAATAATGAGCAGCAGTGAATAAAAAAGTGAGTAATGGATTAAAGTGAACATATTTAGTGCAAAGTGAATATTGTATGTGCAAATAAACAACAACAACAACAACATGGGGGACAGTTATGCTTATTATGGTGTCCATTAAGTGTCCATAGTGTCCCTAAAGTGTCCATGGTGCAGTTTACTGTGAGCAGTACTGGTTATGTAGCCTGACAGCAGCAGGCAGGAAGGACCTGCGATAGCGTTCCTTCACACACTTTGGGTGAATCAGTCTATCGCTGAAGGAGCTCTCCAGAGCTTTTATCTCCTCCTGCAGAGGGTGGGAGTCATTAGTCCTCAGAGATGATAGCTTGGCTGTTGTCCTCCTCTCTCCCACCACCTGCACAGAGTCCAGAGAGCATCCCACGACAGAGCTGGACTTCTTGATCAGCTTGTCCAGTCTCTTCCTATCTGCAGCCGAGACGCTGCTGCCCCAGCAGACCACTCCGTAAAAGATGGCTGATGCCACCACAGTGTCAAAGGAGGTCTTCAGGAGCGTCCCCTGCACTCCAAAAGACCTGAGCCGCCTCAGCAGGTAGAGTCTGCTTTGGCCTTTCTTGTACAGTGCTGTTATGTGATTAGTCCAGTCCAGTTTATTGTTAAGATGAACACCCAGGTACTTATAAGATGTCACCATCTCAATGTCCTTTCCCTGGATGTTCACCAGTGTTGGGGGGAGGAGTCTGCGCCTGCGGAAATCCACCACCAGCTCTTTGGTTTTCCCCGCGTTGATCTGAAGGTGGTTCCTCAGGCACCAGTCCACAAAGTCCTGGTTCAGTTCTCTGTACTCCCTGTCGTTCCCATCTGTGATGAAGCCGACTATGGCAGAGTCGTCAGAGAACTTCTGCAGATGACAGGTGGGGGTGTGGTATGAAAAGTCTGCAGTGTAGAGGGTGAAGAGGAACAGTGCCAGCACCGTCCCCTGCGGGGCCCCCATACTGCAGACAACCAAGTCCGATACACAATCCTGGGTCCTGACATACTGCGGCCGGTCCGTGAGGTAGTCCAGGATCCAGGATGTGAGGTGATTAGCCACCCCTATGTGCTCCAGTTTGTCCCTCAGAAGTGCAGGCTGTATGGTGTTGAGAGCGCTGGAGAAATCAAAGAACATGATTCTCACAGAGCTTCCAGGCTTCTCCAGGTGAGAAAGAGCTCTATGCAGGAGGAAGATGATGGCCTCGTCCACCCCAGTGCCAGGCTGGGAGGCAAACTGCAGCGGGTCCATTGAAGGGCCTACTGCAGGGCGGAGATGAGACAGGACCAGGCGCTCCAGAGTCTTCATGAGGTGCAATGTTAATGCCACCGGTCTGAAGCTGCTGAAGTCCTTGGGGTGCGGAGTCTTGGGCACAGGTACCACGCAGGATGTCTTCCACAGCTGTGGTACTCTCCCCAGCCTCAGGCTCAGGTTGAAGATGGTTTCAACTATCCTGCACAGTTGGTCTGCGCAGGACTTCAGGAGCCTGGAGCTGATGCCGTCTGGACCCACAGCCTTCCTCGTCTTTATCCTCCTCAGCCTGATGTTTCTCCGTAGCTCCTTCTGCACGGCCTTCAGCTCCTCCTTATTTCCAGAGTTAAAAGCTCTCCACTTCTCCTTCAGGAGAGCTTTTAACTCGGGAGTAATCCAGGGTTTGGTGTTGGAGAAGCAGCGTACAGTCCTGGTGGGTACGGTGCTTTCCACACAGAAGTTTATGTAGTCCGTAATGCATGATGTCATACTGTCAATGTCCTCCCCATGGGAATCGCTGAGTACCTCCCACACAGTGGCCTCGAAGCAGTCTTTCAGGGCCTCCTCGGCCTCTTCAGACCATCTTTTCACAGTGCGGGTGGTTGCTGGTTCTCTCTGCACCAGAGGTTTGTAGACAGGCAGAAGATGAACCAGGTTGTGATCAGCTTTTCCCAGGGGGGGCAGGGGGATGAGTGGTATGCCTCCTTGGTGTTGGCATAAAATAAATCCAGTGTTTTATTGTCTCTGTTGTGGCAGGAAACATACTGGGTGAAGGTGGGCAGTGTGGTGGATGGACAGGCGTGATTGAAGTCCCCAGAGATCAGAAGGAGGGCCTGAGGGTGCTGAGTTTGCAGCCTGCTTGTAACAGAGTGGAGAATATCACAAGCAGACTCAGCCTTTGCAGACGGGGGTACATACACTGCTACCATAATGACATGAGAAAACTCCCTGGGTAGATAATATGGTCTCATGCCAACAGCCAGCAGCTCAATGTCCCTGCAGCAATGCTGTTCCTTAATAGTGATGTGCCCAGAGTTACACTGTCTATCATTCACAAACACAGCCAGCCGCCCTCGTTTCCTCTTACCGCTGTCCGCTGTCCTGTCGTGTCTGATGAGCTGGAATCTGTCCAGCGCGGCGATCGTGTCCGGTACTTCCGCGTTCAGCCAGGTCTCGGTAAACACCAGCACGCTGCTCTGCCGGTACTCCCTCTGATGGCGAGTCAGCGCCGACGGCTCGTCCATCTTGTTGGGGAGCATTACGTTCCCCATGACGACGGACGGGAGGACGGGTTTGTACCGTCTCCTCCGGTGTCAGCGCTCCACTCCGGCGCGACATCCCCGTTTCCTTCTCCGCAGCTCGTGGGGAATATCGTGCCTCTCCTCGGGCCGCACCGCGGTGTGTTGTAGCGCTAACAGCTGGTCCCGGGTGTAAACAATGGAGCCACGGCTGGGCACCGGATCCCCGCACACGATCATATCCAACAAAAAATGGGAGAAAGACCGCTATAAAGAGAGCGGGCTTCGCCTCCATAACAAAGCAAAACATAAGTGCTAGCTAGCTAAACTGAAAAAAAAACTCAAAGTAAGAAAGTTAAAAAGAAAAAATAGAGAAAAAGCTCGGTGGTGAGCAGGAGCTGCTGTAACAGGCGTCCGCACTGGGGGCGCCATCTTGAACACTCTTTCCCAGACATCATCACAGCTCATCTCCGCTGCAGCTTGCTGGTCTGTTTACAATGGCGTTGTGCTAGCCTTCATCACACGTTTTGTTTACTCTGATTGGTTTTCCGTCTTTCCAATTGCGTGAAGGGACACTTTGAGTGACAGCCGTTGATACTGCCTCTCGGGAATAGAGGAAATGTACACTCCGTGTCCAGACCCATTTGCGTTTTGCGAATTGGGTCTGGCAACGCCAGGCTAGGGATGCACTACCCACAGCATTGATAACCATCTAAGGTACCTCATGATTCGATTCGATTATTGATTCAAGGTGCTACGATTCTGCGATTATAACAACTGACAATGTGATTACGATTCAGGGTGCTACGATTCTGCAATTACAACTTTTATCAATGCTTTTTTCCTATACAGAATAGATTTTTTAAAATCAAGTAAACAAAATATTTACTTCCACTGTCTTTATTTACAAATGGAAACACTCACATTTTCCAGGGAAATAAAGTTCGATCTTCAAAAATAAATAAGACTCTCAGTCTGGATAGCTTAATTTTCTGACTGGCGAAGATGAGTAACTGCACCTTTTGAACAGGTAACACACACATTCTCTCTCTCTCTCTGTCTCTCTCTCTCTGTCACACACACACACACACTAGGGGTGAGTTCATGTACAAAAATCTCTAAATGTTTAGAGTGGGTAATTTTTTTTCGTGTAAACGTGTACATGGGTTTCACCGCTGGGTGGTGCTATTGCATTATACAAGTAAAGCCCCAGTTATCCGAATACCAACCGAACGGGCCATTTAACCAGCACGCTGTTTTAGTAGAACGGAGCTTGTAGGCTACTGACGTGTTGCCAAACCCAGTCTCACACCATTTTTTGTCATATTCACAGTTGTTACTGGCCAGCCCTTCGCTTTATGACGGTGGCCGTGTGGGTGTGACCTAGTAGATGTTGTGGGAAGTAAAGTGGCGTATAGAGTGTATGGACGGGAATGCACTGTGAAAATAGTACTGTTTGTGCTACGGGTGGTTGCAATCTGTTTACAGTGTTTAGATAGGCTCAAGTTACAGCATAGTCTCTGTGAGAAGGCCCTGCGTTATGTTATGTTATGTTATGTTATGTTATGTTATGTTATGTTATGTTATGTTTTCCTGCTGTAGAGGAGAAATAAATGTGCTCCTGCACGGACGTCAGTTCTGCATCCTCATTCTTGAGGCAGAGTTGGTCCGGACTCCTAGAGCTAGTTACCAGCAACGAGCCAAGATAATCTACAGAAAACCAGTGTCTCCCAACTATGGTTCAGAGCGCCAGACTGGAGAAGGTAACACAGTCTATCACAGTTAGTCAACAATTAGTATCACCCCCCTCCCCCTAAAAAAAAAAAAAAAAAAAAAAAGTTTTTCGTGTGCTAATTTTTCATAACCGTTTATGATCTCAGGACTCACCCCTAACACACACACACACACACACAAAATGAAATGTTTCCATAAAGTGACTTGTAATCCCGGAGGTAAGTGAATTGCTTTTTCCTTTCTCTTTCCATGGTGGTAATCATTTGAGTCTCCCCTGCGCTTGTGGTGGTCCACTTGCAACTGGCTAAATTGTCTGGGTGGCGGACTTTTTTTGGTATTGGGCGCTGTGCGCGCTACTTTTCTTTGTATTGTGTATTCTTTGTATTTCTTTTTTTTTTTGTTGTTGTTCTGGGTGCTGCAGCTGTGTTGCATTCAGTAATTAAAGAGTCAGTGTTAATGAATCGTTGCCGAATCGTCACATCGCGATATCTCTATATCACTTCTGGCCATTCACTGGGATGGTTTCACCAAGATAAACAAGGTAAGGAGAAGAGACACTGACATAGGTTTATACTGTACTGCAAGTGCATGTGTGCTGCTTCTCTTTGTGTTTAATTGTTAAGTGGAAATGATAGGAAATGTGCAGAATATGGCGTTTCTTTTTAAACATCAGCATTGTTGAAATGACACTGGGGGTCATGGTACCTTCACTAACGTTGTTCTCAACCCCCTGTCAATACTAGCCACGATGCTAACAAAAACGTTAGATGCTTTAGTTCATGTGAAGTGCAAAGCCTCGTTAGTTGATCCCTGCGATTCGTCCTTCACCTCTTCTTTTTGTTGTTCAAAGGAAAAGTTAATGGGCTTTATTTTCAGCAGTGTTAAACACATTAACTTAGAGCCTTAACATTAACTTATAGCTCATTGTACTGATTACTTTTTTTGCGGTATTGTCCACCTTTCGCTCACAGCAAAAAACAGAGTTCAGTGAAAGTTTTGTAAAGTGCTACAGTGTGTTTGAGTTTGATAGTCCACTTGGCAAACATCAGTCTCTGATAGTTGTTGAAAGTTAGGATGACTAGTCCATACCCATTGGTAGCTTTGTCACCTTCTACCTATGCCATATGGAGCTACATTTGTTTCTTTATTATTCAATCAAACAGTGTAGGTTTTGCAATCAAAAAAAGATTTGAGAGCAAAAGTATCAATATTACAATCAAAAAATGTTTTATTGCAAGTAAAAAATTATTGATTAAAAAATGCAAATCCAGAAGTTTTGTTTGCAAATCCTAAAGTTTTGTTTGCGAGTCATTTTTTTTCATTTGCAAGTCAAAAAGTTTTGTGAGTAAAAAGTTGACCCTGGTGGGCGGGGCCTAAACTGAAAGCTGTAAGACACATCTCTGTTGGCTAGTCTCAATTGGAATGACAGCTTGCAAAGCATTTTTTTTCTTCTCTCGGTTGGAGGATTGCAAACAATTTAAAGGTGCATAACGCCACCTACTGTACAAGAGTGTGCAACATCATGTCATTTAGCCTGTTTCTTAAATTCTACTCATCAGCCTAGTACACTTGCAAAGCAACATGGGAGTTCTGTAGTTCACAGAGGAGCTGTGGCAAAAACCAATACTGAAACTGAAGTTTTTCGGGCTCCGGTTTCCCAAAAAAATATGATATCCACACGAAACTGCAAAACCCGCTACCAAGTGATATAATACACATGCCAAAGCAGTAGGTGGCGATGCCCACTCAATTGTGACATTATTTTATGCATACGATACCGATTTTGTATCTTTACAGATACCATACAGATACCCCCCATTCAGTTTAATGCATAACTGATTTGAGTAAAGGCACGATAGCAAATCTGGGTATATAAACGGTTGGTTTGTGCTGTGTTCTTCAGTTGGCAGTTACACCTAGAGTAAAGCAACTGAAGACCAGCAAAATCACTGTTTGTTTTAATGTATTCTTCCAGGTGGGTAAATGTCACCTAAGCACCTCGACATTTATCAGTAGTGTACCCTTAATAGATCATTTGTTTATATAGTTTGTATTGTGCTTCGTGATATTGTTTGAGGGAACTGTAACGTAAAGTAACTGCATACGAGTGGATGCAACCGTCACTAATGCTAGCGTAGTTCCTCAGGGGTTTAAGCTGTTATTACTTTAATTTTGACAATTTAACCTGTGACAACACATTAGCTAAGGGTGTAAGGACTGTAACTGTTGGTAGCTGTTGTTGATTTTGTTTAAATATGTTGAATTATAATTTTATAGGTTATTGTTTGTCGGACGATTGAGCTAAGCTAACTGACACTAACGTCAGCTGTCACTTGTTGCCATAGCAACGGTAAACATTCACCTACGGGCTAAGTGCAGAGTGCAGAATCAAGCTTCATTGTAAATATAGTTAAGATACATTGTATTTAACACAGGATGTGGGATTTTAGCAGTTAGTAAACTTTTAGAAAAGAGCTAGTTACCGTCGCTCTGACGTCAAACAATGGAGACAGGTAATAAAATACTGCGGTTATCCTATCTACATGCAACTGCTGGCACCGGAGTCTTCCAAAAACTTGTGCGGTTGTGTGTGGCCAAGCAGCCAAATCGCATAGAATAATACATGGTTTCAGAAGTACATGTGTCCGTGTGGACTAGGCCTAATAATAGCAAGAATGTTTTATTTGAACTGGTGCATGTAATTTGCTTTTGTTTAGCCAGGGCAGAACTATTCGACGGCGTACTGGTCAGTACCGTCAATGCCCCGGGGTGTAGCAGTAATGCCGACTGTCGAGCGTTTCCAGTGGGAGAGAGGGAATCGTGGGTGTAGCCTGCTCTGTATGTATGGAGCCACGTCAAACCCACCAATAGAAACTTTTATCTCATCCATCAGCGTAGGCCCCGCCCATTAAGTGCAGTTGAACTTGCAAGCAAAACTTTAACTCGCAAACAAAGAGGAATGATCTGCAAGCAAAACTTTTTAACTCACAAGCAAAAAGGACTGAATTGCACGTTTTTACTTACAAACTTGATTTTTGATTGCAGTTCAAGAAATATGCTCTCAAAACAGTTTTATATGATTGCAACAAAGAGACACAAAAATACCTCCTTAATGCCAATCCTCAATGCCTATATGCAGTTTCACATAGATTGACCACGTCAGTGAGTAGAAAAACATGGGACAGACAGAATGACTGACTGACAGTTTCCATGATTATGTACAGCATACCATACCATGACTTTGTCATACCAAAAATTAAAAAAGGAGGGAGCCACAGCAATCGATCACATTTTAGCGATTTTTAAGCATGTTTCTGTTGTTATAGCGCCACCCAGTTGCCAATTAGAGTTAAATTTCTCCAGTCACCTTGAGGTGTCCTGTTCTACATATCTACCAAGTTTAGTAAAAATCGATATGGCGGTTAGGCCCAGATAAGAAATTACCTCTCTAGCGCCCCCATTTTGTTTGATGGGGTCAATAATGGAGGGGTCCCCTCAGATTATGTGTGGTCATATGCCTACAAAGTAGCGTGGTGATCGGTGAAACCCTTGAGATGTTATACACCTTTATGTGATGAGCCACGCCCTCCGCAATATTCATTGCCTTATAGAAGCTCAGTTTTAGTAAGTTTTCCAACTTTTGCCAAGAGGGAACTTTAGATATTGGACCCTAGATTATGTTTACTGAGTTTCATGCAGATTGGTCAAACTTCCTAGGAAGAGATCGATTTTTAAGTGTTTTTCCAAAAATTCAAGATGGCAAAAAATCTATATAACTGGAAGTTATGGGTTCTTGAGGCAAATTTGTTCCTCATGAGGAGAGGCATCTCTGTGCAAAGTTTCATGTCTCTACGTCATCCAGGGCATGAGATATGCCCATTCAAAGTTTGCAATTTCAATTGGTTGCTATAGTGCCCCCCTTTGGCCAATTGATGTAATATTGCTTCATTTACATCATCCCATGACCCTCTACCACTGTGCCAAATTTCACATGGATTGACCAAGTCAGTGAAGAGAAAAACGTGGAACAGACACACACACACACACACACACACACACACACACACACAGAGTTTTCGTCATTATATAGTAAGATAACCTTGTTAGCTAAAAGTTGTCTTATTTACACATCCAGCAGTGACACAGCAATGTCCTCATTTATTTAGATTTACACTTATGGTCACCTAGCTGAATCTAAGTCCAGTGCCTGCTCTTTTAGTTCTGTTTTTGGTCTCTAATGCCGAAAGGAAATATTTTGCTCTTGAACTGCTTACTATGTTCACTGGCTAGTCACCAGCTGTGTTTGTTTGCCATGTCATGTTGAGCAGGTACTCACTAAGGCACCAAACATGGGCCAAATGAATCCCTTGCAGAAAATCGTCCCCAAAAACTACAAGTATTACATGCTGTAATTATTAACAATAAACGTCCTCAGTGGGGATGAATGGGCTTGGGGGTAAGCCAAAGACAGAAAGTACAAAAGTAATGAAAGAAAGATTACTGTCTTGTTGGTTTTGGTCTTTTATGGAATTTGTTGACAGTTGTAAAAAAAAAAAAATCGAGAACAATACCAGCCTTATCCTGTAATGTAAAAACATTGAATTTCCCCTCAGGGGGATTAATAAAGTGAATAAACTTAAAATTAAACTCAAACTTAATATGAACAAATTACATCAAAATACAATGGATGCTTCAACAGCTTCCAATAGAAAGCTGCAGCAAAGAATCCTATGAGTATATTTCATGAATGCAGTAAGGTCATTGGATTGATTTTTTTTTTTTCTGACTGTTACGTACAATGGACTCAAGGGATCAGACAAAAGAGAGGTCAGAGAGGAGCTGCAGTCTGTCTATATCACAGAACACAGTGCCGACTTGCAGCTCTGTTCTCTACAGTAGACATCGTGCTTCAGACAGTATGAGTTTGACTGAAATTTTACAATGGAGTTTTTTAACTCAGCTCTTGGAAAAAACATCACCTTTGTGAGACCTGAATACTTCATAATAAGGGGATTTATTGGTATACCTAATATCAATTATTACTATGTCTTTCTCTTGTGTGTTTATGTTGTTGCAGTGCTGGGAAACACACTTGTGATGGTCGTCATATACTTGGATCATAATCTGAGAACTCCAAAATATGTTGCAGTTTTTAATTTAGCATTTGCAGACCTGTTTAGTAGCACTACTCTGATGCCAAAGGTTCTTGACATCTTTCTGTTTAACCATCACTACATCCCCTACAATGACTGCTTGACGTTCCTTTTTTTCTGCTACACTAGTCTTTCAATGCAGGCTCTTAATCTGATTGCACTGTCCTATGACAGACTGATAGCTATCATTTACCCACTGCACTATCAAGTGAAGGTGACCAACAGGTTCATGCTGTCTTTGATTGCCTCTTTCTGGGTATTTGTCATAATTGCAGTACTCATTGCAGTTGGCCTTCTTACAAGACTTTCCTTCTGTAAATCTGTGGTTATTACCAGCTATTTCTGTGATCATGGCCAGATGCTCCAGCTTGCGTGTAATGACTATTTCCCCAGCTATGCATTTGGTTATTTGTTAGTAGTTCTTATTCTTTGGCTTCCATTGATATTCATCTTGTTTAGTTATTCATGTATTGGCTATGCATTGTCTAAAGTGGCCACAGCTCAGGAAAGACTCAAGGCCTTTAAAACCTGCACAGGTCATCTTTCAATAGTGGCAATTTATTTTCTGCCAATATTAATCATATTTACTTTTGGTACCAAAAGGTATCCAAATGCCAGGATCATGAACCTGACTCTGACCTCTGTCTTTTCCCAAATGTTGAACCCAATCGTTTATGTTTTGCAGACACAAGAAATCAAAGAATCTGTGAAAAAAATGCTGAAAATCAGAATATAAACCCCAAATTACAGGACAGAACGTAATCATAAAGTGATCATTTGTGTATATTTTGTTCCATTATGTACATTAAAGTACAACTTATTAGAGTAAAATTAATCAAGCAATAGTCATTGTAAATAGTATTTCCTTTTTTACCCTTGCAAATATTGTAAAATGAAATTTAACTTAAATTTATTCCACAAAAAAGGACATTATAATAATTGAGCGCCAAATAAAATAACCATTTTAAAGGTAACACAGTACAGTAGTAACTACAGTCCACAGTACAACACATGTACAACACACATACAAAAAGAGTAGTTTTCTGCTCATTGGTTGAATTTGTGTTTACATCCTTGTGTTATGGAAAGATACTCTGTTTATTTTGTTATCAAAGTCTGTGTCTGCACATTTCTTTCTACTGTGTATATATGTATGTATATATATATATATATATATATATATATATATATATATATATATATATATATATATATATATATATATATGTATATATATATATATATATATATGTATATATATACAGTACAGGCCAAAAGTTTGGACACACCTTCTCATTCAATGCGTTTTCTTTATTTTCATGACTATTTACATTGTAGATTCTCACTGAAGGCATCAAAACTATGAATGAACACATGTGGAGTTATGTACTTAACAAAAAAGGTGAAATAACTGAAAACATGTTTTATATTCTAGTTTCTTCAAAATAGCCACCCTTTGCTCTGATTACTGCTTTGCACACTCTTGGCATTCTCTCCATGAGCTTCAAGAGGTAGTCACCTGAAATGGTTTCCACTTCACAGGTGTGCCTTATCAGGGTTAATTAGTGGAATTTCTTGCTTTATCAATGGGGTTGGGACCATCAGTTGTGTTGTGCAGAAGTCAGGTTAATACACAGCCGACAGCCCTATTGGACAACTGTTAAAATTCATATTATGGCAAGAACCAATCAGCTAACTAAAGAAAAATGAGTGGCCATCATTACTTTAAGAAATGAAGGTCAGTCAGTCCGGAAAATTGCAAAAACTTTAAATGTGTCCCCAAGTGGAGTCGCAAAAACCATCAAGCGCTACAACGAAACTGGCACACATGAGGACCGACCCAGGAAAGGAAGACCAAGAGTCACCTCTGCTTCTGAGGATAAGTTCATCCGAGTCACCAGCCTCAGAAATTGCAAGTTAACAGCAGCTCAGATCAGAGACCAGATGAATGCCACACAGAGTTCTAGCAGCAGACCCATCTCTAGAACAACTGTTAAGAGGAGACTGCGCCAATCAGGCCTTCATGGTCAAATAGCTGCTAGGAAACCACTGCTAAGGAGAGGCAACAAGCAGAAGAGATTTGTTTGGGCCAAGAAACACAAGGAATGGACATTAGACCAGTGGAAATCTGTGCTTTGGTCTGATGGGTCCAAATTTGAGATCTTTGGTTCCAACCGCCGTGTCTTTGTGAGACGCAGAAAAGGTGAACGGATGGATTCCACATGCCTGGTTCCCACTGTGAAGCATGGAGGAGGAGGTGTGATGGTGTGGGGGTGTTTTGCTGGTGACACTGTTGGGGATTTATTCAAAATTGAAGGCACACTGAACCAGCATGGCTACCACAGCATCCTGCAGTGACATGCCATCCCATCCAGTTTGCGTTTAGTTGGACGATCATTTATTTTTCAACAGGACAATGACCCCAAACACACCTCCAGGCTGTGTAAGGGCTATTTGACCAAGAAGGAGAGTGATGGAGTGCTGCGGCAGATGACCTGGCCTCCACAGTCACCGGACCTGAACCCAATCGAGATGGTTTGGGGTGAGCTGGACCGCAGAGTGAAGGCAAAGGGGCCAACAAGTGCTAAACACCTCTGGGAACTCCTTCAAGACTGTTGGAAAACCATTTCAGGTGACTACCTCTTGAAGCTCATGGAGAGAATGCCAAGAGTGTGCAAAGCAGTAATCAGAGCAAAGGGTGGCTATTTTGAAGAAACTAGAATATAAAACATGTTTTCAGTTATTTCACCTTTTTTTGTTAAGTACATAACTCCACGTGTTCATTCATAGTTTTGATGCCTTTAGTGAGAATCTACAATGTAATTAGTCATGAAAATAAAGAAATGCATTGAATGAGAAGGTGTGTCCAAACTTTTGGCCTGTACTGTATATATATATATATGTATATATATATGTATATATATATGTATATATATATATATATATATATATATATATGTATGTATGTATGTATATATATGTATATATGTATGTACGTATATGTGTGTATATATATATATATATATATATATATATATATATATATATATATATATATATACAGTACAGGCCAAAAGTTTGGACACACCTTCTCATTCAATGCGTTTTCTTTATTTTCTTTATTGACTATTTACATTGTAGATTCTCACTGAAGGCATCAAAACTATGAATGAACACATGTGGAGTTATGTACTTAACAAAAAAAGGTGAAATAACTGAAAACATGTTTTATATTCTAGTTTCTTCAAAATAGCCACCCTTTGCTCTGATTACTGCTTTGCACACTCTTGGCATTCTCTCGATGAGCTTCAAGAGGTAGTCACCTGAAATGGTTTCCACTTCACAGGTGTGCCTTATCAGGGTTAATTAGTGGAATTTCTTACTTTATCAATGGGGTTGGGACCATCAGTTGTGTTGTGCAGAAGTCAGGTTAATACACGGCCGACAGCCCTATTGGACAACTGTTAAAATTTATATTATGGCAAGAACCAATCAGCTAACTAAAGAAAAACGAGTGGCCATCATTACTTTAAGAAATGAAGGTCAGTCAGTCCGGAAAATTGCAAAAACTTTAAATGTGTCCCCAAGTGGAGTCGCAAAAACCATCAAGCGCTACAACGAAACTGGCACACATGAGGACCGACCCAGGAAAGGAAGACCAAGAGTCACCTCTGCTTCTGAGGATAAGTTCATCCGAGTCACCAGCCTCAGAAATTGCAAGTTAACAGCAGCTCAGATCAGAGACCAGATGAATGCCACACAGAGTTCTAGCAGCAGACCCATCTCTAGAACAACTGTTAAGAGGAGACTGCGCCAATCAGGCCTTCATGGTCAAATAGCTGCTAGGAAACCACTGCTAAGGAGAGGCAACAAGCAGAAGAGATTTGTTTGGGCCAAGAAACACAAGGAATGGACATTAGACCAGTGGAAATCTGTGCTTTGGTCTGATGAGTCCAAATTTGAGATCTTTGGTTCCAACCGCCGTGTCTTTGTGAGACGCAGAAAAGGTGAACGGATGGATTCCACATGCCTGGTTCCCACTGTGAAGCATGGAGGAGGAGGTGTGATGGTGTGGGGGTGTTTTGCTGGTGATACTGTTGGGAATTTATTTAAAATTGAAGGCACACTGAACCAGCATGGCTACCACAGCATCCTGCAGCGACATGCCATCCCATCCGGTTTGCGTTTAGTTGGACGATCATTTATTTTTCAACAGGACAATGACCCCAAACACACCTCCAGGCTGTGTAAGGGCTATTTGACCAAGAAGGAGAGTGATGGAGTGCTGCGGCAGATGACCTGGCCTCCACAGTCACCGGACCTGAACCCAATCGAGATGGTTTGGGGTGAGCTGGACCGCAGAGTGAAGGCAAAGGGGCCAACAAGTGCTAAACACCTCTGGGAACTCCTTCAAGACTGTTGAAAAACCATTTCAGGTGACTACCTCTTGAAGCTCATCGAGAGAATGCCAAGAGTGTGCAAAGCAGTAATCAGAGCAAAGGGTGGCTATTTTGAAGAAACTAGAATATAAAACATGTTTTCAGTTATTTCACCTTTTTTTGTTAAGTACATAACTCCACATGTGTTCATTCATAGTTTTGATGCCTTCAGTGAGAATCTACAATGTAAATAGTCATGAAAATAAAGAAAATGCATTGAATGAGAAGGTGTGTCCAAACTTTTGGCCTGTACTGTATATATATATATATATATATATAAAGTGTTGCTTTTATGTTTATTTGGTCCAGAATCTAAACCATAAAAGAAGGTCATTTTTTATTTTAACCTGTATTATTATTTCAGATTTATTGCATAGAGGCCAGTCTTGTTTTCTTGCCTGCATCTCTCTTCTTGATTAGTCTGCTGTGTTTTCTAACTCATCAATATACATTAAACATTTTCTAACTCATCAATATATATTAAACCTTTCTGGCCTTCTTACGGGACATACAGACTTTTCTTGAAGACCTTTGTTAAGCAGCCACAGGAATCATGGGTTCTGTGGAACTGAATGCTTTAATGTCATTTTTTTCTTTTTATTTAAATAGATGAACAGCACAAATTTGCCTAAATGTTTTTCCATGTTTATGTAGAGTGATATTTATATCAAGGATTGTGGTCATATTGAGGCTACTTAAACCAAATGTGACATTCACTGTGTTGTAGGATGTAATTACAGTATGCATTGATGCATATTATTAAATGGTTGTGTTGGAGGTGGTTGTGAAAAGACCAGGTTTTTATAAAACCTTTTTGTTGCTGCGTCCTTACCATTATCTACAGTATTTCACATAAGTGAGTACACCCCTCCCATTTTTGCAAATATTTCATTATATCTTGTCATGGGACAACACTATAGAAATGACACTTTGATAACTTAAAGTAGTCAATGTACAGCTTGTATAGTAGTATAGATTTACCCTCCTCTGAAAATTACTCAAAACACAGCCATCAACATCTAAACAGCTGGCAACATAAGTGAGTACACCCCACAGTGAACATGTCCAAATTGTGCCTAAAGTGTCAATATTTTGTGTGCCAACCATTATTATCTAGCACTGCCTTAACCCTTTTGGGCATGGAATTCACCAGAGCTCACAGGTTGCTTCAGGAATCCTCTCCCACTCCTCCATGATGACATCATGGAGCAAATGGATGTGAAGACACCTTGTGCTCCTCCACCTTCAGCTTGAGGATGGCCCACAGGTGCACAGGTGAATTTAGGGCTGGATACATACTTGGCTAGTCCATCACCTTCACCTTCCTCAGCAAGGCGGTTGTCATCTTCTAGGTGTGTTTTGGGTCATTATCATGTTGGAAAACTTGATAATGAAAACTTGCAGCCCAGTTTCTGAAGAGGGGCGATCATGCTCTGCTTGGAATTCATGTTTCTCTAAATGAACTGAGCTCCCCAGAGCCGGCAGCACTCATGCAGCCCCAGACCATAATGCTGCCACCACTATACTTGACTATAGGCAAGGGTTGTCTTGGTGCTCTTCACCAAGGTGCCACACATGCTGAAAGAGCACCAAGACAACTGTCCCTTGCCTACAGTCAAGTATAGTGGTGGCAGCATTATGGTTTGGGGCTGCATGAGTGCTGCCGAAATGTGTACCTACAGAAACAGCAAGCTCCGCGTCCATGGCGACCGCTCCACCCAAAACACCATCTCGTCAACGTGAAAAAAATATTTTTTCCAGCGGATGTCTTAGTTACAACATATTTGAGCTAACTGGAGTAATATCATGTTGTATCCGACAATGGGAGGCTTTTAACAGATGACGTCCTGATGTTAGCTTTGCTGCTGCAGCCACTGCTGCTTTCTAGACATCGTGATTTCCCATAACTGAATAAATACCACACATAGCAACACAAAACTGCTTTGCTAGCTCAGTCATGTTGTAACTAAGATATCCGCTGGAAAAAAAAAAATTCACGGACCGTTTATTGAGTTACTGAGTTACAGACACTGCTAAGAGCTAACATTAACAGCTAACGGTTAGCCCAGCTAATCTACAATAACCATGTTATTAATTACAAAACGTGCACACAGAAATAGTAACGTTTGTTCAATCATTGTGTTTATAGACTTTACAAACATCAGATTAGTCTACATGCTGATATAGTGACGTGAAATATATATATATATATATATAATGTGTGTGTATATATATATATATATATATATATGTGTGTGTATATATATATATATATATATATATATATATATGTATATATATGTGTATGTATATATATATATATATATATATACATGTATATAGCTAAACTCTGTTGGTTTTCTACCTGGATGTATTTGTAAACAACAAGGTGATTCCCTGGGGGCACTGCCGGACGTGAAAGCCATGAGCAATTGCCGAGGCCCCTGCACTTCCGTTAGTCGAAAAACTACGGGCAGTGCCTCCAGAGGTAAAGGACGAAAAAAAAAAGTTTTGTTTTTTTTTTTTACCGATGGATTTCCAGATTGCGCTAAAGGCAAATCTAGGCTTAAATGGCCAAGTCTGGCTAATGTGAGCCAGAGTTCTGTTCCATCAAAGTGGCTAAGATTAGCCTCATAACGGTAACCATGGAAACCATGGTTCTGTCTAAGCCTGATACATCGAGCTAAACTCCGGTTTCCTTTACATCAACCTGAGCCACAACTCCGTTCCATCAAGATGGTTAACCTGAATCCCAGCCTAGTAACCATGGTAATTTATGCTGCCGGGCAATCCTGGTCTGTAGCAGGATTAAGGTGAGGATTAGCTCCATCTATGATCAAAAAATGTTCAGTAGACAAGAACAGACACCTAAAAGACAGTTGTGCCAGTGCTTTTACACACTCACAACTGTCATGTAATGATAAAATAATATATAATATATAGATCATAAAATATATAACATAATTAATCAAAAAACATTAACTATTAAAAAACAAATTAAAATGTAATAAAAATAAGATAATTAACAAAAACACAACAATAAAGCCAAAATCAAACTAATAAAAACAAAACTATAATAAAATGAAACTGAAGCATTCAAAAAGATCGTATCCACCTTATTTTCAAACACGGAAGCAAATAGTGATCAACTTCTGTTTTTTTTGTGTGTGACTTCCGGTCAGCCGCTTTCCCTCATGCTTTCCCTTACCAGAGCTAACGGTGCAAGCTAATTTTTTTCAATTTTCAGTTGTTTATGTTAGTCAATCAGTTAGTTAGTTAGTTAGTCTGTGTATTTTATATAGATAACTGTGCCCACAGTTAAAAGCTGAAGATGAAAGCTGAAGTGTTTGGGGCACCATTATCTGCTCAGATTCAATTAAATGCTTCAAAACTCATTGGGGGATGCTTCACAGTGCAGATGGACATTGTTCTGAAGCATATTGCAAAAGCAACCAAAGACATTTTTAAGGCAAAGAAGTGGAATGTTCTGCAATGGCCAAGTCATATCATCTGACCTGAATCCAACTGAGCATGCGTTTCTCTTGCTGAAGCCAAAACTGAGGGCAAAACACCCAAAACACAAGCAGGAAGTGCAGACGGCTGCAGTAAAGGGCTGGCAGAGCATCACCAGGGAAGAAACCCAGCATCTGATGATGTCTATGGGTCCAACACTTCAGGCAGTCATTGACTGTAAAGGATTTGCAACCAAGTATTAAAACTGACTGTTTAATTGATGATTATGTTAGTTTGTCCAAATACTTATGAGCCCTTAAAGTCGGGGGACTGTGTGAAGAAATGGTTGTAATTCCTACACGGTTCATACTACATTTTTGAAAAAAGGCTTAAATGAAAGCTGAGAGTCTGCACTTTAAGCAGGTATTCATTGTTTCATTTAAAACCCATTGTGGTGGTGTACAGAGCCAAAATGATGACAACTGTATCATTGTCCAAATAATTATGGACCTGACTGTATACATAGCTAAACTCAACAAAGTAAACAACAAGGCGATTCCCATTTACACAGTGGTCAAGAGTGCTGGACCGGAAGTGTCGCACAAAAAAACAGGAAGCTGGCTGCGTTCTCTTTTGCCTCCGTGTTTCCGTGAAAAATAAGGTGAATATGTACACCAAACCACATGGATATGTGATTGCCCTCCCATCCCCACCCTGCTCTGTTTCCAGTTGGCTCGCAAATTCACAGCCAATTAAGGTCAACTGACAATGGCCATATAAGGAGTGCATCCAAGAGAAGGAGAGGGACACACCCAGAGAGACACAGAGACAGAGCAAGAGAGAGTAAATTAGGAAATAATGGCATGCCCCTTCATTGAGGATCCTGTTGATGAGGAGGCCCACATTGTCCCACATTGTCCTGTTGATGAGGAGGCCCACATTGTCGGAAATGTCCTAATCTACAATCAATTATGTGATAAATGCGATGATTCACATACAATAGTTTGATTTGTTTATTTCTTTATTTATTAGGATCCCCATTAGCCATCACTCTGTTGTGGGAGTAATGGCTATTCTTCCTGGGGTCCTCACACAGGACACAATTATATACATAGTAAAAACATACAGAATAACAATAACAACCTAGAATCATGTATGATAGTTACAAGGAAAAAAACTACAATATTAAATTCAATAATTAACCACAATGTGGACTACTAATTGCAATTGGAAGAAATTGTTAAAAACGGTTTTTAAAGTTTTGCAAACACACCAAATCAATACCTAGGCTAATTAAATGCATCATCTGAAATTACATAGGAATCAGTAGATAAATGTGATAAATAGTCTATCACTAATATTAATTTATACATTTGGTGAATTTCATTAGGCATACTTGAATTGTTAGATTTAATAGGTGGTCTTATCTACATATATTTTGTCCCTTTGATGCAGGATTTATAGAACATGATATTATGCTGAAATGCATAATTTTCTTTGTCATTTATGCATTTAGCCTGTCGGAAATAGTTTGCCATGCTACCTCCCTTGCTTTATTAATCGCTGCACTATTGCCTTTCTTCGTAATTATGTCCTTATAGTCCTCATACGCTTCCATAAGGAAGAAAAAGCCTCCGCTCGCTCCTTTGCTTTTTGACATTTTGCAACATGTTCGGCACTCGACTAGTGTGGGCTTTTTATTTTCCCTGGGCGCGTGCATGAGTTGAGTCTTAACAGGTGAGGCTTGAATTAGCGTCAGGTGGAGTCAGCTGATTTCACTTGACGGAACGGGATGGCGCTAGGTTGGGAGTTGGCGTTTAGTCACACTTCAAGATTACACCTTAGTCTGGATATTCTTTGCTACGTTGATGGAATACCCCCCTGTTTTTGGTCTCTGATGCCTAAGAGAAATATTTTGCTCTTGAACTGCGTACTGTATTCACTAGCTCATCGCCAGCTGTGTTTGTTTGCCATGTCATGTTGAGCAGGTACACACTAGAGCACCAAACATGGGCCAAATCAATCCATTGCAGAAAATCATCCCCAAAAACTACAAGTATTACATGCTGTAAATATTAACAATGAACGTCCATAGTGGGGATGAATGGGCTTGGAGGTAAACCAAAGACAGAAAGTGCAGAAGTAATTAAAGAAAGATTACTGTCTTGTTGGTTTTGGTCTTTTGTGGGATTTGTTGACAATCGTAAAAAAACGACAATACCAGCCTTATCCTGAAATATGAACAAATTACATTAAAATACAATGGATGCTTCAACAGCTTCCAATTGAAAGCTGCAGCAAAGAATCCTGTGAGTATATTTCATGAATGCAGTAAGGTCATTGGATTGATTGTCTTTATTTATTGATTTACTTTTTTGAGCATTTTGCCTTAAATGGACAGGACAGCCAAGTGTGAAAGGGGGAGAGAGAGAGGGGATGACATGCAGCAAAGGGCCACAGGCTGGACTTGAACCCAGACCGTTGCGGCAACAGCCTTGTACATGGGGCGCCTGCTCTATCCACTAACCCACTGACGCCCCAGGATTGATTTTGTTTTTTGTTTTTTTATCTGATTGTTACGTACAATGGACTCAAGGGATCAAACAAAAGAGAGGTCAGAGAGGAGCTCCAGTCTGTCTACATCACAGAACACAGTGCTGACGTGCAGCTCTGTTCTCTACAGTAGACATCGTGCTTCAGACAGTATGAGTTTGACTGAAATTTTACAATGGAGTTTTTCAACTCAGCTCTTGGAAAAAACATCACCTTTGTGAGACCTGAATACTTTATAATAAGGGGATTTATTGGTATACCTCATATCAATTATTACTATGTCTTTCTCTTTTTTGTTTATGTTGTTGCAGTGCTGGGAAACACACTTGTGATGGTCGTCATATACTTGGATCATAATCTGAGAACTCCAAAATATTTTGCAGTTTTTAATTTAGCATTTGCAGACCTGTTTAGTAGCACTACTTTGGTGCCAAAGGTTCTTGATATCTTTCTGTTTAACCATCATTACATCCCTTACAATGACTGCCTGACATTCCTTTTTTTCTGCTACAGTAGCCTTTCAATGCAGGCTTTTAATCTGGTTGCACTGTCCTATGACAGACTGATAGCTATCATTTACCCACTGCACTATCAAGTGAAGGTGACCAACAGGTTCATGCTGTCTTTGATTGCCTCTTTCTGGGTATTTGTCATAATTGCAGTACTCATTGCAGTTGGCCTTCTTACAAGACTTTCCATCTGTAAATCTGTGGTTATTAACAGCTATTTCTGTGACCATGGCCAGTTGCTCCAGCTTGCGTGTAATGACTATTTCCCCAACTATGCACATGGTTATTTGTTAGTAGTTCTTATTCTTTGGCTTCCATTGATATTCATCTTGTTTAGTTATTCATGTATTGGCTATGCATTGTCTAAAGTGGCCACAGCTCAGGAAAGACTCAAGGCCTTTAAAACCTGCACAGGTCATCTTTCATTAGCAGCCATCTATTTTTTCCCAGTATTAATCTCATATACTTTTGATAGTGAAAGGCATCCAAATGCCCTCATCATTAACCTGACTATGACCTCTGTCTTTTCCCAAATGTTGAACCCAATCATTTATGTTCTACAGACACAAGAAATCAAAGAATCTGCAAAAAAAATATTAAAAATTAGAAATAAATCCAGAATTACAGTAAAGAAAGTCATCATAAAGTGATCATTTGTGTATATTTTGTTCCATTATGTACATTAAAGTACAACTTGTTAGAGTAAAATTAATCAAGCAATAGTTTCTGTAAATACTAAGTACTTTTTTTTTTACCCTTGCAAATATTGTAAAATGAAATTTAACTTGAATTTATACCACAAAAAAAGGACATTATAATAATTGAGCATCAAATAAAATAACCATTTTAAAGGTAACACAATGCAGTAATAACTACAGTCCACAGTATAACACATGTACAACACACATACAATAAGAGTCGTATTTTTATTATTTAAGATTTATTTCATCGAGGCCAGTCTTTTCTTTCCTGCTTCTCTCCTGAATTAGTCCCCTGTGTTTTCTAACTCATCACTACTTGACATTAAACCTTTCTGGTCTTTTTACCGGACATACACACTTTTCTTGAAGAACTTTGTGAAGCAGCCACAGGAATCATGGGTTCTGTGAAGGTGAATGCTTTAATGTCATTTTTTTTTTTTTTTTTTTAAGGATGAACAGCACAGATTTGCCTAAATGTTTTGCCCTGTTTATGCAAAGTGATGTTTATATCAAGGACTGTGGTCATATTGAGGCTACTTGAACCAAATGTGACATTCACTGTGTTGTAGGATGTAATTTCAGAATGCACTGATGCATATTATTAAATGGTTGTGTTGGAGGTGGTTATGAAAAGACCAGGTTTTTATAAAACCTTTTTGTTGCTGTGTCTATCAGTTGTCATGTTACATATATAAAAGTATATTCTGATTTGATAAAAGATTTGGAGGAAGCAGCATATTGGTAACAGGATTGTGGTAAAAAAAATATTACTCAAGTTTTATGTAAATTGCTGAATAACTTTAGAATAACTGAGAAGGGGAGAGCAGCCTTTGACGTCAGATGAGGTTCAGACTGATAGTTGTAAAGATTAAACGTCTTTGGTGTGTCTCAATTTCTTGAGGTGTGGTTGTTGTGGTTACTTGTTTTTACTGGATTTTGGTGTTTAGAGCAAATGACCAGATAGAGTCACACATGCCCCTCTGGTAGCTTGTTTTCTTGTATATCAATTATAAAGGAAGTGTTTTTGTCTTTGCAGCCACAGTTGTGTGGAGTTTTGGCAAATGACAAGATAGCGAAGGTGAGTCATACATGCCCCTGTTGGTAGCTTGTTTTTTTGTATATCAAGCATAATAGAAATGTTTTTGTTAAGCAGAAATCTTTGCAGCCACAGTTATGTGGAGTTTTGGCTTCCTGGTGCTTGAAGATAATAAAATACCTTCTTGTGAGACAATGGAGGCTAACTAGAGTGTTTATTTATTTCGATAGAGATTAAGCACTGAAGGTCCACAGGAGACCCAGCAGGGAGGCTCTAAGTGCGATTTCTCACCTAACCTGATTAGTTTGGTAGCAACGAACTCAGGTCCATCTGCTCGGTTATCATGATTCATTTGGGCTGGTGTGAAAGGTGTAAGTCAAATTCTGATCCAAACAACCAGGGCCCCGTTTCTCAGAGCCTTCCTAGCGCTGCATGCATCGCAAGTTGTATCTTAAAGGAATACTCCGACGATTTGGGAGTTATGCCCTTTCTCTATCATTTTCATATTGAGACAACATGATCGATATCTTTTTTGTGTCTGTATGTCCAGTGGCTGGGTCTCAGAGGTTAGCATTGCGGCTTAGCTTAGCGAATACAATTGAAGTCTATCAGGGGTCAGTAGCCTACTCGGTAAAAGTGAACAAATAAATGTTACAGAAACCCTGAAGCTAGCATTTCTGCACGTGCATTTAAAACAAACATGTTTAGACATTAATTCGAAAAATGAGATTCCTTTTTAGTTATTTTAGAAGAAGTTTGATACACGGAACTATAGTGTGTTTACGCCCTGCGCAGAGGGATACACCGGTGAGCAACAGCTGCAGCTGGCTCTGGGACAGGTATGCTAGGTCACTCTGTAAAAGCAAACAAAGAGACGACACGGACGATCATGCCTCAAAAATGTATTATTGCAACTTGCAAAAACATTCAAGGCAAACCTACAGGCTAGATGAAAAGGCACTGTAAAAGTGCATTATAAAGCGATATTACTCACTCGACTGAAAGCTGTCCATCAGCTCCTGCAGGCCTCAGTCTCCTTATTGTGATATCACGATATGCAAAGAATTGCAATACAATATATTGAGTTATATTGCGATTTATTATGTTTTTTTTATTTTAGGCAAAATGGCAAAATGTGATGCAAAGCAGGCAGACTGACCAACCAACACTGTCATAAAAGCTGTCATAAATGCTGCATACACTTGAAAAACTCAACTGTTTGTATTACAGTCTACATAGTCCAACTTAACTTAATGTAAATGTGTGTTTACTTTACTATGACCTAATACAGGTATTTTGATCAATGCAACTTGTACAAAAAGCTCTGCAGCCCTTTCAGCAACGGGGGAATTTGAAAGTAAATCACTGTTAAAATAAAAAAGAAATAAAATAAAATGTGTATTCTTAAAATAAAAGTGTTGATGTGAAATTAGATTAAATAAAACATTGTCCTCAAAAATAAAATGTGGTACTGTTTGCTGCTGGCCTTAGGACTCAGTAAGTTCAGAGGTCAGAGTGCTACTTTGTGCTGTGACGATGTCTCCAGATGTCTAGAAGACTTTCTGCTGAGACACTGAGATACAAAGGTATCTTTTCGCCAGCTTGGACAGGAAAGGATACACTTGCTCATGTGCTTTCCACAAGCTTAGTGGGTCTTCTGTGAGTGCCAGTGTTGTGGCCTCCTGATATCTTTTCACCTCCTCCTCAGCTGTGGCATATAATAATTTTACTGGGGCTCCAACATCAGCACAAGTCTGACCAGAGTGCGGGGACAGAGTTTGAGGAAGACAGTGAAGGAAATGTCAGATGAAGCAGTTAGATGTAGCCAATGGATCTGGAAGCAAAGAAATAATGTCAGTTGAGGGCCAGCAGGGGGAACTACTAAGCAGGGTACATAACTCCTTGAGATCAGGTGGAGATATCCACTTCCTCTCAGGAGGAAATCCAGGTAGAGGAATGTTATTTAAGGGTGGGAGTGGCCTATTTGAATCCCTTTTGTTTGAGACAATGCTGCAAGGTAAGTGTGTTTGCTGATCCTGTAAGTTTATTTATCTCCTTTAACTTTAGCTTATATTGTAGTTATGTAGCGTGTGTGCTAGGAAAGGTAGTATCAGCACTGCTTCTACCTGGAGCTCGCATGTACGGAGCCTGGGTTTGGTTGAAGGTGGCAGTGCTGTTTGGGCTGAGAAAGCCATGTGTAAGTAAGGTAAAGGAGGTTATTGGGTTGGTGTGGGGAGCAGTGAGACCTGGCATTAGGGGAGTTTCTCTGCGATGCCAGAGATCGCTGTCTAGCCTCCTGGAGGTGTCGTGGGTCCAACTAGATGAAACACTGGTGAAAGGAGGTTCCCACCCGATGACCCCAAAGACATGTTAGTTATCACTGCTCACTGGTCTGTATAGTTAAGTCTTGCCATAACAGCTTATCATAGGGCTTAGGAGGTGATTCATTGAGTGCTGATCCTTTCTCTAGAGCATAAACTTCTTGTGTTTATTTGAATTCTCCAACTGCAGGTTCTTTGACCAAAGGAAAAATGGCAAAATGTGATGCAAAGCAGGCAGACTGACCAACCAACACTGTCATAAAAGCTGTCATAAATGCTGCATACACCTGACAAACTGAACTGTTTGTATTACAGTCTACATAGTCCAACTTAACTTAAAGTATGCAGCAAATAATATGTTGTTTCTTTTTTGGTAAAGCAAGACAGTGGTAGCTCAATATTATAGTTATTTTGTCTTTATGTTTTAAATAAATCTCTAGGATTACAATATTAGTAGAGCAGGGAAGAGTGGGTTAGATATAGAATATGTGTTTGTTTCCCTGAAGGGTTACAACCTCAGCAACCACTCTGGCATAGGTTTCCTGTCTCTCCTCTGAAGACAGGAATGGCAGGCTCTTAAACCTGGGGTCAATGATCGATTATTTTGTAGAGAGTGTCCTTCACTACTGCACTGGCATATCTCTTCATAAGATCTTGACTGACGCTTTGTTTGATGTCGCTGACCAGCACACTGTATGTCCAATGTTGTCCTGGATGTCTTGCAACAGTTGTGCGAGCAGCGGTGCTAAGATTGACAGTGTAGGACTCTTCAGACATCATAGTGGTCGCCACCTGCAACTACTTTGAGGCCTACACAATTTCTTCGGTGTTCCCAATATCCGTCTCATTCAGGGTGAAGATATCTTTGCTACTCCTTCTCACTTCAGGAGACAACAGCGCTGCACAAATGGCAGGCTGTTGCTCAAGGAACCGCTGGAAAATTTCATAACCACTGTTGCATCTTGTGCTGACGGCAGTCTTGAGCTTGTGGTTCGGGAGCTGTAACATTTCTGTTTTACCTCCAAAGTGTGTTTTGCCACCGTGCTTCTGTTGAAAAAGCTGGTTATGCACTGCAACCTCCCCATGAGCCTGGCTATTGTTGGCAGATTTAACACCCTCTGCAAAGCACATGAGTGAAACACTTCACATGCAGGTATCCCGTTGAATGACAGCACCCATGTTTGAAGCGTCGTCTGTTACAACCACAAGGTTTTTGTGAGCAATCTCCCATTCTTGTGTTGCATTTTACAGGAGCTCTGCATCGTTTGCTCTGGTGTGACTTTCGTGTACTACTCTAATTTGGAGAACAAGTGACAGCAGTTCAGGGATCTCACCGCTGTGTCGGTGAAAAAACATTGAGATGGAGTGACATACTTGAGTTTCAGTGTTTTTAGTATGTAACAAAAGCCTATGTTTTCAACGACACTGTATGGGCACAAATCTTCGCACATGAAGTAGGCAGGGCTGCCAACTTTTGAAAAAACCTTGGAGTGAGATTCAGTGGGGTAGACCACAGTTTTGTCGTTTAGGCCTACACATTAATACCTATTAATTATTACCTATTAATATCAGAGACAATTATGTTTTAATACTTAATTTTTCTTTACCAAATACAGCAGGTAACTACAAAACCTTCATTTAACATAATTATTACACGGACATAAATTTATATTAGAAAATAAATGCTGTGTAGATATTAATATAAATTTGTCTCTTGAGTTTTTCATGAATCATGTTTCTAATTTGCCTTGTTTTACATCATTTTAGTGTGGTGACTACCAAATGAACTCATAAGTGCAGTTTCAGTCACATAATTTCAATCACATAAACAAACAATGGCTAAATTCTACTAAATATGTCCACCAATGAGCATACAGTATGCTCAGTTAGCGCCCAAAATTTATGACAGTGGAATTTTTCGCCTATCTACTGCTCTGGGTTTCCGTTATCCGGTAATTACTGGACTTTGACTGGTAAAATCTGCCAAAGTCCGGTATTTTTTAACCCCTCTGGTCAAAATGTCCGGTGAAAATATTCCCTTTAAGCACAATTTGGATTGATTTAAAGTAGGCAATTTCCGCATCATTTCATTAAAAAAAACCTGAATCTTATTTTTTATGAATGTGTAGGCCATGCCTATGTGGAACGAATCTTTTCTTTTTTTATGCGGAACAAAACTTGTCACATTTGTTTCATTTACTCTGACAAAGAGTGCACCGCGCACTACAACAGCAATAGCGGGAGAGGTCGGACATGTCGAAACAAGCAAATCTTAAAGACTATTCAGAAACCAAACAGGTCTAAGGAGAAGGATGATAATGAGACTGAGATGCAATCTGAAATCACGGAGACTGCCGCAGATGATGCTGTGGCTCCCACCGAAAAGAAACAGAAATGTCGGGCATTCCGGCCCGAATGGAAAGACAAATATCCCTGGCTGAGGTGTGACATTATCGATGGATCAGAAAAAATGTTTTGCTCACACTGCAAGAAGTCGGGGAAGAAGAAAGGATTTACCAGAGGATCAACAAACATGAGAAGCTCATCTCTTGTTTGCTGGGAATTTATGATGTGCACTCCAGAACTGCACAGTGCATATTCATCAAACTGGTTGAGGTGCTCCATGAGAGGGATGTGGAGTTGTCCCACGTCATCAGCCTTGGTTCAGACGGAGCTAGTGTAATGATGGGGAAACGTGCTGGAGTTGGTGCTCTTCTGAGGAAAGAGAGTGCATTTTCCATTTTATTGACATTTCAGTAAAAAAAAAAAAAAAAGAACGGGCACTGATTCATTATCACTCCGTCTGTTCAGCGCTTCGGGAGTATGCTGAATCAGCCATCCAAACCATTATTGATAATTTTGGCAAAGAAATTACCAGTGAGCCAGCCACAGCCCCGCTCATTGATGCCACAAGTGCGCAATGAGACGCCATCGCTGTAATGACAGTGCTCCGCGGTTATTTAAACAGCAGTCATTTAAAAATATGTTATAGACTTCTAACTGTATCAAAACAAATGAAAGAAAAATTTATTGCCTACCACCACTGCTTAAATGTCTAGGTTTATTTGTAGTTCAATGGAAGTTTTGTAAAGCAATGCAGTGTGTGTTGGTTGGCTGGCTTGTTTGTTGGATTTCGATGAGCCACTTGGCTAACATCGGTCTCTAACAGTTGTTGAAAGTTTATATGGTAAACTTGTTAGCTAACAGTTGCTAATTTACACATCCAGCAGTGACAGAGCAATGTCAACATTTATTTAGATTTACACTTATGGTCACCTTGCTGAACAAAAGTCCAGTGCCTGCTCTCTTAGTTCTGTTTTTGGTCTCCAATGCCTTAGGAAATAGTTTGCCCTTGAACTGCTTACTATGTTCACTGGCTTGTTGCTAGCTGTGTTTGTTTGCCATGTCATGTTGAGCAGGTACTCACTAAGGCACCAAACATGGGCCAAATTAATCCCTTGCAGAAAATCATCCCCCAAAAAAATAATATATAAATATAAAGTATTACATGCTATAAATTATTATTAATGATTAACGTCCTCAGTGGGGATGAATGGGCTTGGGGTTAAACCAAAGACAGAAAGTGCAAAAGTAATTAAAGAAAGATTACTGCCCTTGTTGGTTTTGCTCTTTTATGGGATTTGTTGACAATAACAAAACTCTATACCAATACCAGCCTTATCCTGTAATATGAACAAACTACATGAAAATACAGTGGATGCTTCAACAGCTTCCAATAGAAAGCTGCACCAAAGAATCCTATATTATATTTCATGAATGCAGTAAGGTCATTGGATTGTTTTTTTTTTCCTGATTCTTAAGTACAATGGACTCAAGGGATCAGACAAAAGAGAGGTCAGAGAGGAGCTCCAGTCTGTCTACATCACAGAATACAGTGCTGATGTGCAGCTCTGTTCTCTACAGTAGACATTTTGCTTCAGACAGTATGAGTTTGACTGAAAGTTTACAATGGAGTTTTTCAACTCAGCTCTTGGAAAAAACATCACCTTTGTGAGATCTGAATACTTCATAATGAGGGGATTTATTGGTGTACCTAATATCAATTATTACTATGTCTTTCTCTTGTTTGTTTATGTTGTTGCAGAGCTGGGAAACACACTTGTGATGGTCGTCATATACTTGGATCATAATCTGAGAACTCCAAAATATGTTGCAGTTTTTAATTTAGCATTTGCAGTAGCACTACTTTGGTGCCAAAGGTTCTTGATATCTTTCTGTTTAACCATCACTACATCCCCTACAATGACTGCTTAACGTTCCTTTTTTTCTGCTACAGTAGCCTTTCAATGCAGACTCTTAATCTGGTTGCACTGTCCTATGACAGACTGATAGCTATTATGGACCCACTGCACTATCAAGTGAAGGTGACCAACAGGTTCATGCTGTCTTTGATTGCTTCTTTCTGGGTCTTTGTCATAATTGCTGTACTTATTGCAGTTGGTCTTCTTACAAGACTTTCCTTCTATAAATCTGTGGTTATTAACAGCTATTTCTGTGATCATCTCCAGATATTCCTGCTTGCATGTAATGACTATTTCCCCAGCTATGTCCTTGGTATGGTGTTAGTGTGTCTTATTTAGGGATGCACCGAATATTCGGTAACCAAATATATTCGGCCGAATATTGCAAAAAAACACACATTCGGTATTCGGTGGAATAAGTTAAAAGCAAGGCCGAATAATAGCAGCGTTTTGATAACGCAATCAAACGGCGTGCCGTGACGGGCGGAATAAAATGTCGGTAGTGTGGCGAGCCGTCCGTCATGGCACTCGCATTTGCGACTAAAAATAGTTTTGAGCAAGCAAAATAGGCTTAAATCATTCAGCACGCTGTGCGAGCAGCCTACAGATTTCAACCAGCAGCAGAAACAAAAGTCGAATCCCACCGATTGTGGGTTGAACGTGGGTCACAGACACAGACAGTAACGTTAATGTATTCCTGTCAAATACGGTGGCCATCGGCTACGGAGCGACGGAGAAGTCGGTTCCAATAATATCCTCTTCTTGGTGTCATGACCCATGCCCAGAAGTACCTGAACAGCCAAGCCAGCCAAACACAGGTATGTGATGTGTCAGAGGAGAAACAAGCCGTTCACGGCCCACAAACCTCACCGCACTTTAGGGACTATTCTTTACTTTTGAAGGGGAGGAGGGTGGCTGGTTGATTCTTATTTTATTTATTTATTTTATTTTGATCCCCCCTATGTTAATCACTCATTGATGCTGTTTTTGAAGTATGAATAAGTCAATAAGTAATTTATTCCATTGAAATATCATTGATGTAGCCTATAATAGAAAAGTGATTTATCTTTTCATAAATGACAAAAGGCACATCTGCCTCATTTTCGCTGTGGTATTGTGATACTACTCAGAACCATATTTTCATTGGTATTGTACAGTGGGATCCAATTTTGGTACTGTGACAACACTAATCTGGAGGGGATTCATCTGCAAAAACTAATGAAAAACTAAACAACAATATTCGGTATACGGTACTCGGTATTCGGCCAAGTGTTTAATATTATTCGGCTTTGGCTTCGGCCACAAATTTTCATTTCGGTGCATCCCTAACTGAAATGATAGTAAAAGTAATAAAAATAGGACAAGAATAACCCGATGTAATCACACACATCGTGAAAGAAGGGGATAATTGTTGTGGACCATCGTGAAGTCTGTCATGTCTGTCGGCCAAGTCACGGCACGATTTTATGACTCCACATCGTGTAATGTGACATAGTGACTTTAAGAACGGGCAGAAAAGTCGTGTAGTGTGTACCAGGCACAGGTACCCTCACTGTATAGTTGTGGGTGGTGGTCACAGAAATGGCTAATCAAATTTGAAGTGTTACCCCCCTTCGCGGAGACTTTTTTCTGCATTTTCTGCAGACAGGGTGACTATCTTCAATTACTTTCCCCTCAGCATCCTTATAAAACCCAAAATACATCCAGACTTCAGACTTTGTCCTTTTAGAAGGGGACATCTCCGGAGCACTGTCCGTGTGGGTGTCCGACGTCAAAGACAGAGTCTGGGATGAAGCTGACGGGGGAGAGTGGGATTGGGGCTGTGGCTGAGGTTGAGGCTCCGGCTAGCTGATCCGAGGGGCCAGCGGGGGGGGACTGCTGCACCCAAGTGCGTTGTAGCTTCTCACTGCTGCAGACCGTAAAGGTTTAAAGGGCAAAGCACCTGACAATGCAGACAAGCGAGGGAGGGGAGGCACTAAAAATGAGTCAGAAGCAGGTGCCCTGTTTCCTCGATCCAACACAGGAACATTGTAAGATCTGAGACGGTTGTAATGGACAACCTGGGACATGTCAGACTGGTCCAAGAGGTACTGAATCCTGTAGGTCACTCCAGAAGAATTCACATTTGATCCAAGGCACTCCAATATTTCAAAGGGGCCTTTCCAGTGAGGAGCGAGTTTTTGTTTTGATGTGGTGGGGTAATTTAACCACACAAGGTCTCCTGAAACATAGGGAGTGTGCTTGACACTCTTGTCATACTGCTGTTTCTGCTGGTTGTGAGCAGTCTCTGTGCCATGCAGCAGAACTGAAGGCTGAATGAAATTTCTGGGTTAACTGTGCAACATAGTCAGCAGGAGAACCTGGATGAACCGATGGATGAAGTTGGTGTGGCGTTTGGTAACAGTAGGTTGGTGGGCATCCTGGCTTCATGGCCATGTGTGAGGAAGAATGGGGTGAAACCTGTTGTAGAATGTGGGCTGGTGTTGTAGGCCAAAGCAGCCCGGTTGAGGCAGTCATCCCATTCTCCTGGTGTTCTGTTGAATTTTTCAATCATGCTGTCACACTGAGGATGATATGGACTGGTGCGTGTTTTCTGGATGCCCAGCAGTTCACACAGATGTTTCACCAGGTCAGATTCAAATTGGCGTCCCTGATCTGTGTGCAGCATTTCTGGAATGCCATGTCCACAAATATAGTTTTCAAAACGACATTTTGCAACTGTTTTGGAGCGCTGGTCTGGAATGGCATCAAGGTTGACATACTTGGAGAAATAATCTTGAACAACTAGCACATACCTGTTGCCACGACTTGTGACGGGAGCTCAAGTATGTCAGCTGTGACCTTTTGGAATGGCTCAGTTGTTTTCGTTGGAGCTCTGTGGTGAGGTGTTGGACTCCGTCTTGCATCACATGGAATACATTGTTTGCACCACATTTTGATGTCACGTGACATAAATGACCAGTAGCACAGTTGCTGAGCAGGTTTAAGGACTTTATTTGCGGACAGATGACCATTTACTGGATTTCCATGCAGCAACTGTAGGATAGTGTCTTTTAAGGCGTGAGGGACAACAACTTGATGTAGCACTGAATTAGTGGATGGATTGAAAACTTTATGACAAAGTAAACCATTGTGACAGGTTAGTCTACGGTACTCTTGCCAAAGTGCTTTCTCAGCAGTGGTGCATTTTTTCATGCCCCAATAGGGCGGTTTCTGACCTCTAGCTTTCCAGCTGATAATCTCTGAAAGCACAAGGTCCTGTTGCTGTTCCTCTTTAAGATCTTCTTCAGGGAGGTGAAACAGGAATGTGGAGGAGACAGAAGGTGTGGCACACTGCAAGTCTGGACCCAAAGGATGTGGTTTGGTCTAGTTAGAGGAAACTGGTTTTGGGTCAGTACTGCTGGAGCTGTGGTGATGTACCGAGCTGACAGAACAAGATGGACTCACAGGACTTGTGTCTGTCATCAGGGTGTAAATTAGCAGGAGCAGGGCAGAGGGCACTCTGCTCTGTTAGTCTGGTGTCAGCAGGGCGACGTTACATTGCATCTGCATTCAGATGGTGGTGACCATTTTTTTGAATTACAGTCCACTCAAAGGGATCAACTTCAAAGGCCCAGCGCGCAGGACGACCAGTTCTATCATTGTCATTGGGTATTTTTTCTGAGACCCAAGAGAAGTTTGTGGTCTGTGACAATAGCAAAGGGCTGGTTGTAGAGATAGTGGCGAAAATGTCGTACCCCCCAGATGATGGCCCACAGCTCTCTATTGTAGGTTGACCATTTCTTTTCTGCCTTTGTGAGAACATGGCTAACATAGGCAATTACTTTTTCCTGATGTCCCTGTCTCTGAGACAACAGAGCACCGATGGCAGAGCATGAAGCATCAGTGTAGAGTGAGAATGGCAAGGTGAAATCAGGGAATGTAACCACTGGAGGGTTTGAGAGTGTATGTTTCAGGTAAGTGAATGCATCCTGACAATGACAAGTCCATTGGAAAGGTGCATGTTTCTCAATGAGTGCATGTAGTGGGACACTGTGATGTGTAAAGATCCTGAAAAAACTTGTGGTAATATGAACAAAGTCCTAAGAATGCTCTTACTTCCATTGCAGAACATGGAGTAGACCATTCTTGAACACTCCTCACATTTCGTGGGTCTGGCTGAATGCTGTTCTTGGATACAACGTGGCCCAAAAACTGTACCTGATCTCTGGCAAAACAACATTTTGATAGGTTTAGCACGAGGCCACTGGACTGAAATCTGGAGAGGATTTCTTCCAGGTGCTGGAGATGTTCACTGAAAGAGCGGCTGTAATTGAGTACGTCGTCCAAATACATGCCATGCTGCTGCAAATATTTTATTATGTAAATATTTAAATAATTATTGCAAACATAAATTTGCACATACTTGACTTTAGAAACACTGTAAATGCATGTTTAGCAATTTACTGAAACACATAGATTAACTTAGCTTGTAAACCTTACATTGGTAACAGGATTGTGGTTAAAAAAAAAGACTCAAGTTTAATGTTAATTGCTGAATTACTTTTGAATAACTGAGAAGGGGAGAGCAGCCTTTGGTGTCAGAGGAGTTCAGACTGCTAGTAGTAGAGATCAGACAACTTTGTTGTGTCTCAATTTGTTGAGTTGTGCTTGTTGTGGTAACTGACTGACTGGATTTTTGAGTTTAGAGTAGATGACAAGACAGCTAAGATGAGTCATGCATGCCCCTCTTGGTAGTTTGTTTTCTTGTATATCAGGCATAATGGAAGTGTTTTTGTCAAGCAGAAATCTTTGCAGCCATTGTTGTGTGGAGTTTTGGCTTCCTGGTGCTCTATTGGTAATAAAATAACTTCTTGTAAGACAATGGAGACTGACTAGAGTGTTTATTTAATTTCATGAAAGAATAAGCACTGAAGGTCCCTGTGAGACCCAGCAGAGAGACTCTAAGGGTGATTTCACATCTAACCTGATTAACTCAGGTCCATTTGCCAGGTTGTCAAGATTCATTTGGGCTGGTGTGAAAGGTGTAAATCAGATCCTGATCCAAACAACCACACTGACATCTCTTGAAAAGGTGTGTCATGGTGAGCTTCTAAGTGGACTCTAGTGTGGTACATTTGCAATGTTACAGCAAACAAACAATCCACAGGATTTTATGTGATTTAAATATGATTCCAAAAGCTACACTTATAAGGTAGTTAATAAATCAAATTTGTCTTCACTATTCGACCACACAAACCTGACCCAACTGATACTTTGGACTTACTGCTGCTGAGTTCGTATAAGCGAGAGAGTGAAGGAAGAGAAGATGGAAGGTGGGCTATTGCATGCAGCGTTTCTGTGAGTTATTAATAACACACATGGAATGCAGCAGGGTGGGCCGCATCTCTTGATGCAGAGCAAACGCTTCACTGTAGTTGTCAGCTGTGGATGATTTTCTGCAATTCATCTCACCTGTTCCTTTTCCTTATTGGACAGCTAATTTAACCCTATGGGCCTGAACGACACAAAGTGCGTCCAATTTCACACCTGTTCTTCTCTATGAATTTTCTCCGCAAATGTTTGTCAAAGCAAGAAACCACTCATATCACATGAAACAGTGGAACCACAGCTTTCCAACAGGACTGCTTGTTGGTAGTCCAATGTCTTCACAAAGAAAAAAAAAATTATAAAGTTACACTAAAATTATGTATAACAGAGCTTTCATACAGCTTTACACACACACCACTCTTGGATGGATTACTTGCCAATGCTTGGTCGCGCAGAAATGCCACATATCACATGAAAGCGCAGGACCAGAGCTTTCTGATGATAGCAAACACATCATTGTGCTGTCATCCAATCACGCTATAAATACAGATCAATTGTCAACAAAATAAAAACATGACGAATTTCTTTACAATCCATTATACAGATGTTGTTATCAGTTACTTTATATAGTGAGGAATATCGTATCTTACCACGTCGTAGGCTTAGGTCATGTTTGGGACAGGTCAGTTCAGGTCAGAGCAAAGAGCAGCACGGAGCGCGGAGAAGTAAGTCAAGATCATGTTGAAAAGAAAACGTCCAGAATGTTTTTTTTACTGCAAACGAAGTGGCAAATATTATCTTGGAGGACATCATTGCACTTGATTTACCATTTGTCTATTATCTTAGATGTAAATATTGCATGTTTCTTTCAAATAAAACACATTTTTGACTTGTGAATGAATCAATGGAATTTCTTACCCTGGAAATCCAGAGTTCTCGCGAGAGCACAATTTGAATTTGGTCAGTGAGTCACTCTGGCAATCAGTAATGATGGTCATTACCCATGCCGTTGGAACCGAGCTGCACCAATCACATCGGTGTATCTGATATAGGCGGGCCAGAGGCGAGCTAAACAGATGACGACAGCGCTGCAACGAGGAAGTCCAGAATCAGTCAGTTAACATTGCAAGATGGCTACGGATGAACACCAGTTGTTTGAAATGGCTTTGGCCGCTACAATGACCGAGTTAGAGTTGGCTTTTTCTCTAAAAGAGGAACAGAATACGGCGCTCAAATCTTCCCTTTGCAAGAAGGATGTTTTTGCTGTTTTTCCAACCGGATACGGCAAGAGTCTAATCTACCAGTTAGCTCCGCTGTTAGCCAAGCTCTGGATACGTCACCCCGTGTATTGTTCTGATTGGTCGTAGCATTATCCAATTGCATGCAGTGATATTTACAAATGCATGCTTGGTGCTGCCCCTTGAGTTGGGCCATTTGCATTACTCATAGCCAGACCCTAAATCTTTCTAGATTTGGGTCTGGAATTCCAGGCTAGGAATTTCTTGCAATAATGAAACAATACTGGCAATTATGTCTGCCTGGCACAAACCACATGATTTGGACAACTGTGAAGTGACAAAATGTCCCACCATCATGGTTTTTGATGGCAAATCTGGATAGCCCAGATTGTCCTGCAAAAACCAAGATACAGCATGTGTATGTAGCCTTTATAATGACTGTGATATGAGCTTAAAAGTAAAGGCAGTAAAAATAACCCAAAAAAGGCCTAGGTAAAACGGTAAAAGGTAAACTTGTTGGCTAACAGTTGCTTATTTACACATCCAGTAATTACTGGACAACATCATCATTTATTTGGATTCATGCTTGTGGTCACCTGGCTGACTGGAAGTCCAGTGTCCCCTCTCTTAGTTCTGTTTTTGGTCTCTGATGACTGAGGGAAAGCGATTGAAGGTTACAAAGTTGTATACCTCGTTCTATTAGCACAGGCGGGGTTCTCTTCTGGACTCTTTGGGTAACACTACTCCAATCACAATCCCAACTTCACACACTGAGATCTGAATAAACGTAGCTTGCCAATCAGGACGTCCCTACTTGAATATGTGCAGACCCCACAGTATATAAGTGGGCAGCCTGCCACCATCAGACATCATACACCCTCTGCAGCCAGAGGCATAGGAGTGACAGGGCCCCTAGGTAGAGGGTTCTGCTTTCAGTCAGTAGAACTAAGGCTACAATATTGTAACCCTCATTCTGTCTCACACAGGCTCTGCCCTCTACTGGACTCTTTGGTGGCAGTGCATGGAGCGCGATGAAAGAACGCCCTGTTGCAACATAATATCAAACCAGCCACACTGATCCTTACTGGCGAGTGGTTTGTCGCCATAGCCCACCAATTTTTTTATAACCTAGGCTGCTACAGCGGAGAAGTAGGGGGCCCCAGCCATCCCAGGTAGTAAGCAAGTGAACTTGGTGGAGTTGGTCTACCTTGCAGGCCAGGGGTTGAAAGATAAGCAACAGACATCCGCACACCACTTTTCCTAGGTCACCAAAGAGCATGGAAACATGTTGGTGTATCATGCTCAGAGAGGAGTCAGGTGCAACACTGCAAAACTTACACTCAACCCTTTTCATCAGACCTGTGTCGTTTCAGCAAGCACAGACCTTGAAAAGTAACTCTATGTGTCCAGGAGATAGAACCGTATAAACAGGCAGGGTATAGACCATGCCGCTGCCACACATATGTCCTCGACATTTACCACGTACCATCAAGATTGCCAACACTGCCACACCATGTGTTGAGCATAATTGCAGTGTGAGGGTCCCTGCGTGCTTTCCTATAGACTTTGGAGATGGACTCACAAGGTCATCTCACAAGGTCTTTCTTGGATAGGGCATTACTGGCGGCACCATCATCAAAGCACACAAATGGCTGTTCAGTGCATCTGATGGGGGCCGTGCATTCGACATAAAATGCCAACGCACAGACTGGGCATAGCATTTGCATCACCACGCATTGACTTGTCACCACCTGCAAGAACCGCTTCACGAGAGGGTAGGCAAAGACCGAACCAGCAGTCATGAAAGTCTGTTCTAGCGATGAGGCCAGAACACGACAAGCTCTGATGAGGTTGTAGAAGTGCCAGCTCCATTGGTGAAGGAAGCTGCTCAGTGTGCAAATCATTGTTGCTATAGAGAACAGGACTTTTGACAGCAGCGAGCCACCTCCTTATATACTGTGTTGTCCGCACGGACTCAGGTAAGCATGTCCTAATTGGTCGGCTATGTTTATTTCAATCTCAGTTTGTGAACACATTCTCATGGTTGGAGGAATAGTATTACCCAAAGAGTCCAGTAGAAGGCAGAGCCTGTATGAGACAGAGCTGGCTGTGCAGCTGCAAGTTGCTAACTGTGTTTGTCTGCCATTTTTGTTGAGCAGGTGGTACCAGACATGGGCCAAATAAATCCAAAAAGTCCCCAACAACTACATGTATTACCCACTATTAATTGCTATTACCAGTTAACATCCTCACTTGAAATGAACAGGCTTGGGGTTGAATGCCAAATATGAATGAATGAATGAATGAATGAATGAATGAATGAATGCCTTTATTGTCATTACACATAGTGCAACATATAAAACCATTTAAAAACACACACAAATCATAGATCTACTAAAAACTACTAAGTGGGGAAGTAATGACAGAATGACTTTTGCCTTGTTGGTTTTGGTTGATTTGTTGTCAATATGAAAAATAAAGAACAATATCAGTGTGTTGTAACCGCAAGGAAGTTAAAAACACACCCCCTTGTGGTGCATTTCAGTAGTGCAGGCTGTAGATTTTGTACTTCCTGTGAAATCCACAAAAGACAGGAAGTGATGTTTTAGTTCTAGCATGACCGTATTGTTTCCATGAAGCCTGTTCAATCCACTGCTATCCCTTTGTGTACCTTCCTTTTAATGGCACCATCTGTAAGCACTGATGTTTGTTTTGGCTAATTGTAGTATGTCTGTTGCTGCATGCTATCTTTGTACCAGGAAACAAATAATTTGTTTATCCGTAAATCACCTCAAATCTAAGTGAATTTGTGTTTGTATTTTCAGTTTCACACTTTTCCATATAAAAGCCTTCCAACTACAACACTGGCCTGTTCCTTGGAGGTATTAATATGGTTAAGAGTTTAGCTGACTGTTGATCTCAACATGGGCTTACTGAGGAGGAAAACAGCACAATCAGCCTTATCCTTTAGCTACTCTTCCTGGGGTTCACACATTAATTTAGAAACATTTTCTTTCCCTACAACAATCATTGTTGCTAATACATATATATTTATGTATGTTTATCTGTGTATGTGTGTGTATATGCTTCCAATAGTTGCAGCAATGGAGAATCCTGTTAGTAGATTTCATAAATGCGATAAGTTCATTGGATTGAAATAGTTTTTTTTTTTCCGATTCCTACATGTAGTAGACTCAAGGGATCAGACTCTGACTTAGGTTGACTTAAACACAGAGGAGGACTGCAAAACAGTTTGTCAGTTCTTCATCATTAGAAGGATAGCGGGAGAGAAGAGCTCAAGTGTGTCCTCATCACAGAGCTCAGCGCTGATGTGCAGTTCGGTTCTCAATAGTAGACATGTTTCAGATAGTGTGAGTTTGACAGAAATATTACAATGAACTCTTTTAACTCAGCTCTTGGAAAAAACATCAGCTTTGTGAGACCTGCATACTTCATAATAAGGGGATTTATTGGTATACCTAATATCAATTATTACTATGTCTTTCTCTTTTTTGTTTATGTTGTTGCAGTGCTGGGAAACACACTTGTGATGGTCGTCATATACTTGGATCATAATCTGAGAACTCCAAAATATGTTGCAGTTTTTAATTTAGCATTTTCTGACCTGTTGACTAGCTCTGCATTGGTGCCAAAGCTTCTCGACATCTTTCTGTTTAACCATCGCTACATCCCCTACAATGACTGCTTGACGTTCCTTTTTTTCTGCTACACTAGTCTTTCAATGCAGGCTTTTAATCTGGTTGCACTGTCCTATGACAGACTGATAGCTATCATTTACCCACTACACTATCAAGTGAAGGTGACCAACAGGTTCATGCTGTCTTTGATTGCCTCTTTCTGGGTCTTTGTCACAATTGCAGTACTCATTTCAGCTGGCCTTCTTACAAGACTTTCCATCTGTAAGTCTGTGGTTATTAACAGCTATTTCTGTGACCATGGTCAGATATATCAGCTTGCGTGCAATGATTATTTCCCCAGCTATGTTATTGGTATGATGTTGGTATGTCTTATTCTTTGGTTTCCATTAATATTCATCTTGTTTAGTTATTCATGTATTGCCTACGCATTGTCTAAAGTGGCCACAGTTCAGGAAAGACTCAAGGCCTTTAAAACCTGCACAGCTCATCTTTCACTGGTGGCAATCTATTTTCTCCCAGTGTTAATCACACTTACTATAGGTACCAAAATACATCCAAATGCCAGGATCATTAACCTGTCTCTGACCTCCGTCTTTCCCCCAATGTTGAACCCAATCATTTATGTTCTGCAGACACAAGAAATAAAAGATTCTGTGAAGAAATTATTAAAAATCAGAAAGAAACCCTGGATTACAGTGAAAAGATAACCATAAAATGATCATTTGCATATATTTTGGGTTATTATGTACATTAAAGTACAACTTGTGAGAGTAAAATCAATCAAGCAATAGCCATTGTAAAGACTAGATCAATTTTTTAACCTCCACAATTTCAACAAGAAAATTTAACTTGAATTGATTCCACAAAAATGACATTATAATCATAGATTTCAATTAAAATAACTATGTTAAAGGTAGCACCATACATTAATAACTATAGCCTACTGTATGGCACGTGTACCACATACCTACAAGAAGAATAGTTTTCTGTTTGAGTGAGTGCATATTAGATTTTTTTTTTTTTCATTTTGATCTTTTGGTACAAAATGTGAAACATAAAGAGGCTGACTTATTATTATTAAAATACAATAGTATTATTATTATTATTAAAGATTTATTGCAAGCAGATTTTGTGATGTTTTTCTGCTTCTTTAAGGTTGTGAACATCTCATATTTCAAAAGGAACAAGACCAGTCTTGTTATCTGGCCTCCTTGTCTTTCCTTAATGAATCTACTGTGCCTTCTAACTCAACACTGCTTTACATTCAACCTCTCTGGCCATTCAGGGACATACCAATATTTTTTGAAAAACTTTATTGTGAAGCAGGCACAGCAGGCATGGATTCTGTGGAGATGAATCCTTGACTGGCAAGATGAACAGTAAAGATTTGCCCATATGTTATGTCATGTTTTTTCAGAGATGTTATCATCAAGGATTAAGATCTGGTTCAGGTTACTTAAACCAACTATGAGGCTCTGTGTGTTTTTCAGATGTAATTGCAGCATGCTTTGATGCATATTATTATGATTGTCCAGGTGGCTGTTACACCTCATTTCCACTCATGTATGTGACTGGTGTCTGTAGATCAGTGAATACAGGGATGATGCCTCTAGTGTCCAACGCAAGGACATGCATTTCTTTACGGATAGATAGAATCCGGATACAAACCACCTGTAGCCTTGGGAGAGAGGCTAATTTTGTCCGTTTTTCGCCATCCAGTAGTTTGGAATATGCACTTGGAACATTACCTGGACAAAAACAGGACCAATATTGCATGGCAACAAATAAATGAATCCGATGGTCTTTCCAGGTATGCGGCATGTTTTGTGAAATATTTAGTTAAAAAGATCACAGGCACGTCAGATATCACGGAGAATGACGCCTTGTTTCCACTTACATATATGTAGGGAGACAAGGCAACTGGAAGTCCATTCATTCATACCTTAGCCTTTGTTCTGATGGGTCTGTAAGTCAGCACCAGTAATTTAAAATAAATGAGGAACGTAATGGGAAAGCCAAGCAGCTGCATTGTCATGCCTCCACTGATAGCTGTTGGCCAGAAGCATTATGTTTCTGGGTTGTCCGTGTACCCATCCTTGGTCTGTCAGTCCACCTCCCATTCATGGAATGCTAATGGACCATGGAATATCGCACAAATGTCTTAAGGGAAATTCTTCAAATTTAATACTAATGTCCACTTGGACCTAAAAAATGATGTGATTACATTTCGGTGGTCATAGATGAAAGGTCAAGGTCGCTGTGACCTTGTCTGTCAACTTCTTGTGAACGCAATATCTCAAAAACAACTCGAGGGAATTTAACATTTGGCACAAATGTTGACTTGGATTCAACAATGATTACAAGGGACCTTGTATTTGTCTCATTCTTGTTCACGTTATCTCAAGAACATTTTAAAGGAATTTCTCCAAATTTGGCACAAACGTCCACTTTGAATAGCAGATGAACTGATTAGAAATTGGTGGTCAAAGGTAAGGGTGACTTGCATGAGTCTCATTCTCATGAATATAATATCTCAAGAAGGCCTTATGGGAGTTTCCTCAAATTTGAAACACATGGACTTAAGAATGAACTGATTAGAATTTGAAGGCGGAAGGTCAGAGGTCAAGGTTACTGTGAGAGTGTGATTAGGATATGATGGTCGGAGGTCAAAGGTCAAGGTCACTGTGACCTCATTAAACATGTTTTTGGCCATTATTCAAGAATTCATATGCTATTTATATCACAATTTCACACAAATAGGATAAAATGTTTTTATTTTATATCCAAAAGGTCAAAGATCAACTTCACTTTGACATCACAATGTTCTACAAAAACACTTTTCTAGCTATTATTTAACGCCATAATCCAGGAACAGAAGGGGAGACATTTGGTCAGATGTTGAATTGGTGACACTAATCTTTATTGTCCACCTTGAAACTGTACTAATTGCATAGATCTTCTGTGCTGCCAGGTTGAAGATGTGTCTGAAACCATCCGCATTTTAGAACTTGTAGTTTCTTTGAAGCAACATCAATGTTTGAAGCATTGTCAATTGTCATGGCTACACATGAGTCTGGATGTAAACCATAACTGCAACATGACTAGTTTGCAGAGACATGCAACTACAAGGCGGTATTTCTAGTCAACAGTCTGTAGACAGTCCAAAGAAATTCGATTTAAACACGTAAAAAAAGCGTCACAATAAACAGGAAGAAATAAAAGCATTAATAATCATCTCCATCTCAGCTTTGACAGTTATTCATTTAGCAGTGTTTTCTAAATGGGAAAAACATGAGCACATAAGCTGACTGATATGGTGATGAAATTACGCGGACGAGTCAAGGATGTCACCTAAATTTCAAAGGTTTTACTGTGTAGGGGAAATACCTCTGAGAATATTTGCACTTGTAATAAATTTTGGGGCTCCACCCTCCTAATGAGGGAAGCGACTAATCAAATTAATAACTCTGTAAATCACTTATTAATTCGACAGCATGCTTATCAATAATGAATCAATCTCAATATCTGGGTTTTGAATTCTCTATACAGTTATCTCAGCTCTTGTTGAAAAGATATATACACAGACAATGTCTTGGCAATACATGAAGATTTATTTAAGCTAAATAGGTAACAACTGAATAAATGAATGATGATGAAATGATGATTCAAAGGCGAAGCTCCTCTTGAGGCCCCGGACTGTCGCTTTGCAGCTCTCGGTCTTTCCAGCAGAATGGAACAGCTGTCTCACAGCAGAGTGGGAGCGGTTGAATTTGCAATGTCCTGCGGGTGCCCCAATGGGTTGGTTCACACTGCAGAAGGCCCTTGGGCTTGGCACGAGGACCACTGTGGCAAGTGGCTGGCAGCCGCTGGTTCCAATGAATCTGGAGCGAAGAGGTTGGTCGGCAGGTGCTGGTCTACTTTGTTCTGGTTACTCGCTTATAATAATGGTGAAAACAATATCGTTGGCCGTTCGATATTGTTGTCAAAGTTATTATTACACGCAAAAATGTTGAAAACACTGGGTATAAAAGAGAACGGGATCGACAAAATTTAAAAGTTCAAAACAACTTTGATCGTGAGCACAAAAGAGTTAAAGGGCCAGTGTGTAATATTTGGCATGGTTTATTGTCAATCTGAATCTGAATCTGAATATTCTACCCATTAATATGTTTATACAAGCGTATGATCACTATAAAATAAAATTCGTTTGGTTTTTGTAGCCTTATAATTATGCTTTTATATATATATATATATATATATATATATATATATATATATATCAAGGGCCTTGCTTTAGAGAGGTCGCCATCTTGCGCTGCCATGTATGTACGGCAGACAGAGTGGACAATCCAGCCAGCCAGAGAACGTGTTTCGCGTGTATAAATAAACCAACGAAGACAGCGGAAGGAAGGAAGAAGGAGGAAGAAACAGCAAAGAGTGTTAGTAGTTCGTCAATAGAGAGTAGTGAAAAGTTTTTTTAGTTATAAAGTTTGCGAATGGACCACACTTACCACGCAACAGGAGAGAATGAACCCGAACCGTCATCTGCGAGGAAAAGAAGACGCAACTTCACTCCTTGTGATGCACTCTCTGCGGCGCTTTTCCTCCTGGTGATATATCTCCCAACGATGGTAGCAGTAGCACCGAATCCCATTCTGTGCATTCAGCCTCTCTTATCGCCCACTCAGCATCAAACACATGGAGTTCCTCATCTGTATGCTCCGGCTCAAACAGGTATGGCTCTGGGTCTGTGTCCGCTACAAGAAACTCTTCAAAATCGCGTTCAAAGTCGTCCATTGCAGCTACTATAGTCCAGAGATATTGCTAGACTAAATAAACAGCTGAGCTCTGTTACCAACTCTGAATTGAATTTAACATTTTTATTGAGCATAAATATTTGCATACTGAAGCAGAGCATGAATAGTTTTAGCATGGCTGAAGCAAGATTGGCGTCTGGCTCTATCTCAATTTATTCATTCCCGGAAAATGATCTGCATGACAGACATTACAGGGAATGAATAGCAGACCCCCAAAACGGCAAGACCCCCAACAGCTTGAGATGCAGAGCCTGAAGCTGCCCAATTATGAGAATGGTGGAGCATCTACCATAGAATCAGCCCTGTCAGTCTATTTAAGCCTAAGAGGATAAATAGCAGCAAACTCCCTTCCCAACAATCCACCAGATACAACTGTAATGTGCAGCTGAACATTTATTGAAGCCGCATTACAGGGCATGAGCACTCATGATTTTTTGAGCTTGCAGAATTTCATTTTTGTTGAAGCGAATATATCTGACGTAAGCAGCCGAAGACCATCGGCCCAGAGACTTAAGGGAGGGCGTGGGTACGAGCAGTGCTGCAGTTGTAGCTGCCCCAATTCGGAGGGAGTGAGCAGTGTACGCCGCTGGAGACAGCCCACAACTCAAGCAGAGTTCACGCAGCCTTTCGGAAAACCAAGATCTGGTCATGGGCTTGCTGCCATCAATGGTGAAAAGCGGGTCACTTGGACCAGGAGCAGGTCGGGTTTTCAGGTAGCTCAGCATGGAGGCGAATGGACAGAAAGCAGAATTAATTTTTGCAATTACCACAGGCGTTCCTTGATTCTAATATTAAATCAGAAAAACAGAGGTCGTGCAGAGGGTTCAAAGAAAGAGACCGAGTGGTGAACTCCCCACGCCTCATGAAAAAATAAAACGCCATTAAAAGAACAGCTTCCAACATTTTGTTAACACCAGGAGTGAACAGCCCGGATCTTAACTTTGAAATCATCCTGTGCACCAAGGAGATAGTGAGAGGTAAGCGTTTATCATTGCCTGGAGGTTGCTCTTTTTTGAGGCCGTTGAGAAGCAGGCGAATGCTGGGATGCGTTAACAGGCTACAGACTGAAGGATCTTGACAACGAAGATGAAACTGAATGCCAGCTATCATGGCTTTAATGGAGAGAGGCTGCAACTTACGGGACTCAAAAGAGTGGACTATAAATGCGCAAACGAAGGGAATATTGACTGGCAAGGGTGGGCAACCAAAATGAGCACAGAAAGAAGAGAAAAACCACCAAGCAGAATCATAAGTTTTTGATGTGTTCTTTGATAGACCTTTCCTCATGTATTTGGCAGCAGAATTTAGCAGAGAGAGCAGAGGGCCTTCGCATCCTAATCTAGAATGACTTGAGAGAACGGAGGGCAGGGCAGGCCACTGGGCTTGGCGTTTGGACACAGGGTTTTGAATTTTTGAAATTTAAAACGAGAGAGAGCATCAGCTACACTGTTGTCATGACCAGGAATATAGACAGTGCGCATTAAAAAATTACCTGTCACGCATGTCCAGGTGAGGCGTCTGAGAAAACGGTTAATTGTGGGCGTCTTAGAGCGCCCTTTGTTAATCATGTTAACAGTAGCTTCATTATCACACAAGACTACAAACTGTTTCCGAGACCATTTGCTGCCCCACAATAAGGAAGCCACAACAATTGGGTACAGTTCAAATAATGCTGTTGATTTGCAGTCTGACATTAAATTGAGCATTTCCTCAGACCAAGCTGCAGAAAACCATTCCCCCTTGAAGAACCCCCCAAAACCGACAGAAGGAGCGGCATCTGTGTAGAACTTAATCGAAGCGGCTGTTTCTGATGCGTATTTATAAAAAAAAGAAATGCCGTTCCACTGATCTAAAAAGAAGGACCAAAACCGAAAGTCAGACAGGCACCCTTGATCTAATATTATCATATCCTGAAGATTTTTAACCATTTTTGACAGGTCAAGCAATCGGGACACAAACGCACGCCACTGAGGGATAATTCTCATAGCAAAATTAAGATGGCCCAACAGAGAGAGAAGATCCCTTTTTGAAACTGAAGCAGCTGAGGAGAATGATTTTAAAATATCCCTAATGCGACACAATTTCTCTTCAGGGAGAGCGGCTTGCATTAGTACACTGTCTAACATGATACCTAAAAACTCGATGTGCATACTGGGACCGACTTCTTTGGATAGGGGCACTCTGAGAGAAGAAAAAACATTTCTGACAGTTGATATGCAACGAGCTGGGGGTGAAGACGGAAAATCAACCACTAGGAAATCGTCTAGGAGATGCAGGACAAATGGTAATTTATAGATATTATACAAAATCCAGCATAAAGCCTCCGATAGTGTGTCAAATATGCGAGGTCTGCTTTGGCATCCGAAGGTTAATTTAACTGCAAAATAAAACTTGGAGCGCCACTTGACGCCAAAAAGATGCCACTGGGAGGGATGGAGCGGCATCACTTTAAAAGCATCAGTAATGTCAGCTTTCCCTAGCCAAGCACCTTGCCCTGCAGATTTAATCATTTGAATCGCGTTGTCAACCGTAACATAGAACAGAGAAAATGGAGCAAGAGGAATAAGGCTATTAATACTCAGAACAGGACCATTATGAGGAGCGGACAAATCTATGATCAGACGTTTTTTCCCCGAGTATTTGCGAGTAGCTACACCTATGGGGCTGACCCTGAACGGACTAAAAGGAGGTTTGGAAAATGGACCTATCATGAACCCTTTCTTAATCTCCTTCTCGAGTAGCTCATCTACAGCCTTCGGCTCCTTAAACGCTGATTGCAGATTTTTACACACATGAGAAGTCTTAGGAAGCCAACAAAGGCCGGCTAAAAACCCCTGAACAAGTCCAGTTATTAGATAATTGACAAAAGATCTGATAGGATGATTTCTGAGAGCCTTAAAGAGAGCCGAAACATTCACAGGCGTGGAGGGATGAGCTTGAGCAGAATTTATTTCTCTGATTTTGCAGGACGCACCCGTCTTGGGCACACAGATCTCGGGTGGCTGTCCATGCACAAGCTGCAATTATGCAAATATTTACAATTGCGGTAAGTACAGACATTTACATTAAAATTGATACATATAGGAGTATTATTGCCAGGTAAATAAGGCACCTGAGTTTTGCATGCAGCAGGACCCGTAGCTTGGAGCCGAGGAGTATTGGCCTGAAATGCAGTCTTAGGACAAAGAGTGGGGCTGTGGCTAAATGATTCGCAGATAGAGCATGATAAGGCTTGATGTCCGGTGAAGTGTCTGCTTATTAAAGCTACAACCCCTGGCAAAAATTATGGAATCACCAGTCTTGGAGGATGTTCATTCAGTTGTTTAATTTTGTAGAAAAAAGCAGATCACAGACATGACACAAAACTAAAGTCATTTCAAATGGCAACTTTCTGGCTTTAAGAAACACTAAAAGAAATCAAGAAAAAAATTGTGGTAGTCAGTAACAGTTACTTTCTTAGACTGAGGAAAAAATTATGGAATCACCCTGTGAATTTTCTTTACCAAAACTAACACCTGTATCAGATTAGATCTGCTCGTTAGTCTGCAGTTAAAAAGGAGTGATCACACCTTGGAGAGCTGTTGCACCAAGTGGATTGACATGAATCATGGCTCCAACACGAGAGATGTCAATTGAAACAAAGGAGAGGATTATCAAACTCCTTAAAGAGGGTAAATCATCACGCAATGTTGCAAAAGATGTTGGTTGTTCACAGTCAGCTGTGTCTAAAATCTGGACCAAGTACAAACAACATGGGAAGGTTGTTAAAGGCAAGCATACTGGTAGACGGAGGAAGACATCAAAGCGTCAAGACAGAAAACTTAAAGCAATATGTCTTGAAAACAGAAAATGCACAGCAAAACAAATGAGGAACAAATGGGAGGAAACTGGAGTCAACATCTGTGACCGAACTATAAGAAATCGCCTAAAGGAAATGGGATTTACATACAGAAAAGCTAAACAAAAGCCATCATTAACACCTAAACAGAAAAAAACAAGGTTACAATGGGCTAAGGAAAAGCAATCGTGGACTGCGGATGACTGGATGAAAGTCATATTCAGTGATGAATCGCGAATCTGCATTGGGCAAGGTGATGATGCTGGAACTTTTGTTGGTGCCGTTCCAATGAGATTTATGAAGACGACTGCCTGAAGAAAACATGCAAATTTCCACAGTCATTGATGATATGGGGCTGCATGTCAGGTAAAGGCACTGGGGAGATGGCTGTCATTACATCTTCAATAAATGCACAAGTTTACGTTGACATTTTGGACACTTTTCTTATCCCATCAATTGAAAGGATGTTTGGGGATGATGAAATCATTTTTCAAGATGATAATGCATCTTGCCATAGAGCAAAAACTGTGAAAACATTCCTTGAAGAAAGACACATAAGGTCAATGTCATGGCCTGCAAATAGTCCGGATCTCAATCCAATTGAAAATCTTTGGTGGAAGTTGAAGAAAATGGTCCATGACAAGGCTCCAACCTGCAAAGCTGATCTGGCAACAGCAATCAGAGAAAGTTGGAGCCAGATTGATGAAGAGTACTGTTTGTCACTCATTAAGTCCATGCCTCAGAGACTGCAAGCTGTTATAAAAGCCAGAGGTGGTGCAACAAAGTACTAGTGGTGTGTTGAAGTGTTCTTTTGTTTGTTTGTTTTTCATGATTCTATAATTTTTTTCCTTGGAATTGAGTGATTCCATAATTTTTTCCCTCTGCTTGGTCTAAAAAAGTAACTGTTACTGACTACCGCAATTTTTTTTCTTGATTTCTTTTAGTGTTTCTTAAAGCCAGAAAGTTGCCATTTGAAATGACTTTAGTTTTGTGTCATGTCTGTGATCTGCTTTTTTTCTACAAAATTAAACAACTGAATGAACATCCTCCAAGACTGGTGATTCCATCATTTTTGCCAGGGGTTGTAGATCTACAACTGACCAGTCTATCCGTTGATTAAATTTCTGGATGTACATAGCGGATTTAGATGAAAAACTTTTGAGGTACTCGTAGAAAGAGTCCCTCCATATGACATTGCCAAATCAGAGATAATAGCAAGGTACGTGTCCAGCTCTTGTCTGCGTTCAGGAAAGACCTCACAAATAGTGTCTCTAAAGACACCAAAAGCCACATTGAACTCAGCTAGTGTCAGTGATTTTGACAATCTAGGGTCATTATCCTTTTAAAAAGACAGAGAAGTCGCCGCAGTCCACCATCCGTTTATCTGATGTGTCAGAAGCACAAATCAAAATCTTGACCAGATTAACCTCCTGCCCTAATAAAACAGCAAGCATAGAGCAATCAGATTAAAATGCGAATATGGCAATAAAAAATAAAAAAAATAAATAAAAAGGAAATCAAGACTGAGCTGCATACCTGCGATAATCTGGTTCCTGAGAGCATCAGGAATAGCCCCAGCTGGGGACAGAAACGGCACACCTGTAGTTGGCGCAGGAACTGCAGTTCCCAGAGTCCTCCGGGGCAAGGACAGGGGCTCGGCCGATGACGTTGAGGGTTCCCCGCATGGAGGGAAAGCGGAAGTGGAGCCTGCTGCGGTGGATTCAAGCACAACAAGACAATTATTCACGCTGATTAAGGAGGAATTAATAGTGGACAGAGCCGACAACAGTTCATCATTCAGGTGAACAAACACCTGAGTGGAAGACAATTTCCCCTTCTTCAGGGGAGTGTAAGTAGACTTCGCTGCATATTTTTTGGCAGGGGCTTTCCCCTTCTTGCTTTTCGTGGCGGGGCCCTCTGGCTCTGGATCTTCAATTGCACCAGGAACGTGCTCTACAAGAAACTCGAACATTTCTTCATGACTGAGCCCGCATGGAGCAGAGACGCCGCCGGCATACAGAGTCTTGAGGATCCGGATCGTGGGCCAGTCTCTCAGTTGCTTGAGAACCAGGTGAGAGCTGCGACGAGGAGCTGCGGGAAGGGCTCCCTGATCCCCAGAAGGAGAAGGCGCTTCGTTGTCGGTGTCTGACTCGGATGAGATGGAGGACATGATGGCAAGGATCAGAGGCCCCAGTAACATCAAGATGAAAAACTTCATAGGCAGCACACAGCAGCGGCGGCTGCAGCTAGCGCAGCAGACACAGCAGGATCAGCAGCAGAGGAGCAGAACACACAGAATCAGCAGCAGAAACAGCAGCACACAGCAGCGGCAGCAGCAGCAGCAGCAGCAGCAAGAGCGGCAAAGAATGATCAGGTAAGCACAGGGGGTTTAAATAGCCCGCCCTATCAGCTGAGGAGAGCATGTGGCTGATCAGCTGATCAGTTGAGTTGGTGCTCCGCAGGCTTCGCATCATTTCTGCAACTTATCAATGTTTTGTTTTAACAGGGTTAAAGCAAAGTATCATTCAGATAAAAACATGATTATGCACGTGTACAAGTCAGGACATGGCAAATGGCCAACAAAGAGGAACAAAAAGAATAATCTCACTTCCAACATACATTTCAATTTTATCACACAGAAGCATTTGGTCAGAGAGGGGATGGGGGAAGTATCCTAGGGCTATTGTGATGGCAAGTATGGTGTCGGGGGTCAACCATGCATGGTTGATGGGTGGACTAGGGACCTGGCTAGATGAGGCAGTCTCCTTGAGCATGTCATCAACCGGAGTTAGATCAATCGTTTGAGCGCCTTTATATTGTACCTGAGTTACTGTGTCTGGATCTAACTCCAAGTTGTGTTGGCTGAAGAACTTGAATACCTCTATCTAGCTCTCGTACTGATCGGGGTTCAGATGGTAAAGAGGTAAGTCCTCTATATGTAAAATGGCATTCTCTGGTACAGTGATCCACAGCATCTGGCCGGGCAGTGCGATGTGGGTAGTGGTGTCATGTTGGTTGTATGTTAGAACAGCAGTGCTACCTGGAGTGTTGACTAGCCAGCAGCCTCCTACAATCTCAGCCTGAGTGTTGGTGACCTGAGATCGGGATGTTACCGTTGTTGGGCACTGGGCATCTGGTGCCATAGACTTGAGGCCACATACCCCATCTGTGCTATCGCGGATAAACGGCCTACTGGGACATAGGTAATGGATATATTTGGTCAGGGTGCACATGCGCAAAATTGGGCTAGGTATAGGTCCGGGCTATTGTCATGGTAAGAGACGACTGGAGGGGTCTGCACTTTAACGTGCACATCACCCTGCCAGAATCCAACATTTACTACATCCTTTAGCTGATAGATGTTTTCGGAGGCCACGATTGGCAGATTGATAATAAAAGCCAATTCTCTGTCTTTAGGATTGACGTAGATTGGGACCCCATTACCTAAAGTGTAGGCCAAATGGGCTTGAAGGGGAGTGACCGGACCTCAAGTAGCTGCAGTTAGGAGACTCTGTACCAGAGAAAGAGGGACGAGATATGGAGGAATCCTACCTATAGCTAAGCTGTCCACAGAGGATCCAATATCTCGCAGCATGTCAAACATCAACATCAATGTGCTAACGAGTTGCGTATGAGCATAATCAACTTGCAAAACAGAGAGGAGAGAATCAACCACACAGAGTGTTTTGTTTAATGTCTCACTGTGGGTGTTTACCACTACAACGGTGCCTCGCACTGTCTGTCCTATGGTTTGAAGTTGGCTTTGTTGTTGGTTAATTAATTTGTGCTTTGTACGGCCCTGTCTAGCTCTCCTCATGACAGCCAGTCTCCTGGTATCTCCTCCACTTTCTTGAGACTGTGTTAGGAGCCACAGAATGTATGGATTTGCCATCCTGGAAGAGCCGGACTACATGTGTAACCTGATTGGGCTGCAGGTACCGCCTCAAGCTACCACTAGTGACAGGGACACAAGCAGAGCACAAAACTAGAGAAGAACCAGTCAGGAAGAATATGCAACTGTCTGTGGCCACCACATGTAAAACCATTCCCTTTCTGGGGGTTGCCTTGCTTTTGCCTCTCCATTGCACCTGTTGTCACTTTCATTTGCACCAAAGGAGATAAAATTAATTCACAATCACTTGTGCTTTCTAAATTGATGGATTCATATCCCTAAATTTTTCTGACTTGATGTTAAACTGTGACAATTAAGTGTTCCCTTAATTGTTTTTAAGCAGTACATATATATGAATGGTCAGAACAAGGTCTGAACCATAAACATGCACGCACTGCCAGTCATCAGATACCCAGCTGGAATTATAAGCTGGCCAAAGGAGGAGATAGAAGCCACAGATATCAAGACAAGAAAGCTCCTTACCATGCATGGAGGGCTCCACCCCAAGTCCAGCACCCTGAGGCTATACACTAAGCAGAAAGAGGGAGGCCGAGGACTAGTAAGGATCAGAGCCACTATCCAGGATGAAACATGCAAAGTCCAGGAATACATCAAGAAGATGGCCCCAAAGGATGAGCTGCTCAGTGAATGCCTCAGACAACAGAAACCTAATGAGACCAAAGAGGTGGAGGAGCAAACAACATGGAGGACAGGCCCCTACATGGTGCATACCACCGTCAGATAGAGGAAGTGGCTGATATCAGAAAGACCTACCAGTGTCTGGAGAATGCTGGACTGACAGACAGCACAGAGGCACTAATCATTGCAGCACAAGAACAGGCCCTAAGCACCACGGCCATAGAGGCCAGAGTCTACCACAGCAGATCAGACCCAAGGTGCAAGCTGTGCAAAGATGCCCCTGAGACAGTGCAAGCAGGATCAGCGCACATGGAGAGGCACAACCAACTGGCTGGGATAGTCCACAGGACCATCTGTACCCAGTATGAACTTGAAGTACCTAAATTCCAATCGGACACACCACCAAAGGTGGTTGAGAACAACAGGGCTAAGATCCTGTGGGACATCAACTTCCAGACTGACAAAAAGCTGCTGGCTAACCAACCAGACATAGTGGTGGTTGACAATCACCAGAAGAGGGTAGTTGTAGTAGATGTGGCGATACCAGCCGACAGCAACATCAGAAAGAAGGAACACGAAATGGTGGAGAACTATCAAGGGTTGAAAGAACAGCGGGAACAAATGTGGAATGTCAAACTTGACTTGGTCCCCATGGTAGCAGGAGCACTCGGGGCAGTGACCCCCAAACTGGGAGAGCGGCTCCGGCAGATTCCAGGAACAACATCTGAAGCCTCAGTACAGAAGTCTGCAGTCCTATGAACAACGAAGATAATGCGCAGAACCCTCAAACTCCCAGGCCTCTGTTAGAGGACCCGAGCTTGAGGATGATACAGTCTTCGTCATAATTGCTGTACGCATTGCAGCTGGCCTTCTCACAAGACTTTCCATCTGTAAGTCTGTGGTTATTAAGAGCTATTTCAGGAATATACTTCTCCAGAGCAACAATAAGAGCTTCTGTCTTATTTGTATTTCATTGAAGGCAGTTATCAGTTATTCAAGTCTTAATAGCACCCACACTTTGATTTAAAATAGACAATTGGTTAGTCTCATCAGGTTTAACAAAGTAATATAAGTCAATGTCATCAACATAAAAATGATAAGAAATGCTGCCAAAATGTCTAATAATCTGTGCTAAAGGCAGTAAAGGAATGGGGATGTCCCAATTAAGTTTTTTTTTTTTTGCCCTCGATCTGGATCAGAGTCATTTAATATTGAGTATCTGCTGATACGGAGTCCCAATCCAATACTTCAACAATACAATTCGGAGTCTAACTTAGCTTGATAACCTTTGGATGAACTCACTTCAGTCTGCAGGAGGCATGCAAGACACGGGAACTTGGCTTGGGTCTTTAGGTGTTAAAGCATTTATTTCGCCTACAAAAAGCCTCAACTGTACATCCACTGCACTGCTACATTTAACTTCATACTCTCTGCTCCGGTTACTGCAGTCTCACTGTCACTACCACTGGCACACAACACATACTTGTTCTCTCCCATGCATGTGGACAAGCCCTTGCTCTTGCTACTCACACAATGTGACACCAAAATGAGGCACCGAAATCTGTGTTATTATTTGGTCCAGTAGGTACTGGTTGTACAGGAACCGGTGTCATGTTAGCTCCTGGTTTTGCTACCCAGCCCTTTTCATGTTTACTCCTCTTAGTTTGTTCGTCAGAAGTCAGTGTCAACAGGTTTAGCCCAAACGAACTAAACTACAAGTGTGACAACACCCTAAGATGGAGGTCCTTGAGTTACCATGGCCTGTAGTGAAAGTCCTGCTAGAGGTAAAACTTAATGCAACAATAGGTAATGTTTTTTTTTTCAAACTAAAATGACAGCTTCAACATCACTTAGAAGATACACTGACTTGTGATAGGGAGAATGGAGCCTCTTTCATTTCCAGTGTTGGTTGTTGCACTATGTAACTTTGGTGAGAGTGTAGAATCTCCTGGAAAATATGTGTAATGCTTCACGGCACTATGTCACACACCACCAGCTAGCTACAGAATGATTGTTCAGGTTTATCTTTCTTATTGCAACCTATACTGCTGATGCTCTATAATCTTCAGGTTAACAGGTGTGTCTGCAACCCAATCGCCAGAAAAATCTTGACATTGTATCATTCTGCTAACCACAGATACTTATATTTGCACGTTATTATGTAGCAGATACACTGAAACTTTCATTTCAACAACACTGTGGTCAACATGTTGTTAGGTTTAGGCACAAAAACCATGTGGTTATGGTGAAGAAAAGATCATGTTTTGGCTTTTAACACCCAGTTTGGGGGACTAAATTCCAGCAGGAAACACAGCAATGTCTAAGAATTTTTTTTTTTTTTTTTAAATTATATATTCCTGCCGGAAAAATCACCAACAGGTTGATACAAAACAGTCACATGGGGCCTAAAATGCTAATGGAAACACAGCAATGACTTGCAAAAACACCAACCAGTTCTGCTGTTTGTTAGTCTGGAACAGTGCCGTCCAGCTTGGCAGAAGTCTAACCTTCGTGACACACCATCCACTACCCCTACAGTTCCTGATGACAAAGTCAGCTCATATACTACGTCACTTTAGAATGTTCATATGATCTGTATGAATTGCACAAATTAAACATACTTCTGGTTAGCAGAAATGTATGATTTCAACATTTGCTTCTTGTGACAGGTCTGGTATCTAAATACAAGATGAGTAGTTTGGATGAGTAAATCAGTGTATTGAACTGAAAAGGGTTTGTCTGATACTGAGTGGATTATAAACAATAGACACAAGGGATTGGGCAGTGACCTTAATTGAGATGAAGTCAGATGATGACTGATTAGCCACTCCTGTCAGAACATTTAAAGCTCTACAGAGATTCATCAGCACAAAAAAATCAGCAGAACACAGCACTGACACTGAAGAGGACATTTATCTACATCAGTCACTGCACTGTGGACTGGAAAAGCTTGAGTTTTACAATGAACTTATTCAACTCAGCTTTTGGGAAAAACATCAGTTTTGTGCGTCCTGCATATTTTGTAATAAGTGGTTTTTCTGGCATCCCAAATATCAAGTATTACTATGTCTTTCTCTTTTTTGTTTATGTTGTTTCAGTGCTGGGAAACACAGTTGTGATGACTGTAATCTACTTGGATCATAATCTGAGAACTCCAAAATATATTGTTGTTTTTAATTTAGCATTTGCAGACCTGTTTGGTAGCTCTGCGTTGGTGCCAAAGCTTCTCGACATCTTTCTGTTTAACCATCACTACATTCCCTACAATGACTGCTTAACGTTCTTTTTTTTCTGCTACTCTAGCCTTTCAGTGCAGGCTTTTAATCTGATTGCACTGTCCTATGACAGACTGATAGCTATCATGGACCCACTGCACTATCAAGTGAAGGTGACCAACAGGTTCATGCTGTCTTTGATTGCCTCTTTCTGGATCTTTGTCATAATTGCAGTACTCATTGCAGCTGGCTTCCTGACAAGACTTTCCATCTGTAAATCTGTGGTTATTAACAGCTATTTCTGTGATCATGGCCAAATATACCGGCTGGCCTGCAATGACTATACACCCAGCTTTGTTATTAGTATTTTGTTACCAGTTCTTATTATTTGGTTTCCTCTGGTATTCATCTTGTTTACTTACATATACATTGCCTATGCATTGTCTAAAGTGGCCACAGTTCAAGAAAGACTCAAGGCCTTTAAAACCTGCACAGCTCATATTTCATTAGTGGCAGTCTATTTTCTGCCGGTATTAATCACATTTACCTTGATGGAAAAAATACATCCAAACGCGAGGATCATTAACCTGTCTCTGACATCCGTCTTTCCTCCCATGTTGAACCCAATCATTTATGTTCTGCAGACACAAGAAATCAAAGAATCTGTGAAAAGGTTATTAAAAATCAGATTCCAGTCAAAAATTGTTATTCCCAAAGTAACCACAATGTGAGTGTTTGTTGATCAAATAATTCATTTTTGAACAAAACTATAACATACTTCTTCTACAGTGTATGAATTGTTGTATCGTCATAGTGTTGTTTCTGCTTGTGTGAGAACTGCAGAAACAAGTAAAGCAATGGATAATGTGTGTCTTATTCATTCTACAAGGTTTACAGAAACCCAGCATACCAAATATATAAAGTTTTAGGGAAATTACAAAGAACATATAATCTAAAAATTCTCTTTTTTGTGCTGGCAGTTTGTGAAAAACAATTTTAAAAAAGCATTTGAATTACTATTACAGGGGTATAAAATTATGGAAGAAGCGTATGCTGAAGATGTTCTTGAGAGTCACAGCCTAAATTACTAAATGAGATCAGATGTGAAGATTGGTGTGAAATCAAAACCTCACACAGATGGTTGTATTTCTAAATAAATAATCAAGCAAACAAGTAATTGTAATCAAGCAGTTTATGTCCCTTTACAGGAGCATACAGTCTACTATGTATATGGAAGTTTATTTTTAACACATTTTCATATCTTGATGAAAAATCAAAACCTTATGAAGAAGCTAAATTGTGTATTCTCAAATTAACATAAATTATTTAATTGTAATCAAATGTTGTGATGTTTCTCAGCATCATAATTGAGCATTCATGCTGCATCTAGACACTAAATTTGCATTTATTTTGTGACTAGGAGATCTGTCAGCAGTCTGTACATTCACATCATGGATAACTCAAAGCTACAGTTCAAAGATGAAGAAGGAAAGCCCTCTAGTTTTCTTATTGGCTCCTTTTTACTACATGAAACTTTACCAAACCTTTTTAGATTGAAGCATGTTATCCCAATGTTTTTAATTTGTCTGTGAGGTTCTGTCATTTTAGTATGTAATTTTGACATGACTTGTATTTTGGTTGCTTATGGTTATAGAGAGAAACATTTCCATACACTAAGACTAGGTTTCCCCATCAATTTCAAGTTCAAGTTTGTCATTTCAAGCATAACAAATATACCTGAATGATTGTTCAGAGATATTTATTCATTTTCTCCTCAGAATAACTCGATAGAAAACAATACATTTACACCAGTAATAACATGGTTTTGGAGAATGTCCTCCTCCAAAATACAACCACATAGGTAATTTTTACAAACAGAAATTCTGATCCGTACTCATGTGATAACCTGCAGTGGCTGTCGTAATTACTATAGGAACAATGGAGGAAGTCAGGTGACATAGTATAAGGAGTGACAAATCAATCAATCAACATTTATTTCTATAGCCCTTTACAAAACCCAAAGGTACCCAAAGTGCTTAACAACAGTGTCAAATAACAATGAAAGTACATGAAGTACCAAAAAAAAAAACAAAAAAAACCAAAAAACAATAAGACAATACAGAAAAGAAAAACAATGGAAAGTGCGACAGACCTACAGGGTATAAAAAGCCTTTCAACATAGATAAAATACAGACAAAGTCTGCTTAAGTTGAAAGGGGGGGTGATGGACGGGTAATTTCATCCATGAGACCAGTGCATGGACATATTATTTTAAGCCAAAGCATGATTTCTTTTTTTTTTTTCTAAAAATTATGCTTTGGCCAAGGAGTTTTGGCGATGGTCATATACAAGCTATTTGGTTGTCCAGCAGTAGGGACACTAATTTAGGAAGTGTTCCTGTGGGTCATATATAGAGGGTAGGAACATACAAACTATGTGGTTTTATGGGTTAGAGAACTTGTTTTTTTGCCACTTTGTGCTTGTGAACACAACATTGTCATATCGCCTTTAAGTTTAAATGGCAAGCTTTACTTATCCCACAGTTACTGTGCAGAGCAACACGATCATTTAATTATGAGTCGTATTTCTGGGCACTTCATAAATGTAAGTCCAATATTCCTTCACTTTTAGCTTCTTTTTTTTTTTTTTTTGGTGTCTAGAACTCCCAAGGGCCTCTGGCTGCTAGATGCTCCACTATGTTCTCCAGCTAGTTGCTAACTGTGTCTGCTGTTTTGTGTTGAGCAGATGGTGTGCAGTGTTTGTTTTTTTGTTTTTTGTTTTGTAATGAAAACAGCTGTCTGCTGTGGCCAAAAACAATGCTATGAGAGCAGTAAGAGTGAAACAAAATAGTAGAGTTGTGGGGAGGAGAGCTGCAGATACAGGTGATGATTCCTTTTACAGGGCTTGAAGTTCTCCGGCACGGTGCTGGATTTCCGGCGCAGGAATATTCGAAGCGCAGCGCCCAGCAGCGGAGGCAGTTTTCAATCGGCGCCCATGTTAACCTATCTGACTGACTGTCCACACAGGCTGCTGAGCAAAGCAGAGCGCCCATGGAGGCTCGCGCACTGCAGTGCTTCAGTTCGGCGTCTGGTCTATTTTTCACGCGAGCTGCGAGCGCTTCTGTTAAGCTGGATAGAGTGGATCGTACCAAACAGGAAGTCAGACACAGAAAAGACGAGAGAATCCGGCCAATTTTCAAAATAAAATAAATTCTAAAAATAAAAGCCTGTTTAATTATGATGTTGCTTGTCCGTCTATAAATATTTGTTCAGTTTGGTCTAGACACGAGAGAGATGAAAACACATACACACACACACACACACACACAGAGGAAGAGAGAGAGAGAGAGAGAAATGGCTACAGGTTGGGGGCTGCAATTCAAAGAGATAGAAGATACTCCTTGATGTCAAAGGTCGTGAGTTCAAGCCTCAACTGATGTAAAATGTACATTTTAATGCAGACGTTTTTGTTGTCTTCCTATTCTGCCTCTTGTTGCTCAGAATTGCCTAAAATTGCCTGGCCCCAACCAGATTAATTCATTTAGATGTCAAATGTTCAAAATTTTATCCGGGGGGGGGGGGGGGGGGTCATGCCCCTGGACCCCCCTAGCGCAGAAGCCCATGCCCCCCCCACCCCCAATGCCCTCTAAAAAAATTTCAGGCAGAGGATTTTTTCTTGCTTCAAACCCTGCTGTTAAGTTAATCACTGTGAGTGACCCATTTTCACATTGTCAATGATGGAAATGTATAAATGAATATAAATAAATACATGTATACATGTAAATGTGACCTAGTTGACTAGTTACTCACTGAACTACAGTCTTATACAATGGATGCTCTATAGATTTGTGCCTAGTAAACTGGAGTCAGTTGATTGGATTGAACTGGGCTTGTCTGATGACGTGGCTTACACACAATAGACACAGGGGAACAGACATTAACCTTATTTGACAGAAATGCTAAGGAGGACTGCTCCTCCTCGTAGCCACTCCTGTTCAAACAGATAAAGCTTGACTCACCTCAGTTACCAGAGAGAGAGAGGGAGAGAGAGAGAGAGAGAGAGAGAGAGAGAGAGAGAGGAGCTCATTTCCATACACATAAAACAACACAGTATTGATGCTGAGGCAAAGAAGAGGGCACTGCATTGTGGACAGTTTTATTATGGAGTTATTTAACTCAGCTCTTGGGAAAAACATCACTTTTGTGCATCCTGCATATTTCATAATAAGTGGCATCCCAAAAATGAAACATTACTGTGTCTTTCTCTTTTTTGTTTATGTTGTTTCAGTGCTGGGAAACACAGTTGTGATGGCGGTAATATACTTGGATCATAATCTGAGAACTCCAAAATATGTTGCAGTTTTTAATTTGGCTTTTGTGGACCTGTTTGGTAACACTGCTTTGGTGCCAAAGGTTCTTGATATCTTTCTGTTTAACCATCACTACATCCCTTACAATGACTGCTTGACGTTCCTTTTTTTCTGCTACACCTGCCTTTCGATGCAGTCATTTAATCTGGTTGCACTGTCCTATGACAGACTGATAGCTATCATTTACCCACTGCACTATCAAGTGAAGGTGACTCACAGGTTCATGCTGTCTTTGATTGCCTCTTTCTGGGTCTTTGTCATAATTGCAGTACTCATTGCAGTTGGCCTCCTGACAAGACTTTCCATCTGTAAGTCTGTGGTTATAAACAGCTATTTCTGTGACCATGGCCAGCTATACCGGCTTTCGTGCAATGACCATTTTCCCAATTATGTTGTCAGTTGTTTGTACCCTGTTCTGATATTTTGGCTTCCACTTCTTTTTATCTTGTTAAGTTACCTGTATATTGGCTGTACTTTGGCTAAAGTGGCCACGGTTCAAGAAGGACTGAAGGCCTTTAAAACTTGCATCGCTCATCTCTTATTGGTGGCAATATATTTCATTCCAATGTTAATCACATTTACCCTGATGGAAAAAATACATCCAAATGACAGGATCATAAACCTGTCTCTAACCTCCATCTTTCCTCCCATGTTGAATCCAATCATTTATGTTCTGCAGACACAGGAAATCAAGGCATCTGTGAAGAGGTTATTAAAAATGAAATGGAAATCAAAAACAACAGTAAACAAAATAATGATAATGTGACTCCTTATTGATGCTATATACCATCTCTTTTGGTGTTTTATTTGATGTAAATGGTAGAATTCTCACTTCTAACACACAAATGTCGGTCAATTGAGTATAAATTAAAAAAACGATTGCATTATCATAACATTTCTACAAATCAAGTAGATCATTCTTAACACATATTGCAATTTAAAAACACCCTACAGAAATAACTATAAAGCTGTCTTTAAGTGTATGAACCCACTAACATAAAACTGTAGTTTATTCCGGTGTGATGAGAGCTGCAAACAAGAAGTGATTTCAAAAAAAAAACTGATGGTGCAGTCATAAGAATGTTAAAAGACACCCAACAAATATACTGAAATAATATATTAGTAGTTTTCAAAGGAATACACAAGACTCTGTGTCATCTACAAATTGTTCAAAAGTAGAAGAAAGATGATAAAATGTAGAAATATTGTCTTTTTCTTTTCTATGTGTGCTTGTAGTAATTTAAAAAATAAATGTCTGATTTGCTTTTTGTGGATTTTTTTTTCTTAATTTCTGAAATTAGTTATTAAAAAAAGCAGCTTAAACTGGAAATGTTCTCTACAAAGCAACAGAATCTTGCGAATAAAGTCTATAGCAAAAGATACACCTTAAAAGGAAATGTACAGTACAGGCCAAAAGTTTGGACACACCTTCTCATTCAATGCGTTTTCTTTATTTTCATGACTATTTACATTGTAGATTCTCACTGAAGGCATCAAAACTATGAATGAACACGTGGAGTTATGTACTTAACAAAAAAAGGTGAAATAACTGAAAACATGTTTTATATTCTAGTTTCTTCAAAATAGCCACCTTTTGCTCTGATTACTGCTTTGCACACTCTTGGCATTCTCTCGATGAGCTTCAAGAGGTAGTCACCTGAAATGGTTTCCACTTCACAGGTGTGCCTTATCATGGTTAATTAGTGGAATTTCTTGCTTTATCAATGGGGTTGGGACCATCAGTTGTGTTGTGCAGAAGTCAGGTTAATACACAGCCGACAGCCCTATTGGACAACTGTTAAAATTCATATTATGGCAAGAACCAATCAGCTAACTAAAGAAAAACGAGTGGCCATCATTACTTTAAGAAATGAAGGTCAGTCAGTCCGGAAAATTGCAAAAACGTTAAATGTGTCCCCAAGTGGAGTCGCAAAAACCATCAAGCGCTACAACGAAACTGGCACACATGAGGACCGACCCAGGAAAGGAAGACCAAGAGTCACCTCTGCTTCTGAGGATAAGTTCATCCGAGTCACCAGCCTCAGAAATCGCAAGTTAACAGCAGCTCAGATCAGAGACCAGATGAATGCCACACAGAGTTCTAGCAGCAGACCCATCTCTAGAACAACTGTTAAGAGGAGACTGCGTGAATCAGGCCTTCATGGTCAAATAGCTGCTAGGAAACCACTGCTAAGGAGAGGCAACAAGCAGAAGAGATTTGTTTGGGCCAAGAAACACAAGGAATGGACATTAGATCAGTGGAAATCTGTGCTTTGGTCTGATGAGTCCAAATTTGAGATCTTTGGTTCCAACCGCCGTGTCTTTGTGAGACGCAGAAAAGGTGAACGGATGGATTCCACATGCCTGGTTCCCACTGTGAAGCATGGAGGAGGAGGTGTGATGGTGTGGGGGTGTTTTGCTGGTGACACTGTTGGGGATTTATTCAAAATTGAAGGCACACTGAACCAGCATGGCTACCACAGCATCCTGCAGCGACATGCCATCCCATCCGGTTTGCGTTTAGTTGGACGATCATTTATTTTTCAACAGGACAATGACCCCAAACACACCTCCAGGCTGTGTAAGGGCTATTTGACCAAGAAGGAGAGTGATGGAGTGCTGCGGCAGATGACCTGGCCTCCACAGTCACTGGACCTGAACCCAATCGAGATGGTTTGGGGTGAGCTGGACCGCAGAGTGAAGGCAAAGGGGCCAACAAGTGCTAAACACCTCTGGGATCTCCTTCAAGCCTGTTGGAAAACCATTTCAGGTGACTACCTCTTGAAGCTCATGGAGAGAATGCCAAGAGTGTGCAAAGCAGTAATCAGAGCAAAGGGTGGCTATTTTGAAGAAACTAGAATATAAAACATGTTTTCAGTTATTTCACCTTTTTTTGTTAAGTACATAACTCCACGTGTTCATTCATAGTTTTGATGCCTTCAGTGAGAATCTACAATGTAAATAGTCATGAAAATAAAGAAAATGCATTGAATGAGAAGGTGTGTCCAAACTTTTGGCCTGTACTGTATGTTTGTCTTCTTTAAGTCAAATACCGGGCAAACAAGTTGTCATGACCAAATAGTTTGTTTCTCTACACGTTACCTTGTTGGAATATCGAGCCTACTGTGTATCTGAACATTTATTTTGTATTCATTTACATATCTTTGGTGAAAACTCAGAACCAAATAAAAAAGCTGAATTTTACACTTTGCTTGAGAAGTTAGTCAGCTGACTTTGTGTCTTGCTGCTGGTGCTAACTTGTTTACCAGGAGCCTTCAGGTTGGTCCTCTGCCGTGATGAGAGGGAAATCCTGTTTTTCTGCTTTGAGCAGGCCACATGTGTTGATTAGAGAGCCATAGTGGAGGAGAGAGTCTTTTTTCCGAGTTCTGGCAGCAGGGAATTGAGAAGAAGCGGAGGAAGGGCAGGCAGATCATCCTGCAGCTGTGATCCTCATTTGGGGAGAGTCCAAATAGTTTAGTTCATTTGGCCGTACTTTGTCAGAAGAACAAAGGGGACTTGAGCTGCCATTTTGAGTGTGCTGAACTTACAGGAAATGCTTTTACATGTCCAGTTTAATGTTACACAAATGAACAAATCATTTGTGGAGTCCATTGATCCCAACATTAAGATGTGGACTCCTCCATCTACTTGTGTTATAAAACCAGATGCTTTTATAATAGTTATCGTTCTTGGTGTGGACGGCCCTTAAGAGTATAAAGCCATGCTAGCGGCTTTGTGAGGCTGTACTGAAGTATGATGCTTTGAGCTACAGTAAGGTCCAAAAGTCTGAGACTAATAGCAAACAAGATACTTGTAATTTACATTTGTTTCATATGTAACACTGTATTATACTCAAGTTCATATATATACACTGAACAAAAATATAAATACAACACTTTTGTTTTTGCTCCCATTTTTCGTGAGCTGGACTCAAAGATCTAAAACTTTTTCTACATACACAAAAGACCATTTCTCACAAATATTGTTCACGAATCTGTCTAAATCTGTGTTAGTGAGCACTTCTCCTTTGCCGAGATAATCCATCCCACCTCACAGGTGTGGCATATCAAGATGCTGATTAGGCAGCATGAATATTGCACAGGTGTGCCTTAGGCTGGCCACAATAAAAGGCCACTCTAAAATGTGCAGTTTTGCTTTATTGGGGGGGTCTGGGGGGGTCAGAAAACCAGTCAGTATCTGGTGTGACCACCATTTGCCTCACACAGTGCAACACATCTCCTTCGCATAGAGTTGATCAGGTTGTTGATTGTGTCCTGTGGAATGCTGGTCCACTCCTCTTCAATGGCTGTGTGAAGTTGCTGGATACTGGCAGGAACTGGAACACGCTGTCGTATACACCGATCCAGAGCATCCCAAACATGCTCATTGGGTGACATGTCTGGTGAGTATGCTGGCCATGCAAGAACTGGGATGTTTTCAGCTTCCAGGAATTGTGTACAGATCCTTGCAACATGGGGCCGTGCATTATCATGCTGCAACATGAGGTGATGGTCGTGGATGAATGGCACAACAATGGGCCTCAGGATCTCGTCACGGTATCTCTGTGCATTCAAAATGCCATCAATAAAATGCACCTGTGTTCGTTGTCCATAACATACGCCTGCCCATACCATAACCCCACGGCCACCATGGGCCACTCGATCCACAACGCTGACATCAGCAAACCGCTCACCCACATGACGCCACACACGCTGTCTGCCATCTACCCTGAAAAGTGAAAACAGGGATTCATCCGTGAAGAGAACACCTCTCCAACATGCCAGACGCCATCGAATGTGAGCATTTGCCCACTCAAGTCGGTTACGACGACGAACTGCAGTCAGGTCGAGACCCTGATGAGGACGACGAGCATGCAGATGAGCTTCCCTGAGACGGTTTCTGACAGTTTGTACAGAAATTCTTTGGTTATGCAAACCGATTGTCGCAGCAGCTGTCCGGGTGGCTGGTCTCAGACGATCTTGGAGGTGAACATGCTGGATGTGGAGGTCCTGGGCTGGTGTGTTTACACGTGGTCTGCGGTTGTGAGGCCAGTTGGATGTACTGCCAAATTGTCTGAAACGCCTTTGGAGACGGCTTATGGTAGAGAAATGAACATTAAATTCACGGGCAACAGCTCTGGTGGACATTCCTGCAGTCAGCATGCCAGTTGCACGCTCCCTCAAAACTTGCGACATCTGTGGCATTGTGTTGTGTGATAAAACTGAACATTTTAGAGTGGCCTTTTATTGTGGCCAGCCTAAGGCACACCTGTGCAATAATCATGCTGTCTAATCAGCATCTTGATATGCCACACCTGTGAGGTGGGATGGATTATCTCGGCAAAGGAGAAGTGCTCACTAACACAGATTTAGACAGATTTGTGAACAATATTCGAGGGAAATGGTCTTTTGTGTATATAGAATATGTTTTAGATCTTTGAGTCCAGCTCACGAGAAATGGGAGCAAAAACAAAAGTGTTGCATTTATATTTTTGTTCAGTGTATATATATATATATATATACATACAGTACAGGCCAAAAGTTTGGACACACCTTCTCATTCAATGCGTTTTCTTTATTTTCATGACTATTTACATTGTAGATTCTCACTGAAGGCATCAAAACTATGAATGAACACATGTGGAGTTATGTACTTAACAAAAAAAGGTGAAATAACTGAAAACATGTTTTATATTCTAGTTTCTTCAAAATAGCCACCCTTTGCTCTGATTACTGCTTTGCACACTCTTGGCATTCTCTCCATGAGCTTCAAGAGGTAGTCACCTGAAATGGTTTCCACTTCACAGGTGTGCCTTATCAGGGTTAATTAGTAGAATTTCTTGCTTTATCAATGGGGTTGGGACCATCAGTTGTGTTGTGCAGAAGTCAGGTTAATACACAGCCGACAGCCCTATTGGACAACTGTTAAAATTCATATTATGGCAAGAACCAATCAGCTAACTAAAGAAAAATGAGTGGCCATCATTACTTTAAGAAATGAAGGTCAGTCAGTCCGGAAAATTGCAAAAACTTTAAATGTGTCCCCAAGTGGAGTCGCAAAAACCATCAAACCATCATGTCTTTGTGAGACACAGAAAAGGTGAACGGATGGATTCCACATGCCTGGTTCCCACTGTGAAGCATGGAGGAGGAGGTGTGATGGTGTGGGGGTGTTTTGCTGGTGACACTGTTGGGGATTTATTCAAAATTGAAGGCACACTGAACCAGCATGGCTACCACAGCATCCTGCAGCGACATGCCATCCCATCCGGTTTGCGTTTAGTTGGACGATCATTTATTTTTCAACAGGACAATGACCCCAAACACACCTCCAGGCTGTGTAAGGGCTATTTGACCAAGAAGGAGAGTGATGGAGTGCTGCGGCAGATGACCTGGCCTCCACAGTCACCGGACCTGAACCCAATCGAGATGGTTTGGGGTGAGCTGGACCGCAGAGTGAAGGCAAAGGGGCCAACAAGTGCTAAACACCTCTGGGAACTCCTTCAAGACTGTTGGAAAACCATTTCAGGTGACTACCTCTTGAAGCTCATGGAGAGAATGCCAAGAGTGTGCAAAGCAGTAATCAGAGCAAAGGGTGGCTATTTTGAAGAAACTAGAATATAAAACATGTTTTCAGTTATTTCACCTTTTTTTGTTAAGTACATAACTCCACGTGTTCATTCATAGTTTTGATGCCTTCAGTGAGAATCTACAATGTAAATAATCATGAAAATAAAGAAAACGCATTGAATGAGAAGGTGTGTCCAAACTTTTGGCCTGTACTGTATATATATATGTATTAGGGCATTAACAGAAAAGTCGATTTGTCAAGGTGTGGACGTCAGTGGCACAAGTCGACACCCCTCGGGAGGAGTCGACAAGTTGTGTGTTTTTTCCCTCTCTCTCTCTCTGTGCTTATGCTGATACTTTATCCTTGACTAAGTGAACATACTCGGGCGTACTATAAGCAGAGCAGACTCCGCGAGGAATGTCTGCAGTCATTCGGGCTTTCATAGTCGAGCGCACTTCCACGTTGTAGTTTCCTGTAAAAACACACATCACGCGTGGAGATACTTCACTTTCCTCCGCCGTGTCAATGTGATGACGTCATCAAATGACTTGTCGACTCGACTTCGACTTTATTGACAGATAAGTCGACCTGAAAAAAATCAAAGTCGTTAATGCCCTAATATGTATATAGTTGTGCTCATAAATTTACATACCCTGGCAGAATTTGTGATTTCTTGGCCATTTTTCAGAGAATATGAATGATAACACAAAAACTTTTCTTTCACTCATGGTTAGTGGTTGGGTGAAGCCATTTATTATCAAACAACTGTGTTTAATCTTTTTAAATCATAATGACAACAGAAACTACCCAGATGAACCTGATCAAATGTTTACATACCCTGGAGATTTTGGCCTGATAACATGCACACAAGTTGACACAAACGGGTTTGAATGGCTACTAAAGGTAACGATCCAGAGTCAGAGTCAGAGTCCTGAACATAGGACTTTCACATTAGAATGTCCGTTTTGCCTTAGCTGAGGCTTGAACTCTCAACTTCTGAGACTGAGGTCCGTCTTCTGTCTCACTGAGCTAATTGGCAAGTGACAGTTCATGTGTGGCTTCACAAATTGACTAAGCCAAGCATCAGGGTGCCAGACAGTAGCCATCCATGCCATGGAAGTGAAAGTTCCAAAGCTGTAGCACATATGGTTGATTTGTTATAAATTTTCAAAGTTTTGAAATTTAGAGGCTTGCTGTAGCGCCACCATCAGGACTATTGTCTTGTGTTTCCAGTTGTGGACATCTGGCATGGGACTGGACCTTTATAAAAAGTTTGGGTAGATTTCTCAAATGGAAATGTTGCACAAGCTGAGGCTTGAACTCACAATCTTCAACACTAAGAACCATCCTCTATCTCACTGAGCTAATTGGCAAACAGAAATGTCACATGTAGCTTCACAAATGGACTAAGACAGTCACCTGTGTGCAAGACAGCAGCTGTTAGTGTGTAAAGGCAGATTTCAAACGGCTGTCAAAAATTCAGTTATTAAGACAAAAATCCGAAAATACACAAATTGCATCTAGACAGCATGGAGATGTTGGTAATTTGTTTTTAACAATGATTTATTGGCTCCATAAGTGAAAAACTGATGTTTAAAAATGCCATTTTTGCATTGACTCCAATTGTTCACATGAGAGCGAAATTCAAAATGCTGTTAAAAAAAAAAATCAGTTTTTGAGATAAAATTCTGATATTTTTCAAACATCATCTACCATGACTCCAAAATTTTGTCATTTTTTTTAATGAACACTGAAAATGTATTTAGCAAGAATTTGCAAGTATATGTTTACAATACAGTTTACAGTCAAACATTTTGATGCACTGTAGGCTCAATTTTTGATAAATCAAAAATCTGTGTGGATCGTTTGTATAGGACAGTCTGGAGATGCTCTGTAGCAAGTTTAATGTCAATTGAGCAAAAATTGTGGGAGGAAATAGGTTTAATAAATTTTAAAGTTTTTGAAAAAAACAGAGTGATGGACTTCATAATTTGCAATAGGTTTAAATGTACAAACGTTTCTTCAGTATTGGGGCTACATTTTGGTGAAAGTTGCAAATCTGTAGCACGTATGGTTGATTTGTTGTGAATTTTCAAAATTTTGAACTTTAGACGCTTGCTGTAGCGCCACCATCAGGACTATTGGCCTGTTTTTGCAGCTGATGTAATCTGGCATGGGACTGGACCTTTGTGCAAAGTTTGGTGATTTTTCGCGCATGGGAAGTATGATTTCCTCGGAAGAAGAAGAAGAAGAAAGAAGAGGAAGAAGAAGAACATGCAGGATATAACAATAGGGTCCTGGCAGGTTAGGCTGCCCGGCCCCTAATAAGAAGGAAAATGGGTGATCCACAGTATGGAAAGCTTTATAAAAATCAAGAAATACAATGATTGCTGGTGATTCCACATACTCTGAATAGTCTATAACTAGTATTATATGATTACATATATGTCAGTTGGTCATGAAGCCTGTTTGTGTTGCGTTTATAATCTCTCCAAGACTTCTTTTTAATCATCTAGCAAATACAAGCGCAAATAACTTATAGTCCACATTTAGAAGTGTAATCGGCCTCCAGGTTTCTATTGAGAGAGAATCTTTGTTTGGTTTAGGTATCAAACTAATTACTCCTTGTTTTATTGTAGTTGACATTTCTTTCTTATCAATACATTCTCTATACATACTCATGAGTGGAGCTTCAATAATGAATAAATAATCATTTCCAACTTTCATATGTTTCAAGGCTTCTGAAAATTCACCATTTGAAATAGGTTGCTCACAATTAGATTTAAACTGTTCAGAAATGGTGGGGATGTATTCTTTAATGCTATTCAGGAATTCTGCACAATATGTTAGATCATACTCTTGCTATTGCTACTCTTACTATAGTGAGCTTACTATATAAATTCCTCACGGAATGAAAGTAGTGGAACCTCATAAGGTTTTGAGCACCAAAACAAAAACACAGTCTTGTGTGTTATTCTAGTGAACTAGTTATTTTACTTCACTTAAACCAACCTGTAATCATGTGTTGATCCTTAACGAAAACAGAACTTAAGGTAAGGCCACAGAGTCAGATGGTACTTATGCGGTGTCTTTGATTGTGTCTGTGGCAACTTTTTCTCCATCGATGATTGCATCAGGACCGTGCTAGGTAGTCTTCTTCCCCTCTTTGCACGCTTTGTCAACAAGTGGCCAGAGTTTTTTCCGACACTGTCTCTCCCAGTATGTCAGATCCTCCGCGAGTCGGAGTTTCTTCTCTTTCATCACTGTGGCATTCATTGAGGCTCTCCAAATCTTCTGTCTGAAGGTGGGCATGGTGAACTGACTTATCACAGGGAAGCCAAGCTTATTTTTTTCATCTAGAGTAATTTGAGCTAAGATCTCGAAGACTTGCTTCCTTGCATCCTCTGCGGTTTCGTTGATGGTTTTGGGAAGGTTGAACAGCTTCAGGTTCCAGCGCCAACTGTAACATTCTGTTTCTTCAATCTTCAGCTCTTGCTCAGAGATCCGCCACTTCACAGCATACATCTTGTCTTCATCTGATGATCCATCCCTTCTACATTTTCTTTAATATTCACACTGTCCGCCGTGTTTTTATTTATTTTTTGTTAGAGGGAGGTAAATCTGCATGCCAGCTCCTGGATGGCTTTCAGTATGTCTGAATTGTACACATTCTCCTACTTAGGCATGTTGACGATCAGTTGGCAAGCTAGTGAGCAACAGGCTTGTTAGCTAGCAGTAATCCAGGCTTATATCGCTGCATTTCTTCTGAGAAATAATTACTTTGTGCTAGATTCACATCATGATCACGCATTCCTTTCAAACATCAGTCCTTATACTTATATATTGTAGTCCAAATCTATTGTTTTATCAACTGGTACTCAAAACTTTCTGAAGCCAACAACCTGCACTGCTGCTAAAGCATATGGTGTCTGAAGACATAATTACCCTGAAATGCATGATAGACTAGCTGTGAAATGAACTAAGAAGCTGCAGCGTACATCAGAACAAAAATACAATAAATATACTGAACCAATATAGAACCAACACCGGTTACTGCCAAAAAAAACCCAAAAACTAAAACATTTAGGTCCATAAGCGATTGTGAAGAGATGGCTGTGCGTTGGACGGCTAACGTCGGATTTCCACTGGATGCGTGTCCGTTGCGGAACGGCAGCGCTGGTTATCCGCTGCATGCTCCGCCGTCCGTCAATACCCACGGACTGCGTTTGCTGTGTGGAGCAGTGCAGCTCCGCCGGAAGACATCTCAGTGCACTGCCATGATTAATATCTCCTCGTCCATGGTGTTAACGGGGTGAAATGACGTCTGAAAACCACTGACCTGTTGACTTCAGGCCTGCCTCTGCCCATTATGTAGTTTTCAAGGTGTAGTGCAGGGAAATATGATCCACCGTGAACACTGTGTATTTTATTTTGAAAATTAACCGGATGTTTTATTGTGTTTCTGTGCATGACTTCCTGCCCCGCATTATCTGCTCTGTGCTGAATTGCTGCGTTGTGCTCCGGCATCCGGCAAAAACAGAAGTCCTGCGTATCTGTTGCGGAGGGCTCCGGAGTGCCGGAACTGAGACAGACCCTTAACGCAGCACAGGCGCAGCCGGTGGAAACACGCACATTGACTAGAATTGAATCCTATCGGCTCCGCTGCCGTGCCGGAGCGGAGACGCAACCAACACGCATCTGGTGGAAATAGGCCGTTATGCCTCCCTGTCGGCCATAATTCCCGATAGCGAACATCCTGTCACACATTAGTCCTAACTTAACTGGACTTGATGTGAAACTCAGAGCGTATGAGTTGTCTGGACATGGTTCTAAACACTGGAGGTGGCTGAGCCAGTGTCTTGCAGCTAATGGTGCTAACTCCATAAATAGCACTACACAACAGTGCAACAGAGGTAACGGTTTTAAAGGGGAACTAAACCCCCCTCTCTGGGCATTACTCTGCCCACAGCTTAATTTAAAAAAATTCAGAAAAGATAGACGGAGCTGAGGGAGGGAGGGGAGGTGGGGGGACAGGCGAGCGGCTGAGGAAGGGGGCGGAGTGAAGATTGCCCCTCGCTGCGAGGAGAGGAGAGAGGGCTTTTCATTGTGCCGATGGTGGCTTGGAAACCCGCCCCTAACTGTGTCACACGGGCAGAAGGGAAGGCGGCCGGAGCTCAGCTGGTCCCCTTCTCCACACTTTGACTCATTTTATCCTACTTGGTTCTATTTCTCCCTCTCCGGGAGCCTGGGCTCACCGCACAGCAGCCCACCGCATCCATCCACCCCTCCCTCCCTCGCGGCCCCGCACATATACCCCCGAGGCTCGGCTCTCTCTCACAGCGCAGCGGCCCTCCACATCCCTCCCTCGCCACCCCGCACATATACTCCCGAGCCTCGGCGCCTCTCCTTGACCAACTAACCTAAATACTATAAAGACACTACTAACTGTAAACCTACACTAAAATACACTATGCCAACAATACAATTCGACAAATTACTAGCTATTCTCTCTGCTCTGATCCAACCTACTCGCTATCAGTTTGATAACTGCGGACAGAATGGTTTTATAGTAAGGGGAGGAGTAAAGGGAGAAGGGCAGGCTTTAGCGTGGGTGGTTAGTGACGTCTTTCGCCTCGAAAAAGAGTCATTCGCCTACAATGTAATGTAATGTAAATTCAAATGTAGTAACCAGGTTTCAAGCTGTAGAGGGCACTCCATAGCACATTTTTAAAATAAAATGTAGATTTTCAACAGTTTGCACTAAACTGTCAAGATTTTGAGCAGGATCAGTCAGTAACACTACTATACAACCAGAAACAATGATTATCAGCTGAAAAAAATGATTTTAGGGTTTAGTTACTCTTTAAGGGGGGAAACTGGAGTCTGGGCACTATGACGATGCTGTCCATATATTAACGGTAACTGCCATATGAGTGCAGTGCAAAGTGGTGGGGATGAGCTAGCCAGTGTGAGATACACACGCACACAACGGACCAGCTTACCACTACATACCACAGAAAAGCTCGCACTACAACACACACACACACACACACACACACACACACACACAGGGAGCATGACTATGTTTTTTGCTCAGGATGCTATTACTCCACTATATCTTTACATAGCAAATGGTGCTTTAGTGGTACAGTAATGCTCTGAATGTCAGAACCTTTAAGGCCTTAACTACTCTGGTCAAGCAGTGATGATGGATATAATCTTTAAGATTTTAAATCCCCGCTTTAAGCTTTCTGGTTTGAAGGTGCTAAAAAGGGACTTAAATAAAGGGACCTAAATACTATAGCATTTTACCACAAACTTAAAGGTCTATTTATTTTTTTATCCTTTTTTGTAGTCAATCATTGATTATGCTTTATAATTTCTGCCGTTCGCTGTAATATTGTTCTGTTTTAAATTGTGCCATAAACTGAAAATTCAGTATCCTGGTGACAACAGATGATTGCATCAGCACACCAATGACATAAACCTCCAGGCAGTTACACACCGAATGACCATGTGATGCAGCCAAGTGCATTTCTACTCTCTTGTAATAAAAGTTACAAATGTCAGGTCTCTCACAGTACAGCTTACAGTAGGCCTACAGCACTGCACACTTGATGTCTGAGGTGAGGTTGATTTAAAAAATGCCTACCAAACAACTGAGTCATCAGTCTTTATATATACTGTTATTTTCTCTCTGTACATCTAGGGAAACAGATACTCAAAATGACCCCAGCAGAGAAAGCTGCCACCATATCTAATGCCACATTTGTTCGTCCTGCAAAATTCTATCTCAGTGGGTTTTCTAACGTCCCTCATGTGAAGTATTTCTATGTTTTCTTGTGTTTTGTTTATATAATGACTGTTCTTGGGAATAGCCTCCTCCTCTCAGTTATCTACCTGGTGAAGACTCTTCATACTCCTAAATACATGATTGTGTTTAACCTGGCTTTGACAGATTTGTGTGGGAGCACTGCTCTCATCCCAAAACTCTTAGACATGTTTTTGTTTGACAGGAGATACATTGTCTATGAGGCCTGCTTAAGTTATATGTTCTTTGTTTTATTCTTTGGAAGTATGCAGTCGTGGACACTTGTCACAATGGCATATGACAGATTTATAGCAATTTGTTTCCCTTTAAGGTACCATAGTTTTGTGACTAAACCGGCTATTGCTGCAATGCTGCTGTTTGCGTGGGTGTGTTTATCGAGTCTAGTAGGATTTACTGTTGGGCTTATTGATCGTCTCTCCTTCTGTAGATCTTTAGTGGTAAAGAGCTTTTTTTGTGATCATGGACCAGTATACCGTCTGGCCTGTAATGACACTTCTTTAAATTACATCATGGCATATGTTGCTTTCATAGTAGCCCTCTGTATTCCACTTGTTTTGATAGCATTGACATATGTTTGCATTTCCATAGCACTGATCAGGATTGCATCAGGAGAGGAACGACTCAAAGCATTTAAAACTTGTATTTCTCACCTGATTCTTGTTGCTATTTTTTATGTACCATTGATAAGCACCAACATAGCGACAGTAGCCTCCTACATCCATCCTAATACCAGGATCATAAACTCCACTCTGACACACACCATACCAGCTTTGCTTAATCCTATAATATACTCTTTTAAGTCAGAAGAAGTGCTGAACTCAATCAAGAAGCTTTACAAAAGAAATATGATTAGCAACACAACCAAAAAATGGTGAAGTCCTTTTCGATGCTTTAATGACACATTAACAAGTATTTTGTTGTTTATACTGTATATTTTCAGCACTGGCCTCTTACTTATGGGCACTATAATTTTACTTTAAGAAATTGTTATGTTGTTTATTAAATAGTGATGATGTGAGGGTGATGAAGGAGACTCTGATGACACCGTCTTGCTTGCATAAAGAAAAGGTTTATTACAAGAAGTACAGCATCTATCAAACATCTAGGATGCTTGGAGAGGTTCGAGGCCAATGTGAACTGCTCTGAAAAACAGCCCCAAATTACCCCCGTTATATAGACTCGCTGTTTCTGTGAAATGTGAGACAAAGTCAAACAGACAACAGAGAGTCCCCTAGTTGGACTTCACCAAACCTTGACCCTGGGCCATAAATATTTTCTTGACCCTGACCATACATGCTTTTGACCCTGGGCCCCTTACTGGTCATCTGTTCCAAAGCTTCAGAGTAAATGATAATACACTACAGTTATCATGTGGTATCTTGTCATTTACTGTAATTTGCTATAATATGATTACATTATATATTTTACTACAGTAGTAAAACTGTAATAATTATCCCCTAACCAAAATTAAATTTTGATATAGTTATGAAATAATTTTAGTTTGTCATGAATTGTTTTGACAGTCTGCTCCTCAACATTACTATTATTTGGGACAAAGATGCATTATATTTGTTTACAGTTATCTCAAAAATTTGGAAATTGCACAAATTTCAAAATGTGCTCCAAGTTGCGGCTCTTATAGAGTCATTTGTTTACTTTTTATATACCTAAGTATCCTTGTTTTGAGTTTGATCTTGATTTTGATCAGAGTTACAGTGATTCATCGATTAATTGACTAGTCAATCAACAGAAAATTAATCGGCAACTATTTTGATCAGTTAATTGTTTTTCAAGCAAAAATGCCAAATATTGTCTAGTTCCAGCTTCTCAGTTCTGAGGATTTTAGTCTTTTTTGTGATATATGATAACAAACTGAATGTTTTTTGGTTTTTGATTGTTGGTTGAATGAAACAACAAATATGAATGCATCTGGATGGGCTGCTTTGTGCATTTTTTTTTTACAATTGTTTGACATTTCACAGACAAAACATTCAGTGGGTTAATGGAGAAAATAATAAGTAAATTAATCAATAAGGGAAAGCATTGTTACAGTCTTTCAAGGTTGAAATCAAGATGTGGTGTGTACATGTGCAACACATAACCAGGACACTCAACTGGGACATTAGGGTCCATATTAGCGCACTCTAATGTAGCACTGTAAAATCAACTTGAATCACAGTTCATCATTCAATAAACTGCCCAATTTTTTACAATATCTAATATTATTAATACACAACTGAACATACTGGTCACACCCAACATCAGCTTCAGTTTTTCAGGACAATAAACAGAATCATAAGCATATCACAATGGACAATTTCCATCAGTGTTTCCATCAACGTGTTAACATCTTTCCCTTTTAATGAAGCCATACTATCTGATCTGTTTCTACATTCAACTGCTCTGCCTTTGTATCACTTAAATTTACCTGCCCAGCTTTTCTTATTTTACCTCTAGCTTTTTATCTAACCCAGGGGTGGGCAACCTGTGGCTCTGGAGACACATGTGGCTCTACCGCCCCTGTTCAGTGGCTCCCTGTGGCTTTGGCAAAAAGTTATATAGAAATTTAAAAACTGCTTTTTTTTTTAACATTTACATTTTGCAGGAGGAACCCCCCATCTGAACTCTCCCAAAACCTAAAGTAAAGGAACAGGGGTGAGATGGGTCACTCTGAGGTCAAATGTTTATTGCTTTGGCCGTTTGACCTAATTCCTAAGGAACGCTTTCACCGTCATCCTGGCGTCAAGGGTGGTAAAGGTGTCAATTGGAAATACTCCAGATTTAAGTTCTGATTAACATCCTGAAAAAAATCCAGCGTTTGACAACACAGCCAGATTAACTGCCAGACCCGGGGTCATTAACTATGTTTTTAAGTTCAGCACATCTTCTCCCCTTTGTCACATCCATGGGAACTCCCCCAGCCCCATCTGACTCGCACCCGGGTGAAGATTAGATAAGAAATCCAGATGGGAGTCATAAACTCAGCATGCATTCCTGAGCAGAGACTAAGTTTCTCTTGTAACCAACTTGAAATGTCTCTTGAAAGTAAAACTATACATTTTATCCATGTTCTAAAATTGTAACTGTGCATAATCCTTGTTTGTTAGTTGAATGATTTTTTTTTTCCCACTCTTATAGGTCATAGTATGAGAAGTTATAATTCCATGTGTTTAATCCCTCATTTAACATGGAGTCACACTGCCATCTTGTGACGATAGTTAAGAAGGGTTCCCGTAAGGAATCCCATATTATATTTCGAGTTAAAATATAGTTAGATTGATTAATCAACTTGTCTTTATTAATATGTGCTTTCTCATTTAGTAGGTTGATGCAATCGCAGACTAGTTTGCAGTGTTTGTACAAGAAACATTTATACTTGGGTTCTGCTGATATATGCAGTATAATAATCATATTAGATTTAATTTGATGTTAAGAGCCTATTTTGACCATAATGGGAAGAGTATGTGTCTATCGCGCTTAACATGTTAAAGTATATAATCTCACAAAATAAAGTTTCATTAAAGCTCATTAAGTTTCCTCCGAAATAAAGTAATGTCTAAAATAAGCAACCCGCCTTGCCTCAAACATGCCCCATCAAGCTGGTGAGATAAAACTAGTGAGCTCGGCGCATCTCTGCACTTTTACCTTTCTTTTACTTTTTACTTACTTTTACTTTTCTTTCTGTCACTTTACTTTTAACTTTTTCTTTCTTTTTGTCTGTGCCTTCAGTAACATTATACCTGAAGCAAAGAAGCCAGACGATTGCAACATTTTTTTTATACGCATTAATAATAACTTTGATGATAATATCGAACGGCCGACGAGATTTTTTTTTTCAACTTTATTATAAGCGAGTAGCCACAGCTAAATAAATGAGCTACTGTTTGACCTGCAACTCCATCAAAGATTAGGATCCAGCGGCTGCCAGCCACTTGCCACAGTGGTTCTTTTGCCAAACCAGGAGACTTTGTGCTGCCTAAGAGAACTGACGTTTGGGGGCCACCTGAAGGACGTCGCAGTCAGGCTCGATCGCTCCTCCACCACTGTGTTCCAGCCGATTTCATTCTGCTGGGAAGTCCGGGAGCCGCAAAGTGACAGTCCGGGGGTCCTCGGAGAAACGTCCACCTGATTCAACGCTGCTCAGAAAGTAGGCAAAGAATTTCCCTCACCTGATGCAGCCGCTGTGTTGTGATAAGAGTTGATGTCGAACAGGAGACTTAGTTATTCTGATCTTAATTTAGGTTTGTTAGGTAAATGGTTTTGCGCATTCCTGCGTCCCCAATTTATCTACAGTCACATACTCTCTCTCACTGTCGCCAAACTAAATAACTGACAAAAGTGTTACCTCTTGTCTTAATCCATTTATACATACTGTTGATTTTGTGTTATTTCATATCATCCTCATTTACTCAGTTGTTAAATATTTAGCCTAAATAAATCTTCATTTATCACCAAGTCGATGTCTGTGGGTATTTCTTTTGAGCTGGAACTAAGATCACTGTATGGAGAATTCATAACCCAGATATTGAGATTGATTCATTATTGATAAGTGTACTAACAAATTCATAATTGGTTTTCAGAGTTATTAATTTGATTATTTGCTTCCCTCCATAGGAGGGTGGTGCCCCAAATGCAAACATTTTCTAAAGGTATTACTTCTACAATTTTCATTTTTCATTGTCATAGGCCTTGAGTGATTCTTACATTTTCTAATTGTAAAAATGTGTAGCTTATAAACAGAATTTTGAAAAGGTTTTTACTAGGGCTGTCAAGTGATAAAAAGATTAATTTAATTAATTACATGCTCTGTGATTAATTAATCTAAATTAATTGCGTACATCAACTTCTACTGTAAAAGTATTTTTTAAAAAAAATCAGATTTGTCATAGTAAAGCTGCTGGATTTTGGACACAATTGTTCCCCTGTCCTCTACCACTGAAACTGTTCTGCAGTCTATTGTAATCCATTTTGCAAGGAAGGTAGATGGTCACAAGTCGACTTACTTAGTTTGCGTCTGAACACCTTGTGGAGCTTAGCTTGACAAGGCTGGCTGTGTGCGCTAGCATCAGAGGTTGTGCTTGCTCAGACCTAAATGCTTTGCATTGAGGTAATATTTTAGGCTGAAAATTCCTTACTGCAGATATTGCAGAGAATGGTGCTCCGGTCAACAGTTCTATCGGGGTGTTTTTTTAAATGTAAATGTTCCATTCACGGGGCCAAACAGCATCTTCTCGTCTGCCTCCATCATGTGACAAAGCCACTGTAGCCTTCAGTGACGCCCTGGGTCAAAGGGCACCACGGAATGCGATTAATCAGCATTAACTTTTTAACATGTTATTTTTTATGTGATTAATTAATCAAAATGAATGTTGTTTTGACAGCCCTAGTTTTTAAGATTTCATTAACTAAATGTGCGTCATACTGCCTATCACCTTTTCCTTTAAATTTTACCGTACCTCAATACAGGTAGCTTCTCTTGGATCTCCCTAACTAACCTAGCTATGGATTCCAGATAAAAAGAAAAAGTCATGGAGGACAATAGAAAATTTAACAGTGCATGGACATATTCATTTGCTTTACCGCCAACCCTGCAAAGTTTAAGTACCTAACAATCACAAATAGCCCACTGTGGAGTGGCCACCGCGTGGTAAAACATATTAATAAATTCTCATTTAGACCAATTAGTTATGTTGATGAGCAAATTTAGACTTACTGTTACCTTCATTATCAGGCTCAAATATGTTTTACAGGTCCAGGATTATTTGGGAATTTTTTGGACAAAAATGTCTCTTTTGATAGAAAAGGCTGCTGACCCCTGACCTAACGTATACTTATTACAACTCGTCTCTGCTAATATCACTCTTCAAAGGCAAAGCAGCAACTATTTTAGGCAACGTTTCCATTAAAATCAGGGGCGTAGGACCAAATTCTGGGCCCAATGGATAAGCAGGCTCTGTGGATCCCCCGCTCTTTCTCTCTTGATCCATGTCTCTCCCCTTCCCTTTCTTTTTTTATTTGGAACTCTGACTTCCCCTTCTTGGGGAAATACATGACAGTGTACATTGGTGCTCCAGCAGTATAAGCAGCCACTCACTCTACTCCAGCTGCGTTTAGAGACAAAGCTGAGTGCAGTGGCGGACTTAATGATTTTGCGCCTTTAACAGGGGAGAGGTGCCTCAGAAAGCTACCACTGTTTTTTTGTTGTTTTTTTTAAATTAAGTTTTAGTTCATTTCAATTTAGTTATGGCACTAATTACTTACAGATAAATATTTGCAAACAAAACCAGACTTTTATTCCAGGCTTTATAAGGGGCCCTTCTCCCATTGGGGACAAGTTCAAGCTTGGTGAAAAAAAATGATATAAACAGGTTTAAAAAACAAACAAACAAAAAAAAAGATTAACTTAAAACGTATATGTTGAAAATGAACCATCAGGAAGTGTAAAATTCTGGTCGGCTTGCACTATCTAGTGTTTTTTTTTTTTTTTTTTTTTTTTTTTTTAGTGGATTAGTGGATAACAGTTGAAATATATGAACCCAAACAGACCAAACTGCAGCCCGCTGCTTATTTTTAAATGACCCGCAGCAAATTTTTTAAAAATAAACTATAATATGGCTTTAGCATACTTCTAATAATTTTCTTATAAATTTAACTACTTTCTTTGACCATATATTTTTCTGTACAGGGCCCAAAATCCAAAAAGTTTGGCCACGCCTGCGGTAAGGTTATATTCTCCTGCCGATATATTTGGGGGTACTACTATAAAAGCTAACAAGCTAAACTGCCGCAGTGTTTTGTATCAGAAGAAATTTGCGAGTGCACATCCTCCTACTTTTATATCCAGTGGTGAGAACAAGATGACTTTGGTTTCAAACGTTGTGAGACATTCTGTTTTGTAAATACCATAGCCTTTAACCTGAGACTCATCAGTGTATTATTTTTACTTCCTTTCCCTTGAGTGACTCATTATGCTGTTCAATGTTCATCATTTGGAGTAACTGTGTCCTGTTTCTACATTTGAATCATGGATTTTGCGATAAACTTACAATTAACTGTTAACAGTTAACTGAGGTGATTGCATCAGCACATCGATAACATAAACTATGATAAGCCGGTGACCATGTGATGCAGCCAAGCGCATTTCTACTCTCCTGGTATGAAAGGGGTGGGGTATAAATGTCAGGTCTCTCACAGTACAGCTTACAGTAGGCCTACAGCACTGCACACTTGATGTTGTCTGAGGTGAGGTTGATTTAAAAAATGCCTATCAAATAACTGTGTCATCAGTCTTTATATATACTGTTATTTTCTCTCTGGTCATCTAGGGAAACAGATACTCGGAATGACCCCAGCAGAGAAAGCTGCCACCATATCTAATGCCACATTTGTTCGTCCTGCAAAATTCTATCTCAGTGGGTTTTCTAACGTCCCTCATGTGAAGTATTTCTATGTTTTCTTGTGTTTTGTTTATATAATAACTGTTCTTGGGAATAGCCTCCTCCTCTCAGTTATCTACCTGGTGAAGACTCTTCATACTCCTAAATACATGATTGTGTTTAACCTGGCTTTGACAGATTTGTGTGGGAGCACTGCTCTCATCCCAAAACTCTTAGACACGTTTTTGTTTGACAGGAGATACATTGTCTATGAGGCCTGCTTAAGTTATATGTTCTTTGTTTTATTCTTTGGAAGTATGCAGTCGTGGACACTTGTCACAATGGCATATGACAGATTCATAGCAATTTGTTTCCCTTTAAGGTACCATAGTATTGTGACTAAACCGGCTATTGCTGCAATGCTGCTGTTTGCGTGGGTGTGTTTATCGAGCCTAATAGGATTTACTGTTGGGCTTATTGATCGTCTCTCCTTCTGTAGATCTTTAGTGGTAAAGAGCTTTTTCTGTGATCATAACCCAGTATACCGTCTGGCCTGTAATGACACGTCTATAAATAACATCATGGCATATGTTGCTTTCATAGTAGCCCTCTGTATTCCACTTGTTTTGATAGCATTGACATATGTTTGCATTTTCATAGCACTGATCAGGATTGCATCAGGAGAGGAACGACTCAAAGCATTTAAAACGTGTACTTCTCACCTGATTCTTGTTGCTATTTTTTATGTACCACTAGTGGGCACCAACATAGCGTCAGTAGCCTCCTACATCCATCCTAATACCAGGATCATAAACTCCACTCTGTCAAACACCATACCAGCTTTGCTTAATCCTATAATATACTCTTTTAAGTCAGAAGAAGTGCTGAACTCAATCAAGAAGCTTTACAAAAGAAGTATGATTCGCAACACAACCAAAAAATGGTGAAGTCTTTATCAATGCTTCAATGACATATTAGGAGTGTTTTTGTTTTTGTATAGTTGTAGTTCTGACCTCTTGATTATAAGCAATGTGATTTTATTTTTATAAAGTTATGTGGTATCTTGTCTTTTACTGTACTTTAATTTAAAATGGTTTCATCCTACAAAAATACATTCCATTTATTCTGTTATCTGTTTTAAAAATTTGGAAATGACACAAATTTCATAATGTGCTAGAATGTTGGAGCTCTCATACAGTCATTTGGTATCCTGATTTTGAGTCTTTTTTTGTTTCTGCACAGTGTCACAGTAACTAATTGAGAAGTCAATTGACAGAAAATAAATTGACAATGATAATCTGGTAATTGCTTCAGTGATTTTTCAAAGAAAATGCCAAATATCTGGTTCCAGCTTCTCAATTGTACGGATTTGATGCTTTTCTCTGTCATATATGATAACAAACTGAATGCTTTTTGGTTGAATAATACAAAAAATATGATTGCATCTCCATGGGCTGGTATTATATTATGTTATGTTATATTATATTATATTATATTATATTATATTATATTATATAACATTGTTTACAGAAAAAAAAAACATTTATTTAGATAATGAGAAAACTAGTTGGCAGATTATAATCAGTAATGGAATTAATTCTTATAGTCTTTCAAGGTTCCTGAAAACAAGATGTGGTGTGTGCATATGCAACACATAACCTGGATATTAGTGTGCATGTTAGTGCACTCTATTATAGTCCTAATAATAAACTTAAATCACAGTAAATGATTCAATAAACCACTCAAATTTCAGAATATTTAATAATATTAATATTATGTTTAACATATTAATTTTAAAAAAGTAATCATAATCGTGATTAACACCCTGCACACCACCTTTTTTGGGTCATTAAGGAGCATGGGAACATGTTGTGGTATCAAACCTCGAGGGGAGTCAGGTGAAACACAGCTGACATACACTCGACCCTTTTCACCAGTCCTGAGTTGTTCCAGCAAGCACAGATCCCGAAAAGGAGTCTGACATGTCCAAGAGATAGAGCCATATGAACGGACAGGGTGTAGACCACACTGCTACCGTACGTACAGTATATGCTGGACACTCACCCTACAGAACAAGGCTGTGGACACTGCCACACCACTTTTAGTGTGTGCACGGACCACAGTGGGAGGGTCCCTGTCCGTAGGCTTGGAAGATGCACTTACAAAGCCATCTTGCAAGGCGATTCTTGAGTAGGGCCTTACCGGTCACACCATTACCCAAGCACACAAATTGCTGTCCAGAGCATCCGATGGGGGCCGTGCATTCAACATAACATACCAACGCACAGACTGGGCAGAGCGAGAGCAATTTTGCCTCCCTGTCCCCCTCATGGGGTAGAGGAAGAAAAGCATACTGTACTACTCTCGACCTGAACAAACTCCCTGAGTTCTTGGGAACAAAGGAGGGATTCGGCCTGAGAGTAGCCCCACTGCGGGCACTATGAAGCAGCAAGCAGCTAGGGTGCAGTAAAAGGGTAGTTCGGTCACACACTCTCTTAGCTGAGGTCAACACAAGCAGCAAAGCTGTCTTGAATGACAACACCTTCAGAGAGGAGCGCACCAGAGACTCAAAGGAATCCTTCACAAATCACTAATTGCAGGTCCTGTTGCGGGGACGTGGCTCGCATCATCGGGCCTCGTCCCCTGACCCCCTGCAAGAACTGCTTCACTAGAGGGTGGGCAAAGATCGGTCTGTCGCCAAAACCCTCATGGGAGGAAGAGATGGCTGCTGCATACATTTTAATAGTGGCATATGACAGCCCTCTATCCATCAAACATTGCCAAAAGACACAAATAGAGCCAACTGCACAAGACAGTAACTCTAGCCTTCTTTCCTCACACCAGTGTTGGAACCTCAACCACTTTGTCTTGTAACAGACGGTGGTGGATCCCACTTTGAAAAAAAGATTACATTTCAAATACAAAATGACAGCCTATGGTAAACATGCTTTTTATGCCTGCGAAACATCAACATGCTGGGATTGTCGCTCTGAGTATGTTAGCTTGCCAAATAATTGTATTCATTTGCATTGATGTTGACTGAAAATTGATCCCATGTTGCAGATGAGCACTTTCATGTTGTTCAGTTGTTATTTTGCACTTGGCACTGTGTGCTTTAGCTAGCGTCTAGCATGGCGGATTTGGCACATTTTCCACTTTTATCTTAAAGGAAATTGCTCACTGCAATTCGGAGTGTCTCTCGCAGAGGGTAACATTGTGTTTTGTTTGTCTTCCTTGCATTATTTCCCTGTAATTTCGGCCTCATGGAAATACTGGGGGATGAGTAGACATGCAACATGCTTGTTGCCTTACACAGCTAAGGTATTAAGATATGGTAGTTTCTTACCTGATGTTCAACAGTTTGAGTTAATCAAATAAAGGGGGTATCTTCTAAAGTTCCTGTCTGTTTTGTATGGCATTCCCTACTTGCTTGTTTCCCCTTTTGTTACTATAAACCATAACATCTTGTGTTGAGAAATCTGTAAGACTTTTAAATCTCTTCAAAAGTTCTGTTTAGAAAGACCCCATAAAGGTTCTTTTAGAATGCCACTGCATTTTACCAAAGACTTTCTTGTGTATTTATTTTCCACCCTTAACTCACTAATCACACTTAATCACTAATTAATCAACTAATTAAGCTTTATAATTATGCTGTTTCGCAAAATTATATCCGTTTGAATCATGGATTGTGCCATAAACTGATAATTCAGTATCGTGCTGACAATAGTGTGTTGAGTCGATTGCATCAGCACATCAGTGACATAAACTATGAGACAGTTGCACATTGAATGACCATGTGATGCAGCCACCAGCATTTCCACTGTCCCACAATGAAAGCAGTAAAGTATAAATGTCAGGTCTCTCACAGTACAGCTCACTTAAGTGCACTGCACACTTGATGTTGTCTGGGGTGAGTTTGGTTACAATAATTACCATCAATCGTCTGTGGCCTCCTTTATTATATATACTTATTTTTTGCTTCTTCCTTTTATTAAGTCATATAATAAATATAATAATAATTGTTATTTCTTACACTGCACTGCAACTTTTATTAATGCATTTTACATCTGTCTAGCTCTATTTTAGCTTTTTTAATTTCTGTTCTCTTGGTTCTATATGACTCTTTTTAACTGTATTTAAATGTCCTTTTATTATGTTTTTTTTTTTCACTTTGTATGTAAGGCACTTTTAATTGCCTTGTTGCGGAAATGAACTATATAAATACATTTTCTTTGCCTAGTTATCTTATTTTCTCTCTGTACATCTAGGGAATCAGATACTCAAAATGATCCCAGCAGAGAAAGCTGCCACCATATCTAATGCCACATTTGTTCGTCCTGCAAAATTCTATCTCAGTGGGTTTTCTAACATCCCTCATGTGAAGTATTTCTATGTCTTCTTGTGTTTTGTTTATATAATGACTGTTCTTGGGAATAGCCTCCTCCTCTCAGTTATCTACCTGGTGAAGACTCTTCATACTCCTAAATACATGATAATGTTTAACCTGGCTTTGACAGATTTGTGTGGGAGCACTGCTCTCATCCCAAAACTCTTAGACACATTTTTGTTTGACAGGAGATACATTGTCTATGAGGCCTGCTTAAGTTATATGTTCTTTGTTTTATTCTTTGGAAGTATGCAGTCGTGGACACTTGTCACAATGGCATATGACAGATTTATAGCAATTTGTTTCCCTTTAAGATACCATAGTATTGTGACTAAACCGGCTATTGCTGCAATGCTGCTGTTTGCGTGGGTGTGTTTATCGAGCCTAATAGGATTTACTGTTGCGCTTATTAATCGTCTCTCCTTCTGTAGATCTTTGGTCGTGAAGAGCTTTTTCTGTGATCATGGACCAGTGTATCATCTGGCCTGTAATGACACTTCTTTGAATTCCATACTATCACTCATCGCTATCACTATCATCATCTTCATTCCACTTGTTTTGATAGCATTGACATATGTTTGCATCTCCATAGCACTGATCAGGATTGCATCAGGAGAGGAACGACTCAAAGCATTTAAAACTTGTACTTCTCACCTGATTCTTGTGGCTATTTTCTATCTACCACTAGTGGGCACCAACTTAGCTTCACTGACCTCCTCTATCCATCCCAATGCCAGGATCATAAACTCCTCTCTGACACACACCATACCAGCTTTCCTCAATCCTATAATATATTCATTAAAGACGGAAGAAGTGCTGAACATCATTAAGAGGTTTTGCAAAAGATACAGGATGAGAAACTTAACCTCATCCAAAAAGGTGAGCTCTTTATTACTGCTATAATGACTCATTAAGCGTGTGGTTTCATTAGGTCTATACAGTTATATTAATTTGTCATTATACAGTGATCTCCTGTGCAAAATCAAATCACAGATTTCCACATGTACTGTAGTAAAATGCAGTTGTGACTCTACACTAAATAATGTAAGAGATATTTCGGGGGAAAATGGCATTGTGCAACACAATGAACTTGTCATCCTCAACCGAACTATCTCTGAGAAAGTCTCCAACAACAGTGACTACTTGTTTTTGTGTTGACCAGTACTTCACCATAATAGATATGTTTAAAAAAAAAAAAAAAAAAAAAAAAAGAATTAACAGCAATTTTAAAATAAAAAATCCAACACATCATTTTGCTTGCATTGTTTTTTTTAATTTGGAAATCATATTATTATTAATACCATGTCAAGAGATTAAACATGTAAAAGTCTCATATACAGAGATATGAATGTCGGCCTCACCAAACATTTTCTGCAGTTATCCAATAAAACAAATATAATGCTATGACACAGCCACTGCATTGGCTGAATCAAACTACACCATTCACCTCATCAGCTCCTGTCAGTTCCATGTTCGGCCTAAATTTGACTGCACACACACATTTAATCATCCCACAGTTACTTTGACTTCACCAAAGCGAGTTGCTTAAAAGAAAGATGGGCCCAATATCATGAAACACCGTACAACACACACACAGTGCCTCCTCCCTGCAACAACTATAGCTGTACCTTCGTGAAGATGTTTCAGGAGAGGTGTTGAGTGAATTGAAAAGCATTTGTTTCCAGTCTTTTCATCAGTGTACAAAAATCTGTCCCTTTTAATTAACCTAAACTGTCTGATGTAATTCAATATTGTACTGCTTTGCTTTTATGACACTTTAATTTCTCTGTGCAAGATACTTTTTTAGTTTTATCTTGAATTTACTTATTGTGTCAAGTCTTTTTATTATTGCTCTGTGGAGGCAATGTGGCAGTCGCACAGTACTTTTGTCAAACATTTGTCTCCATTAAAATCCATGCAGAGGGTCAGGAGGGGTCAGAAACATAACCACATCCATATGTGGTTGATTACTGCAAAATTCAAGCTCGATGAAATAAAGACTGCTATGATGCAAACAGTCTTGACAGAAATAGGCAATCAAGACTCGCAGGGTGAAAATAAACATGCAGGAGTCTACAATTGTGATAGGCTTGCACCATCTAGTGGTGTGTTCTTGTGTCTCATGGTTTGTGTGATTGAAGTTGAAATATATAAACCAAAATAGAGACAGAACGGCTCGCTGTGTCATAGTGTCTATTTTGACACTATTTTAATATGAGCAGCTTGTTTGTTTGTTTGTTTGTTTGTTTGTTTTTGTTTGTTTCTGTAGATCAGCATATTAGTGTTGAGAAAAAGATAATTTGGGTTGCATACATATTTAGATGGATAAAAGTAATGTTTTCTTAGTGGCTGTGATCTGTGCCATAGCAATAATAAACTTACATTTCCTCTCATCTCATATACAGGTGCCTAGCTTAACTTCTGCCTTTTCAGTCAACAAAAGGTGATGGTTTCAAATGCAGAAACAAGGGCATTGGTTTCATCACAACATGGGGGCAAATATGAAACATGGGGCTTGTGGGTCCACCGCAATAATTTGTAGATTTTTGTTTTATCAATTCATGGTGTAAATTAGTTTTGTAAAAATAAAGGGGGTGGATTCTGAATAATATATATCTAATATTATATTGTATTAATGTATCTCTTGAAATCTACATCGGTGGATGCAGGACAAGATCTTGTGCTCCAACTTTAAAGCGTAAAATTGGAGATTTCAGTTTGATCTGTTATCTCCTTCTCCTCTTTTTATACTCTCACAGTCGCCATGTGGGTTTCTGAACATCAACAGTGAGGTTCAAGGAACTTTAAGGAGGTGTTATACTGGGTGCTAAAGATAAACTGCACCCTTAAAGTCCACAAAAATCTGTCAAATGAGTTGACATTCACAAATAAGCATGTACTCTTAAATTGAGCACAATAAACTTGTAATAATACAGCTTTTGAAACAGCCATAGGAGACACTGTCATTCATGGCACAGCTTGCACTTTACACATAAACCCACTAGAGGGCAGACACTCATCATATTATCATTCTCTAGTCCTCTATTAGCGTAAAGTTTGTATCGTTTGACATGGCAATGTTTTTGGCCAATTTTAATTTTCTGACTCTGGTTGTGCTGAATTAAAACTTTTCTGTAAAATCAGGGTTTCAGAAAAAGAGCCCAGGCTCGTGACCTTTTGAATATTGAATGCTTGCTAGTTTTCCTGATCAGTGCCAGGGCTGCATGTGTGACCCTTAGACAGTGGAAGATCATTGATCTCCAGAGATAAAGCCTCCTGATCCTGAGAAAGCCAAAGCTTTATAATCCTCACATTGATATTAATTTGATCCACCGAGAGCAGGGCTGCAGTTTATCTTAATTAAACTTATTAAACTCAGTGCACCAGAGCTATACATCCCCCATCTGATGAGAATGACCTCTGAGTAGATGAATAAATCAGGGTTATCCACAATCACACTTCTGCTTGGTCACATGAAACTCAGAGGAGGCACGAATATCATGTAATTGTCATTTTTATGTCATTGTGTTGCTTATTCAAATACATATAAATGTGCTTTTGCAACACAATCATGACATGCTTTAAAAACTGTCAGAACATTGCATTGTTGTGTGCATTAAGTAAACAAAATGCAATATGATGACTCTTGCATTGCATAATTGTTGCCTGAAGATGCATTTATCATCAAACAGGCCAGAGTGAGCCAAAACAAAATGTTTCTAATGAGCCCAATCTGTGATGGTGTGATGTCAATGAGCTTGTCTTTAACAAACAAACCTTTCACTGTATAAATTTCAGTCTAATTAATCTCAGTTGCACCTATTAAGGATAAAAAAACTAACAGTGGAGGGAAATACAGTACTATATTTGTGGAGCTATCATTTAATTTAAAGTACACTTATTTTTCCAAGGGCATCTTGGACTTTATACTTTGCTTTCGTCCTTCTTAAAGGCCTTACAATTACTGACTTACAATTAACACATTTTTTAACGTAATTTGTTAGCATTAGCCTTGCTGTTGACCTCGTCAGGCTCCCTTTGCATGTGTGACTGAAACTTTAACACATGTGTTAAATGTACTGCTTTCAGTTCATTATATTTCTTATTATGTTGTGTTCAACAGGGTGTGCAAGGCATGAACAGTTGTAAATACAGCTGGGTATTGTTTAAAAAAATTATGATACCAGCACCAGCGCGCTACTCCTGAAGTGATATCAATACCAATAGAATACTTCAATTGATACCCATAATGTAAACAGAATGGCATGTAGTAGGCCTTAAGGCATACTTTCTAATGTTTTGGTGTCCGTGTGGCCTTAGATGCACAGTAACAGGGCTATCTGTTAGCATGTATCTGTTAGCATCACATGGCTAATGTTACCTAATGACTTAACATGTTTAACGAATGAGGTGAGTTGATTTCGTGTGATGGTGAGTTTGTCGGGAACATGTGTTGGATGTTAGCTGCTGCTATGTGTTAGCTTGTGCTAACCAGGGAGATGTTGAACTGACCATGCTTCGGGAGGAAAACAGCTCTTTAGACAGCAGCAACAGACAGTTTGCTGGTATAGGATCAGACTCCGGCACAAAAAGGATTAAATGCAGTTGTTGCTTGACTGGAGACATGTCAGTACTACTTGGTACTGGGTTATTTTTGGTCGATATCTTAAAGTTACCGTGTACCAATATCCAGCCCTGTAAAGGGGGTACTCACAGCTCATTCACTCTATTATGTTTCAGAGTTTCTAAATTTTAGTATTCTGAAAAGATCTATTACTTAAGCAGTTAGTATGATGCAATAGATTTAAACCTGGGGCTGTATTCACAAAGCTTCCTAGTACAAAGAGATGCTCCTAGTGATGAAATCCTAAGAAAATTCTCAAAATTGTGACAATCTCTTAGAATTTTTCCTTAAAGTTCAGACTATGTCCATATAAAGATAAGTTATTCACAGAGCATCTTAGACCTTAAAAGAGCTCCTAAGATGAAAGACTGTTAGGAGCAGGGAGGAGGACTTTTAAGAGGCTTAGGAGTTTCTTAAGCAGAGAAGGAAATGGTGGAAACACAAAGAGGTTGGAAAGATATTCTCTAAACACTGGATGACAGTGAGTAAATGAAATGCTACAGATTAGATTGTGCAGGGATAATATGTGTGGTTGATCTCATTAGGGATACACACACATATCCCACCTAACACTATAACACCAGAAATAAAATGATGACAGTCGTAAGATATTTGGAAAACTGTAAAAACTCAGCAGTGCAGCAGTGATGACTTGTGTCTGTCTCAACCTTCCATCAGCAGAGTGATCACACTAACAATGACAACACTTTCACAGTCAGCAGTTCATTTCATTTCCACTGGGTGTCCACACCTTGCAGGCTCACAAAAGAGTGTGTCTGTGACAACCAATCACATCTGTTAAAAGAAAGCATCATCACTAGCAACTAGGGTAAAAGTTTCTGTCCCTTCCTTGCTCAAGTTGCTCTGAGAACTTTCCTAAATCAGCTCTCTGAGAGTGTTGTGTCACAGCGCCATATGTCACATGTCAGTACTTTCACCAGGGTTTACTGATACTGAAATAGAGTGAATCTCACATTCACTTTCTTGAGTTTAAATCCACCCTCCTAAAAATCAAATAAGCCCTCCACTGGGTCTGTTATCTGCTTTTATTAGTCTGAAAAGCTGAATTACTATAAACTTTATATTCACATTTCAACAGAGTGAGGACTGCTGGATATAGAAATTTAAAACTGTTTTTTTTTTTTTTGTCATTTTGCCTTTATAGATAGGATAGTCAAGCGTGAGGGGGAGAGAGAGAGGGGATGACATGCAGCAAAGGGCCACAGGTTGGATTCAAACCCAGGCCGCTGCGGCAACAGCCTTGTACATGGGGCGCCTGCTCTACCACTAAGCCACCGACGCCCCAGAAATTTAAAACCTTAAAGTTTTCTCTCCTGAGCTGAACCTGGATCTGAAATGTACTCCATTCCTGATGTTCAGTCATGCACTTTTATTTGGTAGATCAGCACCCCCAAATAGCCTTGGCTCCTTTCAGATAAAATGTTATTATTGAATATAAACACATATTGGATTCAAGAAGCACACAGTTTAAAGAGTTGACACATTTAATGCAGGAAATGTTCAAATTAGGAGAAGGATGCTTGTGAAGCATTTACAGTTGGGTCGTTTCATCCCAAACTATTCAAAATCCTTCAAAATCATAGAGAGGTGGAAGATAAATTACTAAAGTTTGAAGTTACAATGTTGGCATTATGAACATAATAAACATATATTGACTTTTCATCAGTCAAACATGGCATCACATGGTGTAGCTTCAAATGAACACACCTGCAGACACAGAGTGATCAGGATATTCAATGCCTAAAACAAACATATAGGACACAGACAATTAAAAAAAATGTCAACACCTGTGGAATACAGCTACAGTAGATGTTATATAAAGGTGTGTGAATCAAAGTGTCCCATTATACTTTTATGAAGTTTATGGCCTTGAGTTATAAATTGACTATAGCTCAAAGATGTTTATGCATTAATATATTACACATGATGCAACTTTGATTAAATGACATTAGAATTAAATTGTATTCTCTGCAGTGCAGTGCAGTTCATAGCCATCTTCACACTGATGAACCGATGGTCAAACCAGACTGCTGAGCCATTTGGGACATTTCTGTTGACAGATGTTATTCAGAAAGCACACAGTTCAGGCTCTTTACTCACTGCACAAGTTGGTCCTAATTGTGTTGGTTTGTTTGTTGTTTGCCAAGTGTATTTTTTCTCACCAGCGCCAGGACTCTGATTTTGATCTCTTTAGTTTTCAAAGAATATACAATAGGATTGACGCAGGGTGGGATGCAAGAGGCCAGCGACAGGCTCAGCACACGCTGGTCTGGGTCAATTGCTCGCAGATAAAACCCTATAGTAAAAATGGTAATGAGAGGAATGTAAAATACAGCAACAAGGATGATATGCTCAACACAAGTAGCCAAAGCTTTCACACAACTGTCTAAAGATTTCATCCTGAATACAGTCACCAGGATGCTCATATATGACAGAAGAATAAAAGTAAAGGGTCCTACAAGGATTAAAATGGAGAAAAAAGAGGCCACAGACCACTGCATTGAGTAATCATTACAGGCGAGTCTAAACACAGGTGCATAGTCACAGAAATAGCTGAACACTTGGACTGAACTGCAAAAAGACAGTCGAGTCATTATACCTATTGCAAACACTGTAACTGCCAGAACAAAAGACCAAGTAACACCAACAATACAAGACATGCTCCGCAGTGTGTTGATGGAGTTGTGACGCAGAGGGAAACATATTGCAATCAACCTGTCATAGGCAAGTATAGCAAGTGCGTATGACTCCAGAGATACAACAGCATAGTAGACAAACATTTGTACCAAACAGAGGTTGAATGGAATGAAATTATCCTTAACAAGGAATATTTTTATCATGCTGGGAATAAGGCATGTGTTAAGGACTATATCAATTACTGCAAGATTGACAACAGCCAGAAACTTTGGAGTGTGTAAACAATAATTAAAGACAATTACACAGATCACCAAACAGTTGAACAGCACTGTAACCACATAGACAAATGCCAGAAAGATGAAATAGACACTGATGAAGGGAAATGTCTGAAATCCGATGATATAGAAGCCTGGAGGATGAATGATGACAGAGTCATTTAAAACAGTCCTGAGAAAAGACATAGCTGAACTCCACAAGCTGTGTGTTGGAGGTCAGCCTCTGCTTAAAAGCTCTCCAGTCTGACAAAGAGGGAAATCATATTAACTTGTACATACAAACAGGCATTAAATTAAAAGTCTGATGAGCACATTTAGACATAGCAGTATTCAAACATGCACATGTGCTTAAAGAAACCATAGAATGCAGCTTACTCTATCTCTTAAGTGTTTCTCAGCAGCTCTGTGTCCAACAGCAGTAAAGCGATTGCATGTCTGACCTGTGTACATTAGAAGATATACTTTCCTCATCCATCTCTAGAGATGAAGCTTCCAGCGGTTATCGACGGCATCATATAATAACGCCCTGTTAACCACATTAATTAGATCCATAAAGAGCAGGGATTCTCTTGTGTTAGAAACAAACATCTCATTATTGTTTTTAATGATGATTTAGTGAGTGTGAGGATCTCATTACACATAACAATTCCTTTAACAGAAACTTTAAATGCAGCTGCAATTTAGAGGGAATCAACACTAGTGCCCCCTCTCAAAACTAAAGCTTTGTATACTGTATTGAATTTTTACTGGTGGGACTTTCCAGTGTAAAATATTGCCAAATAACGTTACACAGTTTACCAGAAAATCAGTTATTCATGGCCGCTCTTAAACAGTAGTTCCTCGAGGACGCATTGTGCAACTTGCTGTGTAGGCTTCTGTTTTAGAGCAGCAAAGAGGAAAAATTGGAAAGAAACTGCTGTTTTATCCAGGTGTGTAACTACTCTAGAGTAGTTACATGGTACCAGATCGGTGCACAGACTCGTGTACTCGACGATACCTGATCCAGCATTTTAGGCAGTATCGAAGGCATTTGCGGTACTGATATCAGTATCAGAGCAACTCTAGTTGCAGTAACACTGCACTGCACTAATACTTTGATTTTACACATACAACAATTTGATCATAACTCTTCGTACAAACTGCGGCATCAATCAGAGTCAAGTCAAATAGCACTATTGTAACACCCTGATCACAATGACCTCTGCTGCCAGCAGACAGGATGTAACAACTGTACCATCCACAGTGTAATCACTGATGGGTTTGAGGATGGTTTAGTGGCAGCAGATATTTGTATAGAGTCATAAGTGAATAAATATGTCACTGACTTACTGTTGAAACTGTACATGAATTGGCTGTTTTGACATTATAAGAACGATTTGTATGGAAATAATTATGATTTATGAATTGAAAAAAGATCTATTAAAAAATTTACTTTGGTGACACAACCATTTAATGAACTGTGTTTGTACAAAGTGAATAAACAAACACATATGACTTGTTTGTTGCATAATGTTCCCGGAGGATGCAATTATCATTAAATGACCTTTGCGGTCACAAGCAAATATTTTACTGTTTCAACTTGAGACTAATTAATCTCCTGATTACCTATTAACACTTTTAATGATTAAAACTTGAGCTGTCATTCAGAGCAAACTTATTAAACTATGATGGGCTATAAAAGAAGGGCCAGTCTGACTCCAACTCTAACTGTCCTTTGTCCACTTTTTGTGTTATAAAGTGACAAGTCTAAGTTCAACATCCTCATTTATCACACCGACTACACATCCTTTTAGTTATCCCAAAGTTTGTAGGCTTTTTATAAGTGTTTGAATAACTGACTTCCATTCACAGTTCTAACTTCGGTCACCAATGTTGATGTGACGTCCTCTGGGCTCTGAGGAGCCTTGAAATGTCACAAATAAAATGTTTGATGAAATGAAAATACTTACTGCTCTTTGGAGTCACAAGCTTATGTTGTTCATGGTAAAACTGTCCCCGTTAAATCCTAAAATCACCAAAGATTCCTTTGAGATCTGCTGTCTGCTTTTGTTTGTCGTGTAAAATCTGATTTGTTGATTAAATATTTTTCATGGACACAATTAAGTCCCCATAACACAACAGTGTGTAAATACATATTTTTTTAAAAAAAAGGGAAAAAAGGAATTTTAGTTTAACAAAAGAAGTTTATTTGTTATAAAGGCAATATTTTTTTTCATTCATAAATAAACAAACACTTTTGTCCCTTCAGGATCCCTTAAATTTGTTTTTTAAACAATACAGTTGTGACAAAGATATGTACCGAGTGGGACATTTAACAATTGAAAAATTAACGCCCCAGTGCTCTCTGGTGGACAAACTGTATAATAAAGACACTGTTTCTAGCCTCGCGTCTCCAGGCTCTTCACCGTATGTGAAGAGCCTGGTTTCCATTCATTCTGAATTTTGTCTGGATTCTGGTTCCGGTCTAGAAAGCGGATCCGGAATTCACCAAATGCACCAAAGTAAAACTTTAAATTCTGGCACACCATCGATTTACAATAAAAGAAAAAGGTTAACTTAATGGCTTGGGGCTTTTCTTGTAAATTATATTATTTAAATTAAAAAGTTTCACCGCATTTTTATTAGCTTGGTGCTTTTGACGGAAAGGCGCATCCATCAAATTCCGGATCCTGTCTCTCTCGCCCTGGTTCCAGTTCCTTACCAAAACAGCCACTAAACAGCCCCAGACTACACTGTCTCTAGTCAGCGATAAGCTTCTGTTGGCTGATTAATCACATTTATCAGTTGGTCTTTCTGCTGCACACATTTGAAAGTCCAAGTCAGGATTTTTTTGTAGTTGCTCATACTTTATTTTCATTAACAAGAATTAAATTAGGGACAGTCTTTTCACCTCAAGCATGTCTTCAACACATCCAGGCCGATGTGTATGAGGGTGTGAGGTGTTGTGAGTTCAGCTGGGCGCAGACTCAGTGGAGGTCTGCTGCTGCTGCTTCATCAGCTGTTCTTTCCGGGCGATTTGGAAATTCATCATGCAGTCTTTGAAAGTCTGGACCTGGCTCTGGCACACGCGCCAGTCCTGGTGTTCAGCCATGCACTCCTGCACAGCGTAGTGTAGCTCGGCACAGCCGGTGCGGGATATCATCTGTTCAACAGGGTCATCCTCATCGTTGTCTTTACGGCTGCGGTCATGGGGTGAAGGGGACGCCATTCTGTTTCAATGCACTTAGGTGATTCTGTGGGTGTGCTGAGGATGACAAATGATGCTATCAATAAACAGGTGACAGTACAGTTTTAGGAACAATCACAGGACATCCCAGCTGTTCCTTCAGGATACCTTTGCTGTTCAGAAAATTATCTCTAAATCTTCAGGTGTAAAATCTGTAGTGATTTAACTTTTTTTTTAAGTAAGAATTTACTGACATGCTTAATAAAGGCACAGCTCCAAGTCACTGATAATGAAGAAAAAAATAGGGAGTGCTGCACTAGGTTAAGGCTCTGTGTAGTTAGTTGTAAAAAAAAAAAAAATTAAAAAAAAATCAGGTACTCTTTAAGGATGGGGTAAAGTTTGTGTTATGCACATGCTCTTAAATTGCACACCAGTTTCCAGTGCTTTTTACACCCTGATGAAGACTCTCTAGTCGAAACACATTGGTTGTCCATGTATTAATAAATTAAAATTAAATATTAAAGGATTTTTAACAGTCAGAGTGCCTCGGATGCATTTTTAAATTTGGACTGCCTGCTTATACAGTGGACTTTTAAACTGAGGGAGCTGGCCAGGCGTTGTTTTTTTATCTGTAAAAGGCACAGCTCCTTTTTATCGACAAAGAAATGTCTAATTTCAGTATTAATCATATTTTCTCCTCTTTTATGAGTCTTTATGGTCGATGGTATGAGTAATAAATGTCCCGTCTCATTAGGCATTTTGTATCTATACTACAGGTCATGCTTTTGTAAGACATTGTTGTTTTTATCACCGATTACTACATTTGCGCAGTGTAACATATTTTTATGCAACAAAATTGGTAAAATGTAGGTAAATTTGCTCAAGTATTGTACCATACTGTATATGTACATGCAGTTTTATGTTACTCGTACTTTACTTAAGTACTTTAAGCGACCCTACACTTTCAGTCCACCACAAGACTGACAGTCCCTTTGCAGATACAGATGCTGCGTTCAAATAATATGACGGTCCTATAAAGAACGATGTGAGCAGTTAAAATGAGCTCCATCTCGACTAGCTGCTACAAGTAAGTGCTCACATGTTAATGCATCACTGACAGCCTGACATACAGCACTATGAATGTGGCATTTTGCAGAGTGAGAGCTTTGATAGTTTGAGTAAACTCTACTAACAGCACTAATGTACTTTCACTTTCAAGTGCGTTTTAAAACCAGAACTTGTAATGGGCTATTTTTAAATGCTTGTAATGCTGCTTTTATTTAAGTGCAGTAAATATAACAATATTTATCCGAGTTCCAGCAACGAAACTACTCGTCGGTATCAGACTAACAACAGCACACACCTCTTAACGTTCCCTAATGTGTAACAGGTTAGCTAACATTACTGAGAGCGGAGCTAGCTAACACAAATGTTGACACAGCGCTGCCTTGCTCTTACCTGTTTATTCTTTTTCGGTGTATCTGTCCGTAGAAACAGTGACATTAAGTTTACATAACCTTCATAACGTCGGACTTCTCATAACCAACCACACAGTCAACGGTGTGATCCGTGGGGGACACATTTGAAGACAGGACGAAAGTGTAACCGTCAAATAGTTCCGTCGACGCCTACATCAGTTCCGCTGCAGAGCGAGAACACAACCGACAGTCATTGCTGACAATTAAGACATGACGTAATAAACTTAAGCTCCACATCAATGAAAATATGAATGAACATATCGTTAATTTCTCATAGTGCGATTTTTAATGGTGTAAATGTTGTGTAGAGCATTAGAGTGGTCACACTTAATGCTACACATTAACGCCACTAGAGGGCAGCCCACATCACTATTTTGTATTCCATCGTCTATGTTAATATTGACAGCTTTATACGGGTTTGTCAAACATACGACCCGTGGGCTCAGGGTTCAGTCTGGTCCACTGGATGACTCTGCATGTACCCTACATTGTTGCACCTATATAGACTAAGAGGTTCAACGTTTTAATAGCAAGGTAAACACTAAGTGCTACTTCAGAGGCGTTTCAACCAGGACCAGAATACAGCTCTCTGAAATACAATCAATACTTATTGTGGTCATATTTAGAGATATTAAACACTGTGCAAAATAGTTTCTTAAAACTAATAGCTGCCCCCTTAGTTTGGTGTGGTGATGTTAGTATTACTGCACAGAAGTAGACGTATGGAAAATTGCACATGTAATGACAGTGAGAAGGAAACTGACTGAACGCGAAAAAACAGATAGATTGTTGAAATTGCACTTTGCTCATCATCTGTTTTGTCAATGAATGATTGTCTTCAGAATGTACTTGGACTTATTTACACTAAAGGAAATGGAAACATTTGGAGGTTTTGTTATTTACAGGTTTAATGCAATGGTTTTACTGGTCTGGCCCACTAGAGATCAAACTGGGCTGTATGTGGCCCATGAACTAAAATAAGTTTGACACCCCTGACTTAATGTGTTGTACAGTATGATGTTCTACATTGCATACCTGTCTACAGTGCCTGTATTTCATGTAGCCTGTAGAATATACTATATGCTTATAGCCTGCTATTATTATAGTATTATTATTTCATAGTCTATTTTACAATGTTTGACATTTAGAAACTAAAAAAACCTGAACAAACAAAAAACATTGCATCTTTAGGCTATCTCTTATCAAATATGAAGACCAGTGTGCTAAATTCATGAAGCTTAAAGAAAAAGTGACTGTAGTATCCCTCACTATTTTTATTCCTAATTTAGACAAGCATCATCGTAATAGAGATCTTAATAGAGCAAACCAAGCCATTGAAATAAGAATTCATTTTCAGACAGACAATTGATGGTTCACAAATGCAGAAACTCTTCCAAAGCAAAAAAGTAGAGAGACAGTTGTAGCTGTAGTCTCATTTGTTTTTATTCCAAACATTTTGAGCATTTTATGACACATATGATGATGTTTTTAGTCTACTTAAATCTTTACACAACTTAAGTGCTTTTAGGTTAAACATAAACAGGTATAATAATTTCCCTGTGGTGAAGAGAAAAAAAGGTACACTTTTTAGGAGAGGGGGATGCATGGTGACACCACATGATATCAGATAGCAGGATACATGGAATCACAAACAGGTGCCAAATTAATCAGTGAGACATACGATGACATCAGCTGCTGTGAGAGCATCCCCCATGATGCACTGATCTGACTCATAGCTGCCCTGCTAACGTAATAATTCAGTAGTTTTAATCAGTGGAACATCTCATCAAGTATAACATTGTAGAGGAGTTCAAGCATTTGGAATTTGTAAATGTAGTTAAGTTTGTCATCACAAGCAACATCAGGAGGTAGACAAGTTATCTGAAAACATATACATATATATATATATATATACATATATATATATATATATATATATATATATATATATGAACACAATCTTGCAGGCATAATCAAACCTCACATGCAAAAATGCATTGGGTTGAGGTCAGGTGAAGTAAGGGGAAACCGACTTCGACACAACACCTGTGCAGTGTCAAAACACATCATCTTAAAGCCCATATTAAACCTGTTGTAATGAAGCAATCTGGACAAAAAGAGCCTAGGTAGCCCTTTGACCCACTACCTGAACTTATGCGATCTTTTATTAACCCTCCAAGGTTTGTTCTTTTGTTGGTCTGTACCAATTTTAGTTTTCCTTACCAGCGCCAGGACTCTGATTTTGATCTCTTTAGTTTTCAGAGAATATACAATAGGATTGACGCAGGGTGGGATACAAGAGGCCAGCGACAGGCTCAGCACACGCTGGTCTGGGTCAATTAAACGCAGATTAAACCCTATAGTAAAAATGGTAATGAGAGGAATGTAAAATACAGCAACAAGGATGATATGCTCAACACAAGTAGCCAAAGCTTTCACACAACTGTCTAAAGATTTCATCCTGAATACAGTCACCAGGATGCTCATATATGACAGAAGAATAAAAGTAAAGGGTCCTACAAGGAGCAAGAAAGTAAGAAAATTGGCGACAGACCACTGCATTGTGTTATCATTACATGCGAGTCTAAACACAGGTGCATAGTCACAGAAATAGCTGGACACTTTGAGGGATTGGCAAAAAGACAGTCGAGTCATTATAGCCACGGCAAATGCAATGATTCCCAGAGCAAAAGCCCAAGACAGGCCAACAATACAAGACATGCTCCACAGTGTGTTGATGGAGTTGTGACGCAGAGGGAAACATATTGCAATCAATCTGTCATAGGCAAGTATAGCAAGTGCGTATGACTCCAAAGTCCCAAAAGCATAGTAGACAAACATTTGTACCAAACACAAGTTGAATGGAATGAAGTTGTCCTTGACAAGAAATGTTTTTATCATGTTGGGAATAAGGCATGTGTTAAGGACTATATCAATTACTGCAAGATTGACAACAGCCAGAAACTTTGGAGTGTGTAAACAATGATTAAAGACAATTACACAGATCACCAAACAGTTGAACAGCACTGTAACCACATAGACAAATGCCAGAAAGATGAAATAGACACTGATGAAGGGAAATGTCTGAAATGCAATGATATAGAAGCCTGGAGGATGAATGATGACAGAGTCATTTAAAACAGTCCTGAGAGAAGACATAGCTGAACTCCACAAGCTGTGTGTTGGAGGTCAGCCTCTGCTTAAAAGCTCTCCAGTCTAAAGAACAGGGAAATCACATCACATTATACATTAAAGTATATTATATTATTATATTATTGTATATTATTAAAGGCACAACTGTCATACCATTTTGTTAAAACACAATTGAACCAAACAGCATTTGTAAAGTACATTCTCAGTGAGTTGACTCATGAATTAATGTTCTACAAGTCAATGAATGCTCACCTGATTTTTGAGAAGACTTGTTTAGCACTGATACATGATGCTGACTCTAAAGGCTGCACGCAGATGGCTGCATGTCGGACACTCTGTCCGTATATACTACTCTGACTGATCCCCAGGGATCAATCAGGAGGCAACTCTCAATTAAGTCTACAAAGTCATAGTGCAATACCTGATCAATTATGTTAATTTGATCCTTGGAGAGTAGGAGTACATACAGGGTATTTATTTTTGATTTAACTTATCCAACATCCAAAACAAGCATTCAGTTATTATTCGACTGATGATTTAAATATGAATGAAAGCTTAGTAAAATAAAATAAAGAAGAATGAAAAGAAAAGGTGATAGGTCATGGATAAAACGTGTTGCTTAATAAATAATCTTTGATCAAGACAAACTAAACCTCTCTTAATTAAGAATGTAGGTTGGGTAACACAGGTTTTACTGTATTACTATCAAAATTATGGTAAGAATGTCTTTCAAATATCAATATTCTCTATGTCATGATAATTCAAATGTTGGGAAAATCACATACATGTATAAAACAAGCCAGCGGTTGTACAATTAAACTGAATGTCCATAAACAGTAATAATGAATTATCGCCTATTTGTACCTTTATTGTGTCAGTGTCAGAGGTAAGAGGCTGATTATTATTTTATTTTTTTTGTTTTGTTGAGGCACTCGTGAGTGGTCAGAAAACCATAGTCTAGTAAACTTGTTTATGTTAAGCGCTGCATAATTTAGAGCCAAGTAAGCATTATACTTCTATACACACAATGACCTCCATGACCTCTGAGCAGACAGCAGACAGAGTTTAATAATTGTGAGCTGAGGATCATCTACACTCGTTAATTTGTTGAATTTGTTTTCACCATGTTTGTGCAAAGTGTGTAAACAGTAACAAACACATTTAATGTCCTGTTCCCAAAGGATGTATTATCATTAAACACACAGTCATGAGCCACAACATATTAGTTGTAATGAGCCCAGTTGCCATCACCAGAGAGTTTTGGTTAATGACCTCAACTTTAACAAACAAACCTTTTACTGTATAAACGTCACACTAATTAGTCTCAGTTGCACCTATTAAGAATAATGACAATTAAAAACGGAGGGAAACTGGAGTGGGTGTGCATTTTGTGTTTGTGTGCAGCTGTCAATTCATTCAACTTACACCTGCTTTCAGAAATCTTCACTAAGTGTCCCCTGACTCCCTTTTGTTAATCAGATAATGTGTTTAAGCTTTAACCTGCTAGTTCCGCTTTGTTTTATAAACTGTAGACCGTTCTAAAGGATTTAAAAACACTAACATCTACTCAGACTTTAAACTCAATTTACCAGTGGGTACTGTATTCATTGTGAGCTTTTACGCAATTCTCTTCTTGCTTTTCTAGTTTTTAAAACTAAGGTTTAAATTACACTTCTTTTTTCAGTAAATATTTTATTAGAAATTATTTCATTCACGCTAACATGGAGCTCATTTGAATCATTGATGGATATAGAGTAAAAGCTATTGATGACATGGTTGCTCTCAGCTCACTGAACCACTTGCATGATGTTGGTAATGGTAGACTTTGACTTTTTGGTTTTGTTACACGTTGTTTTTAGCCTGATAGATTCTTTTTTACCAGGTTTGTGCAGTAACTGGGTCACCTTATAGTAAGGGACAAAATCAGGAACAATTAAAGTGGCAGGTAGCAATGAACAGGCAATTAGGCACTGCTTGGGGTAATAGAAGGACTCTTGTTGCTGCTGTGCATTTTCATGAAAGTCAGACACTGCGTGCAGGAATTAAATGGCATCTTCTGCTTGGTGTGCGTGGTACTGGAAATTTCATATTGCAAATTGTGTACCACTCCCTGTGTCCCACACTGATCATATGTCATGTTGCTGTATATCATGTGTCGACCACACAATGTACATTTCATTTAATCTGATGATCTCTCTCACATAAGGCTTACTTCCTGTTTTCAGTGGGTGGTGCTATGACCCTGTGTCAATATGGACATGTAGATGTCTTTGGGCCTGGACTCTTATATAGCATGTGAAATTTGGGGCAGAGTGGACCATGTAAAGTTAACTTACAAAAGCTTCCTGTGTCATGTTGAAATTCAGCAGTGGCCACTGGTGCGCCATGCTATGAAAACACAATAGCGTCGCAATTTGTCATCGTGAAGATCTTTAGATTCTACTGCCTATCTTTGAGATAGGATCTGTTGAATCCTGGAGTTTTGTGAAGTTCCATACCTGTAAAGTGCCTAAAATGGTGTGTTGCTATATGACCTATGGCATCATCTTTAAAGCTATCTACAGTACCTCCACAATTAAGCGTCACATTAGTTGGAGAGTTATATCATCCAAATTTCTTAAAAAACCCTCTCGGTGGTTTGACAGAATTTGTGTAAAATAAATGAAAAACACAAAATTCAAAATGGCTGACTTTCAGGTGGGTGGAGCTAATGAAACCCGATGAGAAATATGTCCAAACTTATGAGGACAATGTACCCTCCAAATTTCATGAATATCAAGCACATTGTTCCAACTAAGGCCTTCCGCACATTAGGAGGCGCTATGGAGTCCACTAAATCGCCGTATTTTGACAAGGCTCAATGTGTGCAGCAAGTTTTCTTGTATAGCAACGCTGAACGTAGTTAGGGAGCACTTTATAGCCGATGTGCCCCACCCAAACCCAGTTACACTACCAAATAGTTACAACTTTAAACACGGGTGCAACGTGACTTTTATGCATCCTAAAGCCCGCAAATATGTGTATGTAAAATGAAAATTAATGCGCTAAATTGAAATTTGTGAACATCTAAGAAACTTAACCCCAAACCAGGGGTGCTATAGAGCCCACTGGCTATGCTGAAGCCCAGCCACTGAAGAACTTTATAATTTTTGCCTGTTCCGATTAATGTGCCAATTGTTGTGGGTTTTCAAGCATGCGAAGCCCCTCAAAAATGTGATGGGGCGGTAGAAAAACAATAATCTCTAAACAACAATATGTTCCTTGCAATTTCAGTGCCAGGGATCGTTGGCAGGCCCTAATTATACATATCGGTATCTCTCTGTCCATATTTTCTCTGAGCACTACGCTGAAAACAGCACAAAATGTTCCTGTTTAAGCAGGTAATATTCATCCATCCCGTGTCTGCAGAAATATGATCCAGTTTTACTTTTTTATACAAATGCCAAACGGCTTAAAATATTCATCCTAGAAAGTGATAATGTGATGAACACCCACAGTTCTGATTGTTTAGGCAAGACACAAGGGGGCAAGGCTAAGGAGTTAGAATAAATAAGAATTTATTGCAGGGTAACAGGGTGGCTTGTGAGCATGAGCAGAGCTGGGCAGGAGGGATGACTGGCTTATTGTGTCTAGCAGAGAGTCCAAGGAGTGGGAGGCAGACCTGAGCAGGTCCAGGGCACAATCTGAGGAGTACCTGGGGTGAGCAGAGGTCCCAGACAGGCGAGCAGGGCTGATGAGACAAAGGGGCTGTAGCTGAGCAGATGGGACTGCATTTAGAGAACCAGAATTAATGAGTGAACACAAGTAAGGAGCAAACTTTCACTAGAAAGCCTGGAAACAGTGACTAAGAGGCTGTTTACACGTTGCCGGCTATTTTCATAAACGGACATTTCACCGTCTCCGTTTTCAAAAAGATCTTCGTTTACACTTACCCGTGTATATATACACAAGAGCATGCCAAACCTGTAGGTGGCAGTGTAACGAGAAGCTCAAGCCTTCCATGTATCCATTGTCACCATAGCAACATAGGTCGCACTTTTTACACAGGCGCAAGTTCCGGCGCATACTGTGACGTGGGCTGCCTATAACTCCGTTTATCTGCATTTATCTCAGTTTACATGCAAACGCGCAACCGGAGTTTTCCAAAATCTCCACTCTGGCCGGAGTTTTTAGAAAGACTCGTTTTCAGAGGAGAAATCTCCGTTTGCGTGTAAACGAAGGGCACAAACGAAGGAAGATGTCTCCGTTTATCAAAATCACCGTCTACGTGTAAACGGCCTCTGACTGAGGAGGTACAATCTGGCAAGGTGGATGTGGCAAAGCTGAGTCTTTGTAGGAGGCTTGATTAAAGGATGGGAGGCAGCTGGTGGGACTCCGCTCTGGCTCCAGCACACCTGTCTCCACTCACAGTCACACTCACAAATACAAAACAAAACTGTATGAACGCCCCTGAGACATCATAGTGGAAATTCTATGGAATTCTGAATTCATGGCTTTGTTTGCACGACTTCCCATGTTGTAAACACGGGTCGTGAGTTCCATTTAAACGCAGCAAGAGAGACTGCAGGCTCGGCAGCAGTGAAGGCTGTGACACTCATCCCTAGTACAGTTCATTTCTCTACATATCTCCTTTCCTCTTAAAGAATCTTAAAGGTCCTGAAATAAACTGAAGAACAAAACATTTAAGCAATGTTCCCTCTTTCTGGTGCAATGAAGCCTGGCAGCTAGATTGGCTGCACTTACTGTAGTTTGATAAATACATTTCTGATGAGACACAAGCAGCGCACCTTCTGAAAGCTGCAGTGCACTGGACAAAGAACTTCACGGATCTAACAGGACAGAGAGTCTTCTTGACCCTCACCACCCTCCTTAGGGGGCTCTGCAAGTACCTCCACTAAACACAATAATGAGACAGTTTATGAGTAATAAAAATGTGAAATACAATATAATAAAGTCCGAGTGTTTCAAATAGGATTCTTTCAGGTAACACATGCAGAAAGAGCCGGAGCAACCAATTATACAATTATCATATATTTACTTTCCAGTGTAAACAAGTACATTTATGTCTACACATTATACGTCAGCAGTATATTATTGGCTTGCTAAATTTGGTGGGTGTTCATGTAATGGCAGCATATCAAAAAAAATATAAATATTCTGACAAACATATTCAACAATACGGAGGGATAAGTAAAAAAGGGCCCTTTGTTGTCACAACACACACAGACACACACACACACAGATGAACACAGACACACACACACCCTCCACAGATTGCTTTACGGTGGAAAGAAAAGTTGTCAAGAACTTTTTCTCATTTTGTGGACCAGCGCCAGGGCTCTGATTTTGATCTCCTTAGTTTTCAGAGAATATACAATAGGATTGATGCAGGGTGGGAGACAAGAGGCCAGCGACAGGCTCAGCACACGCTGGTCTGGGTCAATTGCTCGCACAAAAAGCCCTAAGAAGAAAATGATGGTTAAAGGAAAGTAAAATACAGCAACAAGGATTAGGTGCTCAATGCAAGTGGCGAGAGCTTTGATCCGACTGCTTACTGATTTCATCCTGAACACAGTGACCAGGATGCTGACATAAGACAGAATAACAAAGCTAAAGGGGGCCATCAGATTAAACATACTAGAATGTGCACCTACTGCCCACTGCATTGTGTTATCATTACAGGCGAGTCTAAACACAGGTGCATAGTCACAGAAATAGCTGAACACTCTGACAGAATTGCAAAAAGACAGTCGCGTTATGATGGCCGTGCAGTATGCTAATAGTCCCACACTGTAAACCCAAGTCAGGCCTATAATACAAGACATGATCTGCGAGGTGTTGAGTAAGTTCTGACTCAGAGGGAAACATATTGCAATCAATCTGTCATAGGCAAGTATAGTGAGTGCATATGACTCCAAAATCACAAATGTGTAGTAGACAAACATTTGTAACAGACACAGATTGTATGGAACAAAGTTGTCCTTGAAGAGAAATGTCTTAATCATGCTGGGAATCGTGCTTGTGTTTAGGCCGATATCAATTACTGCAAGGTTGACAACAGCCAGAAATTTTGGAGTGTGTAAGCAGTGATCACAGGCAATTATATAGATCAATAAAGTATTGAACACTAATGTAACCGCATAGACAAATGTTAGAAAGATTATGTAGTAACTGATGTAGGGAAATGTCTCAAATGCAATGATATAGAAGCCTGGAGGACGAATGATGACAGAGTCATTTGAAACAGTCCTGAGAGAAGACATAGTCAAACACAACAGGCTGTGTGCTCGAGGATGATGTCCGGTCCACAGTGTTTAAAAGTCCTCTGATCTGAAAGAGAGAAAAAAAATCCATCCTATTACTTTCCTCTTCAGTCACATATCTCAAACAGACATATATACACTTGTGCATTTGGCATTGAAACCATATTTGTTTACCCTGACTGATGAATATAACACGGGACAGAATACAGTGTGCTGTTGGCTCACCTGTTCTGTTGATGATCGTTTTACACAATGTGACTCCACATGATGCTGACTCAGATGGTAGTCACTGAATGTCAGCATGTCTGACCTGTGCACAGTGGAAATTATACCCTCTTCATTGATCTCTAGAGATAACATACAGTCTTCTAATTAAGAACAGTATGGATCAACAACACAGTAATCGTCAGTGCCCTTTTACTGAAATTAATCTGTGGAGAGTAGTGTTTTGTCTTTAAGGAGTAGGCAAAACAAAACATTAGTCTTTATCTAATGAGCAGGAAAACATGCAGGTTATGATTGATAACACTTAAAGCTGGGGTAGGCAGAAATCTGGAAAAGTCTAAAACAACACCACCAAAAAGGCAGAATCTGAAAATACACCCTCCTCCTGCACCCCCTTCCCTCTCTGTGCTAAGACCCTCCAACCAGATTACCATATGCATATGCACACACTTCTACAGTGTTTCTTATACATTGATTTATTTAATCCTTTTTTATTTGGAGTAAAGGTATTTTATCTTTCTATATGATGACGAAAACTCTGTCTGTCTGTGGGTGTGTGTGTGGGTGTCTCTGTTCCACGTTTTCCTCCTCACTGACTTGGTCAATCCATGTGAAATTTGGCACAGTGGTAGAGGGTAATGGGAGGATGCGAATGAAGCAATATTACATCAATTGACCAAAGGGGTGTGCTATACTTTTGCCAAGAATAGCTTGTGAGATGTCTATCTAGGGGATTTTTGGGGTGCTGAATTGATTCCAGCCATTATTTATCATTCCCTGATTACATAAAAGGCATTTTATTAACATAATTAAACAGAACTGAACTCAATGGAAACGTTGTTTTATCAGTTTTCTAGTCAACCCTATTTATCAAACTCCACAGCATCTCCCTCACTCATCTTGTCATTTGGCTGGTTAATGTTCTGGCAAAAGTTGCCATGACAGTCGCTGCAAGCTGAGATACACCTGACTCCTTGCTTTTTACAGCAGCACCTGAGTGTGCTACAGTCGCCTGCACAGTTGCAGCTGACAAACGCCAGGAGGTAGTCTGGTGCAATGGGGTCTGTTGAAGGAACCGGTGCATATCCTTGCTCAGTGAGTTCCCATCCACAGTCCAGGGCATCCAATCTTGCAGCATGAGCCAGTCCCTAGTCTGGAGGTAAGCCCAGAGAGAGTGTTGACCTGCAGCTCCTGTTGTCGGGGGGAGTTTCTAAGGTTTGATGCTCCCAGCAGCAACTCGCTTGTTAAAGATGTCAAATCGCGAGTTTTCCAAGTCTTTAGGTGGTTTGCCATGGAACATGAGCATGAAGAGTTCACAGCCAGCACAGCCCGAACAATAGAGGTGTCTGGGCTCAGTGTACAACATTGCTCTGATGATGCAGACACCTCTATTGTCCGGGCTGCTCTAGATGAGGCAAGAGAGTCCCCTGTTGAGGTGAGGGCTGAGGACACTGACATCATGGTTATGCTGATTCACCATGCTGCAGACCATCCAATCTTCCTCACAACATCCAAAGACACATCTTACGATGTCAGGAAGATCTGAGAGGCCCTCCCAGAGAGATACCGCAAGTATCTGATCTTCTTGCACAGTTTCTCTGGCTGCGATACAGTGTCTGCAATTTCTGGCTTTAGCAAAGCAACTTTGCTAAGTAGGCTCTGCAAGACTGATGAAGCGGAGAGGACCATGGACGTGTTTATGGACATCCAAGCCGAGAAAGATGATATCATCAAAGCCGGCTGTGAACTCTTCATACTCATGTTCCATGGCAAACCACCTAAAGATTTGGAAGACTTGAGATTTGACATCTTTAGCAAGCGAGCTGCTGCTGGGAGCATCAAACCTGAGAAACTCCCCCCGACAACAGGAGCTGCAGGACAACACTCTCTCTGGGCTTACCTCCAGACTAGGGACTGGCTCATGCTGCAAAGTCCATCGTTGGATGCCCTGGACTATGGATGGCAACTCACTGAGCAAGGATATGCACCGGTTCCTTCAACAAACCCCATTGCACCAGACTACCTCCTGGCGTTTGTCAGCTGCAACTGTGCAGGCGACTGTAGCACACTCAGGTGCTGCTGTAAAAAGCAAGGAGTCAGGTGTATCTCAATTTTTTCACAGATGGTCTATGCAATTTGCTAAAATTCCCTATTTGCACTGCCTAGAGTTGGGGTGTGGCCTCTGACTGGGGGGTCAATCACCAGATCTGCTGAGTGCTCTCCTCCTGATGAGGTGGTCTGTAGCGGTGGGCGGTTAGGCAGAGAACACGCTGTGATTTGAAGGTCTCACTAACGTGAGCTACATAAACGTGAACTTGAAGCAGCAGCTGGGAGCCTTTGGCTCCAGTTAGCAGAAGGCTTAACTATTGGCAACATCTTCTCTCCATCTGTGAAATGTTTTGCCGATATTAACATGTGTTTTATTTTGTTTACTCTCAGACTCCTTTTCAGACTCTCTCTTTGATAAATCTGTCTTTGTTCAGCTACAAAGTGACCCTTCTTAAATCAATTAGTCATGCCATGTTACCTTAAATTTGTGTAGAAAACTTTGCTGTTTTCCATGGAGGCACATGGGCGGACTGGCCTTGTGGAGGTTCTGGAGAATCACAGAACGGCCGGTACTCCAGGACGGCTGGCGGCCGCCACGCAGTCATCACCGTTTTTTGTTGTTGTTTTTTTTCCCTTTTTCTCCCTGATAATCTGCTGTTCCACGTCCAGTCCGCTAGGTGGGAGCCTTCATACCATGTCTTGTTGTGTGTTTCAGGCAGTCACCTGCATTGTATTGTTCAGCAGGGAGACATCTGGACTGTGTCGTTTATTTCTCAGTGAGTATTCTACACTATGCTCTTAACACAACATCTAGTCAAAATCGGTGCTATTGCTATAATTTGGAAGGTATAGTATCATGTGTTAAGATTTAAGTATTTTGACACCCGTGTCTGGGGCTGATGAGTTTCTGTGCACCGGTTGTTGTGGGCTGGGCCGAGTCAAAGTCCAGGGCTGTTTTTTAGTCCCAGTCCGCCCCTGTGGAGGCATGTGAGAAGAACAAACACTTTGATTTATTGATGACTAGGGGACCACGTTTAAAGGGATAGTGCACCCAAAAATGAAAATTCAGCCATTATCTACTCACCCATATGCCGAGGGAGGCCCTGGTGAGGTTTTAGAGTCCTCACATCCCTTGCGGAGATCGGCAGGGGGAGCGGCTAGCACACCTAATGGCAGATGGTGCCCCAGACTAATGTCCAAGAACACAAAATTGAAACCACAAAATATCTCCAACATGCTCATCCGTAGTGATCCAAGTGTGCTGCAGCCCCGACATAAAAAGTTGTTTCGAAAAACGTAATTTGAACTCTGTTTTTAGCCTCACTGTAGCCTGTAGCTCTGACTGCTTGTCTGTGCTCCACGCTCACATGTGCACACTTGCGCGAGACCAGCGAAAACACGAGCTTTGCTTACCCATGTTTACATCACGTGACACGTGCACCGCAGGGAGAGACAACAGTAACCACATATCTGAGACCAACGCCATTGTCTGCCTGAACTACGGTAGAAATGAATGACTTCTTTCTTCTTGACCTTTTTGATTGGTCTCCCACGTAGAGCTATGCGATCATTAGAAGAATGTCCGCTATCACGACTGCTGACAACACCTAATGCATCGAAAAAACACGGAAAACTAGTTGTAAATGCGGAAAAATGGTTGTAAACAGGATGTGACGAAATATTTACGTACATTTTTACAGAGGATCACGTTCACACAGGATCAATATTACGCGAGGTATTTTCTACGGACCATTTTACAGAAGGTAAAAGTAACCGTAATTTTTACTGACATTACCTGTACTGATTACAGACATGGCGAGTTCTGATGGGACTAAAATCCCTGGTAATAATTACTTTACCCCACGTCTCCACGTTAAACTAATCCTGCCCGAATAGGGCTATGGATCATACTGCTACATATGAAATGTACAAATGTAACATAAATGTGATTTACAGAAGTGCACCAGGTCAACATTTACTCTGGCAATCGGGTTGCAAACACTAGCCATTACACACCAATATTATCACACCAAATTTCTGTTGAGGTATTTGATTTGATTTTAATATGAACTCAGGGCCTTGGTGTCTATAGAATGGAAAAAAAAAATCTTTATATGACTCAAAGTTTGTGAAAAACTAAAGAAATCTAAAGCATCATCCTCTCTGAGGACACAGTTATCATCTCACAGTGCATAATGACTCCAGACAGAAGGACAGAAGGAGTCTTTCTAATGAACCTAGTTTGAGATTTCATCATCTGAGAATGCAGGTTAATGACCCTGCTTGTAACAAATAAACTTCTTACTGTTTAAACCTTAGCCTAATTAATCTCACCTGCATCTATTAGCAGGACGTGCAGACTCCCATTTGTTGAGAAATGAATGTGAGATTGGGGCCCCTGTGCACTGCCAGCTTTCCTCCAAGAGCCCCTATACTGAAATAACAAGTTAAGTTTCACCAGTCTACACAGTAACGCATTATTTGATTTTCTATATATTGCACAATGAGGTGATTAACAAATGATCAGAGCTGATTGTCGTGTGACAACAGTAGACTCACATGGTGATACACCTGTTTCATATAAATCTTTGTCTCCCAAATTCAACCATGACTAATACAAATAAAACACTGACTGGGAACTAGCTTGGCTGAACTTAGTTCGATAAATACATTTCTGATGAGAAACAAGCAGCACACTGACTTAAAAGCTCTGCCAGTACCTCCAGTAAACACAATGATGAGACCCTCTGTTTAATCAGACAATTTATTAGTGATGTAACTGTGAAATACAATATAATGAAGTGTTTCAAATTGGATTGTGTCAGGTAACACATGCAGAAAGAGCCAGAACAACCAACTATACAAATATCATGCATTTACATTCCAATGTAAACAAGTACATTTATGTCTACATAAGTCAGCAGTATTTTATTGACTTGCTGAATTTGGTGGCTGTTTACGCAATGGCAGAATATCAAAGAAAGATAAATATTAAGAAAAACATATTGAACAATAGGGAATAAATAATATGATACTGCAAATGTGTGGAAACAGCGGACAAAACAGTCGCTTCTGTCTCTGCTCCACAGTGAGGGATAAGTAAAATTGGCCATGTCACAACACACACACACACACACACACACACACACACAGTCAGACTGTTTCCTGAGAATATTAAAACCCTCCACAGATTGCTTTACGGTGGAAAGAAAAGTTGTCAAGAACTTGTTCTCATTTTGTGGACCAGCGCCAGGGCTCTGTTTTTGATCTCTTTAGTTTTCAGAGAATATACAATAGGATTGATGCAGGGTGGGAGACAAGAGGCCAGCGACAGGCTCAGCACACGCTGGTCTGGGTCAATTGCTCGCACATAAAGCCCTAAGAAGAAAATGATGGTTAAAGGAAAGTAAAATACAGCAACAAGAATTAGGTGCTCAATGCAAGTGGCGAGAGCTTTGATCCGACTGCTTACTGATTTCATCCTGAACACAGTGACCAGGATACTGACATAAGACAGAATAACAAAACTAAAGGGGGCCATCAGATTAAACATACCAGAATGTGCACCTACTGCCCACTGCATTGTGTTATCATTACAGGCGAGTCTAAACACAGGTGCATAGTCACAGAAATAGCTGAACACTCTGACAGAATTGCAAAAAGACAGTCGCGTTGTGATGGCCGTGCCGTATGCTACTAGTCCCACACTGTAAACCCAAGTCAGGCCTATAATACAAGACATGATCTGCGAGGTGTTGAGTAAGTTCTGACGCAGAGGGAAACATATTGCAATCAATCTGTCATAGGCAAGTATAGTGAGTGCAAATGACTCCAAACTCACAAATGTGTAGTAGACAAAAATTTGTAACAGACACAGATTGTATGGAACAAAGTTGTCCTTGAAGAGGAATGTCTTAATCATGCTGGGAATCGTGCTTGTGTTGAGGCAGATGTCAATTACTGCAAGGTTGACAACAGCCAGAAATTTTGGAGTGTGTAAGCAGTGATCACAGGCAATTATATAGATCAATAAAGTATTGAACACTAATGTAACCGCATAGACAAATGCTAGAAAGATTATGTAGTAACTGAGGTAGGGAAATGTCTCAAATGCAATGATATAGAAGCCTGGAGGACGAATGATGACAGAGTCATTTGAAACAGTCCTGAGAGAAGACATAGTCAAACACAACAGGCTGTGTGCTCGAGGATGATGTCCGGTCCACAGTGTTTAAAAGTCCTCTGATCTGAAAGAGAAAAAAAAATCCATCCTATTATTTTCCTCTTCAGTCACATATCTCAAACAGACATATATACACTTGTGCATTTGGCATTGAAACCATATTTGTTTACCCTGATTGATGAATATAACACGGGACAGAATACAGTGTGCTGTTGGCTCACCTGTTCTGTTGATGATCATTTTACACAATGTGACTCCACATGATGCTGACTCAGATGGTAGTCACTGAATGTCAGCATGTCTGACCTGTGCACAGTGGAAATTATACCCTCTTCATTGATCTCCAGAGATAACATACAGTCTTCTCATTAAGAATAATATGGATCAACAACACAGTAATCATCAGTGCCCTTTTACTGAAATTAATCTGTGGAGAGTAGTGTTTTGTCTTTAAGGAGTAGGCAAAACAAAACATTAGTCTTTATCTAATGAGCAGGAAAACATGCAGGTTATGATTGATAACACTTAAAGCTGGGGTAGGCAGAAATCTGGTAAAGACTAAAACAACACCACCAAAAAGGCAGATTCTGAAAATACACCCTCCTCCTGCACCCCCTTCCCTCTCTGTGACCCTCCAACCAGATTACCATATGCATATGCACACACTTATACAGTGTTTCTGATACATTGATTTATTTAATCCTTTTTTATTTGGAGTTGCACACAGCTCATGCACTCAGCCCCTCCTTGCCCCGCTTTGACCAGCTAGCACCCTATGGTCACAAAAGCAGGCAGAAGCTTTGGGAGACGGACGTTCAGTCAGCGTCTGTGGTAGCTCTAATGCAGCCAGCGCAACGCCCCCCAGCATTGGGTGTCACAGCGGGCTGATGGCAAGATGCAGTGACAGGTCTAACCTGTGTAACGGCAGCAACAGACAGTTAGCTGATCCAGCAGGGTGTCAGGGCTGTCTGGTCCCCAAGAGCTAGAGGTAGTACTGCCTAGAGTTGGGGTGTGGCCTCTGACTGGGGGTCAATCACCAGATCTGCTGGGTGCTCTCCTCCTGATGAGGTGGTCTGTAGCAGTGGGCGGTTAGGCAGAGAACACGTTGTGATTTGAAGGTCTCACTAACGTAAGTATACATAAACGTGAAGGTGAGGCAGCAGCTGGGAGCCTTTGGCTCCGGTTAGCAGAAGGCTTAACTATTGGCAACATCTTCTCTCCATCTGTGAAATGTTTTGCCGATATTAACACGTGTTTTATTTTGTTTATTCTCAGACTCCCTTTGATAAATCTGTCTTTGTTCAGCTACAAATGACTCTTCTTAAATCCATTAGTCATGCCATGTTACCTTAAATTTGTGTAGAAAACTTTGCTGTTTTTCATGGAGGCATGTGAGAAGAACAAACACTTTGATTTACTGATGACTAGGGGACCACGTTTAACAAGAGCAAAACTCAAAACGTTTGGTTACATTGTAACCTTGGTTCTGTGAGTGAGGAGATTATCCCCCCACCCAGTAGTCATATCATAACTATGGGAATTATCCCCATCTGGGGTAATGGACATGGAAAATTAATCTTTAAGACACGCCACTTTACGTGGCCCACATGCACCAGGCTATAAAAACCCCACCTTGCGTACGCACCCACTAATTTACATTGATTGGAACGGGTTCCGAGCAGCCTTGAGCCTTGGGAGATAATCTCCTCACTCAGAGAACCCAGGTTCAGTTAGGGGTGTAACGGTACACAAAAATCTCGGTTCGGTACGTACCTTGGTACACAAGTCACGGTTCATTTTTTTTGGTCCAGTAATGAAAAAAATAGACAACTATTAAATATCTTTTACTTATTGGTAACCTTATTAAAACATACCACCACAGCAGTTAACTCTTTTTACACAATTTTTGAATGAAACAAATATATATAAAATCCTGCTTTTTCACATTGTTTGAATGAAAATAGAAATATAAAAGTGAAAAATAAAATCCTGCTGTTTTTTTTAACACATTTTTCGAATGAAAAATATAAATATAAATTTCTGCTTAAACAATTTTACTCAATTAAAATAAAAAGTATAGTGCAGCTGGTCAGCTTTAAAGCCTGCTCAGATTCAGTTTTAATAGGAACTTACTTAGCTTTCCCACTTTGTTAAAGTGCAGTAAGCAAAACATGCTTATATCTAAAGTGCAGCTTAAACAATTTTACTCAACTCCAATGGCGTTGGTTATTCCTTTAGTGTGATGGTCAGGGAAACGCTCTTTGTTTTTAAACGACGACGATATCGTAGTTTGCACCAGATTGCCTTTTCTAGTTGTGCCGGTTAACGTTCAAACTCGGGTGGTGTTGCTTTAGATGCGTTAGCATATTGGACGTGTTTCCAAGTACATACCCGACCACTGTTCTGCAGTGTCGGCACACTGCTTTTGTCTTGTCCACTTGTTTATTTCCACCTTCGTTTCTTACCCTGAAACCAAAGTGTTCCCAAACGGAGGACTTAAGGTTTGCGGGTGGGTCTTCAGGTTCGTCAGGCTCACTTGCCATGTTGTCAAAATGCGAGAATGCGCTGCACAAAGTGAAGGCGGAGATTTACAGTCGGACTCGGTCCGTCACTCAATTATGTCCATCGGAGAACTAGATATTTTAAGTGGTTCGGTTTGCAAAAACGCAATTAAAATAAAACAAAATAAAATAAAATAATATCCTGCGCCCAATAATTCGGTACAGGGTCGTGCCGAACTGAAAGTCGCGTACCGAACGGTTTAACACAAATACATGTACTGTTATGGCCCTAGTTACAATGTAACCGAATGTTCACTATCGAATCGAGATTATCTCCCCACCCAGTAGTTATATCATAACTAAGGAAACCCTTTAAGACACACCGCGAGGGGCCCCAGGAGACAGAGCAGATGCAGGTTCACAAGTACCCCCCCGATTTTTGAAAGAGACGTACCCACCGCCAGGTGCATTAACAACAGAAGATACCCAATAAGTGTGTGTACGAAAAAACACCACTGGACTTAAACAAATGTACAACAATCTTGCACCTTCAATGGTCAGTGACACCACCAGACACTGTGTACCATAAGCATGGCTAACCCCACCAGATGCAGGGGTTGGGTGCAAAAAAAGACCGCTCAGTTAGCCAGCCCGCTGCCAGGCCACTGACAATATGACATCACCCAGGGTGGGCATGGGGGGGGCATGGCTCACTGTGTGGTGGTCCCCAGCACATGATCCCCAAAGGAGGTTCCAGCAGCCACATTCAAGCAGTAATATATGGCAAATGTGGATGGACTTGACCACGTAGCAGGTGCACAGACCTCCGAGAGGGTGGCACCACGCCACAAGGCCCACGAGATAGCTACACCTCGTGTTGAGTGTGCATACCCACTAGTACTGGTATGACCGCCCCTCTGTATGCCTGCTGAATTGTGTCCATGACCCAGTGAGACAGCTTAGCCTTCGACACTGGCTGGCCCTGGCACTGGGCCTTAAAGCAGACAAAGAGTTGGTCTGTTCTTCTGAACACTGCAGTGTGCCAGACATAGACCTTCAGGACTCTAACAGGACAGAGATTTGAGTCTTCTTGACCCTCACCACCCTCCTTAGGGGGGCTGTAGGGTCGCAACTCCACCAACTGATTCAAGTGAAAGTCTGCGATTACTTTTGGCAGGAATGCCGGGTTTGGGCGCAACATGACACCAGCGTCATCCGGCAGGAACCGACAACAGCTCTCATCCACTGACAGAGCATGCAGTTCCCCAACTCTTTTGGCTGACGTCACTGCCAAGAGAAAAGCCACTTGAAGTGACAGCCACTTAATGCTGACTGACTGAAGAGGGACAAAAGGCTCCTGCTGTAGGGCGGCCAGCACTTGACCAAGGTCCCACATTGGAATGGCTGGTCTCCTGGTGTGCAGTGCAAGCTTCTGTGCATCCTCTAGGAACTGAGAGATGAGGCTGCAGTCACGGTCTGCAAGCCTAGTATCTCCTGTATGATCTGTCTTGATAGCTGCCACCACGGCTCTAATGGTCGAACGTGATTTTCCCACCTTCAGCAGTCCCTGCAGGTACCAGAGCACCTCTGTGGCTGCACGTGTCAGTGCATCAATCTGGTTAGTTGTGCACCATGAGGATTCTGGCTTTGAAGAGAGCATAGACATGTTTTACTTTCACTTTCATGTTAAATAGTAAGGTTTTTGCGAAAATGAATGTGCATGGGAAGCACTGAGCATACTACTGGATAAATGAGACTTGGATCATACTGCACGATTTGTGTGACAGTTTGTAAATGGATGTTTTCATATAGATTTGTATTTGTTAAACGTGGTCCCAAATTTACCAATAAATCAATATCTTTGCTGTTTTCTGTGGCGGTATGCCAATAAAACAGTGTTTTCTTCATGAATTCAAAGTGACACAGCATGACTAATTGATTTATGAATGGTCATTTTGTGGGTGAAGGATTCCCTCAAGCCAAAACATTGTGTTTTTTGTGCATAAACTTAACCACACATTATCCACAGCACTGTCACAACAATATCTATAAATAATATATTTCAACATATCTGCTACAAATGAAATGTACAGATGTAACATATCCGTGATTTACAGAAGCGCAGTATGCCAATATTTATTCTGGTGATTGGGTTGCAAACACCCTTCGGCCCGCCCACTAGCCATTACACACCAACATTATCACACCAAATTTCTGTTTAGATATTTGCTTTAATGTTAATAAGGACTCAGGGCCTTGGTGTCTATAGAATGGGAAAAAAAATCTTTTATGACTCAAAGTTTGTGAAAAACTAAAGAAGTCTAAAGCATCATTCTCTCTGAGGACACAGTTATCATCTCACAGTGCATAATGACTCCAGACAGAAGGACAGAAGGAGTCTTTCTAATGAACCTAGTTTGAGATTTCATCATCTGAGAATGCAGGTTAATGACCCTGCTTGTAACAAATAAACTTCTTACTGTTTAAACCTTAGCCTAATTAATCTCACCTGCATCTATTAGCAGGACGTGCAGACTCCCATTTGGTGAGAAATGGATGTGAGATTGGGGCCCCTGTGCACTGCCAGCTTTCCCCCAAGAGCCCCTATACTGAAATAACAAGTTAAGTTTCACCAGTCTACACAGTAACACATTATTTGATTTTCTATATATTGCACAATGAGGTGATTAACAAATGATCAGAGCTGATTGTCGTGTCACAACAGTAGACTCACATGGTGATACACCTGTTTCATATAAATCTTTGCCTCCCAAATTCAACCATGACTAATACAAATAAAACACTGACTGGGAGCTAGCTTAGCTGAAGTTAGTTCGATAAATACATTTCTGATGAGAAACAAGCAGCACACTGACTTAAAAGCTCTGCCAGTACCTCCAGTAAACACAATGATGAGACCCTCTGTTTAATCAGACAATTTATTAGTGATGTAACTGTGAAATACAATATAATAAAGTGTTTCAAATTGGATTGTGTCAAGTAACACATGCAGAAAGAACCAGAATAACCAACTATACAAATATCATGCATTTACATTCCAATGTAAACAAGTACATTTATGTCTACATAAGTCAGCAGTATTTTATTGACTTGCTGAATTTGGTAGGTGTTTACGCAATGGCAGAATATCAAAGAAAGATAAATATTAAGAAAAACATATTGAACAATAGGGAATAAATAATATGATACTGCAAATGTGTGGAAACAGTGGACAAAACAGTCGCTTCTGTCTCTGCTCCACAGTGAGGGATAAGTAAAATTGGCCATGTCACAACACACACACACACACACACACAAACACACATATATACACAGACAGGCTGTTTCCTGAGAATGTGAAAACCCTCCACAGATTGCTTTACGGTGGAAAGAAAAGTTGTCAAGAACTTGTTCTCATTTTGTGGACCAGCGCCAGGGCTCTGTTTTTTATCTCTTTAGTTTTCAGAGAATATACAATAGGATTGATGCAGGGTGGGAGACAAGAGGCCAGCGACAGGCTCAGCACACGCTGGTCTGGGTCAATTGCTCGCACAAAAAGCCCTAAGAAGAAAATGATGATTAAAGGAAAGTAAAATACAGCAACAAGGATTAGGTGCTCAATGCAAGTGGCGAGAGCTTTGATCCGACTGCTCACTGATTTCATCCTGAACACAGTGACCAGGATGCTGACATAAGACAGAATAACAAAGCTAAAGGGGGCCATCAGATTAAACATACCAGAATGTGCACCTGCTGACCACTGCATTGTGTTATCATTACAGGCGAGTCTAAACACAGGTGCATAGTCACAGAAATAGCTGAACACTCTGACAGAATTGCAAAAAGACAGTCGCGTCATGATGGCCGTGCCGTATGCTAATAGTCCCAGACAGTAAACCCAAGTCAGGCCTATAATACAAGACATGATCTGCGAGGTGTTGAGTAAGTTCTGACGCAGAGGGAAACATATTGCAATCAATCTGTCATAGGCAAGTATAGTGAGTGCATATGACTCCAAAGTCGAAAATGTGTAGTAGACAAACATTTGTAACAGACACAGATTGTATGGAACAAAGTTGTCCTTGAAGAGGAATGTCTTAATCATGCTGGGAATCGTGCTTGTGTTTAGGCCGATATCAATTACTGCAAGGTTGACAACAGCCAGAAATTTTGGAGTGTGTAAGCAGTGATCACAGGCAATTATATAGATCAATAAAGTATTGAACACTAATGTAACCGCATAGACAAATGCTAGAAAGATTATGTAGTAACTGATGTAGGGAAATGTCTCAAATGCAATGATATAGAAGCCTGGAGGACGAATGATGACAGAGTCATTTGAAACAGTCCTGAGAGAAGACATAGTCAAACACAACAGGCTGTGTGCTCGAGGATGATGTCCGGTCCACAGTGTTTAAAAGTCCTCTGATCTGAAAGAGAAAAAAAAATCCATCCTATTACTTTCCTCTTCAGTCACATATCTCAAACAGACATATATACACTTGTGCATTTGGCATTGAAACCATATTTGTTTACCCTGACTGATGAATATAACACGGGACAGAATACAGTGTGCTGTTGGCTCACCTGTTCTGTTGATGATCGTTTTACACAATGTGACTCCACATGATGCTGACTCAGATGGTAGTCACTGAATGTCAGCATGTCTGACCTGTGCACAGTGGAAATTATACCCTCTTCATTGATCTCCAGAGATAACATACAGTCTTCTCATTAAGAACAGTATGGATCAACAACACAGTAATCATCAGTGCCCTTTTACTGAAATTAATCTGTGGAGAGTAGTGTTTTGTTGAGGCAAAACAAAACATTAGTCTTTATCTAATGAGCAGGAAAACATGCAGGTTATGATTGATAACACTTAAAGCTGGGGTAGGCAGAAATCTGGAAAAGTCTAAAACAACACCACCAAAAAGGCAGAATCTGAAAATACACCCTCCTCCTGCACCCCCTTCCCTCTCTGTGACCCTCCAACCAGATTACCATATGCATATGCACACACTTCTACAGTGTTTCTGATACATTGATTTATTTAATCCTTTTTATTTGGAGTTGCACACAGCTCATGCACTCAGCCCCTCCTTGCCCCACTTTGACCAGCTAGCACCCTACGGTCACAAAAGCAGGCAGAAGCTTTGGGAGACGGACCTTCAGTCAGTGTCTGTGGTAGCTCTAATCCAGCCAAAGCAAACCCCTCCCCAGCATCGGGTGTCACAGCGGGCTGATGGCAAGATGCAGTGACAGGTCTAACCTGTGTAATGGCAGCAACAGACAGTTAGCTGATCCAGCAGGGTGTCCGGGCTGTCTGGTTCCCAAGAGCTAGGGTTAGTACTGACTAGAGTTGGGGTGTGGCCTCTGACTGGGGGTCAATCACCAGATCTGCTGAGTGCTCTCCTCCTGATGAGGTGGTCTGTAGCATAGACATATATACATAGACGCCGCATTGACTGCCGCTGCCTATCAGGGCCGACGTCCTCGCCGGCCACCATCTTGGATGGGTCTCTCTTCGCCTCCACAGTGCATTCACTTCTATTGAGGAAGGAGCTGTATGCACAAGTAAAATAGAATAACTCACTGAATTTTCAATTGATTTTCACGTGGTTTGGTTTGTTACAAATGGCACACGTAGTTATGATACAGGATGCTTTCGTACATTAAAAATGCGGCAGCATGTTATTTAGGTCATAACACAGTTCTTTTATTCACCTCAACCCCAGAGTGGGATATATATATATATATATATACACACACACACAGTATTTATATACTGTATAAACATACTGTTTAAACACAATACAAAACACAGTATAGCATGTTATGTATAGCACACCTGTATAGCACTTTTCCACCAGCTGTGCTGCAAATATCCCCTGCTGCTCATCTTTCTGTATCTTTGTTCAAATTATCTTGACCACAGTCCCATTTTCATAGTTATAATACCAATACCAAAATTAATTTCAGTGTTTATGTAAATACTGAAAATGTTTTTTACTACTTTTGAGGGATCACAGCAGTCAGTGCAATAAGAATAAGAAGAATTTATTAATCCCCGAAAAGAAAATTTCAAAGAAGTCTGTAAGATCATCTATTTAACAAAGAATTATTAAGTCTGATGGCTGTGGGTATAAAAGAGTGTGTGTGAGAAATAAACTCAATCAACAATCAAGCTATTTCTTTATTAAAATATATTAATACATTTATTAATATGCTATACTATGTTTTGTATTGTGTATATTGTGTTTATACAGTACAGTATAGCCTATATATATATGTGTGTGTATATCAATCAATTCAATCAGTTTTATTTATAAAGCCCAATATCACAAATCACAATTTGCCTCACAGGGCTTTACAGCATACAACATCCCTCTGTCCTTTGGACCCTCACAGCGGATAAGGAAAAACTCCCCAAAAAAACCCTTTAACGGGAAAAAAACGGTAGAAACCTCAGGAAGAGCAACTGAGGAGGGATCCCTCTTCCAGGACGGACAGACATGCAATAGATGTTGTACAGAACAGATCAGCATAATAAATTAACAGTAATCCGTATGACACAATGAGACAGAAAGAGAGAGAGAGAGAGAGAGATGCAGGACAGATGGCAATGACAGTAACTTACAACAACATTAATGAAAGTATTAATATTATAGTTATAGTTCTGGCTACTGTGGTACAATATGTTGAAAGTATATATTAATATCTGGCAGTATACATGTGTGACAATAATCACATGTGTATAATAACAGTAGAAGTATGACTAATGACTAATGATGGCAGCAGCAGCAGGAGGCATCTGGCAGGACCACGGCAGCAGCACAGTATATGTGTGTGTACATATATATATATATATATATACATAAATTCAGTGAGTTATTCTATTTTACTTGTGCATACAGCTCCTTCCTCAATAGAAGTGAATGCACTGTGGAGGCGAAGCGAGACCCATCCAAGATGGCGGCCGGTGAGGACGCGCTCAGGCAGTCGATGCGGCGTCTATGTATATACAGTGCCCTCCAAAAGTATTGGAACAGTGAGGCCAATTCCTTTATTTTTGTTGTAGACTGAAAATATTTGGGTTTGACATCAAAAGATGTATATGAGACAAGAGATCAACATTTCAGCTTTTATTTCCAGGTATTTACATCTGGATCTGATACACAACTTAGAAGATAGCACCTTTTGTTTGAACCCACCCATTTTTCATGAGAGCAAAAGTATTGGAACATGTGACTGACAGGTGTGTTTTGTTGCCCAGGTGTCTCCCAATTACATTGATTATTCAAACAATAAATAGCACTGAATGTCTGACCTCAGTTTCAGATTGGGCACGATAGGGTTTGCCTGTGCAGACTGCATTTAGAGGTGGAACCAACATGAAAACCAGAGAGCTGTCTATGGGTGAAAAAGAAGCAATTGTGAATCTGAGAGAAGATGGACAATCAATCAGAGCCATTGCACAAACATTGGCCATAGCCAGTACAACCATTTGGAATGTCCTGAAGAAGAAAGAAACCACTGGTGTACTAAGCAACAGACGTCGAACAGGTAGACCAAGGAAAACATCAGCAGTTGATGACAGAAACATTGTGAGAGCTGTAAAGAAAGACCCTAAAACAACTGTTAGTGACATCAGCAACAACCTCCAGAGGGCAGGAGTGAAGGTATCACAATCTACTGTTCGCAGAAGACTTCATGAACAAAAGTACAGAAGCTACACCAGAAGATGCAAACCACTCATTAGCAAGAAGAATAGGAAGGCCAGGCTGGAATTTGCCAAAAGGTACAGAGATGAGCCTCAAAAATTCTGGGAAAAAGTTTTATGGACTGATGAGACAAAGATTAACTTTTTCCAAAGTGATAGAAAGGCGAAAGTTTGAAGAAAGAAAGGATCTGCTCATGATCCCAAACATACAAGCTCATCTGTGAAACACGGTGGAGGGAATGTCATGGCTTGGGCTTGCATGGCTTCTTCTGGGACGGGCTCTTTCATCTTCATTGATGATGTAACACATGATGGCAGCAGCAAAATGAACTCAGAAGTCTACAGAAACATTTTGTCTGCTAATTTAAAGAAAGATGCAACCAAACTGATTGGGAGATCCTTCATCATGCAGCAAGATAATGACCCAAAACACACTGCCAAAACAACAAAGGAGTTCATCAGGGGCAAGAAGTGGAAGGTTTTAGACTGGCCAAGTCAGTCTCCAGACTTAAACCCAATAGAGCATGCATTTTACCTGCTGAAGAGGAGACTGAAGGGAGTAACCCCCCAAAACAAACAACAACTGAAAGAGGCTGCGGTGAAAGCCTGGAAAAGCATCACAAAAGAAGAATGCAAAAGTTTGGTGATGTCAATGGGTCACAGGCTTGATGCAGTTATTGAAAGCAAAGGATTTGCAATTAAATATTAAGTCTCATTCACTTTAATCTATTTTAAGTTTATATGTTCCAATACTTTTGCTCACCTAAAAATGTTGTGTTCCATTACAAATAATGCTATCTTCTAAGTTGTGTATCAGATCCGGATGTAAATACCTGGAAATAAAAGCTGAAATGTTGATCTCTTGTCTCATATTCATCTTTTGATGTCAAACCCAAATATTTTCAGTCTACAACAAAAGTAAATGAATTGGACTCACTGTTACAATACTTTTGGAGGGCACTGTATGTCTATGGTCTGTAGCGGTGGGCGGTTAGGCAGAGAACACGCTGTGATTTGAAGGTCTCACTAACGTGAGCTACATAAACGTGAACTTGAAGCAGCAGCTGGGAGCCTTTGGCTCCGGTTAGCAGAAGGCTTAACTATTGGCAACATCTTCTCTCCATCTGTGAAATGTTTTGCTGTTATTAACACGTGTTTTATTTTGTTTATTCTCAGACTCCTTCTCAGGAGTCTCCCATTGATAAATCTGTCTTTGTTCAGCTACAAATGACTCTTCTTAAATCCATTAGTCATGCCATGTTACCTTAAATTGGTGTAGAAAACTTTGCTGTTTTTCATGGAGGCATGTGAGAAGAACAAACACTTTGATTTACTGATGACTAGGGGACCACGTTTAACAAGAGCAAAACTCAAAACGTTTGGTTACATTGTAACCTTGGTTCTATGGGTGAGGAGATTATCCCCCCCACCCAGTAGTCATATCATAACTATGGGAATTATCCTCATCTGGGGTAATGGACATGGAAAATTAATCTTTAAGACACTCCACTTAATGTGGCCCACATGCACCAGGCTATAAACACCCCACCTTGCGCATGCACCCACTAATTTACATTGATTGGAACGGGTTCCGAGCAGCCTTGAGCCTTGGGAGATAATCTCCTCACTCAGAGAACCCAGGTTACAATGTAACCGAATGTTCACTATCGAATCGAGATTATCTCCCCACCCAGTAGTTTTATCATAACTAAGGGAACCCTTTAAGACACACCGTGAGGGGCCCCAGGAGACAGAGCAGATGCCCCCCCGGTTTTTGAAAGAGACGTACCCACCGCCAGGTGCATTTGCAACAGAAAATACCCAATAAGTGTGTGTACGAAAAAACACCACTGGACTTAAACAAATGTACAACAATCTTGCACCTTCAATGGTCAGTGACACCACCAGACACTGTGTACCATAAGCATGGCTAACCCCACCAGACACTATGTACCATAAGCATGGCTAACCCCACCAGACGCAGGGGTTGGGTGCAAGAAAGACCGCTCAGCTGGCCAGCCCGCTGCCAGGCCACAGACAATATGACATCACCCAGGGTGGGCCAATGCGCCGCCACCCCCCCCCCCCCCCCCCAGCTCAGGGGCATGGCTTACTGTGTGGTGGCCCCCAGCACACGCTCCCCAAAGGAGGTTCCAGCAGCCACATTCAAGCAGTAATATCTGGCAAATGTGGATGGACTTGAACAGCAGGTGCACAGACCTCCTAGAGAAGGTGGCACCACGCCACAAGGCCCACGAGATAGCTACACCTCGTGTTGAGCATGCATACCCACTGGTACTGGTATGACCGCCCCTCTGTATGTCTGCTGAATTGTGTCCATGACCCAGTGAGACAGCTTAGCCTTCGACACTGGCTGGCCCTGGCACTGGGCCTTAAAGCAGACAAACAGTTGGTCTGTCCTTCTGAACACTGCAGTGCGCCGGACATAGACCTTCAGGACTCTAACAGGACAGAGATTTGAGTCTTCTTGACCCTCACCACGCTCCTTAGGGGGGCTGTAGGGTCGCAGCTCCACCAACTGATTCAAGTGAAAGTCTGCGATTACTTTTGGCAGGAATGCCGGGTTTGGGCGCAACATGACACCAGCGTCATCCGGCAGGAACCGACAACAGCTCTCATCCACTGACAGAGCATGCAGTTCCCCAACTCTTTTGGCTGACGTCACTGCCAAGAGAAAAGCCACTTGAAGTGACAGCCACTTAATGCTGACTGACTGAAGAGGGACAAAAGGCTCCTGCTGTAGGGCGGCCAGCACTTGACCAAGGTCCCACATTGGAATGGCTGGTCTCCTGGTGTGCAGTGCAAGCTTCTGTGCATCCTCTAGGAACTGAGAGATGAGGCTGCAGTCACGGTCTGCAAGCCTAGTATCTCCTGTATGATCTGTCTTGATAGCTGCCACCACGGCTCTAACAGTCGAACGTAATTTTCCCACCTTCAGCAGTCCCTGCAGGTACCAGAGCACCTCTGTGGCTGCACGTGTCAGTGCATCAATCTGGTTAGTTGTGCACCATGAGGATTCTGGCTTTGAAGAGAGCATAGACGTGTTTTACTTTCACTTTCATGTTAAATAGTAAGGTTTTTGCGAAAATGAATGTGCTTGGGAAGCACTGAGCATACTATTGGATAAATGAGACTTGGATCATACTGCACGATTTGTGTGACAGTTTGTAAATGGATGTTTTCATATAGATTTGTCTTAGATATCTTTGCTGTTTTCTGTGGCGGTATGCCAATAAAACAGTGTTTTCTTCATGAATTCAAAATGACACGGCATGACTAATTGATTTATGAATGGTCATTTTGTGGGTGAAGTATTCCCTCAAGCCAAAACATTGTGTTTTTTGTGCATAAACCTAACCACACATTATCCACAGCACTGTCACAACAATATCTATAAATAATATATTTCAACATATCTTCTACAAATGAAATGTACAGATGTAACATATCCATGATTTACAGAAGCGCAGTATGCCAATATGTATTCTGGCGATTGGGTTGCAAACACCCTTCGGCCCGCCCACTAGCCATTACACACCAACATTATCACACCAAATTTCTGTTTAGATATTTGCTTTAATGTTAATAAGGACTCAGGGCCTTGGTGTCTATAGAATGGGAAAAAAAATCTTTTATGACTCAAAGTTTGTGAAAAACTAAAGAAGTCTAAAGCATCATCCTCTCTGAGGACACAGTTATCATCTCACAGTGCATAATGACTCCAGACAGAAGGACAGAAGGAGTCTTTCTAATGAACCTAGTTCGAGACTTCATCATCTGAGAATGCAGGTTAATGACCCTGCTTGTAACAAATAAACTTCTTACTGTTTAAACCTTAGCCTAATTAATCTCACCTGCATCTATTAGCAGGATGTGCAGACTCCCATTTGGTGAGAAATGGATGTGAGATTGGGGCCCCTGTGCACTGCCAGCTTTCCTCCAAGAGCCCCTATACTGAAATAACAAGTTAAGTTTCACCAGTCTACACAGTAACACATTATTTGATTTTCTATATATTGCACAATGAGGTGATTAACAAATGATCAGAGCTGATTGTCGTGTCACAACAGTAGACTCACATGGTGATACACCTGTTTCATATAAATCTTTGTCTCCCAAATTCAACCATGACTAATACAAATAAAACACTGACTGGGAGCTAGCTTGGCTGAAGTTAGTTCGATAAATACATTTCTGATGAGAAACAAGCAGCACACTGACTTAAAAGCTCTGCCAGTACCTCCAGTAAACATAATGATGAGACCCTCTGTTTAATCAGACAATTTATTAGTGATGTAACTGTGAAATACAATATAATGAAGTGTTTCAAATTGGATTGTGTCAAGTAACACATGCAGAAAGAACCAGAACAACCAGCTATACAAATATCATGCATTTACATTCCAATGTAAACAAGTACATTTATGTCTACATAAGTCACCAGTATTTTATTGACTTCCTGAATTTGGTAGGTGTTTATGCAATGGCAGAATATCAAAGAAAGATAAATATTAAGAAAAACATATTGAACAATAGGGAATAAATAATATGATACTGCAAATGTGTGGAAACAGCGGACAAAACAGTCGCTTCTGTCTCTGCTCCACAGTGAGGGATAAGTAAAATAGGCCGTGTCACAACACACACACACACACACACACACACACACACACACAGTCAGACTGTTTCCTGAGAATGTTAAAACCCTCCACAGATTGCCTTACGGTGGAAAGAAAAGTTGTCAAGAACTTTTTCTCATTTTGTGGACCAGCGCCAGGGCTCTGTTTTTGATCTCCTTAGTTTTCAGAGAATATACAATAGGATTGATGCAGGGTGGGAGACAAGAGGCCAGCGACAGGCTCAGCACACGCTGGTCTGGGTCAATTGCTCGCACATAAAGCCCTAAGAAGAAAATGATGGTTAAAGGAAAGTAAAATACAGCAACAAGCATTAGGTGCTCAATGCAAGTGGCGAGAGCTTTGATCCGACTGCTTACTGATTTCATCCTGAACACAGTGACCAGGATGCTGACATAAGACAGAATAACAAAACTAAAGGGGGCCATCAGATTAAACATACCAGAATGTGCACTTACTGACCACTGCATTGTGTTATCATTACAGGCGAGTCTAAACACAGGTGCATAGTCACAGAAATAGCTGAACACTCTGACAGAATTGCAAAAAGACAGTCGCGTTATGATGGCCGTGCCGTATGCTAATAGTCCCACACTGTAAACCCAAGTCAGGCCTATAATACAAGACATGATCTGCGAGGTGTTGAGTAAGTTCTGACTCAGAGGGAAACATATTGCAATCAATCTGTCATAGGCAAGTATAGTGAGTGCATATGACTCCAAAGTTGAAAATGTGTAGTAGACAAACATTTGTAACAGACACAGATTGTATGGAACAAAGTTGTCCTTGAAGAGGAATGTCTTAATCATGCTGGGAATCGTGCTTGTGTTTAGGCCGATATCAATTACTGCAAGGTTGACAACAGCCAGAAATTTTGGAGTGTGTAAGCAGTGATCACAGGCAATTATATAGATCAATAAAGTATTGAACACTAATGTAACCGCATAGACAAATGCTAGAAAGATTATGTAGTAACTGATGTAGGGAAATGTCTCAAATGCAATGATATAGAAGCCTGGAGGACGAATGATGACAGAGTCATTTGAAACAGTCCTGAGAGAAGACATAGTCAAACACAACAGGCTGTGTGCTCGAGGATGATGTCCGGTCCACAGTGTTTAAAAGTCCTCTGATCTGAAAGAGAAAAAAAAAAATCCATCCTATTACTTTCCTCTTCAGTCACATATCTCAAACAGACATATATACACTTGTGCATTTGGCATTGAAACCATATTTGTTTACCCTGATTGATGAATATAACACGGGACAGAATACAGTGTGCTGTTGGCTCACCTGTTCTGTTGATGATCGTTTTACACAATGTGACTCCACATGATGCTGACTCAGATGGTAGTCACTGAATGTCAGCATGTCTGACCTGTGCACAGTGGAAATTATACCCTCTTCATTGATCTCCAGAGATAACATACAGTCTTCTAATTAAGAATAATATGGATTGACAACACAGTAATCATCAGTGCCCTTTTACTGAAATTAATCTGTGGAGAGTAGTGTTTTGTTGAGGCAAAACAAAACATTAGTCTTTATCTAATGAGCAGGAAAACATGCAGGTTATGATTGATAACACTTAAAGCTGGGGTAGGCAGAAATCTGGTAAAGACTAAAACAACACCACCAAAAAGGCAGATTCTGAAAATACACCCTCCTCCTGCACCCCCTTCCCTCTCTGTGACCCTCCAACCAGATTACCATATGCATATGCACACAATTCTACAGTGTTTCTGATACATTGATTTATTTAATTCTTTTTATTTGGAGTTGCACACAGCTCATGCACTCAGCCCCTCCTTGCCCCGCTTTGACCAGCTAGCACCCTATGGTCACAAAAGCAGGCAGAAGCTTTGGGAGACGGACGTTCAGTCAGCGTCTGTGGTAGCTCTAATGCAGCCAGCGCAACGCCCCCCAGCATTGGGTGTCACAGCGGGCTGATGGCAAGATGCAGTGACAGGTCTAACCTGTGTAACGGCAGCAACAGACAGTTAGCTGATCCAGCAGGGTGTCAGGGCTGTCTGGTCCCCAAGAGCTAGAGTTAGTACTGACTAGAGTTGGGGTGTGACCTCTGACTGGGGGTCAATCACCAGATCTGCTGAGTGCTCTCTTCCTGATGAGGTGGTCTGTAGCAGTGGGCGGTTAGACAGAGAACACGCTGTGATTTGAAGGTCTCACTAACGTGAGCTACATAAACGTGAACTTGAAGCAGCAGCTGGGAGCCTTTGGCTCCGGTTAGCAGAAGGCTTAACTATTGGCAACATCTTCTCTCCATCTGTGAAATATTTTGCCGATATTAACACATGTTTTATTTTGTTTATTCTCAGACTCCTTTTGATGAATCTGTCTTTGTTCAGCTACAAATGACTCTTCTTAAATCCATTAGTCATGCCATGTTACCTTAAATTTGTGTAGAAAACTTTGAAGTTTTTCATGGAGGCATGTGAGAAGAACAAACACTTTGATTTACTGATGACTAGGGGACCACGTTTAACAAGAGCAAAACTCAAAACGTTTGGTTACATTGTGACCTTGGTTCTATGAGTGAGGAGATTATCCCCCCCACCCAGTAGTCATATCATAACTATGGGAATTACCCCCATCTGGGGTAATGGACATGAAAAATTAATCTTTAAGACACGCCACTTTACGTGGCCCACATGCACCAGGCTATAAAAACCCCACCTTGCGCATGCACCCACTAATTTACATTGATCGGAACGGGTTCCGAGCAGCCTTGAGCCTTGGGAGATAATCTCCTCACTCAGAGAACCCAGGTTACAATGTAACCGAATGTTCACTATTGAATCGAAATTATCTCCCCACCCAGTAGTTTTATCATAACTAAGGGAACCCTTTAAGACACACCGTGAGGGGCCCCAGGAGACAGAGCAGATGCAGGTTCACAAGTGCCCCCCCGGTTTTTGAAAGAGACGTACCCACCGCCAGGTGCATTTGCAACAGAAAATACCCAATAAGTGTGTGTACGAAAAAACACCACTGGACTTAAACAAATGTACAACAATCTTGCACCTTCAATGGTCAGTGACACCACCAGACACTGTGTACCATAAGCATGGCTAACCCCACCAGACGCAGGGGTTGGGTGCAAGAAAGACCGCTCAGTTAGCCAGCCCGCTGCCAGGCCACTGACAATATGACATCACCCAGGGTGGGCCAAGGCGCCCCCCCCCCCCCCCCCCCCCCCCCCCCCAGCTCAGGGGCATGGCTTACTGTGTGGTGGCCCCGAGCACACGCTCCCCAAAGGAGGTTCCAGCAGCCACATTCAAGCAGTAATATCTGGCAAATGTGGATGGACTTGACCAGCAGGTGCACAGACCTCCTAGAGAGGGTGGCACCACGCCACAAGGCCCACGAGATAGCTACACCTCGTGTTGAGCATGCATACCCACTGGTACTGGTATGACCGCCCCTCTGTATGCCTGCTGAATTGTGTCCATGACCCAGTGAGACAGACTCACCTTCGACACTGGCTGGCCCTGGCACTGGGCCTTAAAGCAGACAAAGAGTTGGTCTGTCCTTCTGAACACTGCAGTGCGCCAGACATAGACCTTCAGGACTCTAACAGGACAGAGATTTGAGTCTTCTTGACCCTCACCACCCTTCTTAGGGGGGCTGTAGGGCCGCAGCTCCACCAACTGATTCAAATGAAAGTCTGTGATTACTTTTGGCAGGAATGCCGGGTTTGGGCGCAACATGACACCAGTGTCATCCGGCAGGAACCGACAACAGCTCTCATCCACTGACAGAGCATGCAGTTCCCCAACTCTTTTGGCTGACGTCACTGCCAAGAGAAAAGCCACTTGAAGTGACAGCCACTTAATGCTGACTGACTGAAGAGGGACAAAAGGCTCCCGCTGTAGGGCGGCCAGCACTTGACCAAGGTCCCACATTGGAATGGCTGGTCTCCTGGTGTGCAGTGCAAGCTTCTGTGCATCCTCTAGGAACTGAGAGATGAGGCTGCAGTCACGGTCTGCAAGCCTAGTATCTCCTGTATGAATTGTCTTGATAGATGCCACCACGGCTCTAACAGTCGAACGTAATTTTCCCACCTTCAGCAGTCCCTGCAGGTACCAGAGCACCTCTGTGGCTGCACGTGTCAGTGCATCAATCTGGTTAGTTGTGCACCATGAGGATTCTGGCTTTGAAGAGAGCATAGACATGTTTTACTTTCACTTTCATGTTAAATAGTAAGGTTTTTGCGAAAATGAATGTGCATGGGAAGCACTGAGCATACTACTGGATAAATGAGACTTGGATCATACTGCACGATTTGTGTGACAGTTTGTAAATGGATGTTTTCATATAGATTTGTATTTGTTAAACGTGGTCCCAAATTTACCAATAAATCAATATCTTTGCTGTTTTCTGTGGCGGTATGCCAATAAAACAGTGTTTTCTTCATGAATTCAAAGTGACACGGCATGACTAATTGATTTATGAATGGTCATTTTGTGGGTGAAGGATTCCCTCAAACCAAAACGTTGTGTTTTTTGTGCATAAACCTAACCACACATTATCCACAGCACTGTCACAACAATATCTATAAATCATATATTTCAGCATATCTTCTACAAATGAAATGTACAGATGTAACATATCCGTGATTTACAGAAGCGCAGTATGCCAATATGTATTCTGGCGATTGGGTTGCAAACACACTTCGGCCCGCCCACTAGCCATTACACACCAACATTATCACACTAAATTTCTGTTTAGATATTTGATTTAATGTTAATAAGGACTCAGGGCCTTGGTGTCTATAGAATGGGAAAAAAAATCTTTTATGACTCAAAGTTTGTGAAAAACTAAAGAAGTCTAAAGCATCATCCTCTCTGAGGACACAGTTATCATCTCACAGTGCATAATGACTCCAGACAGAAGGACAGAAGGAGTCTTTCTAATGAACCTAGTTTGAGATTTCATCATCTGAGAATGCAGGTTAATGACCCTGCTTGTAACAAATAAACTTCTTACTGTTTAAACCTTAGCCTAATTAATCTCACCTGCATCTATTAGCAGGACGTGCAGACTCCCATTTGGTGAGAAATGGATGTGAGATTGGGGCCCCTGTGCACTGCCAGCTTTCCTCCAAGAGCCCCTATACTGAAATAACAAGTTAAGTTTCACCAGTCTACACAGTAACACATTAATTGATTTTCTATATATTGCACAATGAGGTGATTAACAAATGATCAGAGCTGATTGTCATGTGACAACAGTAGACTCACATGGTGATACACCTGTTTCATATAAATCTTTGTCTCCCAAATTCAACCATGACTAATACAAATAAAACACTGACTGGGAACTAGCTTGGCTGAACTTAGTTCGATAAATACATTTCTGATGAGAAACAAGCAGCACACTGACTTAAAAGCTCTGCCAGTACCTCCAGTAAACATAATGATGAGACCCTCTGTTTAATCAGACAATTTATTAGTGATGTAACTGTGAAATACAATATAATGAAGTGTTTCAAATTGGATTGTGTCAAGTAACACATGCAGAAAGAGCCAGAACAACCAACTATACAAATATCATGCATTTACATTCCAAAGTAAACAAGTACATTTATGTCTACATAAGTCAGCAGTATTTTATTGACTTCCTGAATTTGGTAGGTGTTTATGCAATGGCAGAATATCAAAGAAAGATAAATATTAAAAAAAAACATATTGAACAATAGGGAATAAATAATATGATACTGCAAATGTGTGGAAACAGTGGACAAAACAGTCGCTTCTGTCTCTGCTCCACAGTGAGGGATAAGTAAAATAGGCCGTGTCACAGCAGACACACACACACACACACACACACATATATATATATATATACACAGTCAGGCTGTTTCCTGAGAATGTGAAAACCCTCCACAGATTGCTTTACGGTGGAAAGAAAAGTTGTCAAGAACTTTTTCTCATTTTGTGGACCAGCGCCAGGGCTCTGTTTTTGATCTCCTTAGTTTTCAGAGAATATACAATAGGATTGATGCAGGGTGGGAGACAAGAGGCCAGCGACAGGCTCAGCACACGCTGGTCTGGGTCAATTGCTCGCACATAAAGCCCTAAGAAGAAAATGATGGTTAAGGGAAAGTAAAATACAGCAACAAGGATTAGGTGCTCAATGCAAGTGGCGAGAGCTTTGATCCGACTGCTTACTGATTTCATCCTGAACACAGTGACCAGGATGCTGACATAAGACAGAATAACAAAGCTAAAGGGGGCCATCAGATTAAACATGCTAGAATGTGCACCTACTGCCCACTGCATTGTGTTATCATTACAGGCGAGTCTAAACACAGGTGCATAGTCACAGAAATAGCTGAACACTCTGACAGAATTGCAAAAAGACAGTCGGGTTATGATGGCCGTGCAGTATGCTAATAGTCCCAGACAGTAAACCCAAGTCAGGCCTATAATACAAGACATGATCTGCGAGGTGTTGAGTAAGTTCTGACGCAGAGGGAAACATATTGCAATCAATCTGTCATAGGCAAGTATAGCGAGTGCATATGACTCCAAAGTCGCAAATGTGTAGTAGACAAACATTTGTGACAGACACAGATTGTATGGAACAAAGTTGTCCTTGAAGAGGAATGTCTTAATCATGCTGGGAATCGTGCTTGTGTTTAGGCCGATATCAATTACTGCAAGGTTGACAACAGCCAGAAATTTTGGAGTGTGTAAGCAGTGATCACAGGCAATTATATAGATCAATAAAGTATTGAACACTAATGTAACCGCATAGACAAATGCTAGAAAGATTATGTAGTAACTGAGGTAGGGAAATGTCTCAAATGCAATGATATAGAAGCCTGGAGGACGAATGATGACAGAGTCATTTGAAACAGTCCTGAGAGAAGACATAGTCAAACACAACAGGCTGTGTGCTCGAGGATGATGTCCGGTCCACAGTGTTTAAAAGTCCTCTGATCTGAAAGAGAGAAAAAAAATACATCCTATTACTTTCCTCTTCAGTCACATATCTCAAACAGACATATATACACTTGTGCATTTGGCATTGAAACCATGTTTGTTTACCCTGATTGATGAATATAACACGGGACAGAATACAGTGTGCTGTTGGCTCACCTGTTCTGTTGATGATCGTTTTACACAATGTGACTCCACATGATGCTGACTCAGATGGTAGTCACTGAATGTCAGCATGTCTGACCTGTGCACAGTGGAAATTATACCCTCTTCATTGATCTCCAGAGATAACATACAGTCTTCTAATTAAGAACAGTATGGATTGACAACACAGTAATCATCAGTGCCCTTTTACTGAAATTAATCTGTGGAGAGTAGTGTTTGGTCTTTAAGGAGTAGGCAAAACAAAACATTAGTCTTTATCTAATGAGCAGGAAAACATGCAGGTTATGATTGATAACACTTAAAGCTGGGGTAGGCAGAAATCTGGAAAAGACTAAAACAACACCACCAAAAAGGCAGATTCTGAAAATACACCCTCCTCCTGCATCCCCTTCCCTCTCTGTGACCCTCCAACCAGATTACCATATGCATATGCACACAGTTCTACAGTGTTTCTGATACATTGATTTATTTAATCCTTTTTATTTGGAGTTGCACACAGCTCATGCACTCAGCCCCTCCTTGCCCCGCTTTGACCAGCTAGCACCCTATGGTCACAAAAGCAGGCAGAAGCTTTGGGAGACGGACGTTCAGTCAGCGTCTGTGGTAGCTCTAATGCAGCCAGCGCAACGCCCCCCAGCATTGGGTGTCACAGCGGGCTGATGGCAAGATGCAGTGACAGGTCTAACCTGTGTAACGGCAGCAACAGACAGTTAGCTGATCCAGCAGGGTGTCAGGGCTGTCTGGTCCCCAAGAGCTAGAGTTAGTACTGACTAGAGTTGGGGTGTGACCTCTGACTGGGGGTCAATCACCAGATCTGCTGAGTGCTCTCCTCCTGATGAGGTGGTCTGTAGCGGTGGGCGGTTAGGCAGAGAACACGCTGTGATTTGAAGGTCTCACTAACGTGAGCTACATAAACGTGAACTTGAAGCAGCAGCTGGGAGCCTTTGGCTCCGGTTAGCAGAAGGCTTAACTATTGGCAACATCTTCTCTCCATCTGTGAAATGTTTTGCCGATATTAACACGTGTTTTATTTTGTTTATTCTCAGTCTCCCATTGATAAATCTGTCTTTGTTCAGCTACAAATGACTCTTCTTAAATCCATTAGTCATGCCATTTTACCATAAATTTGTGTAGAAAACTTTGCTGTTTTTCATGGAGGCATGTGAGAAGAACAAACACTTTGATTTACTGATGACTAGGGGACCACGTTTAACAAGAGCAAAACTCAAAACTTTTGGTTACATTGTGACCTTGGTTCTGTGAGTGAGGAGATTATCCCCCCCACCCAGTAGTCATATCATAACTATGGGAATTACCCCCATCTGGGGTAATGGACATGAAAAATTAATCTTTAAGACACGCCACTTTACGTGGCCCACATGCACCAGGCTATAAAAACCCCACCTTGCGCATGCACCCACTAATTTACATTGATCGGAACGGGTTCCGAGCAGCCTTGAGCCTTGGGAGATAATCTCCTCACTCAGAGAACCCAGGTTACAATGTAACTGTATGTTCACTATCGAATCGAGATTATCTCCCCACCCAGTAGTTATATCATAACTAAGGGAACCCTTTAAGACACACCGTGAGGGGCCCCAGGAGACAGAGCAGATGCAGGTTCACAAGTGCCCCCCCCCCCGGTTTTTGAAAGAGACGTACCTACCGCCAGGTGCATTTGCAACAGAAAATACCCAATAAGTGTGTGTACGAAAAAACACCACTGGACTTAAACAAATGTACAACAATCTTGCACCTTCAATGGTCAGTGACACCACCAGACACTATGTACCATAAGCATGGCTAACCCCACCAGACGCAGGGGTTGGGTGCAAGAAAGACCGCTCAGCTGGCCAGCCCGCTGCCAGGCCACTGACAATATGACATCACCCAGGGTGGGCCAATGCGCCACTGACAGAGCATGCAGTTCCCCAACTCTTTTGGCTGACGTCACTGCCAAGAGAAAAGCCACTTGAAGTGACAGCCACTTAATGCTGACTGACTGAAGAGGGACAAAAGGCTCCTGCTGTAGGGGGGCCAGCACTTGACCAAGGTCCCACATTGGAATGGCTGGTCTCCTGGTGTGCAGTGCAAGCTTCTGTGCATCCTCTAGGAACTGAGAGATGAGGCTGCAGTCACGGTCTGCAAGCCTAGTATCTCCTGTATGAATTGTCTTGATAGATGCCACCACGGCTCTAACAGTCAAACGTAATTTTCCCACCTTCAGCAGTCCCTGCAGGTACCAGAGCACCTCTGTGGCTGCACGTGTCAGTGCATCAATCTGGTTAGTTGTGCACCATGAGGATTCTGGCTTTGAAGAGAGCATAGACATGTTTTACTTTCACTTTCATGTTAAATAGTAAGGTTTTTGCGAAAATGAATGTCCTTGGGAAGCACTGAGCATACCACTGGATAAATGAGACTTGGATCATACTGCACGATTTGTGTGACAGTTTGTAAATGGATGTTTTCATATAGATTTGTATTTGTTAAACGTGGTCCCAAATTTACCAATAAATCAATATCTTTGCTGTTTTCTGTGGCGGTATGCCAATAAAACAGTGTTTTCTTCATGAATTCAAAATGACACGGCATGACTAATTGATTTATGAATGGTCATTTTGTGGGTGAAGTATTCCCTCGAGCCAAAACATTGTGTTTTTTGTGCATAAACCTAACCACACATTATCCACAGCACTGTCACAACAATATCTATAAATCATATATTTCAACATATCTTCTACAAATGAAATGTACAGATGTAACATATCTGTGATTTACAGAAGCGCAGTATGCCAATATTTATTCTGGCGATTGGGTTGCAAACACACTTCGGCCTGCCCACTAGCCATTACACACCAACATTATCACACTAAATTTCTGTTTAGATATTTGATTTAATGTTAATAAGGACTCAGGGCCTTGGTGTCTATAGCATGGGAAAAAAAAAATCTTTTATGACTCAGAGTTTGTGAAAAAAGTCTAAAGCATCATCCTCTCTGAGGACACAGTTATCATCTCACAGTGCATAATGACTCCAGACAGAAGGACAGAAGGAGTCTTTCTAATGAACCTAGTTTGAGATTTCATCATCTGAGAATGCAGGTTAATGACCCTGTTTGTAACAAATAAACTTCTTACTGTTTAAACCTTAGCCTAATTAATCTCACCTGCATCTATTAGCAGGACGTGCAGACTCCCATTTGGTGAGAAATGGATTTGAGATTCAGAAGACCCTTCATGATGGAAGATAACAAGAGTTGGTGTAACTGGCCCGGAGGGTTACCGGGGCCCCGCCCTGGAGCCAGGCCTGGGGCTGGGGCCCGTGGGCGGGCGCCTGGTGGCCGGGCCTTCGCCCATGGGGTCCGGCCGGGCCAAGCCCGAACGGGCTACATGGGCTCGTCCCCCTGCAGGCCCACCACCCGTAGAGGGATCCAGAAGGGTTCGGTGCAGTGTGGATCGGGCAGCAGACCAAGGCGGGGGCCTTGGCGGTCCGATCCTCGACTACGGAAGTTGGCTCTTGGGACATGGAATGTCACCTCTCTGGCGGGGAAGGAGCCGGAGCTTCTGGAAGATGTTGAGCGCTACCGGCTAGATATAGTCGGCCTCACCTCGACACATAGTTCCGGCTCTGCAACCCAAGTCCTTGAGAGGGGTTGGACTCTCCCCTTTGCTGGAGTTGCTCCGGGTGAGAGGCGGAGGGCCGGGGTGGGCTTTCTGATAGCTCCCAGACTCTCTGCCTGTACGTTGGGGTTTACCCCAGTGGACAAAAGGGTTGCGTCCCTGCGCCTTCGGGTCGGGGAACGGGTCCTGACTGTTGTCTGTGCTTATGCGCCGAACAGCAGTTCAGAGTACCCGCCCTTTTTGGAGTCCCTGGGACGGGTGCTGGACAGTGCCCCGACCAGGGTCTTCATTGTTCTGCTGGGGGACTTCAACGCTCACGTGGGCAATGACAGCAGGACCTGGAGGGGCGTGATTGGGAGGAAGGGCCTGCCCGATTTGAACCCGAGTGGTGTGCAGTTATTGGACTTCTGTGCGGGTCGCAGTTTGGCCATAACTAACACCATGTTCGAGCATAAGAATGTCCATCGGTGCATGTGGCACCAGGACAGCCAAGGTCACAGGTCAATGATTGACTTTGTAGTCGTGTCATTTGACCTGCGACCATATGTTCTGGACACTCGGGTGAAGAGAGGAGCAGAGCTGTCAACTGATCACCACCTGGTGGTGAGTTGGATCGGGTGGCAGGGGAGGACGCCGCGCAGACCTGGCAGGCCCAAATGAGCAGTGAGGGTCTGCTGGGAACGCCTGGCGGAAGAACCTATCAAGATGATCTTCAACCCCCACCTCCGGGAGAGCTTCGACCGCGTCCGCGGTGGAGGGGGACATTGAGTCCGAATGGGCCTTGTTCCGCTCTGCCATTGTCGAGGCGGCTGTTGCGAGCTGTGGCTGCAAGGCCGCGGGGGCCAGTCACGGCAGTAACCCCCGAACCCGCTGGTGGACACCAGAGGTGAGGGGAGCCGTCAGGCTCACGGGTACCAGCGGGCCAAGCGGAGCGCAGCAGCGGCAGTCGCGGAGGCAAAAACTCGGGCGTGGGAGGATTTCGGTGAGGCCATGGAGAAAGACTATCGATCGGCTCCAAAGAGGTTCTGGCAAACCGTCCGGCGCCTCAGGAGGGGAAGGCAGCAACTTGCTCACACTGTTTACAGTGGGGGCGGGGAGCTGCTGACATCAACTGGGGACATTGTCGGGCGGTGGAAGGAATACTTTGAGGAGCTCCTCAATCCCACCAACACGTATTCCAGTGAGGCAACAGAGCCGGGGGTCTCGGGGGCGGGTCGTCCAATTTCGGGGGCAGAAGTCGCCAAGGTAGTGAAGGAACTGCGTGGCGGTAGGGCCCCGGGGGTGGACGAGATTCGCCCTGGATATCTCAAGGCTCTGGACGTTGTAGGGCTGTCCTGGCTGACACGCCTCTGCAACATTGCGTGGACATAGGGGGCAGTGCCTCTGGAGTGGCAGACCGGGGTGGTGGTCCCCATCTTCAAGAAAGGGGACCAGAGGATGTGTTCCAACTATAAGGGGATCACACTCCTCAGCCTACCCGGTAAGGTCTACGCCAGGGTGCTGGAGAAGAGGGTCCGGTCGATAGTTGAACCTCGGATTGAGGAGGAGCAATGTGATTTTCGTCCTGGATGCGGAACCGTGGACCACCTCTTTACCCTCGCCAGGGTGCTGGAGGGGGCATGGGAGTTTGCCCAACCATTCCACATGTGTTTTGTGGATTTGGAGAAGGCTTACGACCGTGTCCCCACGGGCATCCTGTGGGGGGTGCTCCAGGAGTATGGGGTTGGTGGCCCTTTGCTAAGGGCCATCCAGTCCCTGTACCGAAGGAGCACGAGTCTAGTTTGCGTGGCTGGCAGTAAGTCGGACCTATTCCCGGTGAGGGTTGGACTCCACCAGGGCTGCCCTTTGTCACCGGTTCTGTTCATAACTTTCATGGACAGAATTTCTAGGCGCAGCCGAGGGGTGGAGGGTGTCAGGTTTGGTGACAGGAGGATCTCGTCCCTGCTATTTGCGGATGACGTGGTCCTCCTAGCTCCATCGAACACTGACCTCCAGCTCTCGCTGGGACGGTTCGCAGCCGAGTGTGAAGCGGCTGGGATGAGAATCAGCACCTCCAAGTCTGAGGCCATGGTCCTCAGCCGGAAAAGGGTGGATTGCCCACTCCAGGTCGGGGGGGAGGTCCTGCCTCAGGTGGAGGAGTTTAAGTACCTCGGGGTTGGGCTCAGCCCTAGAGATAGGGTGAGGAGCTCGGACATCCTGGAGGGACTCGGAGTAGAGCCGCTGCTCCTCCACATCGAGAGGAGCCAGTTGAGGTGGTTCGGGCATCTGGTAAGGATGCCTTCCGGGCGCCTCCCTTGGGAGGTATTTCGGGCATGTCCAACCGGGAGGAGACCTCGGGGCCGCCCCAGGATACGCTGGAGGGATTACATCGCCCAGCTGGCCAGGGAACGCCTCGGGGTTCCCTCGGAAGAGCTGACGGAGGTGGCTGGGGAGAGGACTGTCTGGGCTTCTTTGCTGAGGCTGCTGCCCCCGCGACCCGGACCCGGATAAGCGGACGAGATGAGACGAGACGGATGTGAGATTGGGGCCCCTGTGTACTGCCAGCTTTCCCCAAAGAGCCCCTATACTGAAATAACAAGTTAAGTTTCACCAGTCTACACAGTAACACATTATTTGATTTTCTATATATTGCACAATGAGGTGATTAACAAATGATCAGAGCTGATTGTCGTGTGACAACAGTAGACTCACATGGTGATACACCTGTTTCATATAAATCTTTGTCTCCCAAATTCAACCATTAGTTCGATAAATATATTTCTGATGAGAAACAAGCAGCACACTGACTTAAAAGCTCTGCCAGTACCTCCAGTAAACACAATGATGAGACCCTCTGTTTAATCAGACAATTTATTAGTGATGTAACTGTGAAATACAATATAATAAAGTGTTTCAAATTGGATTGGGTCAAGTAACACATGCAGAAAGAGCCAGAACAACCAACTATACAAATATCATGCATTTACATTCCAATGTAAACAAGTACATTTATGTCTACATAAGTCAGCAGTATTTTATTGACTTGCTGAATTTGGTGGGTGTTTATGCAATGGCAGAATATCAAAGAAAGATAAATATTAAAAAAAACATATTGAACAATAGGGAATAAATAATATGATACTGCAAATGTGTGGAAACAGCGGACAAAACAGTCGCTTCTGTCTCTGCTCCACAGTGAGGGATAAGTAAAATTGGCCATGTCACAACACACCCACACACAGACACACACACACCCACAGACACAGACACAGACACAGACACACACACACACACACACACACACACAGACACAGACACAGACACACACACACACACACACACACACACACACATACACAGTCAGACTGTTTCCTGAGAATATTAAAACCCTCCACAGATTGCTTTACGGTGGAAAGAAAAGTTGTCAAGAACTTTTTCTCATTTTGTGGACCAGCGCCAGGGCTCTGTTTTTGATCTCTTTAGTTTTCAGAGAATATACAATAGGATTGATGCAGGGTGGGAGACAAGAGGCCAGCGACAGACTCAGCACACGCTGGTCTGGGTCAATTGCTTGCACATAAAGCCCTAAGAAGAAAATGGTGATTATAGGAAAGTAAAATACAGCAACAAGGATTAGGTGCTCAATGCAAGTGGCGAGAGCTTTGATCCGACTGCTTACTGATTTCATCCTGAACACAGTGACCAGGATGCTGACATAAGACAGAATAACAAAGCTAAAGGGGGCCATCAGATTAAACATACCAGAATGTGCACCTACTGCCCACTGCATTGTGTTATCATTACAGGCGAGTCTAAACACAGGTGCGTAGTCACAGAAATAGCTGAACACTCTGACAGAATTGCAAAAAGACAGTCGGGTCATGATGGCCGTGCCGTATGCTACTAGTCCCAGACAGTAAACCCAAGTCAGGCCTATAATACAAGACATGACCTGCGAGGTGTTGAGTAAGTTCTGACGCAGAGGGAAACATATTGCAATCAATCTGTCATAGGCAAGTATAGTGAGTGCATATGACTCCAAAATCACAAATGTGTAGTAGACAAACATTTGTAACAGACACAGATTGTATGGAACAAAGTTGTCCTTGAAGAGAAATGTCTTAATCATGCTGGGAATCGTGCTTGTGTTTAGGACGATATCAATTACTGCAAGGTTGACAACAGCCAGAAATTTTGGAGTGTGTAAGCAGTGATCACAGGCAATTATATAGATCAATAAAGTATTGAACACTAATGTAACCGCATAGACAAATGCTAGAAAGATTATGTAGTAACTGAGGTAGGGAAATGTCTCAAATGCAATGATATAGAAGCCTGGAGGATGAATGATGACAGAGTCATTTGAAACAGTCCTGAGAGAAGACATAGTCAAACACAACAGGCTGTGTGTTCGAGGATGATGTCCGGTCCACAGTGTTTAAAAGTCCTCTGATCTGAAAGAGAGAAAAAAAAAAATACATCCTATTACTTACCTCTTCAGTCACATATCTCAAACAGACATATATACACTTGTGCATTTGGCATTGAAACCATATTTGTTTACCCTGATTGATGAATATAACACGGGACAGAATACAGTGTGCTGTTGGCTCACCTGTTCTGTTGATGATCGTTTTACACAATGTGACTCCACATGATGCTGACTCAGATGGTAGTCACTGAATGTCAGCATGTCTGACCTGTGCACAGTGGAAATTATACCCTCTTCATTGATCTCCAGAGATAACATACAGTCTTCTAATTAAGAATAATATGGATCAACAACACAGTAATCATCAGTGCCCTTTTACTGAAATTAATCTGTGGAGAGTAGTGTTTTGTCCAGGCAAAACAAAACATTAGTCTTTATCTAATGAGCAGGAAAACATGCAGGTTATGATTGATAACACTTAAAGCTGGGGTAGGCAGAAATCTGGTAAAGACTAAAACAACACCACCAAAAAGGCAGAATCTGAAAATACACCCTCCTCCTGCACCCCCTTCCCTCTCTGTGACCCTCCAACCAGATTACCATATGCATATGCACACACTTCTACAGTGTTTCTTATACATTGATTTATTTAATCCTTTTTTATTTGGAGTTGCACACAGCTCATGCACTCAGCCCCTCCTTGCCCCGCTTTGACCAGCTAGCACCCTACGGTCACAAAAGCAGGCAGAAGCTTTGGGAGACGGACGTTCAGTCAGCGTCTGTGGTAGCTCTAATCCAGCCAGCACAACGCCCCCCAGCATCGGGTGTCACAGCGGGCTGATGGCAAGATGCAGTGACAGGTCTAACCTGTGTAACAGCAGCAACAGAAAGTTAGCTGATCCAGCAGGGTGTCAGGGCTGTCTGGTCCCCAAGAGCTGGGGTTAGTACTCACTAGAGTTGGGGTGTGGCCTCTGACTGGGGGTCAATCACCAGATCTGCTGGGTGCTCTCCTCCTGATGAGGTGGTCTGTAGCAGTGGGCGGTTAGGCAGAGAACACGTTGTGATTTGAAGGTCTCACTAACGTAAGTATACATAAACGTGAAGGTGAGGCAGCAGCTGGGAGCCTTTGGCTCCGGTTAGCAGAAGGCTTAACTATTGGCAACATCTTCTCTCCATCTGTGAAATGTTTTGCCGATATTAACACGTGTTTTATTTTGTTTATTCTCAGACTCCTTCTCAGGAGTCTCCCATTGATAAATCTGTCTTTGTTCAGCTACAAATGACTCTTCTTAAATCCATTAGTCATGCCATCTTACCTTAAATTTGTGTAGAAAACTTTGAAGTTTTTCATGGAGGCATGTGAGAAGAACAAACACTTTGATTTACTGATGACTAGAGGACCACGTTTAACAAGAGCAAAACTCAAAACGTTTGGTTACATTGTAACCTTGGTTCTATGGGTGAGGAGATTATCCCCCCACCCAGTAGTCATATCATAACTATGGGAATTACCCCCATCTCAGGTAATGGACATGGAAAATTAATCTTTAAGACACTCCACTTTACGTGGCCCACATGCACCAGGCTATAAACACCCCACCTTGCGCATGCACCCACTAATTTACATTGATTGGAACAGGTTCCGAGCAGCCTTGAGCCTTGGGAGATAATCTCCTCACTCAGAGAACCCAGGTTACAATGTAACCGAATGTTCACTATCGAATCGAGATTATCTCCCCACCCAGTAGTTTTATCATAACTAAGGGAACCCTTTAAGACACACCGTGAGGGGCCCCAGGAGACAGAGCAGATGCAGGTTCACAAGTGCCCCCCCGGTTTTTGAAAGAGACGTACCCACCGCCAGGTGCAGTAACAACAGAAAATACCCAATAAGTGTGTGTACGAAAAAACACCAATGAACTATAAACAAATGTACAACAATCTTGCACCTTCAATGGTCAGTGACACCACCAGACACTGTGTACCATAAGCATGGCTAACCCCACCAGACGCAGGGGTTGGGTGCAAGAAAGACCGCTCAGCTGGCCAGCCCGCTGCCAGGCCACTGACAATATGACATGACCCAGGCCACAAGGCCCACAAGATAGCTACACCTCGTGTTGAGTGTGCATACCCACTGGTACTGGTATGCCCACCCCTCTGTATGCCTGCTGAATTGTGTCCATGACCCAGTGAGACAGACTCGCCTTCGACACTGGCTGGCCCTGGCACTGGGCCTTAAAGCAGACAAACAGTTGGTCTGTCCTTCTGAACACTGCAGTGCGCCAGACTTAGACCTTCAGGACTCTAACAGGACAGAGATTTGAGTCTTCTTGACCCTCACCACCCTCCTTAGGGGGGCTGTAGGGTCGCAGCTCCACCAACTGATTCAAGTGAAAGTCTGCGATTACTTTTGGCAGGAATGCCGGGTTTGGGCGCAACATGACACCAGCGTCATCCGGCAGGAACCGACAACAGCTCTCATCCACTGACAGAGCATGCAGTTCCCCAACTCTTTTGGCTGACGTCACTGCCAAGAGAAAAGCCACTTGAAGTGACAGCCACTTAATGCTGACTGACTGAAGAGGGACAAAAGGCTCCTGCTGTAGGGCGGCCAGCACTTGACCAAGGTCCCACATTGGAATGGCTGGTCTCCTGGTGTGCAGTGCAAGCTTCTGTGCATCCTCTAGGAACTGAGAGATGAGGCTGCAGTCACCATCTGCAAGCCTAGTATCCCCTGTATGATCTGTCTTGATAGCTGCCACCACGGCTCTAACAGTCGAACGTGATTTTCCCACCTTCAGCAGTCCCTGCAGGTACCAGAGCACCTCTGTGGCTGCACGTGTCAGTGCATCAATCTGGTTAGTTGTGCACCATGAGGATTCTGGCTTTGAAGAGAGCATAGACATGTTTTACTTTCACTTTCATGTTAAATAGTAAGGTTTTTGTGAAAATGAATGTGCATGGGAAGCACTGAGCATACTATTGGATAAATGAGACTTGGATCATACTGCACGATTTGTGTGACAGTTTGTAAATGGATGTTTTCATATAGATTTGTATTTGTTAAACGTGGTCCCAAATTTACCAATAAATCAATATCTTTGCTGTTTTCTGTGGCGGTATGCCAATAAAACAGTGTTTTCTTCATGAATTCAAAGTGACACGGCATGACTAATTGATTTATGAATGGTCATTTTGTGGGTGAAGGATTCCCTCAAGCCAAAACATTGTGTTTTTTGTGCATAAACCTAACCACACATTATCCACAGCACTGTCACAACAATATCTATAAATCATATATTTCAGCATATCTTCTACAAATGAAATGTACAGATGTAACATATCCGTGATTTACAGAAGCGCAGTATGCCAATATTTATTCTGGCGATTGGGTTGCAAACACACTTCGGCCCGCCCACTAGCCATTACACACCAACATTATCACACTAAATTTCTGTTTAGATATTTGATTTAATGTCAATAAGGACTCAGGGCCTTGGTGTCTATAGCATACAGCATAGTTATCATCTCACAGTGCATAATGACTCCATACAGAAGGACAGAAGGAGTCTTTCTAATGAACCTAGTTTGAAATTTCATCATCTGAGAATGCAGGTTAATGACCCTGCTTGTAACAAATAAACTTCTTACTGTTTAAACCTTAGCCTAATTAATCTCACCTGCATCTATTAGCAGGACGTGCAGACTCCCATTTGGTGAGAAAGGGATGTGAGATTGGGGCCCCTGTGCACTGCCAGCTTTCCTCCAAGAGCCCCTATACTGAAATAACAAGTTAAGTTTCACCAGTCTACACAGTAACACATTATTTGATTTTCTATATATTGCACAATGAGGTGATTAACAAATGATCAGAGCTGATTGTCGTGTGACAACAGTAGACTCACATGGTGATACACCTGTTTCATATAAATCTTTGTCTCCCAAATTCAACCATGACTAATACAAATAAAACACTGACTGGGAGCTAGCTTGGCTGAACTTAGTTCGATAAATACATTTCTGATGAGAAACAAGCAGCACACTGACTTAAAAGCTCTGCCAGTACCTCCAGTAAACACAATGATGAGACCCTCTGTTTAATCAGACAATTTATTAGTGATGTAACTGTGAAATACAATATAATAAAGTGTTTCAAATTGGATTGTGTCAAGTAACACATGCAGAAAGAGCCAGAACAACCAACTATACAAATATCATGCATTTACATTCCAAAGTAAACAAGTACATTTATGTCTACATAAGTCAGCAGTATTTTATTGACTTGCTGAATTTGGTGGGTGTTTATGCAATGGCAGAATATCAAAGAAAGATAAATATTAAAAAAAACATATTGAACAATAGGGAATAAATAATATGATACTGCAAATGTGTGGAAACAGCGGACAAAACAGTCGCTTCTGTCTCTGCTCCACAGTGAGGGATAAGTAAAATAGGCCGTGTCACAACACACACACACACACACACACAGACAGGCTGTTTCCTGAGAATGTTAAAACCCTCCACAGATTGCTTTACGGTGGAAAGAAAAGTTGTCAAGAACTTTTTCTCATTTTGTGGACCAGCGCCAGGGCTCTGTTTTTGATCTCTTTAGTTTTCAGAGAATATACAATAGGATTGATGCAGGGTGGGAGACAAGAGGCCAGCGACAGGCTCAGCACACGCTGGTCTGGGTCAATTGCTCGCACATAAAGCCCTAAGAAGAAAATGGTGATTATAGGAATGTAAAATACAGCAACAAGAATTAGGTGCTCAATGCAAGTGGCGAGAGCTTTGATCCGACTGCTTACTGATTTCATCCTGAACACAGTGACCAGGATGCTGACATAAGACAGAATAACAAAACTAAAGGGGGCCATCAGATTAAACATACTAGAATGTGCACCTACTGCCCACTGCATTGTGTTATCATTACAGGCGAGTCTAAACACAGGTGCGTAGTCACAGAAATAGCTGAACACTCTGACAGAATTGCAAAAAGACAGTCGGGTTATGATGGCCGTGCAGTATGCTAATAGTCCCAGACAGTAAACCCAAGTCAGGCCTATAATACAAGACATGATCTGCGAGGTGTTGAGTAAGTTCTGACGCAGAGGGAAACATATTGCAATCAATCTGTCATAGGCAAGTATAGTGAGTGCATATGACTCCAGTGTCCCAAAAGTGTAGTAGACAAACATTTGTAACAGACACAGATTGTATGGAACAAAGTTGTCCTTGAAGAGAAATGTCTTAATCATGCTGGGAATCGTGCTTGTGTTTAGGATGATATCAATTACTGCAAGGTTGACAACAGCCAGAAATTTTGGAGTGTGTAAGCAGTGATCACAGGCAATTATATAGATCAATAAAGTATTGAACACTAATGTAACCGCATAGACAAATGCTAGAAAGATTATGTAGTAACTGAGGTAGGGAAATGTCTCAAATGCAATGATATAGAAGCCTGGAGGACGAATGATGACAGAGTCATTTGAAACAGTCCTGAGAGAAGACATAGTCAAACACAACAGGCTGTGTGCTCGAGGATGATGTCCGGTCCACAGTGTTTAAAAGTCCTCTGATCTGAAAGAGAGAAAAAAAATCCATCCTATTACTTTCCTCTTCAGTCACATATCTCAAACAGACATACATACACTTGTGCATTTGGCATTGAAACCATATTTGTTTACCCTGATTGATGAATATAACACGGGACAGAATACAGTGTGCTGTTGGCTCACCTGTTCTGTTGATGATCGTTTTACACAATGTGACTCCACATGATGCTGACTCAGATGGTAGTCACTGAATGTCAGCATGTCTGACCTGTGCACAGTGGAAATTATACCCTCTTCATTGATCTCCAGAGATAACATACAGTCTTCTAATTAAGAATAATATGGATCGACAACACAGTAATCATCAGTGCCCTTTTACTGAAATTAATCTGTGGAGAGTAGTGTTTTGTCCAGGCAAAACAAAACATTAGTCTTTATCTAATGAGCAGGAAAACATGCAGGTTATGATTGATAACACTTAAAGCTGGGGTAGGCAGAAATCTGGAAATGACTAAAACAACACCAAAAAGGCAGAATCTGAAAATACACCCTCCTCCTGCACCCCCTTCCCTCTCTGTGTTAAGACCCTCCAACCAGATTACCATATGCATATGCACACACTTATACAGTGTTTCTGATACATTGATTTATATTTTATTTGGAGTTGCACTCAGCCCCTCTTGCCCCGCTTCGACCACAAATGAGACAAGAATTCAGCTGGAAATGGATGTTTTAATATAGATTTACTGATATTAAACGTTGTCTTCAATTAACCAGTAAATCAATGTTTGCCATTTCCCATGGAGGCATGAGAGAAAAACAATGTTTTCTTCATAATTTCAAAGAAGTATTCCTTTAAGCCAAAACATGATGTGTTTTTGTGCACAAACCTAACCACACATTAACCACAGCACTGTCACAACATTAAATTGAAACACAAAGTTTCAACGTATCTGCTACATATGATATGTACAGTTGTAACGTAAATGGGTTTACAGAAGCGCACCAGGTCAACATTTATTCTGGCGATCGGGTTGCAAACACACTTCGGCCTGCCTACTAGCCATTACACACCAACATTATTACACCAAATTTCTGTTGAGGTATTTGATTTAATGTTAATAAGGACTCAGGGCCTTGGTGTTGTGGGAAAAAATCTTGTATGACTCAAAGTTTGTGAAAAACTAAAGAAGTCTAAAGCATCATCCTCTCTGAGGACACAGTTATCATCTCACAGTGCATAATGACTCCAGACAGAAGGACAGAAGGAGTCTTTCTAATGAACCTAGTTTGAGATTTCATCATCTGAGAATGCAGGTTAATGACCCTGCTTGTAACAAATAAACTTCTTACTGTTTAAACCTTAGCCTAATTAATCTCACCTGCATCTATTAGCAGGACGTGCAGACTCCCATTTGGTGAGAAATGGATGTGAGATTGGGGCCCCTGTGTACTGCCAGCTTTCCCCCAAGAGCCCCTATACTGAAATAACAAGTTAAGTTTCACCAGTCTACACAGTAACACATTATTTGATTTTCTAGAGGCTCCATTAAATGTTTGAAGAGTATTGATTTCACAATGAGGTGATTAACAAATGATCAAAGCTGATTATGTCACAACAGTAGACTCACATGGTGATACACCTGTTTCATATAAATCTTTGTCTCCCATATTCAACCATGACTAATAACAATACAACACTAATTGACTGACTATACAGTGTTTAATAATGTGGGACTCAGAGACACATTCATGAATCATTAAAAACAAAGTGCACTCTTTGTATAAACTCTGAGTGTATGAAATGACTTCATAACAAAGTGTTACACTGACAATGAATAGAATTTCCTGAGGGGACTTTCATCACCAAACAGGACACGGTGACCCCGGACAAAAGGATTCTCTCCTGCCTCTCTTGGACTCCTGGGAACTCTGCTAATGAGCCCTATTTGTGATGTCATTACCAAAGGATGCTGGTTAATGACCCTGCCTGTAACAAACAAACCTTTTACTGTTAAGCCTAATTAATCTCATCTACATCCATTAGAAGGTTTTGCACTCTCACAATTAAAACTGGAGTGTAATGGGAGCGGGTGTACACTGATATTAATGAGTCATTAGTGTTCTTGAGAAGCTCAAGTATAAACCCTCTAATTGTCTAATAGTCACCTTTTCTCAGAAGGGCACACCACGGATGCTGTTTCTGAAGTCGCCTCTTTAAGTGTGATAAAGCTGCCATTAAACCTGAGATTGTGTTTGGTTACTTGCTGCGTTGGCATTGGATGCAAACAATGTACTGCATCATAGGGAATGTTATTCACTGGAGAATGGGCAGAAAGCTCAAAGACGTCTCGGAGTCAGTTTTGTGCAGCAGCAGGAAATTCAAAATGCTTTAGAAATGTTGCTATAAAACAGCAATATGGAATAAGAATGGGCACCAGTGCTGAGGTACCAACTATTCAGTGTGACTTGAAGGAGCCACCCGAGATGTTTGTTTAGTTTAGTTTAATTAACTTTGGTCATTTTCCAACTTATCAAATTCAAATGTGGTAGATAGACAATACATAATCATTAAGTTCATGCTGTTTTAGCATACAAAAACAAAAGGTAAACAAAAAAAAAAAAGAAAACAAAACAAATCGGGACAGAAAAGGTGTCGGCTAAAGCCTTAGCTTATTACAACTACCCTTTCAACATTCATCGCTGTTATCAGCTCCCTTTAAGTTATACAGAGCAATAACAAACTGACAGAAACTATAGGGGGAGTTGCTATGTTTGTGAGGGCTAATAATTATGAATGAACCAATCGACCTTTTTTTCTCCCAATACACAGCGTGATACCTCAGTTCAGAGTATCTGCCGACACAGAGAGCCGTTCTGACACCAGTGCTCTCTTTTCTCCCAATTAGAATTTGTCTACCGCGTTGTGTGGTGCTCATCAGAATAGTTTTGATGTAGGGTAACATGAGTCAGTGGCCGTTGTGACTGGATGAATAATCGTAGAAACTAGAGCTGCAACGATTAGTCGATTAGATGATTAAAAGGAAAGTAATTGGCACCATTTTGATAGTCAAATAATCATTTAAGTAATTTTTTTTATGCAAAAGGCCAAACATTTTCTGCTTTTATGCTTCTTAAATACAATGAGTTGATGCCTTTCTTTGTCAAACATGATAATAAACTTGGGACTGTTGGTCGAATAAAACAAACCATTTGAAGAAGTCACCTTGGGTTCTAGGAAATTACACAGGGCATGTTTCACTTTTTTCACAAAATGATTAATCAGTTAATTGAGAAAATAATATGCAGATTAATTGATAAAGTATCGCATCGTTAGGCACGGTGGTGCAGTGGTTAGCATTGTCGCCTCACAGCAAGAGGGTTCCTATTTCAAACCCGGGGTGAGGGAGCCCCTCTGTGACCCTGTGGGTACTCCGGCATCCTCCCACAATCCAAAGACATGCAGGTTAGGTTAACAGGTGACTCTAAATTGGCCGTAGATGTGAATGTGAGGGTGAGTGGTAGTCTGCCGACCTGTTGTACCCTGCCTCTCGCCCAATGTCAGCTGGGATAGGCTCCAGCACACCTGTGACCCCAAACAGGATAAGCGGTTAAGGAAAATGAATGAATGAAAAATGAAAGAATCTAATCGTTAGTTGCAGCCTTAGTGGAAACATAGTTATTTAATGACATTACCAGAGCAACTGTATTTTTCAAACACAGTGTCAAATAGAAACATATGTATAATTCAACACTGTTACCTCCCCCCTTCCACCCGTTTGTCTTGTCTTCACTACTAGCCACGTCCTTGTGTTGTCACACTGTCTGTCTTGCATGTGTTGTCTGGAAAAAAAACAAAGCAACTGTATTTTATGTAGATCAGATACAACTGGCTGATACCCGACCTGGTCAATAAGGTGTTTACAACTAAAACCTTTAAAGATATGTCTCCATACTTGGAGCTTGTGAGTCCAACAGTGTCGTAAAGTCTCAAAAACTTTTGTCCAAGTTTATTACAAGGGCCCAACAATCAGTGTGCTGACAAACCATCATGAAAAGTGGGGTGAGTGTCAAAGCATTAAGGAGACTTTGCAAATAGGAAATGTAAGTGATAAGATCCGGCCAAGTTCAGCATGATCCATGGAAACACAGCAGATAAGAGCCGTCGGTTTTATTGTGCAGTGCAGCATACAAACTGCAAAGATTTACTATCAGAAGCAAAGTCAGAAAAACACAATATAAAGTTGGACGCTATGAGGAAGAGGAAGGACTGTTTACTCAATGCTTAAACAAGCTTTTTTTTATCATAATAAACTGTCACAGTAATTATGAGGGTTTAAAGAAAGTGTGTTTGCTTGCTTGTTTGTAGGTTTGTTTCAGATTCTCCTTATAATTTAGTATCTCTTTAAAACATTTGCATTCCCTCTTTCCCTTCCATTTTTAATAAATGAGGGAAGAGATTAATTAGGCAAATGGTTCAACAGTAGAGGGTTTGTTTGTTTACAGGCAAGGTCGTTAAGCACTGTTCCCCAGAGATGCCCTCACAACTGGGACTCATTAGAGAGGCTCTTAGAGGCACGATCCATTTGTCTTGGGTCATCATGTCCTTTTTGATAATAAAATGAATGTAAGTTGTAAATTCCAAGGGGAATCTCATGAAAGTGTCAGACGGCCAGACAAGACAAAATGTAGGTATGTCTAAAATAAAGGCAATAAATAATGATGTTATTAATGTCCCCTACTTCCCTGCAATGCAACTGTATTGTATTTTCAATTTAATCGTGTTTGAATAGCACGCTGACCTTGGCTTACCTGGAAGGCAATAAACCCATGACAAACTTTGTCTTGATGAGTTACACCAGGAGTGAACTTATGAGCCTCGGCTGGGCTTTGATTTATGTAGGTTATTGGGTAAAAATAGATGTCCTGACTATGAGCTCCTGATAAGACATGACCAAGAGCCACTCTTTGAATTGATATGGGCGGAGAGGAGAGCTCCATCAGTGGATTTAGAGTTTCAGAACCACGGATAACGACTAATAAAGCAGGTTTCCTCGGCCATGATGACAGGAGGTGTTCATAAAGAAAAATCATATATAATAAAATGTTTTACCCCAAATTTGAAATAAAAGTTTTACGTGCGAGTAAGATTTTAACAAACTTCTCCAACTGTTAACTAGCAGTGCTGATGATTTATGGCTGCACCTAAACCGCCTGATCTACATTTCTTTAATCTTGATGTTGATTTATAACTCTTCTCACTCCAAGGTAATGGATATAAAATGAGCACTTGTGTTCTCATTACAGAGAGCCTTTGTGAAATTCATGTGTAAAACTTAAAATATAATTACCTTTCTCCGGGGACATGAGATGTGTTACTGCCTTTATGGTGTTTTCAATGGTGCGGTGACACACTATTCTTTGCTTCTTTGCTTTATAAAAACACTATCCCAGATCAGTGTTTGACTGATGTAATTGTTTTCTTCTTTTAGACCTAAGAAATGAAAGGACACAATTTTTTTGACTAACAATTTACAAAAAACAAGTCCTTTAAATCCAACAATGCCACCGAAGGCCTCACAGAAGCAGATATATGAAAGGGATAACAGTATAGCTGACCTCAGTAAAATTATTTAATCAGCTTGAATGTTACAGTAAAGTTTAGTCGTACCAAGAAGCAACTTGTTCTTCAGCTTAACAACTACCACCTAAAACTTTACCTCTATCACCCAAAGTGAGTTATAGTATATATTACTATATAATGATGAAAACTCTGTGTGTCTGTCTGTGTGTCTGTTCCACGTTTTTCTCCTCACTGACTTGGTCAATCCATGTGAAATTTGGCACAGTGGTAGAGGGTCATGGGAGGATGCGAATGAAGCAATATTACATCAATTGGCCAAAGGGGGGCGCTATGGCAGCCGATTGAAATTGCAAACTTTGAATGGGTATACCTCATGCCCCGTATGTCGTAGAGACTTGAAACTTTGCACAGAGATGCCTCTCCTCGTGAGGAACAAATTTGCATCAAGAACCCATAACTTCCGGTTATATAGATTTTCCGCCATTTTGAATTTTTTGAAAAACACTTCAAATCGATCTCTTCCTAGGAAGTTTGAGCGATCTGCATGAAACTGGGTGAACATAATCTAGGGACCAATATCTAAAGTTCCCTCTTGGCAAAAGTTGGAAAACTTACTAAAACTGAGCTTCTATAAGGCAATGAATATTGTGGAGGGCGTGGCTCATCACATAAAGGTGTATAACATCTCAAAGGTTTCACCCATCACCACGCAACTTTGTAGGCATATGACCACACATAATCTGAGGGGACCCCTCCATTATTGACCCCATCAAACAAAATGGGAGTGCTTCTTATCTAGGCATAACCGCCATATCGATTTTTACTGAACTTGGTAGAGTACACCTCAAGGTGACTGGAGAAATTTAACTCTAATTGGCAACTGGGTGGCGCTATAACAACAGAAAAATGCTTAAAAATGGCTAAAATGCGACCGATTGCTGTGGCTCCCCCTGTGGACCAATGTTGTTGTTTTTTTCTAATCTTTGGTATAACTAAGTCATGGAAAGGTATTCTGTACTCAGCGGGTATGGACTAGTATATTTGTGTTTTTACCCCACACTCATGACACTTTATGTCACAATTTGACCGAAAAAGCATGATGAAAATATATATAAATCAGTCCCTGATGCTGGCTTTATCACCGGATAGGTGCCTCAGAAAACACAATAGTCTCCTGTATGTTTAACTCCTCAAACTCTATAATGAGACTAATTTCTGAGTCATCATCAGAGCTTGTTGGTTAATGATATTGTCTGAAAAAAAACCTCTTTTACTGTTTTGAATTGAGCCTAATTAATTTCATTTGCCACTATCACAAAGCACCAAACTCCCAATTAAACCTCCCTATTAAAATGTTTTCTCAAATAATGAGTACAGTTTCTGTCGAGCCATGGCAGCAGATATGTTTATATTGTTAACAGTATTTAGTGCAGGTGTAAGTTAATACAAGCTAACTATTGCTTTATCACCCTTGATCGATCCTCATACCTCTGTTTCTGTTTAGAAAACTGGATCTTCAGTCATTTTTTCCCCTCTGTGTCTGCAGACATTGAGATCTTTTTGAGTGACCTTAATTAACATAGACAAGAAATAAGTTGTTTTCATGAGCACCATGATATCACAGCCATAAAGGTAATCGCTATACTCATTATACTGTATGTAGAGGTACTGAGAAACCCCTCAGAATATAAGAGAGCCTCATGTTTGCTATATAAGGATTCAGCTCAGCCTCCACTGAGCTTCATGTGTTTTTTATCCTGAGAGCGTTAAATTCTTTAGTATGTAGGAGGAAACATTTTTTAATTATTACCACAGTACAGAGGTTGACAGAGAGATGTTTATACAACTCTGTGATAATGTTTAAGGACACACTGTAGTGTCTTGTAATGTTAAATTGCATCATGTGTATTTTACATCCACATATACTAACCAGTAAGTGATGCAACCACACATTTTGTACTCACTAAAATATAATACAGGTGTTAAAGATGAACACTTTTATGACTTGGACTCAGTTCAGAAAGTTACAAACTCGACTTGACAACTTCAAAAACGACTTGACTTGGAATTCAACACCAATGACTCGTGACTTCACTTCTTGAGCTTTCTTGATGCATAACTCCAAGTGTGTCAGGGGGAGGCGTGTGCCAGGAATCTGTTCATTTCAGTTAATTTCCCTCCTTTTTTTTTTTTTTTTACATTTGTGTATTTATTTTATTTAGACATAAAACATGCAACAACATAGAAGAATAGAGAAATGAAGAGAAAGTTGTGGACATTTTTCCAATATGTGATGAGTTAAATACAACAAGACAGGACAGAAAGGTATAAAAATCATTTTGTCTCGGTCCTGGTTAGTAGTGCTATTTGCTATGAAAGTGCAATGTCAGCACTACTTTTTTTTATGATAAATTCAGTTAGACTTCTTTTAACAAACTTGTTTTAACAAATAAATACAAATTTTAAAAAGCATACATGATTTTTCTTAATGTAATATATTATTACTCTGTCATTAAAATGGCATTACATTTTGTAATAAGCACATTATGACTTGTTTGGGACTTAACACTCAAAGTTATAGGACTTGAGACTTGAAACTTTCTTGTGACTTGTTCCCACCTCTGATTACAGGCAGTCCTAAAGCTAGGATAAGTGTGCAGATTGTGAAGCAGGCAGTGCATTGTATGAAGTCAGATTAACCACGATGTGGAAATTTAAACACATTGCTTTGCTGGGCTGCATTGTAGCCAAATGGCCACACGGGGGCAGTAGTTGGCAGATTTTAATGGCAAAGGCCAGAAACAGTGTAAAAAGTTAGTGTGCACTCTGATGCACTCTGAATGACACAATAAGGTTGTGCTCTTCTGAACAAGGTGAACTGCAGCTAACAGAATATCATGTCAGAGCTGATGACATTGTCAGATGCTGTCAGGGGTTGTTGTGTCTGTGTGGTAAAAACATGAAACAGCGTTTCACAGGACTTGAATATAAATAGGTGAGGATAAGAGTGGTGAGAGTGTTGTAAAGTAATGGTAGCATATTTAAAATCAGGTTGTGTTTGTTGGTTTGAGACTGTGCCGAGTGTAAAGAGCTCTCAGGATGCTCAGAAAGTGACGGACAGGTTGTCAGAGCAGATGCTGTTTTCTCTGAGGTAACGGGCCAGAGTTATGACCGCTCAGAGGATCAGCAGCTTCTCTCCAGCGAAGGACAGCATGAAATATTCAAACTGCTGAGTCTGCTTTTTTTTTTTTTTTTCACAGCCATTTGAATGAGAAGCAGCCCATCGCATACTCCTACTGCTCAAACGGGCTCACTGGCAGCTAATTAGCAGAGCTACAGTAGATGGTGGTGTGATGGATGGGAATGGGATTTAATGAGCACTAAACATCTAGTAATTAGGCTGAATAATTGTCATAAGGCATTTTAATGCTTTATTTTTTTTTTGAGTTGCTGCAGTGATTAAAAGATAACGTATTGAAATACATTTCTGTGTAATTGTAATTAAAGCCGCAGTGGTGTGCTTTTGTCAGATGTGCCACAGAAAATGAGGCAATGATTAACAATCTAAGTGGCAAATGTAGAGCTGTTTGTCTGGTATATAGAGTATTATTCTGTTTAGAGATACACACATATGAATGATGTATGTTCTCATTGCAGAATGCAGATTTTTCTGTGTTTGTACTGTCACGACTGGTTCCAAGATATCATGCAGGTTTCAAACTATTCTGTTAGTTAAATTTGCTGCTATACATGGGTTAATGAGTTCATAATAACTGTACACCCTACACATCTAATCATCATTCAAATATTAGAGTTATTTCTGGTTATATTCCCTGCTCGTCCTTGAGAGGACAGCACAGCCAATAAAAGCTTAATTAGTACCTCTTAGCAGTGAGGCAGCTGCTGATTATTCAGTATTCAGTACCATCAGACAGTAACTTATAAAAACTGCTGTGAATTAAGTTTTTTTATTAATAAAAACACAGTGCCATCAGGTCATAAGCAAGATTTAGAGCAAGCATTTTCATACATTTATTTTTAATTTCTTTATTTGCATTTTATGAAATGATATAACTTCACTAAGAAAAACACAGAAAAGAAAAAAATATTTAAAAAAAGGAAACACTCAAATCAAGACACAGATAAAAAGGGGAAAGAATTTAGAAAAATAAATACATAAAATAACTGGACCCATAAATATCAGTAAATAATAAATAATATTGTAGTAACTATTCAAGTCAGATGATACATTTCACCAATACGACGACATGTACCATAAAAACTATGGTAGCACGTGGGTGTGTGTACACATGCCTATATTTACACACACATTCTTGTGTATGCTCATGTACAAAGAGAAAGAAATCATTACACTCAACATCATATTATCGTAGTCATCACATCTCACAGGAGCATTTTTTCCATCTGTCTTCTAAGATGTGAACTTTATTTCTAATGCTTATGGTAATTTTTTTCCATCCCACATAAACCATTTACAAGAGCCTACAATTTATAGTTAATAATGTTATCATCTTTAAACTTGTTTCTTGTATTTCTTGTTCTTGATCTCTTCTGGTATTTTTCTGAATAGTAGCAGTGATGGATTGGGTTGTTTTTTTTTTAGAGAATTATCAAAAATATTAGACAGTTACAGTTATATAATTGGTTATTTTTCCCAATAGCTTAGACTTAGTTGTTTTGACATATACATTTATGCACATTTCTTCCCAGTCAGCTGGGGATACCATTTATTTTTTAGCTCTCATTTTGATAACTGCCACGGTGCCTGGGTTATGTCTTGTGCATCAGCGTCATCTTTTCAATCATTCCATTAACCCGGGATGTGATGGATATTCTTGTTAACTGAATTATCGAATCCAAATTGAGCACCTGTGCCCTCGCTGGGAGGAACTTGATTGAAATTAATGTGTGAAATCAGAAGAATTAATGTTTGTCCTGCAGTGAGGGATCAAGGTCAGAGCTCTCTTTCTCTGTATCTGTCTCATAAGCTCATTCTACACATTGGCTATCTCTGCTGGGAAATCGACAGGCGAGTCAGCGAGTTTAATTAGTGTATAGATCAGAGACAAATGCACGGTTTGTTAAGACAGAGTCTGTTCTCCTGGTCAAAGGCCGATCGACCAGTCGACTGTGTTTATCTACAGTAAAGGATGAATCAAAACCCAGGGCAGGGCTGCAGTCCTCCTCTTTAAAACCTGATCAAGTCCTGATCAAAACCCACATGACCTCTGAGCTTAGAGGCCAGGCAGAAACTCACAATATCACACTTGAGTACATTGGTTCCCATGGTTTGTAATTACACTGCACTGTAATTACACTTTGATAGCCTCTGTTGGACTTCCCTAATGATCCAGTCTGACTGTGTGTGAGCTTTGGATGTATGAAGTAGGTCAACAGAATAATATGATGACATGCCAAATGTATGCTGTTCCCAGAGGATGAATTTACCCTCAAACAGGACACGGTGACCCCAAACAAAAGGATTCACTTTTTCCTCTTTGACTCCTGGGAATCTTTTTCATGAGCTCCATTTATGATGGCATTACCACTGAATGCTGATTAATGACCTCGCCTGTAACAAACAAACAAACAAACCTTTTACCGTTCAAATTTAAGCTTAATTAATCTCACATGAACCGCTGGGAGTCCCAAGCCTGCGCTCTAACATTTAAAACTGAAAGGGAATTTGTGTGGATGCACACCAGTAACGAGCCATTAACACTGGTTTTGAAATCTTACATTTAAATATGGTATTTGTGGAATGATGAAACCTTCTTAGACACATGTGCAGAGCTCAGTTTGTTTCAGCGATGGTTTAAAAAGCCCTTGTTGACTTCTTCTCAGCTCTTCCTCTTGGGAGAATCCATCATCCACCACCCATCACATCTTAAATTCACAACCTCTGCAATCTGAAGTCTAATCTCAAGCAGACAATGATGGACACTAGAGGAGCATATTTACCCAGAATGCATTGCGATCTTTCATTATTTACACCTATCAATCAATATACAAGTGTAGATAAGGCTGGGTATAGTTTGAAATTTCTCAATTTGATATGTACGTGTCAAGACCAATGCCAACGCATAATATGCCTTCATGGCTGGAGGCATTTTGTTTTCGGGTTGTCCTTCCATCCCATTCTCATAAGTGTAATATCTCAAGAGGGCCCGAAGAGATTTTCTTCAAATTTGACACAATCATCCACTCGGACTCAACAATGAGCTGATCAGAATTTGGTGGTCAAAGGTCACTGTGACCTCACAAAACATAACATGAATTATGACAAAACTTCACACAAATGTCAAATAGGATAAAATAATGAAGTGATGTCATTTTATATCCAAAAGGTCAAAGGTCATCTTCACTGTGACATCATAATGTTTTGTGGAACAGGAGACATTTGGTGAGATACCGAATTTGTGACACTGATCTTGGGCGCCCAAGTTAAACCTGTGCTGTTTGCAGTGGCATAAGTTCCAACGGGCCCCAGTGCACATTATAATGACGGGCCCTAGTGCACACTAGTTGCTGTTTACGTGCCTAAACTACCTGCTGTACAACTGTATCATCACATTATCAAATGGAGACTTGACATATTACCCAGAAATCATATTTGCATATATGATATTAAAAGGAAAATATGGAATTATTAAATAATTAAAAAGTTTTTATAGCATATTTATAGTTTATGTAGAATAACCATATATTTACAACAAATTTTGTTATTGATTGCTACTGACTATTTTACAAAAAATAAATAAATAAATAAATAAAACCATGATGGGGATGGGTTTGCCGTTTCAAAGTCATATAGCCTAGCAAATAGCACTATTAGTTACTACTAGTTTTTCTTTAAACATGGGCATATATCCGAGGTGGCTATCTGAATTACTCACAAGGCCCTGTTTTCTCACTCTCTCTATGGGCACCAGTACAACTGCCCTGCCTGTACTGTCTATATCTACACCCCAGGCTGATTGTATAGCTTTTCTGTGGTTGAAGAAGCATTGTCAACTATCAAAGCTACATATGAGTCTGAACTTACATGGATGTAAACTGCAACTACAATTTGATTCATTTACAGAGGCATACAACCATGAGGTGGTAATTCTATTTTTTTTTTTTGATACCTTACATTGAGCATTTTTTTCCTAATGAACAAAATATCAATTAAATAAAAAAAATAAAATTAAATGAAAAAAATCTAAGTTTAATTGTAAAACAAAAAATTGGTTCAAGAACCTTGTCTGAATAAAATACAGTCTAGGATGAGCAAAGTTGGTATTTAAATAAGGAATTGTTTAATCAAAGTATAAGTACATAGGATTCAGAATCTGTCCAGATATTCAGTGTCAGCTTTTGTTACTAAAGAGTTTTCAATTTAGTTTTTTCAATTTAGCTGATGCCAGCTGTGGCTCAGAGCGGGTCGTCCACCAATAGAAAGATCAGCGTTTCAATCCCGGGTTCCTCCAGTCTGCATGTCGAAGTATCCTTGAGCAAGATACTGAATCCCAAATTGCTCCCGATGGCTGTGTGAGTATGTTAAAACTGAGTACCAGGTGGCACCTTGTAGCCTCTGCCACCAGTATATGAATGTGTGTGTGTGTGTGTGTGTGTGTGAATGGGTGAATGTGACTCGTAGTGTAAAAAGCGTGTTGAGTGGTAGGATGACTAGGAAAGCTCTGTACAAATGCAGGTCCATTTACCTTTTAACCAGACTCATATCAGCTTATTGCAGATTATATCAGTATTGATGTATGTACCAGCAGATAGGTAACAAGAAACTGTAGTATAGAAATACCAAACTAGGTTTGAGGTAACTGTCACTATTATGTGGTTTGTCCACGAGAGAGCAGTGACAAGTTGCTTAGTATGTATTTTGAAATGAAGAAGAATGAATTGATCCAAATCAGGGTTGTTTGTTTGTGTAAAATAAAAAACATTATTGGCCAATATCTTCTCATCAGTACTGATATCAGTTTGAAAAACTTGGCTATACTAAAGACACATTTCTCTCAGTACCCAAAAAGCCCTTCACTGAAACACTGTGTACTTGCATATAAACCCATCTGCAGAAATATTTCTTACTTTTGAAACTGGTTTTAATCATTCTCAATGATGAAGTGATCAAGGGAAGGTCGCTCTGTGAGTGCTACATCCTGTAACAGAGGAGAAGTAGAAAGCAGTGTCAGACGACTCAGTCTTTGAACACCACGAGGTGACCCCCTTTTTCATTCATAGCAGCCACAGAACAGCTGCTGTCTCCTTCACTGTGTGAACATTTCTGACAACACTGAATCATAACTGCAGTAATGTTCTGAATGCTGACAGTGTGTTAAAGATTTTTGCATAAATGTGAAACAGTGAACTTTGAGATGGAAGAGAAAGTTCTGCTTTTGGTGTGAGACTGTAATAGCAGAGAAGATAGAGGAAATAGAATATCACATTTGGTTCACTTTGCTCCACACAGGCGAGGACATTATTAAACGGTGTTCGTCCAGTCGAGAAGTGATTTCAAACTTTTCTCAGCTCATGCTATGTAAAGTTTCACTGATAAAGCTGTACTCTGGAACATTAACTTTCTTCTGCTATTGCACCTTAACATTTTACATCAGCTGTATTTAACCAGACAGATTTGACCCTCAACCTCCTCCTGCCCACAGCCACACTTCGGCTTCTCCTCTCCAACGATACCAAACCCCTTCCCTTATCTTCAGAAGGCAGCCCAGGCACATCCAGCGATCAATAAGCAGTAATCACCAGACTGCAAACTGGCAGACTCTTTTCCATATGTCACATCATGAACTTCTCACATTCAGCTAGCGATGCGTACTATTCAATCAGTGGTTGATGGGCTGTGAGACATCACGGTGAAAGTGTTCTCATGGAGGAGAGATAGAGGCCATTTAAAACGTGGCCTGAAGTTCAGATGCTCAGACATGATTGAATTCTCTGATAGCAGCAGCTGTTCTACAATAAAGATAATATTTGCACATTCATTTTAGAAATCTCCCCTGGTTTGCATTTGGGCTTTGGCCCCCCAGACATTCACATATAGAGCAAGACGATGAGTCATCGCTCTGCATAAGGCGAGGACATTTGGTGCCTGGGCTAAAGAACTCTAATGAATCTTTTCTCTACTCCTCCTTTTCTTTATCTGTCTCTTTCCGTTCTTCCTTTTTGGTGGGCTCAGCTTAAACCCTGTCCCTGCGTCCTTTACAAAGTCACTCAACTGGATAAAGTCATTTACCTGGATGAAGGGGAGCGAGAGAGGGGAATTGACAGACAGAGGGAGGGTGGGCCATGTAGCGCAGAGAGGAAATCTTTAACAAACACTATATTTGTAAGGAGAATGTCGTGAAATGGGAGAGGAACAAAGATATAGAGAGGTGACAAGTGGAGTGCACGGAGAGTGCAGAGTTGAAGCCTGAATACTTTGAAAAGACAAATTCAGTCTTGTCTTTTAAACCAACAACAGAACACTGTGTTGTTTCTACCTCTGCATTTATGTCTCAGAATCTCAAAAGACAGAAAAAAGCTGATGGTTGAAGAGACAAATACCGCACAGGGGAAAGAGAGGGAAGATAGCAGCAAACGAACAAAGTAGAGATTATGAAATATCAGTTACATACAGTGGTTTCCATTTAATTCAGCATGTGGCACAAAATTTAAGCGACATTGGGCCTCATGCAGCAAGATTCAGACGTCACCTCCATATGCAGCATATGTTCTTAACCATCCAAATCTGCTCTAACCCAGACGTGCTCAATTACACTGAACAAAAATATAAATGCAACACTTTTGTTTTTGCTCCCATTTTTCATGAGCTGAACTCAAAGATCTAAAACCTTTTCTATACACACAAAAGACCATTTCTCACAAATATTGTTCACGAATCTGTCTAAATCTGTGTTATTGAGCACTTCTCCTTTGCCGAGATAATCCATCCCACCTCACAGGTGTGGCATATCAAGATGCTGATTAGACAGCATGAATATTGCACAGGTGTGCCTTAGGCTGGCCACAATAAAAGGCCACTCTGAAATGTGCAGTTTTGCTTTACTGAGGGGGTCTGGGGGGGTCAGAAAACCAGTCAGTATCTGGTCTGACCACCATTTGCCTCACGCAAGGCAACACATCTCCTTCGCATAGAGTTGATCAGGTTGTTGATTGTGTCCTGTGGAATGTTGGTCCACTACTCTTCAATGGCTGTGTGAAGTTGCTGGATATTGGCAGGAACTGGTACACGCTGTCGTATACGCCGATCCAGAGCATCCCAAACATGCTCATTGGGTGACATGTCTGGTGAGTATGCTGGCCATGCAAAAACTGGGATGTTTTCAACTTCCAGGAATTGTGTCAGATCCCTGCAACATGGGGCCGTGCATTATCATGCTGCATCATGAGGTGATGGTCGTTGATGAATGGCACAACAATGGGCCTCAGGATCTCGTCACGGTATCTCTGCGCATTCAAAATGCCATCAATAAAATGCACCTGTGTTCGTTGTCCATAACATACACCTGCCCATACCATAACCCCACCGCCACCATGGGCCACTCGATCCACAACGTTGACATCAGCAAACCGCTCACCCACACGACGCCACACACGCTGTCTGCCATCTACCCTGAACAGTGAAAACTGGGGTTCATCCGTGAAAAGAACACCTCTCCAACGTGCCAGACGCCATCGAATGTGAGCATTTGCCCACTCAAGTCGGTTACGACGACGAACTGCAGTCAGGTCGAGACCCTGATGAGGACGACGAGCATGCAGATGAGCTTCCCTGAGATGGTTTCTGACAGTTTGTGCAGAAATTCTTTGGTTATGCAAACCGACTGTTGCAGCAGCTGTCCGGGTGGCTGGTCTCAGACGATCTTGGAGGTGAACATGCTGGATGTGGAGGTCCTGGGCTGGTGTGTTTACACGTGGTCTGCGGTTGTGAGGCCGGTTGGATGTACTGCCAAATTGTCTTGGCTTATGGTAGAGAAATGAACATTAAATTCACGGGCAACAGCTCTGGTGGACATTCCTGCAGTCAGCATGCCAATTGCACGCTCCCTCAAAACTTGCGACGTCTGTGGTATTGTGCTGTGTGATAAAACTGAACATTTTAGAGTGGCCTTTTATTGTGGCCAGCCTAAGGCACACCTGTGCAATGTTCATGCTGTCTAATCAGTATCTTGATATGCCACACCTGTGAGGTGGGATGGATTATCTCGGCAAAGGAGAAGTCCTCACTAACACAGATTTAGACAGATTTGTGAATAATATTTGAGGGAAATGGTCTTTTGTGCGTGTAGAAAATGTTTTAGATCTTTGAGTTCAGCTCATGAAAAATGGGAGCAAAAACAAAAGTGTTGCATTTATATTTTTGTTCAGTGTATGAATCCAACTTGATCATAAGTCACCTATTAGTGTGGGTAATAAAACACCCTTAAACACTATAAAAAGGCAGGGCTGTGTTCAGCCTTGACAACATGTAGCAAAATGTTTATTCAAACAGAAACAGTGGTGCGTTGAACATTGTTGTGTTACACAGGCGCATTGCCTTTTAATATGGCGATGTCCCATTCAGTCCATTCAAAGGGGCTTTGTTGGCATAGGAAACATTTGTTTAATCGCCAAAGGAAGTGTGAAATAAAAACAAAAATTGTATGGACAACTACGGATTGACCTGACTTTGGTCTATATACTGCGCATGTCGTTGCTGATTGGGTAACACCTCTAACACAACCACCAAACCAGAGAAAACATACCTCAAAGCCTGTTACACACTGTGTCACATAGTTTTAAGGAAACGTGATGTGCAACCAGAAAACTGAAGCAAAACAGTGCAAAAAACTTTAGATTGAATGTGCCCCAGGTGTGGTGCTGTGTGCAAAGACTCTGCCACATGCCCAAGAATTGGAGAGGTGCCACCAAAAAAAAGTCTGAGAAGAAAAGAAAAATAACCTCTGCAGGAGTGAAATTGATGTACTGTTCAATAAACTTGAACAAAGTAAATGTGATTTTCCAGAGTGCCAGTACTAAAATCAATAAAAAAAACAGCAATAACAAAACAGTTGTGTCAGCAGCAGTGCTGGAGGTAGAGATCCTTTACTTAGGTAAAAGTACACATACTATACTGTAAAAAACAAAACAAAACAAAAAACAGTTAGGCTACCAGTATAAGTCCTGCACTGAAAATGTTACTTAAGTTAAAGTATGTCAGTACAGTCAGGAAAATAATGTTTCTAAGTATTAAAAATACAAGTTATCACCCAGAAAATTTTAAATGCACAAAATCAAAATAATTGAAAGAAAAATCTGGATAAACAGTTATCAAAATAGTTGCCAATTAATTTTCTTGTAAACGGACTAATTGTTTCAGCTGCACCTGTATATCTTCATATGGTTCATGCGCAAAAATATTAATTTGTAGAGTAACTAGTGATTAAACCTGTAGTGGTCAGTGCAGGTGGCATGAGATTAAAATACACAAGTAAAATAAAAGTACCTCATATCTGTACTTTAGTACAGTACTTGACTAAATGTACCTAATTACATTCCACTACTGGTCAGCAAAGGGACACACAGTAACTGAATTTATGGTAACTGGGATCAGTGGACCAGGTATAGTGGCATTTCTTTAGCCCTCAAATTTAATGATCCAATCATCACTTTAAAACATGATCATTTAAATTTTATTACATGATATACATTCTTAAGATTTCCTTGCATGGGGCAACAATTTGAGGGCTGTTATAACAAGATGTTCTTTACTTTTCTTGGTGAGAATACTCTCCATCCGCTCATAAAACGTTCCCTTACCTGGGTTTTGTCCCAAGTTTACTTATACCTCATTATCTTTGGATGATCAAATGTCACTTCAATCTCACTCAGCAAATTATCAGATGACAAAAAAGTTTTGTTCAATAATGTGTCACTATATGGAGAACATGTGACCCTGGCCTATTTCAGATGAACTCAAAACCTCTTTAAAGTTTCTCTTCTGGCATTTATTCAACCGCTAAAATGTATTTCTGTTCATCAAGTTACATTTAAAGACATTTTTTCCCATGCAAAAATCCCTTTGGGCCTTAAAATGGTGTAGATGTAAGAAGTGTTTTCAAACATAACAATTTATCGACACATATAGACACTGAATATTTGCAGTATCAATACAGTATCCATTCTTATCAGCGTCACCTGTACTGTGTGTTTAGTGCTAATTAGCTACCCTGCTAAACTAACATGGTGATCATGGTGCACATTATACCTGGTTAACATCAGCATGTTAGCATTTTCACTGTGAGTATATTAGCATATTAGCACGTAGCATTAATCTCTAAGCATCAGTGTGCCTAAACACTGTCATACAGAGCCACGAGTGTGACTGTAGACTCGTCAACTATGACATGCATGGAGCACACACACACTCCTCCAACTCTTTCAGCCACTGTCACGTTCATCTCACTGTCTTGTGTCATTTATAACATATTAAAACACCTTCCTGAAAAGTTTCTCCAAATTATTCAGAAACATACATCAAGTGAACGATGTCAAAATGAGTCAATGTACTTTAATCCTTGAACACTGCCTTCCTGATGATTACGCCTGTCTTGTCAGCCTCCATATACAACATGACAGTGTATGGTGCACTGTCATGTCAGCTGACATAACAAGTGACAGTGTCTCACATTATGATGTCATCGTTATGTAAAGGGGGCTCCCAACACTGCTGACACAGGGAAATATTCAAGAGTGGATAAATTGGAAGTGAAAACGATCAGCACCAGCAAAAATACATCTATCTATCTATCTATCTATCTATCTATCTAATTTTCTGGTGTTACATAAGAAGAAAGGCAGAATATGACTTGTTTATGAAACAAATAATCTTAACCAAAGTCCCTGATGGTTTCACAAAATATGTTGTTTTCACTTTCATCTATTTTTTGCCTAAAGTGCATCTGTTGGAATTTACACACATCTCATCATTTAAATGAACATGCTCACACACGCACACACATTCCTACTTGTCTGCTGTTTTCCATCTTTAATGTTTGACCCGTGCTTTCAAAACCCCTGTGATCGTAACCTCTAGTTAAGAGGGTTGATAAGCTCCGGGCTGCGGTAGAGAAACTGACTTCACAGGTCGATTGTGATTCTCCACGGTTTATTCGTCACAGTGCTGATGAGATTAACACTGCCATGCCTTTTCTGTTTTATCGCTCTTTGCAGACTCCTGCCAGCCTTGGACTTTTGGGTGCTTTAAAAAGAAACAGATGAGATAGCCGAGACCATTTCTGGTGCTGACGATGTGACATCTTTCTGCGGTTTAGAGGTATTTCTTTCACACGAAGCAGATGCATTCACTCACACCTGCTTCTGGCAAATTCACAAAAACTTTTTTTAACAAAACAGGGGAAACACTTCCTGCGTTTAATGTCTGGAGCCGTGCTGCATGAGGTCGACATTTCCTGACAGTGATGGTAAAATGAACTGACGTAAAGAACACTGCTAACTCGCCATTTTTATTTGACCTTTTATTAAAGTTTTGGTTGGTTTTCTATGCCTACAACAATCACATGCATGGTTAGACTCTGTCGCTTCTTTTGCCCCTTCACTGATAAACTGGCCCGGTGTCAAATGATACATGTGTTGTTTTTAGAGATCAAAGGCTGTTTGGAAAGAAAGGTTGGTAACTTATCCCATGTTCTTGATGATGAAACATGACAGTTTACTCCAGCATTGCCTGCTTGCATGAAAATGGCACTCACCAGCTTCCTCGCCTCCTCTCACCCGCCCTAGTCTCCTTTCTCTCTCACCCAATATGCACTCCCTCAGCAGATTAGAAACATGAATACCTTGTTGTCCCTGCAGGGTGTCCTGAATGTAGGCCATTAGCTTGCAACAACTTGCAAGGCTGCAGTTTTCAGTGATACATTGATTCAGCATTTCTTCTCAAATCAAGAATCCTATAACTTTACTGTATATTTGTCACTTGGTTAATAAGATAAATAATACTAAGTTAGTCTGACAAGCTGCTGTAGGCTGCGTAACATGATGCATGAAAAGCATTCCTCTCTGGAGGATGTACAGTATGTACAGTAGTGCTTAGAAGTTTGAGTATTCAGTTGTACAAAATGAACACTTTACAGTCTCTCATAGTCATTATACTGTGTTTGGCTCTGTGCATATCCCAGTGTGAGGGGGATACACATGCAGTTCATTGGCCAGCTGCTGAAAATGATGAAACTGGTTGTAAAAACTATTGATTCTGATTGCAACAGGACACTGCCGGGGAGTCTCCCCCAGTCTGTTTGCCCTCACAGCCACTACACAGCATTGGCCTGGTGTTTTTAAACAGCCACGTTGGCGAGTCTCGGGTCTGAGTCCTGCTCGTAGCGGTAATGATAGACCTCCATCTGGTCTCGGCACGCCTCTCTGATGTTGTTGAGCCACCGTTTGATGCCTCCCCGGTTGAGATACAGCACCATTAGAAACACCACCCCGATCAGAGCCAACACTATACCAAGGAACACGTATGACACCGCCTCAAGGTTCTCATTCATACAATCCACGTCCTCCTGCCGGAGCTTCTCCACAGGAACCCCCCTCTTGGCCTCCGGCTCGTTGCACAGAAGACGCCCTGCATCCGGGCACTGGGATGAATTCTTCAACCAGTAGTAAAACGCCTCCAGCTCACAGTTGCACCGAAACGGGTTTAAAGACAAGTAGACGCGTATGCGCCTTTCCTGGTACAAAATGGTCACATCATCTCCCCCTATGCTCTCTATTGAGTTATTTATCAGCACCAGCGCGTGGAGATTATACATATCTAATCTCATCAGGGGGATTGACTTCAGCCTGTTTCCCGCCAACTCCAGTCTGTGGAGGTTGCGCAAACTTTGTGTGCTGAGCGCATTTGAGAGCTGCTCCGTGGCCGAAGGCAGAATGGAGTAATTTAGGTAGAGAGAGCGCAGCTCCGGTAACCCGTGGAAAGCCCTGGCGGAGATAGACTCCAGCTGGTTGTGGCTCAGATCCAGCAAATGCAGCCGGGGGAGTCCCAGGAAGGCGTACGGTTCAATAACCTGTATCCCGTTATAGGACAGCGAGAGTGTCGTCATTTCCAACTCCGTGCCGTTGCTCATGAACGCACCACGCTGTAAAGTTGAAATGTTTCTCCCCTTGAGTATCAAGGTGGACGTCCACTCCGGTATGTCTCCAGGTACCTTGGTGTCGTCCCCATCACGGCAGGTGACTGTCCCCGAGTCTCTGGCACAGATGCAGAAGGACGGGCAGGCATCATCCGTCCTGACAGGGGAAAACAACAAACACGCCAATGCTGCGTAATACAAACACCACTGGTTCCAGATAGAGAAGATACACTTTGGATTGTCGGCACTGTAAAATATCCACATGTTCTCCCTCATTTTAGTCTCAAAGCAGGTCTGAGCCGATGTGTCTCGCAAAGAAGGTGACCGACTACAGTCCTCTCAGGCATGTAAAGTCGAATCAGTCCGGCATCGGGTACTTTACTGAACCATCAGAATAGAAAAAACGCTCCTTCGTCAGTCATCTCGGAGCTCTGTGTCTCTGTCTGCAGGAAAGAGGACTTTAGTTTGGGATATTTACGCATCAGGAACGGCGGACAACAGCCGAGTGTGGCTGCGTGGAGAGCTTCTGATCAGCGCTCCCTTGGTGGTATTTTTGACGCCTGTCACTGAGAGAGGGAGGGAGGGAGGGAGGGATGCACGCGAGACCAGTACTCCCAACTCATGAATTTGTGCTTATTATTTCTGAAATGGGTTTAACAATATAGTTCATCTAATACAAATATATATGGAAGTTACTGAAGTAAAATGTTTTCAGTGTTCACGTAATGTTGCATGAAGACTTGCTCTCTTGAGTTACTGTGACGTCATTCATTCAAACTGAAAAAAAAAAAAAAAAACACCAAACCCAATCCTCCCAGTTAAAACAACCGAGCTCATTTATCATGACTTAGATGGCTTCAGGATAATTAAACTCCTCATTTCCTTTCCGCATCATGTCTTTGTCATTACAGCCTCATTTTATGGCATCTGATGTTTGTTGCACATCAGTGGCTGTAATTATGAGCCTGTTTAATGGGGGGCCTTGGTCAGTTCTTTCCGATTGATCCATTTTCCAAAGAAAGAAAATTGGCTTTCAGATGGTTGGTCACGCTCTCCACGTCTACAGTATAAAGTTGGCAAACAAATCAATAAGCCTGAATACATAAGCTGCTTCCAACTCTGAGATTTGCATGGGTATGTGGTGCTGGACTGACGTGGGACTGATGTGTCATGTTGTGAGTGAAACCTGGAGGTAATCAGGATGAAGGACTCTAATTAGGCAAAAAGGTGTCTTGAAGATTTGATATGAGGACGTCACAGCACAGTACATCACTGAAATTCTTCATCTTTTATTGTAGATGGAAATAGTGAAAACATTTTGCCTATTTCTCAACCAACCAGCATAATAAAGCACACATAAATAAGCCAGAAGCAAAGACAATCTATCTGTTTAATTAAGTATATTAGTAGTCAGTGAGAAATAGAAAGTCTGCTCATGGTGAGACAAAGTGAACGAGAGGTTCAGCACCGTGGACAGCTCCAGTGCTTGTAGGTGTTTGTGTTCAAAAGGACACATTGGAGGAGACGTAGCTAACAAATGGAAAGATGAAAGGAAGCAAAGAGGAAAAGAGAAGTGTTACTTTCTTCTTTTCAACCGACAACAAATAAAACATGAGCTGAGGAAGAAAAAGAAATACAGAGGGAGACAGGAGAGAAAGGAGGTTCAGCACCACGGATAGCTCCAAGTGTCAGAGCAGTGCAGTTAGTTCTGAGTACATAATGAAAGGAAGAGAGGGAGAGAAATAAAGAAGTGGAGGAAGACAATGTGGTTAAGACAAAAACAGAGAGATACAGGGCATTGGAAAGCACAGAGGAGTAAGGCACTACTGGAAATAGACAATTAAGGAAAGAAAGAAAGAAAGGCCAAATGCTGCTTAACAGCATCCATCCCTCTCTGTCACATGTGGTCCCGTTTATAAAAGACATCAGACACAAAAATAACTTTCAGGATGACCTGATTTAATTGGAGCAGATGCAGAGCAACAGTAAAACGTCGTTAGTCACAGAACATGCCTGATGACATCACGGTCACAATGAGCGCCTCTTCTGCCTCTCGTTCTGTGTGTGTGTTTGCTGAGTGAATGAAAGCACACACCTAGACAAAGAGCATCAGACCGTGTGTGTGTGTGTGTGTGTGTGTGTGTGTGTGTGTGTGTGTGTGTGTTCTCTCCTGATAAAGCAAAAGGTGTATCTGTGATCTGTCTTGAATTTGAGAGCCGGCCTTTTCGGTTTTCTACAGACATATGAGGACGTTTCTCTGAACTGTACTGAAAAGGAACATGTCCAAGAAAATGTTGTTTATTTTATTGATTTCGACCTGCAGCACTCTCCAGCTATATGCTTGTCTCACTGGTTGGCAAGTGTGTGAACGCTCCAAACATTACACCCATTTGTGTTTGTCTAACATTTCTATCTAAAACCATGATCATTAGTTAAATGCTACAACAGCCTCCACTCTTCTGGCTTCGGGCTGTCCTTTTTTTCGGTACCTGGCTGTAGGGATTTGTGCCTATTAAGCCACAGCAGCACCAGGGGCATGAAGGGAACTGATGTTTGGCAATAACCTCTCCAGGTCTCAATTGATCCTGAAGGTGTTGGATGAGATTTAAAACAAGTTCTTCCACACCAAACTGGGTTTGTGCATTTTCATGTTGAAACATGAACAAACTGCTGAGAGCACACTGTTGTCTAAAATATCAGTGTATGTCATGACATTCCTCTTCAGTGGAACTAAGGAGCGCAAACCATGCATGAAACAAAGCTGCAGACCAAAAGTACACACAATTATGTGAACAAAATTATCGGTAACACTTCATAATAACCATCATAAATAAACAGTCAGTTGAAATAGATGCTTTAGTTCATAGTTAATTTACTGTTAACTAACCATGAAATGATATTTTATAACATTTACTCATTACTATTAATGTTTAAAGATGCTTAAAAAGCATTCATCAACCATTCAACAAGTAATTATGATCATCATAAATGATAGATAAAGTTTTTCTAAGATTATTTTTTGCCTTTTTTTTGATAGTACAGCCTAAGTGTGAAGGGGTAGAGAGAGGAGATGACATACAGCAAAGGGCTGCAGGCTGGAATCAAACCTGCAAAAGCTGCAGCAAGGACATTAACTTCATCCATGGGACGTACCCACTAAACCACCATGCAGCATGGTGGTTTAGTGGGTACGTCCATGGTTAGCATTGTCGCCTCAAAGCAAGAGGGTTCCTGGTCTGAACCCAAGGTGGGGGAGCCCTTCTGTGTGGAGTTTGCATGTTCTCCCAGTGTCACTGTGGGTTTTCTCCAGGTACTCCAGCTTCCTCCCACAGTCCAAAGACATGCAGGTTAATTGGTGACTCTAAATTGTCTGTAGGTGTGAATGTGAGTGTCAATGGTTGTCTGTCTCTATGTGTCAGCCCTGTGATAGTCTGGCGACCTGTCCAGGGTGTACCCTGCCTCTCACCTAATGCCAGCTGGGATAGGCTCCAGCACCTTGCGACCCCCCAACAGGATAAGCGATTACAGAAATTAATGAATGAATGTATAATCAGTGCAACAATAAACAGTTAAAATAACCAAGTTGTAGCATTACTAATAATTAGTTAACCTTATTAAATATCATGTCATTGTTGACAGTGAAATAACCACAAACTTAAGTTTAATTACTGTCAATTTACCATTTATTAATGATGGTTATTATCAAGTGTTACTGGAACATCCACACACTTTTGGTACCATAGTGAATATAGAGTGAGTATAGTAGAGTGCAGAATCACAACTGACTCAGTGATTTATATTATAAAGAAATAGGAACAGATATGAGATTGATATCGATTTTCTAATCTACAGTAACTCTCAGCAAGACAGCAAATAAGCATATTATTCAAAATGACAAACTATTGCCTCAAAGGACAACAGGAACCAGAGAAGACATTTAGTGTTTGTATTTAACAAGGCCCATGGCACTGGGTAGTGTTAAGCTGATTGCAGTTCGCTGCTCAAGAGCACTAAATCTGGAATGGACGGACAAAAATGTCCATGGCGGGGATGTAAATATAGACACTGTGAGAGGGAGAGATAGAGAAACTGAGACAGAGGCAACAGAGCAGAAAGAGATAGAGGATGATGGAGAATGTGGTTACTGCTGGTGCTCCTGATAAGCACAGAGGGCCGTATTAACATCAGGTTGTTTTGCCTATTACGGCATATGGGATAGTATTTCTTCCTCCAAACAAACAAACAAGGACATCTGCTCAGTCCTCCTCATCTCCTCTCAGGACCTTTCCGCCTGCTCCACAAGTGTCTGCTGTATCTGCCGGTGCAGAGAGCTGATTTAGTGGTGGCTGCTGTTGCTGAGATATTGTTATGGTGCCCTCCTCGTGGCCTTCAACTTGACACTGAACCTTGTAATTGATTTACTCAAGACTGCCCATCCCTATCTCCTGACTACAGTCTGTGTATGTGCCTGTGTGTGCGCCTGTGTGTATGTGTGTAAACTTGTGGGTGAGTGACCAGTTGCCAGTGACCTTTGCAGTTGTTTTCCTCATATCCTCAGGTGTGTCATTATTCCTCTCAGTGTAGAGCATTATATGTCCACTGCAAATTCCACTCTCACATTTTGATTTCCTCCTTCGTCCATCCTGCGTCACTCGTCATTCATTAACCTTGTTTTTAACGGCCAACCTGATCTGCCCTCGTCCTCCCTCCAGCTGGTACATGACTGGCACATACAGGACTTCCTCATAATTAAATACGATCCAGTATGACCCAAGAAAAGGACGAGAGCATGCACAGCAGTATGTAAAGACTGCAGAGTCTTCAAGGCTTGAGGGTGTCACAATGCGCAAAATAGCTGGTACAGTAGCTTAGATCTCACCACTAACATGACTCAGCACTATATGCACCATATCTCCTTGGTGCATTGTGTATTATTACACAGAAAGAATACTGTGCTCCCAGTTGTTGGTCTCACACAGTGGCCGGCAGTGGTCTTCGGCCTGCAGGCATCTCACCTTGGTGTCATCCAAATGACAAAGTCAGCTTATACACTACGTCACTTTCTAATCATTGATATTTGACATTTGTTTGAACATATGTAACATATGTAGTTTGCAAAAATGTGCAGTGCCGACATTTTCTTCTGGTGTGTGTTAAAGATCCAACATTAGAAAACACTGTTGCCTAAAAATGATGCAGCAGCTTTATTGACAGAGCTTACATGTATATGTGTTGACCCTTGCCAAAGGGTGTTTGAATGCACATTTAAATTTTTGGCCAATCCTCTTAGCTAGAGCTGCTGACAGCAAACATGGTTTATGGAGCACTGGGATCTGTGCTGAACAAAGTTAAACAATGTGGCAATTTGGGATTCCATACTTTGTTGTGTTTGGGGTTATAGAGCGATTTGATCTCTCCTGGGTGTCCATAAATTTACTTCAGTTTTGGCCGTAAGTGGAGATATGGGATGGGAACCTCCAAACATGAGGCATAAATGTCAAAAGCTTCAGCGGTGGAACAGACTTGTGAATATGTCAGATCAGAGACTCACTAAAGAAATATTTAATTGGGACACCTGCCACTGTCATCCCTGGGCTAACTTGTCATTTGTTTTCCAGAACAGGTTATTCTGTGATATCCAGGAGATTTAGAGTGAAATGTTTTGCATGTTTCGAGAAAAATGGTCTGTTGACATATGGCTCAAACCAAAACCACAAACTTGCTGTCTTATAAAGAACAGCTACAGTGTGGAAACTGTGTTGAAGTATAATCTAAAGAAAAGACAAAGATCCCTGCGTGCACAGTTGCACTCAGGAATGTTACCATTAGCTTTAGAGACTGCAGGGTTTAACGCCATCCTGGAGGAGGACAGACTTTGTTTGCTGTGGAATTTAGATGAAGTTGAGAATGAGGTTCATTTCTTGTTATACTGTCCTGTAGATGAAGACATAAGGAGTGCACCTTTTAGTAAAACAGCCTCTATGTATGGTGATTTCTTTTGGTTGGATGATCATTAAAGATTTGAGTTGTTTCAGAAGGGGCTACAGTACTGTTTATCAATGAAATGAGCATGGACACAATATTATGAACAACTGTGCTAATAACTCTCAGAGTGTGCAGTCTTGATTGTGACAGTATTATAGACATATAAGGCATTTTTGTCCTTTTCCTACCTCTCCCACGCTCATGTGGCATTCAGAAACCCACTTTGAAATGGTGACCTTTAGAAACAGATTGGTCTCTTTAACTGCGATGTCAAACGGCTCCCTTCCTCCCACAGTTTTGCAGTATTACATCTTCAGCAGATTTTGCCCTTCTTCTTACCTTTGATGGATTAGCAATGTTCATTTAAGTTTTTGCATGAAAAGATTTAAAGCTGAGGACTACCTTTAAAAAAAAAGTGAAAATGTCTTTCCTTCTCTGTAGAGACTTAACTGTGAAAGTGACTCCAGGAGCTGTGTATGTGCAGGATCATTACTGGCTAGAGGCATACACACTTATACTGCTGCTGACCGTTAGATGGGTGCCAGGGGACGTGCTGTGGTACACCGGGGTGCTCATAGCTAACAGTAGTTTCATCTCAGATCCTTCCTTAATCTTTCTCCTTGCACTGTGTGTGTGTGTTTGATAGTGTGGGGTGAGAAGTTGAAGGACTCTGTAGCAGCAACTGTGAATAATGCGGTTTACACACACACACACACACACACACACACACACACACACATACAGGGTCGGATACGATTTATCTGACCCAATATAAAACTCTTCAGAGAGGAGTGTGCTGTGCTCATAGGCAGGTGGAGATCAGGGATTATCTACTGTATCTCCCTTCCAGACAAACTGCTGCAACATACCTCAGAGTTGAAAAGACCAATAAAAACAGTAACACCTCACTCTTTCTACCTCTGTCTCCCTGCCATCCCAAGTGCAGTGTGTGCACCTCTATTTGTCTGGTCCACCTGCCTCTCAATCTGTCTATCTGCAGCCCTGCTCCTTAAACAGTACTCCACCACTGGATGAATAAGAGATGAGGGGATGAGGGAAGAGAGGATGGAGGTGAGGGAGAAGTGAAGAAGTGCAGCATAGTGCAGTGCAGGCAGAGCCCTGTGGAGATGAGGGTGTAAATGGATCTTGAGGAGTCGGTGTCACCTGTCCCGGGACCATTAATTAGTCATTTAGACTTGTAATGGAGTGAGCCGTAGCCAGACAGACACAACCTGCCAAACAAAGCCAAGTCACTCAATCAGACGAGGTAGCCGTGGCTGTTGATCACTCTGTGTGAGTGGAAAACTATAGAGTCATCAGAGGAATCACTGAGTCCATGTCATAACATTACATATGATTCAAGTGGAAGATATTCTCTTTGTTGGGTCCTGAGATTTTCCAGGACACATAAAGGATTATACATAGAATTGTTTATATCATGTGAATAATGAAGATAATTGTAATGAAATTTTATTTGGATAGTTTTTTTTCCAGTGTGATTAAAGGAAATGCAAAAACCAGATATAGTATGCTATAAAAACAACAGCAGTAAAAGACTGTTTTACAGATAGGATATAAAAACATTAGACTTGGGAACTCTAAAAATATATTAAAAAAACAATTAGTAGTCAAACAAAGGTGGCACATAAAATAAAAAACTAAGAAGATTTAGAAGGACATTAAAAATAAACCAAATCTGGTGGCAACATAACAGAGCTGTATAGGCTATACTGTACAGTCCGTAACTTTTTCTTGGTCAGATTTTTTTTTAAAAATATTATCAGAAGTGGGACAAAGTCATTGATTTGCAAGTTACAAGTGGGTCTCAAGTCTTTTTTCTCAAGTTCCAAGTCAAGTTTTTTTTTTTTTTGTCAAAATAAGTCTGTTAGGAATGTCCTTAGCACCGCTTAGCTGTTAAGCTAACGTTAGCTGAGTATTAGCTTGCTAACTATGTTCATATTTGCTTCTTTGTTCAACTTCAGATGTCAAAAGAAATTGGAAGTTGTGTCTTTGTATTTTCTTGGTAGTTTTTGTACTTTCACAAAAAAAAAGTGTATAATTTTTTCCAGCTGGTGCTCAGCAATGTAATGTTAGCGCTCCATGGTTCTCCTTAAACTTGATTGGATGCTGACGGGTTTGTTTGAACAAAGTGGATATAAGGGGTAATGTGTCGACTCGCTGGTAATTAATTGCGTAAACATTAGCTGATTCAGGAAATGAGAGGAACTGAATCGATTTTTGGAAGTATTTTTACATAATTTACTTTTTAATCCGGTAGCTGTGGCTCAGAGGCAGGTCCCCGGCTCCTCCAGTTTGCATGTTGAAGTATCTTTGAGCAGGATACTAAATCCAAATTGCTCCCACTGGCTGTTCCATCAGTGTGTGAGTGTGTTAAAAACTAAGTAGCAGGTGGCACCTCGTAAGGTAGCCTCTGCCACCAGTGTATGAATGTGTGTGTGAATGGGTGAATGTGACTCGTAGTGTAAAAAGCACTTTGAGTGGTTGGATGACTAGAGAGGCGCTATACAAGTGCAGGTCCATTTACCAATCTTTGGGGGAAGGTATAAAGTATTTTCAAGTCACAAGGCTCAAGTCCAAGTAAACTCATGAGTCATTGGTGTTAAAGTTCAAGTTGAATTGCAAGTCTTTTTTAATTATGTCAAGTCAAGCCTAAAGTCATCAAAGCTGTGACACAAATCTAACGAGTCCAAGTCATGTGACTCCAGTCTACACCTCTGTAATATAAAATTATGAATTTAAATAGTATAATAATAGATGAAATATAATATTCCATTAACAGTCCTTTCTGCCTGCATGTAATGAAAAGTTAATATCCCATTTCAAGGTTGCAGATGAAGGATGTTTTTGAACTTTATAGTCACAGTCATGCATAAATTCATAATTTTTCACATCACTATCGTGACTGGGGGTTTATCTACAGTGGTGACTCATTGTCCTCAAACGCTTAAGATCTGGAGTCTGACTGTTACATGATCTGGAAATCAATAGTTCAGGTAGGTGGTGAAGATCACATTCACATATTTTCCTCTCTAAATAAATATGACACTCTTTGTATTCATTACATTTGCAGGTAATTTAACTTCAGCAGGACAATTTTATTGATTAAAATCCAAGAGTATGACATAGAGCTTTTGAACAGTGAACAGTTTTTTTTAATTGGATACTTGTACGTTGAAGAACACTGATTTTGTCGTGATCATGTAACACTCAGTTATGAATTACACGTATGAGTCACACAGGTGTTCTTCAGGGTTATTATGGCAATTTTTGGTCCAAAAGAGTTTTTTAATACCACTCTACAACTGCTACTGTGTTTATTCAGCTTGTTTATTGAGCCACAAAGTAAACCTTTAGGATGTGAGGACTTGAATATGAATAAATATAATCAGGGAATCGGGGTGATATGAGGTGGTACGCATGTTTATGTATATTTTTAACCTCCTAAAGTCCCCACAGCTTTACATAGTTAGCATTACACAATAATGACTCCTCCAGTAGCCAGATGGCTCAGTTTACGTCTCCTCCCGCTCCATAATAACATTAAGTTTCTAACGATCATGTAACAAACAAATGATATGGATACTTGGCTCGCAATGTCTCTATTTAGATTGAATTACAAAATGGTTGATATCTGATGTGCAGGTGACCGCTGTTTGTCCTTCTGGCTGGCATTGACCGACGACACTGAGGGCCCCATGGCAGTTAAGACACTCCTGCTGAAGGGTGAAGTGTATCAGTGACACCTTGGAAAGTGAACCAACTGCCTGAGTCAGGGCAAGACAGTGGCCTGCCGCCAGTCCTGTTAGAAGGGGTTAATCAGTTTCAGTGGTAGGCGATCCTGTTTCAGTACCACTACACGGATATAATGTTTTGGAAAAAGGAGAATCGCTTCCATTTGTCTATTAGATAATTGCTCTATAAATACTGTACTGTGGGTTTTCTTTCTTTCTTTCTTTGGGACAAAATGTGGTCAGTCACTTGTCGGCATTTAATATCATGGCAGTTCCATATATTCAAAGATAAGCTTTGTTTCTGGTCACATTTTATTTAGATGAAATAATACAATGCTTCTGACCACATGGCCACAGGGTGTCAGTAAAAACTCTGTCTGTTTGTTAAGTATACAGACTGGGGTCAGGATTAACACTGGTCAGGGGCAGGGTGAGGATTAGGATTGGTTTAAATCAGGAGTTAGAGTTTCCAGAGTACATAGAGGTCATCAGATAATCAATGTGTTCAAACTTTGATACCTAAATGTTAAATACTAGCACTAGGCTATCTGAATATAGTAAAATATATTAAATAAAATGGACAAGACATGGACTTAGACATTTTTAGAGTGGAGTCACACATGTAGATTTCCATGCTGACTGTGGCCCTACCTAGCCCAACATCACTCCCTCAACATCTTTCAATAAACCTTGGTGCTGTCAGGTTGTCCCCAAAGGGGCAAAGTAAGGGACAATATTTATGTTTGGCAGGGCCAGGCAATCAGAGTAGTACCCTCCATCCATCAGCAACTAGACTGCTCATCACTCTATCCACAGTCAGGGTGAACTTTGCAGGGCAAACTGCCGCTGTTCTGCTCTGCATCCAGGGCAGCAGGACACTGAGGAGATGGACGGCCAGCGACCAGAGTCTAGTGCTCTCGCCTCTCTTTTATTTAATAATTAATGTATTTGTAGCCGCTGAGCGATGTGCGATGTGAGATCTCCAGGACTGTGTGTGGTCAGAGGAGATTGTTAGCAAAAGCTGGAAGCCACATAAGTAGATTTACTCAAGTTCTCTTTACTTATTAATATTTTTAGAACATTTCCACTTTTGTTTTACTCCAACTTTATACTTCTACTCCACTACGTTTATTTGACAGCTGTAGTTACTGGTTACTTTGCATTCAGAAAACATAAAATACGCCTATAATATAAGAAGTGTCTGGTTGGATACCTTGTCATCTTTGCAATTCCACCAAAGTGACATTTTGTCTTTATACAACTAAGTAGGTTTTATTTACAGATAGAGTTCAACCCCAAATCGAAAATGTATATTTTCCTTCTTACCTATAGTGCTATTCATCAGTCTAGATTGTTTTGGTGTAAGTTGCCAAGTATTGGAGATATCGACCGCAGAGATGTCTGCCTTCTCTCAAATGTAATTGAACTAGATGGCACTTGGCTTGTGGTGCTCAAGAGGCCACAAAAATACATTTGGGAAACTCAACAGTAAATCATGACCCGGTTATTCAAGCTAATCCACAGACCTTGTTGTGAGCAGTTTCATGTTGGAACTATTTTCTTTCTACTGAAGTACACCTGCTAACCGTATCACCACTCAGAAGGAAGCGTGCATCTACTCATGGATGAGACACTTGGCTCTTGGTGTCCTCCAGGGCGGAGCTGTAAGATTACTGTAGCTAGCTCAGTGGTGCTGACTGATGAAAGCCGTAAGAGTTGAATAATCCAGCATTTCACACACTCAAATAGATTAGCCTCCTGAGACCCGTACTTTTGTTTGTTAGGCACTTTTAATTTCTCCTAGGTAATTGGGATCAGTACAACCAGATAAGTATAAAAACTAAACACTGTCAAGGATAATTAACTCCCTAAGTCCTCAAACGAGACAATAATACAGTCCTAATGTCTTCCAACGAGTACCCTCTAATTAACAGTGTCTGCAAAACTAATGACATCCCTTGTTACTTGCTTGTTATTGCCTCTAAAATTGGTCCAATGTGTTACTAGATCAAACTGCATGCAATATTAATCGTAAATAAACAAATTTTAACCATAAAACATGATCAGGTTTTAGACCTTGTTCACTTTTGTGTCGGTATCGACTGTAGACTGACTTGGCAGAGGGGAACAGCCCATTGTTCCGACCATATTAAACCCATTGTTCCGAAGTCCCGTTGTTCCGAAATCATCATGATGCCCTGTGGTTAAGGTCTGGTTAGGTTTAGGCACAAAAACCACTTGGTTAGGGTCAGGAAAAGATCATGGTGTGGGTTAAAATGAAAAAGAAAGTGACAAACACATAAGCTGTGAGCCTGCTTCGCCTCAAGCCTTTCCCAGCTGACCCAGAGCCGGTCGCGGCGCACCATCAAGGTAGAAATATGCCCACCGGGAGCCGTTCAGCACCGCGGACCATCGGACTAATGGGATGTCGGACCAATGGTCTGTTGGACCAATGACATGGACCCTTGGCAGAGATGGCGGCCATCTTGTTTTTACATAGATTAGTGTATTGTGCTCTTACTACCACTAGATGGCACAAAAAAAGTGTCCACTAACAAGGACAACAGGTCTTATGAAGTATATGAATGAAGTACAGTATAAGGGTCAAGTAAACCCAAAATGTCATGTCCTAATATGAGGACGCAGGGTCTCAGGAGGTTAGAGAAAAGTCCAGGGTATGACTACAAAGGGTGACCTATCCCCAGGTTTGGAACCAGTGGACTTAACTGTAGTTAAAACTGGCTCCAGCTCGACTAGACCACTTACTGCCAGGAGGACCAGCAAGTATTATCCCTGCTGGCGTGTCCTTGAACACGACACCAAATGCCTACCTGCTCTGCAGCTGATCCCGTACTCTTTTGTAAAAGGAGAAAGTGTAATTTCCTTACAGGGAGCAATAAAGAATCACATCTCATTACAGCGAGGGATAACTGATGAAGGAGAAGCATGAGCAATCTTTGGGGAAAATGTCTACATCATCCATCCACTTTTCACCACAGTGCTTAAAATACTCACGCCATTATGTCTGAGAACAGAGCAGGACATTTGCAGAGAAAAGGAGGCATGGATAGATGGACTAGGAGGAGGAAGAGATAATCTTTCATTTATTATGGTGGAGCTTATTAAAAAGGGGAGGTCATTATTTTTATCTGGTGAGTAGAAAGAGAGGGGCCTATTCTTAGCTTTTACCCCTGTGGCTGGTCCACAAGATAGATCTACAGTTTTATGTGAGCCTGTTTTAGAACCTCGTGCCCGACTCTGCCACTCCTGCTTCATCAAAATATCTCCTTCTCATATTATCATTGGTTTGTCAGGTGAATATACTTTTATGGCAGTTATGAAAAAAGGAAGAGTTGCAGTTCTTCAGTTAACATATTTAGTGCCCCAGGCGGCAGAGGGGAATGCTGACGCCACAGAATATAAACTAAGTAAATAAATAAATTTCCCAAGGGCGGCTTTTTCCTCAATATTTTTTATTTGCTCTTTTTTCCCCTCTCTTTTTCTTTTTAGAGGTTTGAAGTGTGTCACCTGGGTTATTGTTTCCTGGTGTGGGAGGAATAATGTCAGCAATATTTAGCTTTCATATCTGGGAACATCATAACAAGAGAGCAGATGCTAGTTGGGGGAGTGAGGAAGCATTCCTCTGGAGAATTTGTCAACTTCTCCTCTCATTGTGCAGGGTAACATGATGACAGTGAAACTATAAAACTGCACAAAGGATTTGAATGACAAGAACCTTAACATATGCTCATACAGCGGTCCATATGCTATGCTACAAAGTATCACCCCATGAATGACATTATGTACTTACACATACAGTTACATACTTAAAGGGGAATTAATGTTTTTTCAATGATCTACTTTTGTCTAAATGAGTGATAAGATGTTCAGTATTTGACATTTCTCCAGTACGAAGCTAGGGCTGACCTGCCTGCAGCCCGTGAGTGGGCGCTATATTAAATAATAGGGCACTCAGACAGCGTCAAACAACATCAAAATACGTCCACTAAAAGTGCATTTTTTTCCACACAGATAGGCTCGGATTGTTAGTATAATTATCCGACAACATAACGGAAAGGAGAAATGAACGTCTGTGTTTACCTTTAGCCAGATTTGGACATGTTCCTCTGTCTGTTGCTGCTCCCTCTCTCTCCTCGTCCGCTCTTCAATTTCAATGAGCTCTGCGTCTGTGTACGTCCGTGCACTCCGTGTTCAAATAAATACAGCCGGTCATCAAATTCAAATGGCTCATTCAGATCCAGTTGGTCAAAAACGGGTAAAAATTCAGCCATGAAACAGAGTAACTCCTTGCATTTGTAAGGTGACTCCACCGCTAACTTCCTGCAACAACTCAAATCAAGTGAGACGTGAGATTTCAGAGCCAGACTTTCACTCTCTGAGTGAGTGTTTTGACTTGCCACAACAAACATGTCTGCATTTTTAGTTAAGTTACTGATGTTAGGTTTAGGCAAGTAAAGTTAATTTTATAAGGTTTAGAAAAAGAAACATGATGATGACATACCTTCATATCACTCCATTTTCTTGGTTTCACGTGGTTCCTAACACGCATTACATTGTGTACCTATACATACATGCATGAAAACATCCTGAGCTGATGATCAGATGACGTTAAAACTTAACTTCCAAAAGACAACAGCTACGCTAGCAGCTCTACGAGGCTGCAAGGTGTTGCTTTCAAGGTTCAATGTTCAAGGTTCAGTTTATTGTCATTCATAGATGTTAAAAACATGAGGGAACAAAATTTGTCACCTAGGTCCAGCAGTGTACAGAATAAATAACTTTTAAGATAGATGTATGATAAATAACTAAATAACCTAAAAGCCTATAATAAATACAAAAAAAAAAAGACAAGCAGCATGGCAAAGTGCATCAAAAGTTGCACGCAGTCGCAGCAGTTCATAAGCCTCACAGCCTCTGGGAAGAAGCTGCACTTTAGCCTAGTTGTTCGTGCTTTGAGGCTGCGCAGCCTGAGGGGAAGGGGGTGAACTGTTCCTGTGCTGGGTGGGTGGGGTCCTTCATGATACATGATGCTCTGCTTCTGCACCTGCTGACATAAATGTCCTCCAAGGAAGGGAAACTGCTGTTGGTTATTTTCTTTCTTAACATACATGATCCTTACAAGCTCACAGTTAGAATGCTAACATGCTGATGCAAAACAAGTGTAATCTATCCTGATCACCATCTTTTTGCATCTTAGCATGCTAACATTTGCTTATTAGCATTACACACAAAATACAACTGAGCCTGAAGGGATGTTATTAGTTTTGCAGGAATTTGGTCATAAACCAAAGTTTTGGAAAACTGGAATTTTTGACCTGATGATGGCATCTAAAAAGTTAAAGGATCCTCAGAGGTATTACAAGTCACCCTGAGGGGAACATGGGGAATGTGTTTACCAAGTTTCATGGCAATCCATCCGATAGATGTCAAGACATTTCACTTAAAACCACAGATGTTTAATGTTAGCACTACAGGGATTTATCTTCTGTGGACCCTGAATACTTGCACAAAAGTTTATCACAAACCATCCCTCAGTTGTTAGGGGTGCCTTCACACCTGTTCTGTTTGGTTTGGTTCAATCGAATTCAAGTTTGTTTGCCCCTAAGTGCAGTTTGTTTGGGTAGGTGTGAACGCAGCAATAGCACTTAGTTGCACACCAAAACAACCGGACTCAGACCTTCTTGAACAGATCGAAGAACTCTGATGTGGTTCGTTTGTGGTGAGAACATGTTCTGACTTCAATCCAAACCAACTGCAGTCACATGACACATTGTTTGGGTTAAACATGAGCATGTTACAGTCCTGGAGGATTATTAATGTGCACCTCCTCCTTTACTGCCTTAATATGCACATTCAGCACATCCAATGCATCAAAACATTGTTTTCTAGTTGGAGCCGCACCTCGTTTTCAAACTGTATGGTTTGACTAAAATGAACAATGACAGCAATATAGTCCACGATGAGCAGCGCTAAAATCAACCTGTGTAGCTGTCCCTCCATTGTGACATTAGAAAGTGTCGCATTTATCTTGCAAGTGTACTCTTCTTCAATGTTTTGTTTACTTCCTGGATTCTTCCCACATGGAAATTCTGTCCAATCAAGAGCAGCTTTCTCACGCAAGGCTTTTTTGCTGGACCATTTGTAAATGCTGCTGTGAGAACACGAACAAACCCTCGGAAATTATGCAACTTTGTAACAAAATTACTCCCTGAATCAGACCAAAGCAAGTGAACTCTAGGTCTGGAAGCACCCTAAGATTATTTCAGTTGGGACCAAAGTCACTGACTGCCAAACCAATGTTGCCATCCCAGAGATGTGAGCCTCCCGTGTCTAAAAATGCAAAACATTCATGTGCCATTCAAACTCTAACCTTGTGTGGTTCGGGCTGCTTAGTCATAGGTGTGTGTGACTGCGTTCCAGCAAGGTGAACAGACTGTTTAAGGAGAGTGATTGCCTATGGGTCTATGGGTCCAGCCAACCCTCACCTTGTCCTGTAATGTACACGCCTCTCATGCACACATGCCAAATTTAGCAAGCCCCTCTCTCTGCAGCTGAAATTACACCAGCCCTCAAACACATAGATCCTGATTCTCATTTAACCCACAAGTCCTCTCTCTCTCTCTCTCTCTCTCTCTCTCTCTCTCTCTCTCTCTTTCTTTCTTTCTAATAATGAATTGGATCTTGAAGTTGTACCCTGAAAAAAACTAATGAATGTTTCTATTTTTGCAAAACAATAACAATTAAGTCTTCCCAAACTGTTTACATGAATACATTACTACTACATTACTACTATACATTACTAAACTTTAACATTTAGTGACTAATATTTACTGTCAGCCATTTCCATAATAATATGGGTAATAACCTTGCCTGTGTGAGAGATGGATGGAGAATTTATTTTTACATGAACACCAGCCACATTACCATCGTCTGCATCATGTATCAGATGTCCTCCACCGTGGAAAGAGGGGCTGAAACATGGAGCATCGAGGAGACTTGACTAAAGGAACAAATCCATTTTAAGGCAGACGCAGACATCGGAGAGCTTGAGGGGGCCCGAGGAAGTGAGGGGCTCATGTAACTGTCAGGATGGGAGGAAGGCAAGAGGAGATATTTTGTGAACATGAGACCCTCCAAAGGGGTCTTCATGTGAGAATTTAGTGCAGGTTAATTGATAAGTGGTGAAAGGGAGGTCAATGGGATTGTTCCTGTTTAAGTTAATAAAATGAAATTATGATCACAAACAGGAAACTACAAACTATTAAAGCTGTTTTTATCAGTTTTAGTACTGGGTTGTGTTTCTGAGCTTCATCTTTGTGCTCTGGTGACATGATTTTTAAATACCAAACAGCAAGCAAAGGGACACTCAGTTTTCTACATCTGGATCAGTTCAGTGGTCATGAGGAGCATCTGAGAGTACCCGTGAAAACAGCTGTATATGATTGTACATCAGTATCACGTTATAACATGAAAAGTTTATTGTTATAACAAGATGTTTTTTCACATTTTAACAAGATATTTTCATGTTACAATAAGATATATTGCAATATACAAACTTATTATAACAAGTGATACTGATCCATTTTTGTTTTGTTTTTTTGTTTTTGTTTTTTTTGGCATGGCAGTAATACATCAGGGTTATTATGGCTTCAAAGTTTTGCTGGAAAACCTGTTAGAAACTGGGAGCACTGGGTTTGAAAAATGTTGGTGTTTACCAGGCAAGTAGTTTCTAATAGATTAAAAAAAAAGAACTATGAGTTGCATTGTGGGAATTGTAGGATTCAGAGTTGGTGTCTCAACAGCTATAGGATGGATTGAGTTAAAATTTAGTGCAGACTTTCATGGTCCCCAGAGGATGAATCTTTCTAGCTGTGGAGGGGGCTCCATTGTGGTAATTTTTGAATCGCTGGGAGCATGTAAACCAAAAATAAATTGGTTTGGAAGTGCGAACTATGACAGCATCAGTGGCTGTGTCTTATTCTCCAGACTGAAAAGAGAAGATGGAGTCTTGCATGTGATCATCGTCATCGTATTCTCATCATCAGCTGGTCCTTGTTTTTGTATGAAACAGATTTGTGTAATAACAGAACAAAAGCTTGCACACCTCACCTGCATCCAGACATCAACACAGCAGTATATCAACTCCTGGGACCAGTGTTCCTTGCCTTTGGCCACTGAGTTGTTTGTTGAGCTGGTGCCTGCTGCTTTTTGTTCCTGGTGAAATTCATAGAATAGTGATGCAGCTCTGTTGAACCCATGGCTAAACCCCACTTTGCCCACGCTGACTAGTAAATAGTTGGTACCTGGAGGGGTTCACTGCCTTTTATATTTGCTCCACTTCTGCTTTATGGCTGGTCAGGGAGCTTAGTTTGTCTTTTTGTTTGGCTATGTAGTTCAAGTGAGTTTTAATTTGCTAGTGGTTTTGTTTATTATTCTGGCCTTGACCATGACACCTTATTTGCTTCCTGTTGATTTTTTAGTTGAGTTTATCTGTTTATAATTTTCTGCAAACAAAACATGTGCTCCAGCAGCTCTTCTTTCTGTCATTTTGGTCCAATATTTGCAAAAGATTTGGATGGTTACTGGTTACTTCCTGTGTCTCTCTGGACATTGAGTAAAGGTCGTAAGAAAGGGTTAAGAGTGAAAATGTTGCGACAACTGTTGGATGGATTGTCATCCGATTTGGCTTCATGGTGTTTGTTAACTTTGGTGATTCCATACTTTCCATCTAGTGCTCTTATTGCAGCAAGTCATTCTGTTTATTGGTGTGGTTTTCTTTACAGTGAGCCTCATAAAGCCACAGGACACTCCAAGTATGGTTTAAATCTGTCTCTTGCGAGTTACAATACCAAATTGGTCTTTTTTTATTATTATTATTTATTTATTTTTAAATTTTGCAATTGCAATTCCGGTTACTCTTATTATAGTTATTAATCATTACATTTCTAAGGATACAAAATAGTAATTCCAGATACCATTTCTTATCATAAATCAAAAACATTTAGGATATTCACTGTAAAGACATCTCTCATTAGGAGATTGTTTTCAGGTCAGAAAGCAGCTGGAGCTGATTCTGATGACTTTACCGTAGGAGCTGCTGGTAAATGTGTGTCAGGTGAGGACTTCACAGTCAGTGTGTTGTTCTTGTCTTTCACTTTACTGTTACAGCCACACCTCCAGACTGAAGGTCAGAGTTCATTGTTATGGTTACCAGCTGTGTGTATAATTCATGCAGGGTTGGTCGTAATGTTGATGACCAGCGGCTTACAGGAGACGAGATGAGTCAGGCCAACTCAGCTGTTAGTAACTCTGTCGGTCTGTGTTACAGTTATTGACGCAGGCCTTGTTACAGAATACACACGCGACAGCTTTTTGTTTGCGGTCTGGCCAATTTTGATTGCATTATGTATAGCAAGACATCTGATAAGCCCAAGATCACAGCCACTGGAAATGGCCTCAAATGGCACTGGACAGTCGAATAAGGAACCTGCGATCTGATACTGCAGCAGCAAGCAGCAGGCTTACCCACGCTGGCTGTGTTGCTCTTTCTCATGCTCCTCTTTCCTCCCCACTTTACAACATTTACTTTGCTAGTGTTTTTCCTTTTGAACATGAGCTCACATTTTCTCCCTGAGCTTCTGTCTGATGTTGAAGCTTACAGAAAAGGGAGCAAACAAACAAACAAGCCAGAAAACATGAACATGCAGTTTGTATGATTCTCGTGAAAAGACAAATACAACAGCTGGAACCTGAGCTGACTAATGATGTACAATGAAAAGTGGCATTTTTCATCAATGTGTGTATAGAGGAATATCACCAGATTTTAACATTCAAATACTGTAGCTTTATCATCTCCAGGATTACTATGACAACTATCACTAGCTCTACATCAGGGGATGTTAAGCTACATTAGTGAGCACCTATTGTGTGCTGCATCTCTTTATGTCATTGTAAGCAATGTTATCGCTGGCTCTACATTTGCAGATTTTAAACTGCATCAGTGGCTCTCCCATTATCTGAAATGTCATGTTACCATTATGCCGATGTATGGTAGCTCATTAGAGGACAAACCGTGCAAAAAGGGGACGTGCTCAGGATTTTCTCAGAGGGATTTGAGCAGAGTGGAATGACTGTACCAGGTTCATTTGAATTTAAAATGTAATTGTTTTCAGAGTGACTACAGACTGTACATCAGCATGATTCAGTCAGACAATTCTCTGATTTAGACAAAGAGAAAAATTTTGTTATAGTTTAGCATCCTGAAGTATGTTTTGTATAGCAGTGTCTTGCAGAAAAACATACCTGGACATGGACTGGTTTAACACATAAGGAATAATTTTGACGTCTACTGTACAGTAAAATGTACAGAAATAAAGATATAATATTAATCATAGTCCACCTAAAATAAACATAATCTTGGGTCATAGAAAATTGATCTTGAACAGTTGTTAAGATACTGATTGTCTGTTAGATTATATACACTCACCAGCCAGTTTACCAACACTGGTGACTGTGGAGGCCATTGGAGTACAGTGAACTTATTGTCATGTTCAAGAAACCAGTTTGAGATGATTTGAGCTTTGTGACATGGTGCGTTATCCTGCTGGAAGTAGCCATCAGAAGATGGGTACACTGTGGTCATAAAGGGATGGACACGGTCAGCAACAATACTCAGGAAGGCTGTGGTGTTTAAACCATGCTCAGTTGGTACTAAGGGGACCAAAGTGTGCCAAGAAAATCTCCCCCACACCATTACAACACCACCACCAGCAGCCTGAACCGTTGATACAAGGCAGGATGGATCCATGCTTTCATGTTGTTTACACCAAATTCTGACCCTACCATCTGAATGTGGCAGCAGACTCATCAGACCAGGCAACATTTTTCCAATCTTCTATTGTCCAGTTTTGGTGAGCCTGTGTGAACTGTAGCCTCAGTTTCCTGTTGTTAGCTGACAGGAGTGGCACCTGGTGTGGTCTTCTGCTGCTGTAGCCCATCTGCTTCAAAGTTGGACGTGTTGTTGGTTCAGAGACGGTCTTCTGCAGACCTTGGTTGTAACCAGTGGTTATTTGAGTTACTGTTGCCTTTCTATCATCTTGAGCCAGTCTGGCCATTCTCCTCTGACCTCTGGCATCAACAAGGCATTTTCACCCAGAGAACTGCTGCTCACTGAATATTTTCTCTTTCACGGACCATCCTTTGTAAACCCTAGAGATGGTTGTGTGTGAAAATCCCAGTAGATCAGCAGTTTCTGAAATACTCAGACCAGCCTGTCTGGCACCAACAACCATGCCACGTTCAAAGTCACTTAAATCACATTTCTTCCCCATTCTGATGCTCGGTTTGAACTTCAGCAGGTCGTCTAGACCATGTCTACATGCCTAAATACATTGAGTTGCTGCCAGGTGATTGGCTGATGAGCTATTTGTGGTAACAAGCAGTTGAAGGGGTTAGCTGATTAATCGCTGAAAAGAAAATTAATTGACAACTGTTCTGATAATTAATTAATCCTTTAAGTAATTTTTTAAACAAAAAAAAAACTCAAACATTTGATGGTTCCAGGTTCTCACGTGTTTTACATTATAGTAAATTGAATATTTTGGGGTTTTGAACTGTTAGTCACACAGAACAAGACATTATTGACGGCATTGTGGGCTCTACAGTAGGATATCGTGATGGAGCATGAGTCACTGTTTTATGAGACTAAACCATAAATTAAGAATATAATAGGCTGATTAATATATGATGAAAATAATTGTTAATTGCAGCCCTAATCTCAGTTTCTTCTGAATGTTTTAGGTTTAACAAAGAATGACAGAGCCAAGCCCCACTGGAATAATCCCTGTGATATTGTGTAATTCTTAGTCCCAGCAGTTCATGAATGGCTTTACTTTTTTTTGGCCCTGAACCTGCGGCGATCTTGTCACCACAATATTTAGCAGGAATCCGCCCCGTGGAGCCTCTGGAGTTCATACACGACTCCTCAGCTGATTTCACCAGCTGCCTCTCCCTCAAGTTTTTTTTGTCTTGACCTTGACTTTCTCTAAGTACATGCTTACGTCTGTCGGATTGGCTGCCCTCCAGATACTGCTGATGTCTAACAGGCAGATGCCTTGGGAGTTCCAGCTGTGATCAAGATTTTATTGTCTCTGCTCTACAGGAGCTCTCACTCGTCTCTGAAAACCAATGAACCTCTAATCTACAGCAGAGCTCCCTGTGTTCTAACTACTTATTTATGTGCTGTTTATTTGGCACATTAGCATTCGTTTTTCATCCACCACCAGTTACACAGGTTACAAATTGATTACAAGTTGAGAGAAGAAAAACAACTTTATAAACCTTAACATAATGTGACTGGCTCTTAAAGACTTTTAAATTAAAGGTATAAACGTCTCAGAGGGTATTAGGTGGGCGTTTTAGGTTCAAGAGTCGGAGCTACATCTTGCTTTCCAGCCATCGAAGCATGAAATTGAATTTGTCCGTGGATAACTGCTGCCACCTAAAGGTCAGAGGGCTACCCATATGTGTATGTAGCTGAGGGTATCTGCAGATTTTATAAATAGATTAACTTGCTTCAGTGTAAACCATCGCTGTTTTTCAGACTGGCTTCAAACAAAAAGTCCACAATCATGAAAAACACACGTTTACCTCAGATTTGTTTAGAGAAGCACATGTAACCTGGAAGTACCTGGTGGATAAGTTGTCTCACGCTGCATGACTACCACTGAAGCATGAAATTGAAATTATTGATGGATACATTTTGACACCAAGAGGTCAGACAGCCACAATGAACTGCATGTATACCTGAGGCCGTTTTGGTAGCGGAGCAGACCTGCTTCTAAAACATTATAATTATATACTGTATAGCAGTATAAGGTACCTGTATTTATAATACATACAACAGCACACAAGGCATACAATCAAAAACTTTCAGTTTTTAATCACTTTAATTACAAAACTGTAATTATATTGTTAAGATTTTCGCTCTCGTGTGTACGACTATCCTCGTAGACAGTCCTCCATAGCTTGCAGCTCCTGTAATTCATAACAGTGAGGGCCACAGTGAAGGCAGAGGAGCTGTCTGACCTTGGGGATGACAGAGAGGGCCGGGCCTCTGGCACCACTGAGAGAGGGAGAGAAGAGAGACACAGCGCTGTTATTTCTACTAATAATGTCAGTCAAATATATAAAATACTAGGACACATTTACCATCAGACATTCAAAATGACATGCCCTGAAAATCTTCCCTCGCTGTCTGTACAACTCACTCACCCATTGAAGTGCAGCTGAGATAATTTGAAGAGTTGTCGACCCAATTCGATGCTGTCTTCTCCGTACTGGGAGCTGATAGCTGCAGCACTTTTCTCCAAACAGGAGGCTGCATTGTTCCAGTCACCTACAGGACCAGCAGAGAAGAAACAAAGCATTAAGAGGACTGCGATGGTCATGACTAAGAGCTAAAGGTCATCATGATTAATCTGACAATCCACAGAGTCTGACAGTTCTGTTACTGGCTTCTTGGCTTTGACTACATACCTAACGTAAACATGATTTAAGAATAGGAGCTGATTAGCACAACAACATGTAGCCGATCACCACTGTGTTTGTTCAGTAGCTTCTACTACTCTTATTTTCAAGTCTGCTACAGTACCAAGGTTTGGGAAAAGTGCAGGGTGGTTATTTCTGACCTAAAAATAAGCCTTCCAAAGCCACACTGCTGCTCGGGCAGATACTATTTACATTTTCTCATGTCTGCTAAAAGTCACACAAAGTTACAACTTAGTTTTATAATCATATTTAAAGTTTGCAAAGATGTTGCTTGATACAGTTTGTGTTACACTGTGTTCCTGTTACTGAAAAAAACAAAAACATTGCTATCACCAATGTGGTACATTGGTATGAAAAGTGAATCAGTTCTTCCTTAACCCTTTAGTAGTTTTGTCTGCTGTTTGTTAAAGTGCTCTGTTGAAGTATGTTAAGCCTAACAAAATACCAGCCAGACCTTTTTTTAGGCGGCAACCTTCCAGGGAGTTTCATTAACATGCTCAACCAATCAACTGAGTGGCCCGTTAAAGGTCCAGTGTGTTGGATTTAGCTGTATGTATTGGCAGAAATGGTTTATAATATTCATAACAGTGTTTTAATTAGTTTATAATCACCTGAAAATAAGAAGTGTGTGTTCGTTACCTTACAATAAGCCATTTCTGTTTAACATACAGAGTGGGTCCTCCTCCACGGAGTCCGACATGTTATTCTACAGTGGCCCAGAACAGACAAATAAAACACTGGCTCTAGACTGGGTCGTTCGCATAGCCGCCAAAGTTGTCCTACACACTTGGCACACGGGAAACGTTTAAGTTCTGCAACTTTGAAGCGTAGTAAAATTTTATATAAATAACTTTGTCATATTTGCTGAAACTTTCACTTTATCCTGACAGTAGTGCACGAAATCGATAATCTGTGTAAAATGTCACATTCCTCTGCCTCCACAAAAACCAATCAGAGCAGAGGAGTCTCTTTGTTTTTGTTCGACTATAACCAACATGGCCGCTGGGTCAGAAACTTTATCATTTCACAGCTAAACAGTACACTAAAATAGAACTGAAGTGAGAGACAGGCAATGCAGTAACAGAATCTTGATTCATAATTGATCAATGCTGCCTAGTTTGACAGTTTGACTGCAGTTCACGAGCAGCGATTGACATGATTGACAGCTGCGTTAGAGACTCCTCGGCTCTGATTATTTTTTGTTCAGGCACTGTGGATCCTTGCTAATGCCATTAGGAGCACTAGGAGTGGGCAGAGGAATATGAGTTTTTCACAGATTATCTGTTTCATGTACTTTTGTTAAGCTATAGTGACAGTTTCAGTAAATATGACTTATTAAATGAAGTTTTATGCAAGTTAGCAGCTGTGGCTTTAATGGTAAAAGTGCACCCTTACCACATGAAACAGTAGGGGTGTATTAACCACAGAGCTCATATGCAAATCCTCATGCATTATTAGTCTCACCCATCGTAGCATATGCTCTAGCTGTGGCATCTGCCAGCTCCCCTTGTAGAGGGTGTGTTTCTGCAAGGATCAGTTCAGACTGACTCTGGGTCCTTCTCAACAGTCTGAGAGCCTCATCTGAGGGAGCAAAAGAATAATATGGAGATGTAACAAAGACCTTCTGAATAAATTACAGTGATACATTACTGTATCTGCATTTTAATGTAGGTTTTCACAACCACCTGGCCTCTCTCTTTCCATGAAGTCCACAGCCTTCTCCAGGTTGACCCTGATCTCCTGCAGCTTGTGGCTCACTTCAGATAAAGGCATGCGACAGCCACAGGATGAACATATGAATTCTTTTCCTCTGTTCTCGCTGCTTTTCTGAAAATCACATGAATAATAATCAAATAGTTAAGATGGAACAGTTGTAATCTAAATCTCTAAAGAGGAATTTATTAATAAGTAATACAATTACTAATGCATTTTTGTATTAAAAATCGCCTACTTTAAGAGATCCTTTGCACTTGGAACACAGAAGTCCAGAGTGTGGACTGCCTCCAACACCCGACCACTGCTGTCTGCCCTCTGAACCCTCCTCCGCCTCCTCATCCTGCAGCTGCTGAACAGTGCAGGCTTCACACTGACACATGAAATAGTACTGCTCCTGCAGGACACGCTGGCGTTGTTGGGTGGCCATTCTACTGCTGTGAGGACCTAAGGGAGGATTGTGGTTGATAACAGCACAAGTTATAACTCACAAGAAGACAATTAACAATGAGACACTAATGTCAGTGGAGGGTGCTTTAAATGCTGCATCAGGATTGGCTGACAGACAAAATGAAACACACTACATTAACAAGACAAAGTTTAACATTTTCTTACCATAGCAGTGCAGGATCTCTTGTCCAGGAGTGATAACTTTGGCTGCTCGGACAGTCACAGTGACTCCACAGGCTGTATGTCTGCTCTTAGCTACACTCTCATTCAAGTCTGCAGACAGATCTGAACCAGGAGGATCAGCGCCAGCTCCAGTTCTGAACACCAAACTGGTGTTGGGACAGCAGGAGTGATTCAGAAGACTGAGAGTTGGAAATATTGCTGTAGCAATGCGGATTTCCCTACTGGACTGCACTGGTGTGTTTGCTGCTCCTGTGAAATGTAAGAACCAGAAAGTAAAGATCATTTTGCGACTCAAGAAAATTCATAGCTGAAGATGCATTTATTACAAAAGCATACATTCTTCTCAAGTGGACTGAACTGAAGTTTAAGCATGGATACAACTACAGCAGACCTTAATCAATTAGTCAATCACCAGAAAATGTATTGACAACAGTTTAGATGAACACTAGAATAAAATGACCCAAATTCACTCATCCTAATGTCTCAAATGTCTTAATTTTCTATGATAATAAACTGAATACATTTGAAATTCGGACACTCAAGACTAAACGAGGGAACTAACTGCTTTCATGTTTCTAACTTTGAGACAAAGTCATGATTTTCTATTGTGATAAAACTCAGTTTAAGGCAAACACTTGGGAGTCACCTGTATCTTGCAGCATGGTGATTGCCTGGGCGTTACACCTCAGCTGCATTAAGTGCCTCAGAACTGCACTTCCCAGCAGCCACAGCTCCGAGCTCCAAACTGCTGTACCTCCCTCCTCATCTGGTGATTGGCTGTTTGCCCTTAAGGGTCTACTAAGGTCCAAAGATGCAGGTGAAGGTCCTGCCTTGCTGAGCTTTTGGTAGAGAGTTGCTATGGTAACCGCACACAGGAAACGCACACTGAGGCTATGGCGATTCAGGTGGTGCTGTAAGTGAAACACGCTCGAGTAAGAGTCACCGTGGTATGAAGCAAAAGGAACGGGCTGATTTGAATGACGTGGACGGGAATCACTGGACTCTCTGTTGAGACAGCTCAGCTCTGGCTGCATGTGCTCGTCTCTGTTTGGATCCCTGGCCATTTGGATGTTTTTTAAACCCGCCTTTAGCGCTACCCTCAGGGCGAGCTGTGACATCACACCCATCACCATCAGATCTGCTGCCAGTGGACACTCCCAGCGGTGATGTTCCTCCCAGGCGTCTCGCTGACAGGAAGTTGAACAGTATTGGCTGTAGCTACACCTCTCACATGGCACAGGGCACAGTGTTTCAGTCAAACACCTGTGACAGCGCCTGTGCTCCACTCCAAGCAACACTCCCTTTTCTACATCCTGCCTTCCTCCCTTCCCTTTGACCTCCTCCATCCCTGGTATAAGCACACAGCTGTATGGCCTTTCATGAAGGATCACCTCCCCAGCTGCTATCCTCTCTGCAGCCACAAGGTGTCGCCCTTTCTCCGGGCTGAAGCCAACAGCAGCTTGAGGACAAATCCCAAATGTGAGAGGTTCCACAGATGCCCTTTTTACTTCATCTGGGTCTTTACATTTCTTTGAGGCAGGACTGTGATGATCCTCTTTTGCATTTTGACCTACAGAGAGGTGCTTGAGGCACTGTGTGCGACGGTCCTCTAGTTTATGCAAAAGATGAGAGGGATAGCCACTCTTTAGAGCTTTGTCAATGTCATCAAGGGATTCCTGAGGGGAAATACAAAGAAACACAGCAGTGTGAGCCACTAAAAAAGTAGAGATTATGAGAAAAACACAAAAATGACTGACATTTTAATATGTCATAAGTTTAAGTCAGCATTTTAGCTTCAAGACAAGAAAGATGAAGAAATAAGAATGCTAAGAAAGGAATGATAAAGCCATTTCTGTGGGACATTCACTGAGAAGTAGCCATTGTGGCATAAGCTGTGGCAGGAGCTTCATACTGATCCATTAAAACTTCAAAAGGCAACTGAATAGATGATTATCCTGCACACTTCAGATTTCATCTGCAGAGTCATTCAGCCCTACACAAGTACTATCAAACACACATAAAAGAATGTAATGTATCCGACTTGCTTCATTAGAGTCCAAGAAATTAAACAGTGAAACAAGGCTGAACCAATTAGCCAATCATCAGGTTGACAGTCTCCAATAAAATGAGACATTAAAGAAAATGAGTCCCTGACATCTACAATATCTCTTAATGATATTTCATCGGCTCCTGTAAAAAGTTGCTGCAGTGAAAACAGGCTAAATGACAGTGACACATACTGTATGTCCTGTCCTGTGGGGGAACAGCAGCTTCCTGACCACAATATCTGCAGACAGACCAGGGTCAGAGCTAAATGCTTGTCTTCCAATCATATAAACTGCATGTTAAGCATATGCGGATATTGTTTACATAGAATTACACATAATTAAACATAATAATTTTCTTCCTGCAGTGAAATGCTTTCCAATTCAATCACACAATGATGAGGCAATCTGTTAGGTGCCTACAGGCTCATTTTCAGACAACAAATAAGGACCAGATCTGGTTTAAACAGGTTTTTATGATACCACATGTCCGACACCAGCTCATGATTTAGTTGTTGAAGATGGTGCCATCTCACCTGGTAGTGCTGCAAATGGTAGAGCGCAGCAGAGCGGTTGGCATAACACAGAGACAGCTGCTCTGAACTTAGAGGAGCAAAACACATGCCCTGTCAATGGGAGACAGAGAAGCTGGATGTTAATGTGTATTAATTAGGACTTTAAGGAATTCTGCTACATAAATCCAGATGTGTTTTACCAACTGTTCTGAGAATATGAACAATTATTTTAAAACCAGTTTGCAGTGATATTATTGCCATCATTTTTTTTTTACATTACATTATAGCTACAGCCATAAGATAAAGGACTAGAGTGGTGTCCTTTTTCATAATCACTTCACCTGTGAATAGTGCAAAGCAGCTGCAGTGTAGTCTCTGGTCTTAAAGCTAGAGTTGCCCTTCTCCCTGCATTTGGCTGCTTGCTCTGTGTCCTTGTGTACAGAGTATCCTGCAGAGATGGACTGCAGCAAGTCCAGGTCATCTTGGCTGTAAAATACAAAAAGACAAATTACAGAGAAACCTTCTCTATGACCAGCAACTGAAATAGTGTTTAAATGTTCCCCAGAAGAAGCTGAGGTTTATTTTTTATATTCCTAGACTAGTTCTGGAAACCTGTGTTCATTTTAGCCAAGTATGCGGAAGTGGGTTCAAGTGAAAACAAGATGGCTGATCAAAAAGGTGTGCTTTAAATACTCAATGGACCTTTATTTAGATTATAAAGTGGTCTCAGGCTGATCAGATGCTGCACCCACGAGCACCAAACAAAAGTACGCTAAGCTAGCTACTCACGTTGTCAGAGATAGGGCACATTTGAAAACATCATCGACTTCAAGCAGGGATGTAAACTTGTCCTGTAGCTCGGAGTCGAGCCCAGTCCATTTCTGGGCAACATGATCCTGCCACTGGACGCACGGAAGATCCATCATGAACTACAAATAAACCACATGGCAACTGGAGGACAGTTTAGGGTTTGTTTTGGTGTCACGCCTGCTCGCTGCAGAGAACAAGCTAGCGTGGGTGAATGGAGAGTTTCCGAGTAGAACCTTCAAAATAAAAGCCGCACCGTTTAAACACATTGCTTTTCAATTAAAATCCGTCTCCAAATTTAAGGTTTGAGAAAGGTTACCTTTATTGTAACGCATTATCACGAAGCTTACAACAAAACTTTTCCTTCAGGCCGTAAAAATGTGCTTATTTGGAGGGTGAATTTTAATTTTCATAGGGTAGCGACTAAGTTATAGCTCACATTCCTGGGAATGTGTATCCTACTTGTTAAAAACATATCCAGAATGTTTCGTTCATGCATCATTAAACGTTACCTTACGTTTTTAAGTTAACTTTCATTTTGTCATCACGTCTGCCCTGAGAATGTCCACAATATCCTGATCGTATATACTTTATTTTGAAGTCACACCTTTCCCAAATCCGGTGTTTTTGCCGAATGTTACTAAAATATCGCTTGTTTCGTTTCTCTCGCGATAACTTCCGCACCTTTGCCGTGGCAGTATATATGAGCTAAAGTCTGCTGGATTTGAGAGCTACTTTAAACGGAGGCCATGAGTTTAAAACTCACACAAGGGGCAGTTGAAGTAAGTAAGAATATCGATATAAGCGAATTGCTGTTTTTTTCCTCTCTTGCCTCGATGTCTCGTCGCTTGTATTTAGCGACGTAGCTCTGCTAGCTGCAGCTGTTAGCACTGTCAGCTAATGAGGTTTGGTGCGTTTAGTGTCACAGCTGACTCTACAGAACCATAAACAGAGCACACTGTTTAAAGTTTAAACCTTGCTGTTGTTTGAAGCCTAATAGTAAGTTTATTTGATAATGAGGGGGGATAAATGTAGGCGTTTTCCTCATTTATTAAAAACGCAGAACAGTGCATTAGTTGTGTGGTTTGACTGAAATCTTGTCATACCAATTCCTCCCACTGTCCCAAACATATGGGGTCCAAATGAAAACAACAGAGCGGTCTGGTTATGTTCATAATGTTTACCTGCTAGGGGCGGCACCAAATAATTGCCACCTCATTAACCTCCAGTCAATGTTGGTCTGTAACTTTGCATTAGTGGCATGTTAATGTGATGGGACAGGATGGGGTCAGGCAGGGGATACTAACAAGTCCATCTGTGTTATTGTCTAGGCCCTGTTCAAAGGTGAAGAGGTGAACAATCCTGTGCTGCAGGTGCTGGTAAGTAAATTTAGGATTCCCCTTTGACCAACCAATACAGCTATATTGTATTTAAATATTCCCATCTATTAATCAAAGTCCGAAAGTTATAAATTAAGTTATCTATAAACAATGTGCCCCTACTTCTACCAGTGCAAAGCCCTGCAGTGCCAAGAGATGAGACTCACTCAGCTGATCCTGAATATTTCTCATAAACCAGTTCAGTGTTCTGCCCCAGAATCAGAGTCAACCATATTATAACACATCAGACTCAAAAATGCACACAAAGATAAATGCAATCTTTTGTGGCCATAAAACGACAGAACACTGAGGCAACTGATGTGATGTGAACTTCTGTAGAGACAGAGCTGCACTTCCTCACACAGTGGACAAAACTGAAATCTTCCTGAAGGAGTTTCAGTTTCAAACCCACGCCCACAGTTTGAAGGTGGTTTCAATAATGAAACACTACAGATTTATCTCCCTGCATTTCCTGTCTTTCTCTGGGCTTTTGCTCTTAAATAGATAATATGTAAAATAAAAAAAAAATAAGATGATTGTACAAAGAGCATTAGTATTGTTATTGTTAATATTACCTTTATCATTGTCCTGTGTACATGTGGTGGTTTGATTAATTAGCATGATGATCCTTAGACTTTAAACCTGGTGTTGTTTTGCTAATAAAATCCTTCCTTCCCTCTGTGTCTGTCAGAACATGCGTCAGATCATAAATGGCGATGCACCTCCCAGGTACCGGCTCATGATGAGTGATGGTCGGCACTCTCTGTCTTGTGAGTATCTTGGAGTAGCCAGAAAACTGTGGGTTCAGTCTGACAAAGTTGACTGACAAATATGTCACAAAATTATTTCACCACTGGAAAGATGGTCTTTTCATAAAATGAGGCTGTCCGTGCAGTAGAAAGACACAAATACTCTTGAAATTGGTGCCACATGACCAGAGAAAACAGAGAAAAAGGACTGTGGCATTTGCTTTTACTTAAGAAGTAGAATACTTACAACCACCAGAATGCATAGCTCCCTACCGGACCAATAAATACTCCCGCTTGTAGGTGACGTAATGTGAACTTGTCTGTTTGACACAATGGCAGCCAGCCAGTAATAAACAAGCTTGTGTATAAGTTAAACTGTTTGCTAAAACATCTGTCTGAAAACATTTAAGGCAAAAAATAGGCAACGCTGTAACAGAATCTTGGTTTATACTTCATGGCTGCTTAGTTTTACCGTTTGATCTCAGTTTTCAGCCCCCAGTTTCACTATGCAGGAAACAGGAAAGTGTCCACTTCCTGTTCATTAGCTTGCGCTGTTACAGCTAAACAGGGCACTGAAATATGTTTCTGAGGACATTTTTGGCAAGAAGTATGCAACACAGTAACAGAATTTTGGTTTATGTTCCATTAGCACCGCCTAGTCTTACTGTTTGATCAGTGTTTTGGTCTAAGTTTGAACAAGAGATAGAGAGTGTGTCTGTCCAGTCTGTAATCTGAGCAACAGCCCGAGAGCCAGTGAAACTTCCCTTCCAGCAAGCAGGGGGATCTGGGTGCTGCCAGTAAGATGGTGGGAAGTTTACTACAGTTCATTTACACATACTACCCACATTGTTATCATACAAAGCTCATTGAAAATTGGCGAAGTATCCCATTTAATCCAACAAGGGTAATATTATGAAGTACAAAAGCAGTGTTCAGCAACTTTGCACCTCAGAACATAACTAAGTAGCAGTGATAGATAAATCTGTTGACTTTTTTTTTAGATGTACATGAATATATTTGTATGTGTTTGTGTATGCAGCCTTCCTGCTGGCCACACAGTTAAACAATCTCCCAGAAGAGAACCTCCTGGTACCTAACTGTCTGTGCATGATAAAGAAAACCATCACCAACACGCTGTCAGATGGCAGGTATGTGTTTTCATTTGCGTGTCCTTCCTCCCTTCCCCCTTCTCTCTGTTTGTTTGCTGCATATAATCCCCTTATTTTTAAATTTCCCTCAGGCATGTGGTGATTGTGTTGGACATGGAGATATTGCAGTCAGCCGAGGAAACTGGAGGAAAGATTGGAAATCCCACTCCATATAATACAGATGGTACGGTTATTTTAAAATGCACATACATGAAGTTATGAACCATATCAAACAGCTTCTGCAGGTCCCTTATGGCGTTTGTTCAACTTGCAGGTAAGATGTCATCGTCACAGAAAATGGACTTGGGTACCTCTGTCCCGGCGCCCCCTCCGTCTGCGGCAGTACCTGGACCCTCCTATGCAAACACCAGCAGTGAGTGTCATATCAAAGATTTTCTATATGATTTCATGCTTCTGTGTGTATAATTATCTTGTCCTCTCAGGCGTTACACATAAATGCTGTCACAATTATCATTGTAGTTTTATTTCTGGTACTTCCGTCTTAGCAGCTTTTCCCACCAGAATCTCTGCAACATGCTTGTGTGTTGATCCTTGTTTATCCGTCACTTACATAGCAGAAATAGCTTTTCGTGCTGCTGACTTCTCATGCTCAGCAGCAGTAACTAAAGACAAATGTGATTAGCGTGAGCAGTTTCATACTTGGCAGCGAAGGAGAGGTAAATTCTGAGCATATTCTAGTTTTCCCAAACTAGAGCACAAATAGCAGGAAGTCTCCACTTTTTTATGAGAATATTCCACAGCCAGCAAATTGGATGAATGAAACTTATCTGTCAAGCACACACTTATTAATTGCTACACTGACATTCAAGATAGCAGGAATACACAACAGAAGAACGTTTGCTTTCCATGTACGAGTGAGCAGGATGAGGCTGATGCGGATTAAATATAACGCAAGACGGTGCAGAGTTTGGTGTAGCTATCACAGTTATTTAGGTTTAAAAAAATCTCTATTCTGTGTTTTTAAGCCAGCTGCAGAAATGGAGTATTGACAGTGGTAGCAAAAATATATGTGGATGCATTCCCCAGCCACTGCATGCAAAGCAGAGACACCTGAATAAATCATTTTTAAACACAACAAAACAATGCACCCAGAGGCCCTCGAGCCCTCTCTTCATGGATATTACATGTCATATGGATTGATACTACTCATTTGCTGTGCAGATTGGAGTAATTAAATACGTCACTTATATAAACAAGTTCTAATTTCCTCATTTAGCAAAGTTAAAGTATTGAGCGTTGGGGCTTTGCTCAACCTGAATGCAGTCGTGTTGAATAGGAGTCACGGAGGGTGTTCTGTATTCTGCAGTCATGCAGAAGAGCTCTCGAGATGTGGTGCTTATAGAGGCTCAAACCATATTTGTGGTTAATAATATGAAGTCAAGGAAGCAAGTAGAGATCATTTTAAGGAATAACTAATTCATCATCATAAGCCTCTCAGTTAAATGACAAATTATTGTGTCTGTATTGTGAACAGCTCCCTGCTTCTCTGACTTCATTCTTCCAGGCAAGGCAGCTTTATTTGTATAGCACATTTCACACACTAGTGCTTTACAGAGCAATAAAATGTAAAACATGATAAGGGATACAGATTTATTATAAAAGAATAAAGAGAAGAGAAATATATAAATTAATTACTAAATGATTTACATTAAAAAAACATTTAAAAATAGCATAGGTGCAGACAAGGTGCAGTTTTACATCTCAACATAATAGTAATAATTAGACAGTCATTATCAGGTGTATTACACTGTGGCAGGAACTGAATGACAGCTTCAGCATTACAGAACATTTTAGGAGTTAGATTGCTGTTACTTCTGGCCTAGTTATTTTAGAGAGTATCTGAATAATTTGACAAGCTCTCACCAACAGAGGGAGCCATGTACCCTTTGAGGAAATGGTGCTGATGAATGATTTGCAGTCCTCTCACTGGCTTCTCTCCTCAGTACTGTTGTTCTGCGGCCATAATTTGGGACCAACAGAGTCTTTGTTGTTCAGTTTCAATCTCATTTACCATACCACTCTTAAACCAGCACTATGGACTGAAAGTAAGTCCTGGTTTTCAGTCCTTTGATATTCATAGGACTTCTGTGTTCAAAGGCTGTATTCTGAGCGTGAATTAAGAACCAGATGAAACGGGATCACGAGGCACAGCATGGTTTTCAACCAGTTGAAGGTAGCCTCAGCAGATGCCAAATTAAGAAGACTGCAGCTCCTTTGGCTCAAGCCCCTGTTTTCATAGTATGCACTTTTATCATATTTACTGCTCAACTAACAGAGCAGGAAACTATCTTGTCGCCCAGTGGCCACTGTGGCAGGTGGAGTCCATAATTTACACCTTTCACTGTTTTACCACCAACCAGTTTTTTATAGCAGAATAGGACCTCCAAATGATGGTTGGTTTTCTGCCAAAATGGCTGGTGCCATGTATCATGCCTAAAGTAGACTGTGTTTTATTGGCTCATCTTTTATTAGCTTAGTCTCTGTTTCACTCACTTGTTTTATACCACCAACTGCTCTCAGCGTCGACATTGATTTTGTTATGTGGCAGAAACATACCCAATAGTCCTCCTCAGTGGAGGATGTAGGCATGTGGGTGGATAATGAGTGCTTGGTATATATTGTGGGTTTGTGCCTGTGTAGGTGTGTGTGTGTGTGTGTGTGTGTGTGTGTGTGTGTGTGTGTGTTGTGACTGAGGGAGCTTGTGTGGGCCGATGGCTCCTCCAGTTCATGGCTTCATGAATATTGTGTTGTGGACTGAATCCCCTTGTAGCGATATACAGACGGGAGGGAGAGAGAGAGAGAGAGTCAACTAATTTGACTCAGCAAAGATAAGACTCTGCATTAAGTAGTTCATCAGACTCCTTCCTTGTTATATCCTTTGAATCATTTTACCTCAGAGATCTGGCCAGATAGAGAAAACCTGCTGGCCTATTTAATTGTTCTGCTGATAAACTGGTCCTGCATCCCTCTTTAGAGCCAACAACAAACCTCGTGCATAACATCTCGGAGTGTTTTCTCTCACTGAATGTGTGTGATTACTTCTCAGTGTTTTCGTAAATTGTGTTTTCAAAAGGTCGATAAATTTGTGTGCATTCACGTGATTATTAAATGCAACAAATTAAGTGTTTCCAATGAGCTGTGGGCGATGTAATGACTGAGTAGGCTGCTGTTTTATTAGAGGGTCTGGGTTTAAGCTGCTGTGAAGACTTTATAGTCCTTCAGCAACACAGAGACTCTTGCTCGTATCACAGCTCCTCCCAGCAGGGATGCAAGAGAGAGCTTAGACGCGAGGAAGAGATGCAAAGACGGAGGAACTGTATTTACCATACAGGACATCCTCGCTCACTTCAGGGTCATTTTTAAGAGATGGCTACTTCTCAGGATGCAGAGCATCTCAACTGCCTGCCGCCTGCCGCAATAGCAATTACAGATCTATTGCTGCGTCAGAGCATGATAGAAATGACACAGATATAATGTTTTTATTACTGAAACAATAGAATGAGGTGGAGAATGAGGCTGCAGGTAAAGTAAGTCTGTTCCATTCAGTCTCAGGCTGGATATTACAGGACAAATAACTGCATCAGTGCAGCTCGTTAAGAAAACATTTTTCCTGAATGAGCCAAGATAGACTTGGAGCAGAAAAAAAGAAAAGAAAAGTGTTTGGCTGATGAAGGAAATGCAGTTTTTATGATTAATTTGTGATTCAAATTAACATGCATCTAAGAATTTTAAATTCCTGGATCAACACAAAAAATGTTAAAGCTGCTGTTGGTGCTATTTGTTCTGCAGTATTGCAGTCATGCTATAATATATTAAAATTATAGTATTGCAGTTTCTTAAACAGTCAGTTTGTGTGTTCCTTTACTTTTCCATCAGATAAGCTGACCAATCATTGATTTTGATTAAAACAGTGTTTCTGTCCAGCAAGAAACTTTCTCATAGATGCACCTGTGGTTCCTCAGCCCTCGTCCTCACCAAGACATATCATCCTTGATGATGGCAGACCTTGATCAATTTCCAGGTCACAGGCCAGAGGACAGAGGAGCGAGGACAGGAGAAAGTGTAATTAGCTGAATGGAAAGCACCCTATCAGCTCCAGGCGTCCTGCTCTATGCTGTAGTGAAGCCTGACCTCTGACATCCTTGGAGTGGGAGGATGTGGTCAGAGAATATTCTTACCTCTGGTGTCAGCATAGTTTGAAGGAATAATTTTGAATGTTTTTAGCATCTGTTAATGTTTTGAGCACGCCTTGTAAGCTCTGCCAGTCAAAGCGACTCTCAATTAGAAACGTTAAAATTTTCAACATAATTTTAATATTCTGAACTGTATTAAAAAAAAAGAAAAAAAAAAAGGCAACTAGTCCTCGGCAAGCATTAGGTGTAGAGCCAAAGGTCATGACACAGTAGTCACTGACAGTTCTGTGTTCCCATTTAAATATTCATCAGTAGCAACCCTTGAAATAGACTACCTTCAAACTGCTTCGCAGATGATATTTAAATTCCAAAAAGAGATCTGCACTCGCTGAAGTGCAGTTAAAAAAAAAAAAATTCATTATTCATCACTAACCATTCTCTGCAGGTTCCCTTTGTCCTCACAACTCTTTCCCTCTCCCCCCTCCCTATAAACACACACACACACACACACACACACACACTCACACAGTTTTTTTTCACACTGGCTTTCCTATTCACTTTCTCTATTTATTTCCTTTTTCTTGTCTATATATTTCTCATTTTCTCTCTTCCCATAGTATCCTCACCAACCAGGCACTCTTCACAAATGGGCTGTTGAATACGTTGGTGGCATACATATTAGGACTCTGTACTGATCTTAATCACAAAAAATGAGGATCCTTGACAAACCTCTATGCCCCTCTCTTTGCTCTGTTCATCACCCATCCACACCTATCATCTCTTCTCTTCTTTCACTACCAGCTTCTTCCCTCTGAACCGGATTGCGTGTGCATGAATATTGATGTTAATTACCCCTCGCCTGAAAATAGCTGTTCAATCTGTGATTTCCCTAAGGAATTTGCTCATGACACACACACACACACACACACACAATTGTGCACACGCGCAAAGGAAGGTATCACAGAGGTGAGTATTTGTTGTGCTCCGGAACAGGAGCTTATATCAGGGGAGTGGTCTCGGTGGAATTGGATCTTTTTATCCCTGACAATTCTTCCCTCAAATGCTTTTCCTCAATATGGCTCATCATTCATGCCAAAATGAGCCATTGCGTAAAATATATTGTGACGACAGCCGAGTATTTAGTCTGAATCACTGCTGATGGGGCTGATGCAACTTTTTACTGTGGGAGGTGAGAATAGCACCTTGTGGCTCTGTGGGCCAGCCCGAACTGCTCAAGTTTTCTGGCATTGTCATTTGTAAAAGAAATTTAAAAGCTGATCAGTTGTTTTTGAAACAGAAGGAACTTACTATTAACTTTTTCAGTTGTCGTGGTGTTGGTTTAGGTCTGTGCTGAGTGAGAGCACACCTAACCATGAGTAATTCAGTATAACAAAACACAGCTCACTATGTAATAGAACAAATCAGCTTGATTAATTAGACAATAGGTTCATTATTACACAACATGATTAATTATGAGGGGTCTGTGAGAAATAACCTAAGGCTTCCTCAACCATTCATGCCAGTATTTATCTACTGCCTGTTTAAAATGATCATTACCTTTTAGAATAAGTGTGACACCCTCTAAACTCTGTCGTCCACTCCAACTCAAACTAAATATAAAACAGTCACACTTCATTAATATGGTTAAGACTAGTATTTACAAATGTATGTCTTGTGTTTTGACTGATATTCTGATAACTAATCCTAATTATTCTTTGTCCTGTGACTGAAAGGCGTAAGTACAGTAATTATGACATTAATTATTGATTGGCAGTCTTACTCTCGAAGAAAAACACTGTTTCATTCATTGGCACAAACTGATGTTAACAGGGAAATGAGTAACTCTACGGGGAGATCTGTGGGGGGAGTTTTAATGTTCTCCAGCACTTTATCATTTTGGCAGCTGCTCACATGATCAGATAACAGTACTACCACTAATGTTTTATAATCGCTGGAAGTTTTTTTTTTTAAGTGTTTAATTAAGTTTGTACTGCCTGATGGCAAACTGGTAGGTGCTCCACCGGTTACTCATCAGTACCAGCAAATGAGTTTGTCACCTCAGCAAAGTTTTGCATGTTCCCTTATGTACTTATGTCTCACAGTGTGTGGAACTTTTATACAGTCAATGAAGAACAGTATATAAATGCTGCTTTTAACATATTTGTAACTAAATAAACATAATTTATCCATATGGTAATTTAAAGGGGATCTACACAGTTTGTTAGTGAATATGTGGGAAAAGTTTGTGGCTTGAGAGGGAGCTGCATGAAACCTGATAAAAGTGAGTCACTTGAGTCGATGTCCGACAGTGCCGAAGACTACAAGTTTGAAAGTTAAAAAAAAATATATAGGTAGGATGAAGCGGCCCGCTCTTTGTCTCCGCTTAAAGCTAGCAGCTTCAGGCTACATTAGCCGTTACTAGCATAATAAACCAAAGTCTGAAGGCCTTTGCACACTGAGTTCATTATTTTTTTCAGATCACTTTTTAAATCCGTCATCTGACAAAAATCGTTATGCACAGAGACCTTGCACCCTGAGTCTGGTGCGTTTTATTGTTGTATTCATTGCGAAAATTCACAATATGTGACAAAATGAAAAGACACGTTTCCTCCTTTCCTCCACTGGAGTTACCTCTCTGGCTGTCACCACTCCCTCCCTGTCTCGCATTAGGCACCACTAGGGGGGGCGGACTCCGGGGTTTTTTCGGACCTAATTGTATTGCGGAGTTTTGCACAGCGGCGACCAGATCTTTGCTCTCAAACCACAAAAAAATGTGATGGCACAACAGTCTCCTTCAGTACATTACTCTGTGCTTTCGATTTTCACATTGGCTAGTCATCCTGTTTAATTTGTCTTCTGATTAAATCGGAACCGTTGAAACAAGTTGTGGGAAGCCTCTGCAAGTAATTGGTTGCTGGCAGACACTCTGTGCTGCAATAAAATGGTTACTCAGCAGTGCCGTGCACTGTAGAGCCTATGCGCTGCTGGTTCTGCCGGCCTGAATAGAATATAATGTCTATAGCCTTACTGCTGTGTGTACAGCCTTATAGACTGAGCTGAGTAGTGATGCGCGGGTCGACCCGTAACCCGCGGGACCCGCAAATGGACCTGCGGGTCGGGCAGCAGTGATCGTCTGTTAAATCGGTCTGTAAATGATATTTTGACGTTATTGGCTATTACTGTCATGGCATCCGAAGGTACTGATGCGTTGAGCAGGTGACAGTCCGCGGTCGTTTTCGAAACACACTTGTGTCACGCACTCCAAAAGAAACTTGTTGAAACTTTAAACAATAATTTATTGTACAAAACGGGGGAAACAAACGTTGACAAAAACGGTTCCATAATTCATATTAAATTCAAAAGATAACGAAAAAACAGCTACAAGTTAGAGGGAATAGTGATAAAGTGGTAAAACTTGGCATTGATCCACAGCGTCAGACGGATGCGCTCAAGCGTGCCGTGTGCACAGGCTCCGTTGGTAGGCTATACTATATTTTCACATTTTTAAAAATGCAATTTAAAAGTTTTGATTTTTATTGATAACCTACATTTACCAACAACAAAAAGACTACATTTAGCACCAAAAAAAAGGGAAAAAAAAGAAAAAGTAAATAAAAAAACGAATATCATATACCAAATTTTCATAACGAATACCTACCCATAGAAACGAATATTCGAATATCCGAATATTTGGGGTACAGCGCTAGGCACCACAGCTGCATGATGGGGTGGAGCTGTCCGCCTTCTCTATCTCCACATTCTGTGTGCGGTCTACATCCTCCTCCTCCTCCTCCTCCTCCTCCTCCTCCTCCTCCTCCTCCTCCTCCTCCTCCTCCTCCTCCTCATCATCATCATCATCCACCTGAATATTACTATCTGACCTGATGAAAGTGACCTGTATGAGTTATGAAATGATTCTGTGCGAGGCATTCCTCTTTCTTGTCACGGCTGTGTCCCACTGCCACATTTTCCTCACTGATTCTTGGTCAGACGTCTCTAAAGGCTTCTGACAGATGCAAAAATCGCAGAAAATTGAACGTGTTTTGAAAAGTTTAATGATGGACGAACGTTTCAGAGTCAGTGTGCAAATATGATTGATACAAGGTGAGGTCATATTTATTTTTAGACATGCAGCAACTCAGGCGAAAAAAATGGACCCTGTGCAAAGTCCTTGTGATTGAACTTTCGACAGTTGAGTTGCATTTTGGGTAATACAGGTGCCCATGGATGGATTACTGAAGGGGCCTTACTCATATTTATACATACCGACCAGCAGGAAACTCCAAATTGCCATTATATACTACTGTAAGAGATACAAACGACTATAAAGAGATGCAAAACAGTTGCACAAAGACACAAAGAGACTCACAAAGACTACGAAAAGGTGCAAAACAACCATAAGACGACATAAAATGACTATAAATAGACTCAAAATGACCATCGAGAGACACAAACATCTACAAAATGATTACAAAGAGACAAAACCACAAGAGATAAGACACAAAACAAAAACAGAGAGAGGCTAAACAACTATACAGGCCATGTTTCTTGCTCCTATGTAAGAGAGGTGTTGGGGCCTTTTGCATGTCTTAGCCCATCGTCTCATAATCTGCCTATGTAGTCGCCAAGTTTTGACAAGAAAGAACAATGTGCGGAATGAAAAAGACAGTATTTCTGTTTCTGCTGCTTCAGTTTCTATAATTTTTTCCAGTCTGAGAGTAGAGTCTGTCGATTACTCTTCTAATTGTTTAATTTTCTGAGAAATTAGAAACAATTGCATGAATGATTGAGTGCAGTACTAACAATTTGGTACTCTGACCTCTTCTCATAAAAAACGATACTGCTGTACCTATACTAACACAGGTGGTTTCATTGTAACACTGCAGGGCACAATCATTTCATGACTGATTATTCTGTTAATCTTTTAATGATTTATTTTTGAGCAAATTGTCGTGGATGTCAGAAAACATTGGAAAATGCGTTTCAGAATTCTCCAGAGCTTAAAGGGATAGTGCACCCAAAAATGAAAATTCAGCCATTATCTACTCACCCATATGCTGACGGAGGCCCTGGTGAAGTTTTCCTCACATCCCTTGCGGAGATCGGCGCGGGGAGCGGCTAGCACACCTAATGGCTGACGGCGCCCCAGACTAACGTCCACGAACACAAAATTGAAACCACAAATTATCTCCAACATGCTCACCTGTAGTGATCCAAGTGTGCTGCAGCCGCGACATAAAAAGTTGTTTCAAAAAACATCATTTGAACTCTGTTTTTAGCCTCACTGTAGCCTGTAGCTCTGACTGCTTCTCTGTGCTCCGCGTTCACGTGTGCGCGCTCAGGGTGATCGGTGATCTCTGAAGAGCAGCAGTCTCGTCAGTACTGATGTCCAGATTCTCAAGTGCAGGCATCGCCAATTCCCAGTCTGAGCAGCAAAGACTCATCCGTTGGCATTGCTTTGCATTTGAAACAACTACACCACCAGGTTTCCAGTGCTCGACTCCGGTATTCTGCGGCTGGCTGAGGCTCATGAGCTGCGGTGGCTGCTTCGTCCAGTAGCCTGAGTTCCACGTCCGTATACTCAGAGTTCATATGACGTTCTTCTAAACAACTTTTTATGTCGGGGCTTCAGCACACTTGGATCACTACAGATGGGCACGTTGGAGATACTTTGTGGTTGCAATTTTGTGTTCTTGGACGTTAGTCTGGGGCGCAGTCAGCCATTAGGTGTGCTAGCCGCTCCCCCTGCCGATCTCCGCAAGGGATGTGAGGACTCTAAAACTTCACCAGGGCCTCCGTCGGCGTATGGGTGAGTAGATAATGACTGAATTTTGATTTTTGGGTGCACTATCCCTTTAAGGCAACGTCTTCACATTGCTTATTTTGCTTGACAAATCGTCCAAAAGCCAAAGAGATTTCATTTATGAATTTTTCAGTGAAATGATACAGTGAAATAAATCAGTAAATGGACTAATTTTTCATTAATATGAAATTGCCATCTTGTAAAATTGGAGTACTCCTATACAGTAAGTATCTCACTTTGCTTTCCTGCAGCCTTCTCTCCTCCCCAAGGCCGAGGAAGAGGTTTTGTAGGAAAGTCGCCCATGAAGGCTTCACCAATGAACGTTTCACCCATGAAGGCTTCACCAATGACTGTTTCACCCATGAAAGCGTCGCCCACAAAGTTTTCACCCATGAAGGCTTCACCAATGAATGTTTCACCCATGAAAGCTTCACCCATGAAAGGCACACCCACAAAGTTTTCACCCATGAAGGCTAGTACCAGCACTCCTCCAGGCCCTTCAACAAAAGTGACTCCTATTGCAAACCTCAACCCCTACATAAGCAAGTAAGTTTAAGTCTGTTACTCTGTTTCTTCATGTGCCTGCTTTCACATACATGTATGGAAACTGTAAAAACATAACTTAGATTCTGTAGTAGATAGATATAAAACACAGCATCTGACTTAAATGTGTTTCCTGCTAAATTCCAAGCAAATGCAGTTTTCCCCCCTCTGCTCGTTCATCAACTAAACTATTTCCTCTCACGCTGTGACTCTACTTCCCTGTTTGCTGCCATTTCTGAGTAGCACTTTGGGGCATGTTTGGAACTGTGTGTATATGTGCTTGTGCATGCATTCAGTACTTTTAAATCAATGCCCGTGTGTGTGTGTGTGTGTGTGTGTGTGTGTGTGTGTGTGTGTGCGGGTTTGTCCATGTGCATGTTAGTCAGCCCATCTGCATGGAAATGAAATGAAATGACCGATCTTGCCTCAGAAACGGACACTTTAACGGCAGGTACTGCTGGGTCTTTATGGTCTGCTGCTGAGGTTTTGATTCTGTTATTTGGCCTGGTGGGGATTTGGCCAGCCTCGTTTTTTTTCCCCCCTTCATTCCCTCTCACAATTTCTTTACCCCCTCCAGGGTTCAATTTTACTCCAGTTTTTTTCCCTCTCGCTTCTTATCGTTTCATTTGGCTTAAGTCTCTGTCTCTGACCTTAAAGTTGGCCACAAAAAGACAAGTGCACGGTACAGCAAGATGTAGTTGTCCAGATTGGAGTGAAGGTACCCTGTCAACTCTCTCCCCATGTATGGGCTCTGATAACGTGGCCCTGTTTGAAATTGCAAGCTGTAAAGATAACTGTGCCTCTAGGTGTTGTAATAAACTGATGACTGTTCTAACTTTGAAGTTGGGGAGTACCTACAGTGAGTAAAACAGATGACTTCAGCAGCTGTGGTTCTTGTACGTATGTTTGCGTGAAATGGAAAGTGCGGCTGTGTGTGACACAAAGTGTTGCGTACAGTAGATTATATAGGGATGCTGCTGTGTATGTTCACATGGTCTTTCATGGGCGTTTGCATGGCTGTCTCATCCCATTCTGCTGGTGTTAAGTAATAGCATCTAGAGCAGACTATAATTGGCTTTTGGCTGCCATAAACCTTGGTGTAGCAGTCTTATCCATACTGAGCAGGGAATGGGGTTCACTCTGGGCCAGCAGCTGCTCTCATGATAGGGGATTTAATTGCAGGCAAAGTTATGGTATGAATATCCTCCACTGCACAATTATCAACGCAGTCAAAAAGCTCACTGCTGCATAAACTGCCGAGCTTGGCTGGCTGTTGTTAAAAACAGAACAAGAAGCACATTTTAAATGCATCCAGGAGTTGGCAGATGTACAACACCTAGTTCACTCTTTGAAAAGAAAGTTGCTGGATGTTTTTTTTTGTCTTTCATGGAACTTTAAAAAGACTGAAAAGACACTCATCCAATTTCCTTGGGAATTGTTCTTTTGCGCAGTTGTGTTTCACGTTGGTGACTGATGTGAGCTGAGTTGGGATGCTCATTAACAAAAAAGGAAGCTTTTCTAAAGTGTCTCTGCAGCATTCTTTTCTGTTTGTGCTGACCTTTACACTGTAACTCTTTTAGTTAAGTTACACATAACTGTTTTGGTCAAAACTTTTGTGTAATTACTTTTTTAACAAAGGGTTTATGTTTATGTTGTTGTTGATGTTAAGTGTTGTGTGTATTCACATTAAAGAAACTGGTTGATGAAAACATGATGGAAGACATTCAAGTAAAACATTTGCAAAGCTTAGATTTAGGTCAGTGGGTATGTTTTTTTATGTCAGCAAATTGATACTCTAATATTTTAAGGTCAATTTTAATGAAGTGTTTTTTTAAAATTTAAAGCACTGGGATGTTTTCCTCCAAATCACTTGAAGCATATTGTGCAGTCAAAGGCCCAAGTGTGTAGGATTTAGGGGCATCTGTTGGCAGAAGTTATATAAAATACTCATAACTATGTTTTCATTATTTTATAATCACCTGAAAATACAAATGGTTGTCTTTACATTTCCTTAGAATGAACCATTTATATCCACATGTGGCATGGGTTCACCATATTGTTCTGCAGTAGCCCAGAACAGACGAATAAAGCACTGACTCCAGACAGGGCCATTTGTGTTTTTGCATTCACCACCGTAGTTCTCCTACACACTAAGCACACTGGATATGTTTGAGTTCTGCAAATTTACCACTAAATGCCACTGAAGCCCCGTTTCCACCAAACACTTTCAGTATGGGACCAAAAGTAACCCTTCATGTTACGTAGTACCAAAACCCTAGCATTTCCACTGCAAACAGTACTCTTAAATATGGGTGGGGTTGTTGTCACTCACTGCTCTGACAAGCACTTACTGTATTTCCTCATTACCGGTGACACAGATGGAAATCTGCGCCTCGTTTATTGTCTAAGAATAGTGGGTTTGTGCATTAAGTCCTTCTCAGGCAAGCTCAGGGGTTTAGTGTTGCCGAAGCCCACAGGAACGACACTCTGCAACACTTTTTTTTTTTTTCTGGGGAGATTTAGAAAACATGACGCTCACATAACTCATAATTTTGAACGCTTAAAATCCACTCATTACTAAAAGTGTATGTCATATAAAAACTAAAGTAATGGTCCAAGATGTTAAAGTGAAATTTAAGGTGTGTTGATTGATTCATGTCTTCAACTCACTGAGTAACATTACAAGTTAACGTTCCACCTTAAATGTTGCCGGCAGTCGGCCCAGTGAATGAAGTTATTTTTTCTCCAACTCCAGCTGCTGTGAGAGGCAACAAAACATACTTTCATTTTATAGTTATAGTCTACTAATAAAACTTTCCACAATGAACAGCGATTACATGAGCCTCAAACCAGCCACAACTCAGCCCTGAACAGAGTGACCGTCCACTACTGACCAATCAACGGACTGCAGTGTTCACAGCTCCACCTTTTAGTACCAGATCTGTGTGCTAGGTAACCCAACAGAGGGGGGACCAAAAATGGGGACGGTACATAACGGTTCCATTGGTACCATCCACAACTTTTCACAGTGGAAACGGAAAGAAAAATGTACCGAACTGAACTGTACCATACTACTCGATGGAAACAGAGCTTAAATCCTACACACTGGACCTTTTAGTTGTTGTTGTTTTTTTTAACATATACTTTGTAAGTACTGATTCCTTATCACAAGTGCCTACTCTGTATTTATCCCTAGGTGGACTATCAAAGCCCGAGTCACCAACAAGTCCAATATCCGCAACTGGAGTAACTCTAGAGGAGAGGGCAAGCTCTTCTCTTTTGAGATAGTGGATGAGAGTGTGAGTAGAGGAGTCGAGAGGCCTTAATATCTGCATGTCAAACATATGTCACACATGGCTGTTTTTGGTCTTATCCGTGAAACGAATTGCTGTTTAATGGAAATGTGCTGGTCAACAGGGAGAAATCAGGATCACAGCCTTCAACAACGAAGTGGACAAGTTTTTCTCTCTAGTGGAGCAAGGCAAGGTGAGCAGATCCCACTCACCCATATCTGTCCTCACTTGAAGTGATAAGAGCTTCTCAGAAACTTGACTTAGAAATTTTGACTTTTGCACATATTTCACATCAACAGCAGCTTTGGATGCTGCAAGAATATGTTTGTACTCACATTGTTTCAAAAGGAGCTTCCAGACGTTGAAGCCGATTCATTTCTTCGATGAAACTGACAACAGAAAGACAATATCTAGAGGCAATAAAAAAAAAAATCACCAACTAGTTGCAGAGTAAGCTTCAGTCTCAGCTTTCCATTTTGTATTCACATAACACCTCAAACAAATGTATCATAGGTAAAATAGTGCCTAATAAACCCCTCTGCAAAATCCTCTCATGCCTGCAGGAGTTCCAGCCAATGAATGAGCCGGAGGCAAGTATTAGAGGATTTTGTAGAAGGGATTTATGAAGTCTTATTTCACTGAAATATATATGTTTGAGACATATTGAGAATTTGGGTAGATATATGAAGCAGTGTATATGCTTTGGAGAACAGTGTGAGAGAACTTGTCAAATTTGATGTGTTAATATAGTTTTGCTGTTATTTTAAAGGTATACTATGCAGGATTCACGCTTGTTTGGCGTTTCACCTCGCTATATTTGTGTTTTTGCAGCGCTGTGTCTCTTGGATGCCTGCTGCTTATGGTCTGGCAACTGGCTGCTGCCCTGACCCCACCTAAGAGCTGTGGGGGTACAATTCCGTACATGTCCTGAGAATAGAAAATAAGAAAATACAGGCAGAGGGCAGCGCCTCTGCAGAAATACTCCCCTACACACTTCTAGTGGGTCATAAGTGATGATTGAGAGGGATTACTTCTGTGTGAGTCTGCATTGTTTTTCAGAAAAATCCTGCATAGTATATCTTTAAAGTTATCTTCATTGTATCAGAAATGGCTCCCAGTCTTACAGGCTGTGTTCTCCATGGAGGATTCGCTTTAAAGTTTACTGGCTTAAGTAATTGATACAGAGATTATCATTTTTATGGGTCACTGTAATCACTTCTCCTCTCCATACTGGGAGACAAGCAATTACTAGTAGCAACTCCACTCAAAGAAATGGGGAGAAAAAAAATCCACAGTCTTTATTCTGTACTACAATGCAGTCGAAAGTTTGGTCAAAGTGGATATAAGGGTTCAGTAATTTGTCTACTGAAGTAGGTATCTTCATCCTGGTAGTCTCATGCAGGTTTTCAGGGTTTCTGCAGGTTCTTAAAAGGCATTGAAATCACAAATAAAGCCTTAAGTGGTATTAAAATGTCTTAAATCAGTCTTTCAAAAGTCTTTAAAATGCTGTGACATTGGAGGTAGAATTTATGATTCTTTTTTCTGACGTTGCATTGCAAAATCAATCTCAAAATAAATTGCAACATCAATTTTTTTTAAATGATTTACCCAGTTGCCTCACATTGAAGTCATGCAGATCAGGATGGTGGAACCAACAACACAAATATGTATTTTGTTTCCAGCTGGAAGGCTCAGAGCAGTGGTTCCACTGTCTGATAGCTAGTTGTTATTCTTCTCTGGACGACATGAGGAAGTGCAAATTCAACAAAAAATTGGCCATTTAACCAAGATTTTGTGGCATTGCTGAAACTGGTACAATGCAATGCTCATGAAGCTCAGTGTATTTTATGCATGAGGTTTTTCAAACTTGGCATGAGGGGAATCAAGGCAGTTAAATCCTATATGCAGAGTGAGAGACACAATCACCAAGAAAAGTCGCAAACAAACACCAGGTATTTCCCAGTTCTATTCTACCCACGTCTCTGCCACATCTCCACCCCCATCACCGATACCAGCGCCAGGGTTAGAAGCAGCAAATCTCTGAACAACATTCAGGTGAACGCCTACACAGAAAGCAGAGGTACTGTGTTTTCTAAACATGGTGACAAAACACCAATCATACAAGGCAAATGATGGAGTAGGAGACCTTTTCCTCGCAATGTTCCCGGACTCTGAAATTGGATGAAAGTCATGTTTTATGTTACAGTAAACATTTTGGCAAAATCATCCCTAACTCTTAAGTAATTGAGGTTGGTTCAAGTTTTTTCTTTCTTCAGTTTTTGTTATTGTAGAATTGGTCTTGGTCATTTGGGGTGGAATTGAAAAAGTTTAAAAAGTAGTAAATCCAATTTGCCTGAAGTTTTAGGAACCCTGGTTTAATGCCAGCGTTGTTCCTGGCAATAAATACCAGGGTGTATCCCTCAAGTGTGACTCAGTGTGGAGGCATTGTCCGAGGAAACAGAGAATTTTATTCTAAAAAGACTGTAAATTTAGAATATGTAAGCTTCATATTAACTTTGGCTTAGATTTACGACACAGTTTTTTATAGAACAAGGACACTGGATTTTGTCACCCCTCTCAAAGTGTAGTCACAGCACAATGGGATCTCTTCAGAGCAGGTCTCGAGAGGAGGAATGATTACAGCAACCGTTAACTCTCGGAATATACCTCAGCATATGCATTTTCCAAACCTATCTTTAAGGTATTGCAACATTTATCATGTAGAGTAAAACCAGATTTGAATTCAGTCAAACACTACTACATATGAATCTTTTTGCTGTACCAGTTGGTCTGAAAGAATCTTGGAGGTAGCATTCATTAATAGGATCATCTTTCATCCAGAGGGTCCCGATTCAAGACCTTGTGTCAGCAACCATCTGCTCTACTGTCCTTTAGTGAGAATGCCCACCAGCTCCAGCTGCTGTTACATAACTGGCAGTGATGCTGGCCTCTGACCTTGCTGGAGGCCTTCAAATCAAACTGAATTTTACCCAAGAATTAAAGCTTATACAGTAGGATCCTTAAAATGATTTTGAATGTGAGGAACAAGTCATATTCAAGAATTCAACAATGCTGCCTCTCAAGTGAAACTTTTGAGTTCAGTTTTGCTATATTCAGGTGGGGGTTAAAAGATGCATAATTGTAGACGGTGAGAGATGTCGACAGTTTTTCCTGGAAAGTGAGAGTTAGCACCAGTCTCAGGCTGTTGTTTATGCAAGTAAAAAACCATGTGTTGTTTGTGCTTAAATGGGTGGTGCAAGGTCCGAACACCCACACCATGCCCTTTGCATGTTCCTGCATACCTATGCGATTGCAGACAGGTAGAACACATGTTAAAGCTCTTGCTCAACTCGGCCTGGCCCACAGAGCTTAATAACTCAATTAACCCTGGCCATCATTTTGCTCGTCACACTGGCTCAGGTATCAGCCACTGGCAGTGACTCCCAACACAGCCCCAGATCCAATTTGTGCCCTCTGCCCCCCAAAGATAAATAAAGGAATGAATCTGTCTTCCATTCGTGATCTGAGTATTGACAGAACAGTGAGTGGGTGTGAGTGGCTCTGAGCGGCCAGAATGCTTATCACATTAGTTTTTCATGTTCCTATCAGTGTGTGGGGTAAATCAGAGAGAGAGGGAGGAAGGAAAGGAAAGAGAATAAGCCACAGAGACAAACTCAGAGGCAGAGAGAGAGAGGGAATATTGGAGTGTTGGGAGAGTAAATGAAGAAGTGTGCCTCGCATATTGAGTTTAAATTGTGCTGTTTAGCAGACTCGCTCTCAGCTGCTACTAATTTTCTGGTGAATTAGAGAAGTGATGGGCCTGATATGACACCACATCTTAGTTGGACCTGAAGGTTTTTCCTTTTTTATTGAGAGCTTTTGGTGGAACAGAAGCTGTATTGTATTAATAATTTCCTTTGCAGGATCAATAAAGTGGTCGCTCAATCAGATCGGTCATAGTTGCTTCAAATTCACAGGAAATAACCAGTCTGATTAGGTCTAATTTTATAATGCCAGCTCACCTTGCTCACCCACTCTCTGCAGGTGTACTACATCACTAAGGGTACACTGAAGGCGGCCAACAAACAGTACACCACACTGAAGAACGACTACGAGATGACCCTACACGCTCAGTCATCCATCGTGCCATGTGATGACACTCAGGGTGTCCCCACGGTGCACTGTGACTTTGTGCCCATTGCAGAGCTGGAGAACAGAGACAAGGATGCCATCCTTGGTAAGAGAAGAGTTTCATCAGTAAGACTTTATCTGTAAATTTCTATGATTTTAGTCCATAAAGGAACAATTTAACAGTGAGAGAGCTTTATGCTAGGGCCACATCACCTAACTTTACCTGTGTATGACCGCTACCTGCTGAACTGCTGCAACTTGCATGTGTGTGGTGTTCACACAGACAGCACTGCTGCCTGCCAGTCCTGTCTCTCTACATTGAGTTTGCCTTTTTAGAATAAATGCCTTGTGTTAACAAATAATGGGAGGGCTTTTCCACCACAGGGCTTTTAATTTTAAACCAAAACAAGTGTTGTGTTAAAAATAAGTATTTATATTTTTTGGATAGTGAGAGTGGCCTACAACAAAAAATAACAAAAATGCACATAACATCCAAATGGATTCACAGACTTGTACAAGATTTTATAGAAAGATTGTTCATGAGCCAAAGGACATGTCATGTAACTCATGAACCAGTTGTAGTAGGGAGGCCTCACTGGGCTTGTGATAAGTGTTTGTGTGAATGCATGCACATGTGGATGCATGCATGTACATGGCTGCAGCTAATGCGAATTCATGCTGGTTTTATATCTGAGATATTCTACAGAAAGAGACATTGTAACTGTGGTGAAAAGTGTACTGTTGATGGTATGACGTCAATGGGACTATCAACAGAACTGGTCACATCACAGGGAAAAAAAGTCAACACTCTGAATCTCTAGATGAGCTCCTACTTATACAGGCAGTGTGACCCGGGCGTAAGTGCTGTGGCTCAAGTTTTTTTTTTTAGCCTCACAAGGCCAGACTACATCTCACAAGCTCATTTTTTGTAATCAAGGCTTCAAAACATTGATAATCAACTGATTAAGATAGGTATGTGTCACACTCAATCAGCAATCTGTGGTGAGGGCTCAGATGATGACATGACTCACTCCCTCAACACTTTGTGAACAACTACAGAAACAAGGTGTTAAAAATAGAAAATTAAGTGTGATTCAGCAACTCTGTGGTCTTTTTTTTTAGCTAGAAATTCATTCAGGTATTGATTTTTGTGGATAGTTGAGGAGAGATTTGACCACATTCCTGAATGGCTGCCATCTAGTACATCTGTTTTGAAAAATCAGAGGCAAAAACCAACAACAGCCCAGAGATGGTGCGTCAGTCCAGTCAGGTGAAGAAAAGGATGTGATAAAGAGAACTGTCGATAATCTTCTGTACTACACCTGGCTTGGACCCATGTCCCTGCAAAGAAAAGCCTTGCCAGAACACATTGGGCCTCATACAAGAACATTTTCATATTTTTAGCTTAAACCTCTTTTACTTTGTTCAATGATGTTTGCTTGAATAAATGTTCCAAGTCAGATCCACCAAACTCTCTCAATTGAACAAACTTGTTATGGATTGCTTGTTTCAGCCTGATGAATGCCACCTGGTTGTGAGAACACACATATATGTGAGATTTTTTGCATTTACATCATCGACACCCCTCAGTTTGCCATATAAGGCTGCCTGTTATGTTAGTTTGTTGTTAATTTTCATTCACAAATATGTTACCATAGATTAAAACAAAGAATTTCACACAGTGGACCTTCAGGTCCTGATATCAGAAATCAGCAGATAAAGTCCAGCAGTGTCAGCAGTGGTGTTAGCGGACCCGCAACTGAAATATTAATTAGTACAGTTGTCAGCGATCTGTCATCAGAGTAGTGCAGCACTGTGACAGAAATGCAGAGCGACTGGTTTGAGATGAAGGTAAATGCTAAAAAAAAATGTCTTTCTAAAGCAAAGTGGTCCTTGACTTATATGAAAGGTGGTCATGGAAATATTAAACGAGAGATTTGGTAGTCTACACTAAATTGTCGTTTGCAACAAAGGAATATACTCTGCCTACATAAAGACCCCGAACCAGCTGTCAGTGAGTATTGAAATGTACAAGTTTATGTGCCGAAATATGTCTTTAAAAGATTTTTAAAAATTTCTCAGTGAATTTGCAGCCATGGTTTGCATTAAGCTTGACATAGTTATATGTATTTTAATTTTTGATAAATTCAGTATCCTGGTTAAACTTCAAACTTATTCAGATTGCTGTTTTTCCCCTGACTCTCTCCACAGGGGAAAAACAGCAAACTTATTCAGATTGCTGTTTTTCCCCTGTGGAGAGAGTCAGACTATCTGTACATGACTCATATGCAGTGTTAGGGAGTATCCAGTAACGTTTAACAGAGTTATGTAATTAAATCACAAAATACGTAATTGTAATAAGTTACAGATTCCGAGAAAAAATACAAATAAAGCGTTGATGATTTTCAAGAAGAGTATATTTCTTGTTGATAAAAATGCTTATATGTAGAATATAACATTCATGCTTTGCATATTTTTACAGATCAGGAATGCATTCTTTTAGCATATTTGGCTACGTGGGTCTCAAGAATCACTGGTTTATGCCATGTAAGATCGAATCTGAATGAATGCGTCTTATAGGAGGCCCACTGAGTAACCAAAAAGTGGACTTGTGAGGTTACGACCTGTTAGTTTCCACCAGTAATAGAACATGTGGGTTATCAGCTGGATCATCTCTCAAACTGCTCAACCCAGATAATTACAAGTTGTAGATATAGATGGAAAAAAAATTGAGCTAATAGACAGACATGTGCCAATCAGTTACGTACCAGGTGTCCTGAAATAATACATTATGACGGGGTCAGAGGAGAGGTTAATTCAGGCATACGGTAAAGAGGAGAGATAAAAAGAGGATAATGCTCATCGCACTGTTTTTATGGAGGTTAGTTGCAGTGCCTGCCCTCTGTGTCTGAGAGCAATGTCTTATCTCTGTGACAGGTAAATTGGGATGGTCCACATTGAGATTGGGGTTGAAATTAGTGATTCAATAGTGCGCTTTAGGCAGTCTGCTCAATATTATTAATAAAATGATGCACAGGTTTGACAGTGATGTTTCTGTAAATTTTAAAAGCTGCTGCTAGTCTGTATGCAAAGTGAAGGGTGAGGACATGACATTGCATGTTAGAGTTTTGACCCCTTCAGTCGTTTTTATTACTTATAAGGAAGGATGGGCATTATTTGAAAGTTTTCAATACTAGTGTTGATTCATAACCTGACTTTCAGAACCAAAATTTTTTTCAGTAACTTCCTTTTAAGAAATACAAAAACTGTTTTTCACCAAACCCTTTGTCTCATTCAACAACAGAGGCTAAAACAGGAAGCCATTCAAGAACTTAAACTTCAACAAAATATATAAAAACTTTGATTTTCCTTCACATTAAAAGATTTTGGCATCTAGGGTGCTGGCTTAGAAGTTTGTGCCAAATGCCTTTTGTTGTTTTTTACCCTTGCCCCTCATTTCCGAGTACCCTTCTGCCCCCTGGAACAGAATTACAAGGGGTGATGGCTGAAATCTTCCCCTATGAAATGGGACAACCCTTTAAGACCATCATACGTCTGTTATCATCTCTTTGATGGCGTTTATGTAAACAGATGCAATTATGGCAATAATGGTATTATCACAATGACATTTTCCATTTATCTGATGGAGATAGAAAAGCATGGACGCTCACGGTTAATTCACATTTTAAATTTTACATTATCAATCGATCAAAAAAACAAACAAAAAACAAAACAAAGAACACTGCTTCATTACCAGGCCAAAGCTAATGTTGGCAGCCCGTGCTGCCAACATCAGTGGCAGTCTGCACTCATATTAAAGGATCAGTAACAAGTACAGCAACTTGCTTGCTGGTCTTTAGTTAAATTTGGGGTGTCACATGCCATCAAAGGAGGACAATGTGACATGGAAATACAAAATGTCAAATTGCAGGACTGTCATGCACGAACCAACAATATCAGTGTAACATTAGCTAGTTAGCTGGTCAGCATACTACTGTACGAATGATTTTTTTGTTATGGTTGTTATAAAGAAAAAGACCATGATACACTGAAACAATATTAAACTAAGACATACGATGGTTATCATGATTTTTAAGTCTTTAATAATGAAGAAAATACTTCTGTAGGTTTCATTAGCTGCTTGTGCGGCCATCTTGCCATTAATTTCTCATAACATTAGGTTTGAAATGTGTCTCTGAAAAAGCTCTGTTTGGAGGGCATTGTTGCACTTACACTCACCCTTCCTCTTCACCCAAATAAGAAACAACACTGTACCCTTAGAAGTAAATGCACGAAACAGAGGTTTAAGGGCTAAGTGATGTAGGCAAGGGATGTTTTGGGATAGAGCCTTGTTGTTGTCATTTAACTTAAAATGTTAAAACCGAGTGCATATATAGGTCTGGCTCTGCGAGACTAGTTTCATGCAGCAACTGACATTTTGTAAAAGATGGCATGCAGGATGCATGTTACTGTCTAAAAGAAGAAGCCAATGACAGGCTTAAACCCACAGTCAACACACTGTGAGCCAAACTATACAAGAGTTAAAAGGTGTGTAAGGAGCGTAGCTATTTAAAGGGCAATTTTGTGTGCCCTTCTCACAACACCCATCAGCACAGGTGCATGTGATCTTTGTACTTGTGATCACACACCTAGCTGTGATTTTGCATTGCACAATAGTGCAGTGTACTGCTTAGTGTCAGTAGAGCATACAGCAACTGCTTAACCACAGCACAAGAAGGGCTATTCATTATTTAAAGTGTTAGACACTCCATGTAAGAGAAGAAATTGATGGTCATAAAGAAGTGGTAACAACATTCTGTACCCTAGTGAGTGGAAGATTCATGTAGATTTACATTCAGAGCAGTAATATTGCATGATTACATTAGTGTATACTATGAGCAATGCAAGCCAGCACAGCAACACACTAAAGAGTTTAGAGATGCACTGAGCAGTTTACCTGGAGGAGTGTGTTTGTGTTGGTCGCAGAGGGGCAGCGTTACATGTCCTGTGTGTCATCTGTTGTCTCTCCATTCTCTCTCTATCCACTACCGCTCTCCTTGCTCCTTTGTTAAATAGGGGATTATAACATGGTAATGAGAACTGTCAGCCTGTTCCTGCGGTGATAATGGAGTTCAGAGGTGGATGACATCGTCTCAATCATAATGGAATTAAGACAGGCTGAAAGAGCACAGACAGAGAGCAAGAGAGGAACGGGAGAGGAGGAGGGAGAGGGAGAGTTTAGAGAAAGGTTAGCAGACAGGAGGATGAAGCTCAGAGAATGACTGGTTTGAAGAATCTATATTATAATTCTGTCCAGTCGTTTTATTAAACACATGGGCACTCCTTCTAACACCATGAGATGATGGGCAGAAAAGGAACCAACTTAAGTGTGATCATTATAATGCCATTTAAAGGTGCCCTGTGTAGTTCTTGGCCACTGGGAGTGCTATGGAGCAATGTTTTTAAAGTGGGTTTTGCTTTGCTTGTACCATGCTCACACACACAAAGGACACACAAAACACATCTGTTGCCTGTTTCACGCCACTCCTCTTATCATGCAGCTCGGCAGCCCTCCAACAGGTCATTACACTAGGACTGTGTGAAGAATAAATACAATTTGTTAAAAAAAAATATTGAAATAAATACCTTATTGCCCCAGAGGCAGTGCCGCGCAGCAGAGCAACCTTGTCGATGTTTTTAGATTTCACATTAAAATAAATCAATCAGATCAATGAATCCTGTTGTTTAAACCATCCAGTTAAAAGATTCAGTACCAGTAATTACAGCCTATACGCTTCAAAACCCTGCATAACTAACTGCATTATCATTTGGGAAAACTCAATACACACAAAGTGAAACTGGCAACAACCAGAGATGAAGTCTGTGTAGAAGGTAAAAAACAGATCTGCCCCGCCTATGAGACACTTCGCAACTGTGCCCCATATATTTCTGCTGAAAGATTACGGTCTTGAAAATAGAAACACTAACAATGCAACTTTTAAAAAACACTTTGCAAATGTATTATTATTAAGGAAATGTATCCAGCACATTTGTCAAGTCCCAAAGATATACACAATGCATTCTGGTAAACTACACTAAATGCAAAGGCGACTGTGTTTGTTTACAAGAAAACTCCAGAGGGCACCAAGTTATTTATCAAGTAAAAATGACAAACCTCAGCTGCTTTCAGCTTCTTAAATGCTGCTTTTCTCTTATTTCGCATCAATGACAATGTGTTGTTAGATTCTTTTATGAGGAAAAAAAAGAGGGACGTTGTTATTTTTTATGCTTCTGTGTCAGCGATGTGTTTGAGGGTTGTCCGTCAGTCCATCTCATTCTTGTGAACATGATATCTCAAGAACGCCTTAAGGGAATTTATTTGAATTTGGCACAAACGTTTGTGCCAAATTCAAATAAACAAAAATTTACATTTAATAAACTAAGTTTAATCGCTGAATGAAAATTGTACGCACAGTCTGTTCATGTAACCTTATATCATAGCAGTAAAATGCATTCATCCTGTTTTTGTTTTGTTTTTTTTTTTTTTTTTTTACACAATTTCTTGATTTAATCTTTTACTTCCTTGTTTTCTGTAACCTTGTGATAGCACTATTTCTTGTACATGAGCGCTTCCTAAATTAATTTGACTTGTTCTGATTTAGTTTTTAATATTAGTCACGGCAGGCCCGACTTTGCACCTTGTTGGAGCTGTGCAGCGACTGCTCTTCAGTGCAATAATCCTGAATGAAGTTTTTAGGCCTTGAGCATGACAGCAAACATGAATGAGAAATGAGTGTGTTTGTTGTGATTTGGAGTGTGGGCCTGGGTGTTAGCCAGCCTGTTATGACATTTTATGCTCTTCTAAATAATACATCCATGCATTTATGTCAGTCTGCTCTGACTTGGCAATATCAGAGGGCTGTCAGCTCTCCACTGTGTCGAGTCTTGACAGATGTGATACCACTTTATATTATGTAGAATATATCCAGTGGGCATTTTTATACTTTACACCATGTGGAGACATTTCAAAAGGCTCTCTTCACATACCGCACTATTCCTCTTTCCTACCTCAATGTGAGTATATTTGTGTACCTGTATTTATGAGCTATCTATAGATGGAGAAGTAAAATAACTCTCTGTGCTTGTAGATGTGATTGGAGTGTGTAAGAGTGCAGAGGATGTATCCCGTATTACCACTAAGACCAGCAGAGAAGTCTCCAAGAGGGCCCTCGACTTAATAGACACAACTGGCAAAGTGGTGACAGTCACACTGTGGGGAGAGGAGGTAATAACTATAATCTCTCTCCCTCTCTTCTCCTCTTTCTCTCTTCATGCTCTCTGTCTGTATCCAGGGATGGATTTGTGATTTAACATAAAAACATGTTGAGCAGGCTGTAATTAATCTTGTGTTTATGAAGGTGCCCATCCGTCTATGTGTATAACATATGTCTGTGTGTGCTCTTGCATACAGAGCTGTTTGATTGGGTTTTCTGGGCTGTAAAATTTGGATTGGTCAAATCATTCTTGTGACCTTCAGGAGTGTTTTGGACCAGAGTCCCTGATTTGAGACGGAAGGCTAAATAACTCTCCAATGTGCATGAAATGGCACTATTCTTCTCTAAGCTCATTCAATCTGCAAGAGCTAATCCCTCCTCTTTGCCAAAATCCAAAAATGACTTTCAAATTAACTTGTAGGTTGTCCAATTATAAAAGCGAACTACACCACGTATTACTTTCTGGCTGCAGAAACAGACTGAACATATGAGAGACAATAACACGACTGCTTTTGCCGTCTCTTGTTCTCTATCATTGTCTCCTCAATTACTGTCTTTGACACAGTTTGTTCTTTCCCCAGGCGGAGAAATTTGACGGCTCTGGGCAGCCTGTGGTGGCCATCAAAGGAGCTCGCTTGTCTGATTTCGGGGGCATCTCTCTCTCTGCGTTGTTCAGTTCAACAGTCATGGTCAACCCAGACTTACCAGAGGCTTTCAGTCTGCGGGCCTGGTGAGTCACACTGGTGTGCACACATACACTGGTGCGCACATGCGTATTCATAAACACATACAGAATTGTGCACACATGCTGGCATGTACAGTGCACAGGGACATCCAATCACTTTGTCACAAGCATTGCACGACACGTTACGTGTTAACAGACGAATAAATCACCCTATAAATAGAGAAATTGTACCCTCTTGTTGCTGTTATGACTATAAATATAATATAACCTAAACACAGGGCATGCTCACACACACACATACACGCACGCACGCACACACACACACACACACACACACACACACACACACACACACACACGAACAAACCTAAGTGCAGAGCCCTGATGATCACGTGCCAGGACACTGGTGGCATATGCCTCATCAGTCCCAGCGGGACTCTAGACAGGATGTAGACAGGAATGGAATGGATGGAGGGAATAACAAAAAAAGCAGAGCACGGGTATTTCTGGATTCCAGCTCTGAACTGTTACTGTACGTGCACAGAAAGACGGGGACACGGTGAGCCGCATCAAACTGGATTCTTATTAGCAGTTCCTGTGGAGGGATTTTAAATAATGACTCATTCACTCATTAAGGCTGTTCCCAAGTCTGGCCACCGCTGAAATATAAATGTGTTTTTTATTTTCTCTTTTTTTCCTTGCTTGTGTGTGTGTGTGTGTGTGTACATATCAATGCTTCAGTGTGTATGTGATTGCTTGAGTTACACTGAAAGCTATTCTTAGGCAGAAAACTGCATCAAACAGTGCACTCATTGCTTCAGAGTGCGAATACAGTAAATAAAAGTTTGGGTTTGTTGGTACCTGTGGGCATTATTCTGCTCACTCCTTCTGTCTGTAATGTCTGGTTTGTGGATTTGACTAACTGCTCCATGAACAAAAGCCATTTTTGTGTGTGTGCGTGTGTGTGTGTGTTGCATTAGTAATAACAGATACGTGTGTGTTTGTGTCTGTTAGAGAGAAAGGAGGCAGAGGCTCCATTGCTCCAGCTTTAATCTTGGTCTTATTAGTCTCTGGTCAATACACATCGCATCCTGACATTCAAAGGGCTAAATAACTAAAGAAAAAAAATGCGCTCCTCCTTCCTTTCATTCCTCCTTCCATTCTTCTCTAATCCCTGACTTTTCCCCCTCATCTCTGCTGCTGTTTGGTCCTCTCTCCTGTTTACACGCTGACAGCGGTGAAGGAATGACAATGAATGTTATTCAAGGAGCAGACCGAGTGTTTTCCACTCCTTTTTAACATGAAGATCTACAAAGACAAAGAGTATCTGTCTGACTCTAGTTCCTGTGGCGATGTGGTGCTTTGTGGGATTGTTTTGACCAGACTTGCTTGCATAATTGAAGGAAACTGATGAATTTGGATGATGCCTTGATTAGACTGCTCTGCTTGGCTAGAATACAGAGCAGGAGTCACGCTGCTGCATTAAGATTTTAAAGGGAATATTAAAAAGGTAGATAAATGAATAGATGGAGTGGGTACGCAAAACAAAAAGACAGGCAAGGTTTGTTTTTCTTTTTGCCTCAGCAAAGAAACGGTGTGTATGGACAAACATGTTTGCAAATATGAAAAGCTGATTGAAGTATGAATGTATTTGTTTGTGATAGACAGCCGTATGTCAGATGAAATAGATTGCAGGATACAGATGCAGTGGCTGTAAATCAGTTAGGGGATTAAGGGAGTAATTCAGTCATGGCTGAAGGCGGTTTCTATAGATAATAGCAGATACAGTGTAGTGTCTCCTTCACAGGAAAAAACTCAAAGGCTGTTAATGTAACACATCATATACATGTAAACAAACACACACAAACTCACCCGGTTTCACGCCCTCTTTTTTCACATACAGATAGATACTCTCTGGGACCTGTTCACAGATGACTAGTATCGATGGTGTGTCTTCTGTTGTTTAATTACCTCGCGTTCTCGAACACGCTGTTTGTATTTTTTTATTGGAAAACAAACCCTCCTTTTTTTCTTTTTGCCTTTCTACATTCTAAATAATGCATTTCAAATGTATGTGTGTTTGTTTTGGGTTTACAGGGGTGTTTATGCATACATTTATTTGTACCTATGTGCTGTGTGTTTTAATGTCCATGCTGTAGGTACGACCAGGGAGGTTTTGCGCTTGCCAGCCAATCCCTGACAGAGACGAGGTCGGTGGGCAGCGGAGCAAAGACAAATTGGAAAACACTGAGCGACATTAAGAATGAAAACATGGGAAATGGAGAGAAGGTGCAGTGCATACACACATACATAAACCCTCTGACCAGAATTTAAACACACTGTGACAGACAGAAAAGTGACAATTTAAAGGGTTGGGTGTATGTATCCATCTGTGTGCAGCTAATCTTGCAAACTACTGGACCAGTCAGCCTAATAATTTGTGTATATGTCTATGACTGCATGCTCTAGGATTTCTTGGTTTTGCTGTGGTTCACAATTGCTGAAAATCTTGTTTCATTTATGTTGTATACCGTCATTGACTGCTGACTCCTCACCCCTCTTCACCGGCCAGTTAGGGTCACAAGTTTTTCAGAAATAGCCTTGGCTAAAAACAACAAGCCTTACCTAGTCTGTTGCAGACTACATTTTGGCATTCGTCGTGGCTCAAAAACTGGAATCTACACAAGATCGTCATCATTTTTTAACCAGAGCATCTGCAAATTAAATCCATACCTGAAATAAATAAATCACCATTTACCCTGGCTGCCATCTTGATTATAAGGAAGCTGTGAGGGCCAATATTACTGGGCACAGCTGCGCCATGTACTGGCTGCGACCAGTTTTTGTTCAGTCATTCACACAGCATCATACCACACCAGGAGTGCAGAGCGCTTTACCTGTCTGATTTATTAGACTTGTGGATTTTGTTAATTTGGTCATTTTTCCTCATATTTGTGCTTCTACCCTGAGTAAGTGAGAAGACTTACTTTGTTCATCTGTTTTAGTTGTGTTTATAGTTGTTATTTCCTACATTGAAGTCCAGTTGTGAACAATATGGGTCAAAGATCTATGGCAGTGTTGTACCTACTAAAAATACATTTATCCTCATATCATATTTTCTGAAATGAGCTGCGGTGCATCTGCTAGAATTACTGGAATTACAAGAATTGTCTAGAGTGGCTGTGATCAGCTCAGGTACCTGGAACACGGCAGCCTGATGGAGATTTGCACTCTACTGAGTGCACTTTTCTAATTTAGTCTGTAAAATACCAGTAAATCTATTTTTTTAAAAAATACCTGTAACAGTTTTTATTTAAGCTCAGTGTGTCACCTTCAGATATCTAATTTTTCCCAACAAACTGTCCAACACCAAAAGATATTCAGTTTGCAAATAATTGGATATAACAAGAGAATGTTTGGAACTTTTGCTTCAAAAGTAATTGCGGATTAATTTAATCAACGTATCCATCCAGCCCTACAATGAAATTATGACTAAACCTGTCCTTAAGCCAGATGTAGTTTTTATTAATGAAGTTGGAATGCACACTTTGTTTGTTCTTTATTAAAACACTCTGAAAGAACTTAAAATAATAATAAAGACGACTAAGAGGAAAGAATTGCAGGCAATGAAGATGTAAACTAAGGTCTTTATTTCACTGAAGAATTTGCATTTACGGTATTTTTGTTTCATTGGCTTTGGTTGTAGATTCAGGCCCCTGTTTGATTCAGTGTAGTCCACAATAAAGGGCCAGAATGTACCATAATGAAAGCCATAAACAACTGCGATACTTACAATTCAACTTGTTTTTTATTTGGCTGTGTAGGTTTAGTTTTAAATTGGTGTACTCTTTTGCAATTGAGTCTCAGAACTGGGGATCTACAGCAGATCGGGTGGAAATGAATCCATGAGGTGTGTAATGGCAGAAAGTAAATATAGTTATTTGTGTTGCAGTTTTAGTTGGATCTCTAAGCTGGTTCTTTCTGAAAACTTTGGCTGGAAGCAGATTGATATGTGAGTCAGAAAATCCCTCTCTCAGTCGGGCAGCTGGCTGCTGTTTGAAGACGAATGAAAGAAGCCTCTGCAGATGACGTAACATGAGCATAGCTACAGTACCACAGAGTTTGATAGCAGAAAATCTTTCAACGTTGTAAGACAAGCGCAGTAAACACAGGGTTTTGGTGTCAGTCCCTGAGAATCAAATCACTGTTTTGCACCAAAGTTTTGCAGTCACACAGGGACAAATCCATCATGTTGATGGACTTAGACGTCAAGAGTGCGACTCAAGCATTTTCTCGGCATATTTCACTTACTGCTGAATGCTTTCTATAGCTGCACATATGGTTTAACCCACAGCTGAATTCAATTGGATTCCTTTTGGAAAAATGTAGGAAATCACAAAGTAGAAAGTGACATAAGGTGCGCTGAAAACAATCACTGCTACTAAACATTACAGGGTCATAGCACATAACAGTTAAATGGTTTTTGGCCTCTTATTTAAGACTATCAGAGAATATTTTCTGTGAACAGACATGGATTTAGTCAGTCTTATTTGAATGTAAGCGTTTAACCAAACACAAATCCACAGTCAGTCTTCCATTCATTGTAAATAGAGCAGCTCTAGGCTGTGCCTTTCTATGACTTCATGGATTAGAGTCATGGTTCTCTTGTTTTAGCTGTGGGAGGGAGATAGTGATGCTCACATATTAGCAGCGCTAGTTGAACTGCCTTATGCCGTTGGAGGAGCATGTGAGAACTCTCAAATTGAACCTTGTGCCATTTTAAGAAGTGTCATCGCACAGAATTATGCGATGCTTTCGACTAAAAGCAGAGTAAATGTAAGTGGTATGTGCCACTCATAAACTTTCTATCTAATTAATTAGGTTTATCGCCGACTAGTCTCCCTCATCCCTCGCGTTTAATTAGAAGCCACTTACGGGCAGCTTCAAGATCAATGTCGTTTCTAATGAAAATTTCTAATTATGTGTTGGAGTTTGAGGAAGCCTATAGGGCATAACATTACCAGAAGGGAAGTAGTGCGGACGGAGAACGTGGGAGAATGAGAGACAGGAAGAAAATCTAGGCGCTTAAACTTCATGTCACTGACAAACCTGCATTGAAGGATGGAAAGGAACAAGGCCACAGGAAAAAAGAAGTCAACTAAGAGACTCCAGACTGAGAGAGAGAAGTGACAGAGGTTATTTAGAAAAGTAGGAACAGTTAACCGGGAATAGAAAAGAAAAAGCTGAGAATGTATAAATAATTTAAGCTCTGATTTTTTTCCCCCTCTCTTTCTTTTGCCTTTCCTTTTTCTCTTGGTCTTGTCCTCTTTTCTCTCTCTGCCCTGTGTACCCCCAACCGTTTCTGTAATTGAACAGCTTTAAGGAGGTTGTCTATCACCCACTCTGTGGCTGCAGCTTCAGTAATAATAATGAAATCCAAATCATTAGCTTATACTTTGAAGGAATCTAATTTGTCATTCTACCTGTTTGCCTCTATGTATGTGTGTGACTCTGACTCTGTTTGTGTGCGTGTGTGAGTGCGTATGTGTGTGTGTGTGTGTGTGTGTGTGTGTGTGTGTGGTTGTGTGTGGTTGTGTGTGTACAAGCCATTTCTAATTAATGTAGCAATGTGTGTGTGTGTGTGTTGGGGTTTTGGGACAAGCATTAAAGTTGGCATGTGCAGCCACGTCAATTATGTGAAGTAGATTTTCACTTGGTTGCCCTTCCACATACAAATTTTAATTGCATTTAGGTGCCAGAAGGTGACACAGGGATTTGTTGTGATAAGAATGAAAACTATTTTCAGACTGTTAGGTGTGTGTGTATTTATGTGTGAGTGTGTACGAATCTTTAGGTAAGTCTGCGCGCATATTTTTGTGTTTGTGTGTCTCTGAGCATTTTTTTTGTGTGTGTGTGTGTGTGTGCAGCGTTAGTCGTGCTGCTCTTCCAGGTTTTCCTCAGTGTGCTTAAGGTTAAGACTTTGCCCCAAGGCTTCTGTGTACACACTGGAATACAGAGGGAGATGAAAAAAACACAGAGTAGAAGAAGAAGGGCAGAGATGATGACAAATGCAGGGGGGTTTATTTGGAGTGGTCGAGTTGTGATGGAAGTGCTGTGGTCCAGGTCCTGCTGACCTCTATCCTCACATTCTCTGTAGCATCTGCCAACATCACGAGCCTTCAACAGTCCCCCAAAGAAATCGTCCTGTTCTCTTCTTCCTGCCACGTCCACCCTCCTACCACCTTCCCCACCCATCGCCTTCCCACCTCTTCAGCCTTCCAGCGCTCCAATCTGCCCAAGTCTGCAAAATGTGATGAGGCAGGCATGCGGGCGGAAACATGGGAGTGGAGTGTTGAGGGGGAGAGCGCCGTTGCTAACGGGAGAAATTCTCCTAATTAAAAAAAACCTTCTTAGTAAGTGTTTCGGAGGGTTTCTTGCTGTGTGGCATGGGTACTGGGTAGATGGATGGGTGGACAGATTATGACGATGTGAGTCAGTGTTAGCTGGCGGGGAGAAAGTGTCAGAGAGCTCTAAGTCTGACTGACAGTATCTGTGGAGGTCATGGGGACACAGGACAACATCAACCATCTCACAAGGGATGCAGAGAACACAATGGCCTTTTCACATTCACTGCTCTTACTGAACACTTTACAGAAAGTGTGGGTTGTATAACGGAGGCAGCATTGCTCAGGCGGTGTGTGTGAATTTGGCCAGCGTCCTAGAGAGAGTCTTTGATAGACTCATTTAGGCCAACATTAGTAATGAGTCTGGCCCAGCTCTTGCTTGTAGTTGTTGTTTAGAATGCATTTTAAAGCATTTCATTTTAAATGCTGGCTGTAATTCCAACATCTTGTTCAAGGCATGCTCTCCTGGTAGAAGAAATACCCTCTGGTGAAGCTAGGAAAAAAGATTTTTCTGAGGTTTCTTCCACGTGCATGTATATCATATTTATCGCTTTGTGCTTGTTTATATCATTGTGTGTGTGTTTGCATGCAGGCATGTACACGTGCCTCTTCCCAACGAGACACAGTTCATCTGGTGTGTGCATTATTTATATTTATATTTATGGAAATCGAATGCTGTGCTTCTCCACAGGATGAGAGAATAGCCTTTTTTCTCCTAGAATTAGCATTTCTTTCCTTTTTAGCTGTTGATTTTACACAGTGTGAGTTCTGCCGCTTTAGGTGCTAATATCTGTTTAAATTACAGCAACATCGCTGCATTTTAATTTGATTCTGTTTGACTGTGTACACTTAAATTTAAATTCATAACTGAAAGAAGTTTAGCCCATTGTATCTGTATTGCTAATGTGTAAGTTTTGGTCTTTGCACATAACCCAGCATGTTAGGCATGTGTGTGTTGGTGTGCTGGTGCGCTGGTGTGTGTGTACAGTAGCACCATTTGTGTATTAGAGAGGGAGAGAGAGATTCATCTCATCCTGCATCTATTATGCATAGAACTCTCAAACTCCCTCTGCTCTCTTTTTAAACTGTTCCAAGATTGTTTGGAAGTCAAATAGAGATGTGTAAACAGTGTGCATCTACCAGCTGGACTGAGTTGTTGGCAACAGTTTTACTGATGATGCCAAGTTTGATCTGAGTTTATTTTTATTTTATTTAATGTTTCTCTTTTCACCCTAAGCCGCTTATTTATTCGCATTATTTAAACTGTTGAAGGATGTCCTGCCTGCACTAGAAAGAGCACTTTTGCTCCTCGTTTCTTATGGGTTTTTTTTCACACTTAAGTTTGATTGGCTTTTTGTTTCATGGCATTTGCTGTGTGCTGAAATGTTGTGATTTAAAAATACCAAATAATGATTATACAAGAAAATACCAAAAGAGTGAATGTTTCTAGTTCAGTGGGATTGATATCACAGCAGTGATGCAGGCGCTGCGCCGGACTGTCGTGGTGAATAGGGAAATGAGTTGGAAGGCGAAGCTTTCGATTTACTGGTCGATCTACATCCCAACCTTCACCTTTAGTCATGAGCTCTGGGTAGTGACCGAAAGAGTCAGATCGTGGATACAAATGGCTGAAATGAGTTTCCTCCGTGGGGTGGCTGGGCTCAGCTTTAGAGATAGGGTAAGGAGCTCAGACATCCTTAGGGAGCTCAGAGTGGAGCTGCTGCTCCTTCACATTGAAAGGGGTCAGTACAGGTGGTTCGGTCATCTGATCAGGATGCCTCCTGGGCACCTCACACTGGAGGTGTCTCGGGCACGTCCCACTGGTAGGAGGCCCCGGGGCAGAACCAGAACACGCTGAAGGGATTACGTATCTCATCTGGCCTGGGAACACCTTGGGTGTTTCGGAAAGCTGGAGAGAGGGATGTCTGGTGTGCTTTGCTTGGCCTGCTGCCCCTGCGACCTTGCCCCGGATAAGCAAATGAAAATGGATGGATGATATCACAGTGTAAATGTGAATCACATCTGCACACTTTCTGTACTGATGGCAGTGTTATCTTGACATAATGGTCCTGAATGAATGCCCTGTACAGTTACCATGTACGTCATGCATCACCTCATGATGACAGCACAGTCTGGTTGGAACTGGAATTTGTCTGACCAGACAAAGTTTTCAGTTATCAGCAGTGTTTTTGCTGATGTTTCTTTGCCCACTACAAATGTGTTTTAGTTCATGGTGGGCAGGAGAGCTGCTCTTGGAGCTCATCAGCTGTTCTACCCCAAACAGAAAAAAATTTAAAGCCTTGCATGTTCTAAAATTGGTCACCGTACCCGACCACTGTTTTGTGATTTTGACTCTTGTACTGTGGACGAGTGATTACTCATTGTGTGCTTACGGCCTGAGCCACCTGGCGTCTTGTTAATTTACCAAGATGCAGCCACCTACATAACAAACACTTTGATGGCGCGTCTTGTTGTGGTCACTTCAATTTACACCTTTTGAAGATTAGCTTTTGAAAAGCTTAGCGACTGTTTTTGCAGTGCTCATACCTATTGTCACTGAAATCACATCTGTTGTATATCCTGTCAGTGTAATGACATGTACAGACAGAAAGAGTGGATCTGCTTCTTCAGGAGGTTTTCTATTTTTAATTACACAGCCTCAAAATGAGATAAAGCTGGTACCTCCACCAGAACCTACCGACTCTTAATTTATTTATATAGGAAAACAAGTTTTAAAAACATGCCATGTTCTAAGCAGATAGTGTGAAAATTGACAGATTGTTTCAATGTGAACAATAAAGAGGCTCTGTCTTCAGAAATTTACCATGAACAATTTTTAAGCTAGGAGGTCCATAATTATCTGTTGCGATTGCATGAGTGGAATAATCACACGTGCTGCGTAATTTACAGCATATAATTCACATGGCTGTACACACACACACACACACAGCCTGAAATGTGAAGCTGTTTTATGTCTGTACAGTGAAGTTGACTTGAATTCCTGATGCAGTTTATTTTTTCCCATCAACAATGCAACTGAAAATATCTTGGTAACACAGTTTTACTCAAGTCTAAGACTCCAAGAAAATAATCAGATGGGTATGGCCATGAAATTTTAATGAATCAAGGCAACTATAAGGCAGTCACAAAGACGGCTACAGTTATCATCATGTTTTTAACATCTGCCTGCAATACAAGCAACCACCAACACAGTCCGTCCATCCGTCCTATCCTTGTAAACGTGGTATCTCAAGAACTCCTTAAGGGAATTTCTTTAGATTTGGCACACATGTCTACTTAATAGAGTCAACAATGAGTTTTTAGTGGTCAAAGATCAAGATCACTGTGACCCTGTCCATCTCATTCTCGTTAACGTGATATCACAGGAATACCTTGATGCAATTTCTTCAAATTTGGCACAGACTTGGACTCAGCAATGAAATGATTAGATTTTGGTGGTTGAAGGTCAAAGGACAAGGTCACTGTGGCCCAACAAAATATGTTTTTGGCCATAACTCATTCTTATGCTATGATTTATTATGCTAATTATGACAAAAACTTTACACAAATGTCTTATATAATGAAATAATGAAGTGATGACATTTTATATCTCAAAGGTCAAAGGTCAGCTTCACTATGACATAATGATATTCTGCTTAAACCACTTTTCTGGCTGTTACTCAGTGTCATATCTCAGAAACAGAAAGGGAAACATTTGGTCAGACACTGAATTAGTGACACTAATCTCAGGTACCCACCTTGAATCAGTGCTGACTGTACAGATCTTATCTGCTGATGGGGTGAAAATGTGTGTGAGTTATCTGTGTTTTCACAGACATGGATGTAAACTGTAAGAGAAACATGACTAGTGTGCAGAGGCATACAGCCACGGGGTGGTAATTCTAGTGGGTTTTTTTTAGACTTCTACAGAAATTTTTAGAAAGATATTTGACATGTATTAGAAATGTCTGCACCTTGCTCAACATACAACCCCCATAGCAAGTAACTGTACCTAAACAAAATATCAGTGGCAGATCAAGAGAAAGCACACATACACACCCACATATCAGGAGAAGTGTGACGTGTTTTACTCGGGGTGCATGTATAGGCTAAATAAAACATGGATTCAGATCATTTTAAGTAATAAACAATTTATTAGATGAGAAAACTATGAACTATTTTAGATTTGAAATATTTATTAAATATGAAACCCTTGTTTTAGATCACTGAATTAGATGATACCCTTACCCTTCCTATACTATCACTTCCTTCCTGCAGGCAGTTTTCCTGTATTCTCCCAATCTGCCACATTTTAGTGCTTTTAGGACCAATGTTAATTAGCTGTTGAATAGTATATATACTGCTGAATCAGCTGTACAGAAGCAGCATATACTGCCACATTATGGCATTTTCACTGTTGCTGTTACAGCTGTTAAATGTCACAAAGTGATACATTTATAGCAGTGCTCTTGAAACATGTCTTGTCAGGATTTCGTTAAGGTGGCATGTAATTTGACGAGACAGCCACCATTCTCTGCAGGAGCAACCTGGTGCCACTAAGGGTAGAATAAAATGTTCAAATTGAAGCACAAACATTCCCTATAAGTAAATGATAGCATTTAAGGCTTGTTTGCTTTGGTGGATTTTTCCAGTGTGTACCTTGATTTGCAGGTTAGATTTCTCCTCAGCATAATATTGTGTAACAGGGCAGCACCTGCAAATTAACTGCAGCCACTTAGACGTTCAAATTGCAGCAGTTTGATGTGATTTGGTAGTTTTTTTTATTGATCTCACAGTTCTAACCCTATAATTGGATTTCTTTCTGTCCCATTTTTGTTCTCTGTGCTCAGGCGGATTATTTCAGCTGCATAGCGACAGTGCTGTACACTCGTAAGGAGAATTGTCTATACCAGGCCTGTCCAACTGCAGACTGCTACAAGAAGGTCATCGACCAACAGAATGGACTGTACCGCTGCGAGAAGTGTGACCGAGAGTTCCCCAACTTCAAATACAGACTCCTGCTTTCTGTAAGTTTATACAGTGCACATCGTTGGCTCTTGTTTGTCTCACTGCCTTTGAGGAACATTGTAGTTTCTGCATTCACATATGCACACAGTCTAACGTACACACATGAATAATCTCTGGCCCCTTCATCATCTCTGTCTGTCTGACTCTCAGGCCAACTTGGCAGACTTCGGGGATAACCAGTGGGTGACATGCTTCCAGGAGACAGCTGAGGTCCTGTTAGGTCACAATGCAGACACACTGGGACTGCTCAGAGAAACAGTGAGACACGCACACACTCATTCACACACACACACGGATATGCTACCACACACTGTTTTCCTTAAATTTGTTTGTTTTACATCTGTTAAGAAAACTGCCTCTACAATTTATCTAGGCGCTCTAACTATAACAGACTACTTCCTGTAAACCTCTGGCCTTGACTTTGTCTTTACATTGTTTTGTGTGCATGTGTGTGTTCCTAAAGGACGAGGCTGCATTCGATGAAGTCTTTCAGAAAACCAACTTCACAACTCACATCTTTCGAAACAGGGTCAAGCTGGAGACGTACAACGTAAGTAGCCATAAACTGGAGCACAATAGAATGTGATACAATGCAATGCAATTTAGTTTCCCAGGAATAAAAGAGCAGAATGTAATGACGTACAATGCCGCTCATCATTGTCCTGCAAGCTGTGAAAAATTTTCCAGTGATCTCTGCCTTGCAGGAATACTCGACCCAGACTGGTTAGTGCATGTCTGTCACAAACAGCTGTCTTATCACTGTTCTGAATACACCAGCAGTACACTAATAATGGTCCTGGGAAAATGGGCTTTCACAATAACCAGGATTGCAAACAAATGTCATTGTTGTATAAACAGTAAATGGACTCATTTAGGGTCAATTTCACAATCAGACAAAAAAAAGTTGGACGAGCTACAGTATATAGACCTCAGCTCTGTGTGTGTGTGTGTGTGTGTGTGTGTGTGTGTGTGTGTGTGTGTGTGTGTGTGTGTGTGTTTGTTTGTTAAAGCAGTGTCTTTCAAATGACAGCTTCCACATTTCAGTTATGAAATTGTCATTGGAAATTGCAGCACTTAGTGTTTATCGACCGCAAAGGTTCTGATTTTGCCAGACAAAAGTAGACCTTCCTCTGTCAAGTTTCTGGTGATGAATAAAAGGATGATGGGTACAACATGATGAGAGGGCAAAGCTTGAAGTGTTTACAGATTTAGTACAGTGAAAAGTGTTTATAATGATCATGGTTAAGGCCCAGACACACTTAACCAACAACAAAGAGCTAGTGACGCCATAGGTCGATTATTTCGTTACTTTTCGTTGCCTGGGTCTCAGCCAAAAAGTTGCACTTGAACACACCACAAAGACTACAGTCAACGACCAGCTAGCACTTACATTCTGCACCTGCATGAGAGGAAATAACTTTGTATTCGTCATTCAAAAAGGGAATGTGGAAGACTGACAGGATGGATTCAATATGCTAATTAGCTAGTTAGCACATTAACAACACAACCTGATGTTGAAAGAACAAAGAAAATTTAATGTGCAGTAGTGAACAGTAACACTAACAATAACCGTTTCTGCTAAAGAGCTTGATGGCTAAAAAAAAAAAATCTTACCTACTCAGAGAGACCTAATCACCACCTATATGGTTCGAAGAGCTTGGGACAGAATGTTCTCATACAGAAGCTGCTTATAGTAATCAAGTACTCCCCTTTCAGTGTTCATTTTGAGTCTTTTCATATTTAACAACACATGGAAAAACAAATTAAAACTATGCTTCTATTTTTTTCTACTTTCCTTCCTTGGTACTTTGTCTTGCAATAACCTGCCTGCTTCCAGCTGACTGAGACTGGCGTTGCGTGCATATTGCATTCATAACGGAGGAAAGAAAGTCATAACTCTAAGTGGTTTCCTCTGTATTTTGATGGCACCTAGTATTTACTGATCTGCAGCAGCCTTTAGGATGAGTCAGTAGCAGGCAGAAGTGGAAGGGATGCTTTCCAAATAGTGAATATCATAAAGGTGTACAAGGAGCTTGCATGATTAAAAACTTGACAATGAATACTGCAAGTCAGCACTAATTGTTTGTATGTGAAGCATCCCCTGGTGATAAAATGTGATACGTCGAGGTGTGTTGTTTTAATTAATAGGCTGCATGCCATCCATGAATTTCTAACAACCAGACTTGCCGTCAGTTATTATCTTCGGTTGAACTGCGGTCCCAAGCATGTAGAGCCACAAAACAAGATGTGCAAAACTCAACATAATCACAACACACTGTCAGTCACACAACATGAATCCAAAATCATTTCAATTAGTATCACAGTGACAAGGGACTTGTTATGTAGCCAGTGCACTTTGGATAACGGAAAACAAATACAGCTGTGGATTCATTTCTCTTAATTAGGCGCTAATTAGCATTTAGCTATTGTCTGTCTAAGCCTAATTAGCTTAATTATTCAGAGGCTAATTTGCTACTAGAGGCACATACCGAGAGGCTGAGTAGAATGATTGAGATGTAGGATGAGCTCTGAATGGTCTGTGTCCTGACCTCAAAAAGACCTACAAAAAAATGCTATGCAAAGTTCATAAACTGTTTTCCATAGTCTGAGAAATAATGAAACCTTTTTGATGAGGAGTCACACAAAGTCTGGGGAAAGTATTGTACATACAGAGGCACCTCTTCTCTGTTGCTGTGTCATTTATCATAATGGTGATATTTGTCGCAGTGAAGAGGAAAACTTCACTTACATGTCTGTTTACAGTAAATGTCAGCACACCACTGCTGCTCACCATGAACGACAAAAAGCCTGAAACCTCACTTGGAGATGCTGGAGGCTGCAATTTTTATCAAAGCCCATAGAACAGAAGTGTTGATCAGAGCAAACAACATACTGATGATTTTGAATTTATTATAGCCAGTAGTGAAGCTCAACATACAGATAGACCTCAGGGCTGAATTACAGGTAGAGTCATGGGGTACGAGTGCGAATGCTCTCTTTAAATCATCCTCTGAGAAATAGCCATAGCAAAGTTTAGTGGCAATCTGGACTTAAAATGCAAAACAGACAGACAGACAGACAGACACACATTGCAATCCAGATGGAAAAAAAGAAAATATGTTAACGGTGTTATCTTGGCTGTTTCAAGTAATCTCCCGTACAATTGAGCTGCTTTCTCACGTTCAAAACAATTTGAGTGCTCACTGTGATAGAAATGCACAGAAATGCACAATGCATCTCCTAAACTAAGGACAAAAGGAGGGTGTCAAATGAGGGGCAGTTTTACATGCAGTTGAATGCACTTAATGTCTGTACTTGTCTGTGTGATGCTCTTTACGTCTGTTTCTGCACTATGTATGTATTTATTTTTTATTTATGCCCATGACCAATTTCCTTAGTGACAAATAAAGTAATTTTGCAATTTTTACACGTCCTACATCAAATCAGTTTGACATGACAGCCCATTAAAAAATGGCACTTTTCATCAAAGTCTGTATTTAGTGGTGCATGCCTGCATTTGAAGCAAGGAGAGACAGATGTGTTAGTTTAGTTAACGCTAGACCCACTCTAATCTACAGCTGTAATAGTACAAATATGTGTGGGTTGGGGTAAAGTTGACATTTACTGTCAAGATTATTAAACCGTTAGCCTGCATTTACTAATATTTATCAGTTACTTTACAAAATCCACATTAGCCACTATTCACCTCAGTACTAATAATAAAAAACAGTTGTGAATAACACCAGGGGCAAATAGATACATAGTACGTCAAATGCAGTATGCCAGAAATACGATGATGTTCTACAACATCCAGTCCGATTTTGCAGTGTGCAAGCCAGCATGCTTTTCCGGCTGTTCTCACCCACAATCCTCTGCACAGCAGAAGATACGTCACATCAGCTGAGCCACAAACAGATGTCAGTTTGACAGCTCATTCACAGCTGTTTGACATCTGATTGACAGCCGTCAGAAGCTGCAATGACAAATAACAGTGTATTCAAGTAACTGATGACCAGTCAAACAGTAATAATAGGAATATTAATTGACTAAGTGAACAAAATAACCATTAATATTACGAACAACAATAGGACATAACTAATGCAGATGTAATTTCACCATTGCAAATATAATATGTTAGAATCTACAATCTGTGCAGTTAAAGTTTAAGTTAAAGGGATAGTGCACCCAAAAATTCAGCCATTATCTACTCACCCATATGCCGAGGGAGGCTCAGGTGAAGTTTTAGAGTCCTCACATCCCTTGCGGAGATCCCAGGGGAGAGGGGGTAGCAACACAACTGCCTCTCTGTACACCGTGTGCGCTTGCACGAGACCGTGAGACATGGGCACCACTATCATGTGTGTTCACGTGCTTTTGCTGGTCTTGCGCGCAAGTGCGCACACGTGAGCGCGGTGCACAGAGAGGCAGTTAGAGCTACAGGCTACAGTGAGGCTAAAAACAGAGTTCAAATGATGTTTTTCCAAACAACTTTTTATATTGGAGCTTCAGGACCGGATCACTACGGACGAGCAGTATGGAGACATTTTTTGGTTTCAATTATGTGTTTTTTGGACATTTTAATCTGGGGCGCCGTAAGTCTGCATTAGACGTTGTGTTGCTACCCCCTCTCCCCTGGGATCTCCGCAAGGGATGTGAGGACTCTAAAACTTCACCTGAGCCTCCATCGGCATATGGGTGAGTAGATAATGGCTGAATTTTCATTTTTGGGTGCACTATAAAACTAGATACATGGCAAAGTAACAACTGCAGATCTTTGCTGGTTGATCTTCATCTCTGGCAAATTCAGTGAGTGGTGTTTGTTTTATCTCCAATGTGTGCAACAGTGTGTACTTTTTAAGAGCAGCTGCAATACCTACTAAAGTTAAAAGAAAAAGTATGCAATTCCCCCAAATGTAAGGGAAAAACTGGATATTTAGTGCTATTTTTGACAGGATTTTTTCGGCCCAACAGGGGTTCCTGTTGGCCTGTAAACTTGTAAGGGAAACACTGAATAGCTGTAGAATAATGATGCCATCGGCCTTTAGATTGGTTTCCTATAATCCTCCTCACTGTCACTGTTTGCCACTGGGTGTGACATCCCACGAAAATTGAGGTTCAGTTTACAGCAAAAAGGAAGTGCATCAACCATTGCGCAACCCAACAGTTATTGGTAGCTTTCCCCAATTATCAAAGAGTAGCAGTTTATATTAGAAAGCCCTAACTGTGTAAAGAGTTTGTCTGTTTATTGCATTACAAGGTTTTTTTTTGCTTCATAGAGACAGAGCACAACATGTCACACTCTGTAAACCACTACCAGTGGAGGGGAAAACTGTCAGCGCCACAATATACAACCAATGGCTGAAAAGCTAACCAGATGCCTATAGCTAGCTTAAAACACTACACATCAGAATGTCAAAGGATTATTTTGGCCCCCTGTATCTTACCTTGCTTATCTCGGAGAAATGATCTCATTGAATGGCCAGAAGTGACATACTTTGATATTTACAACTATTTGATTGAATCACCAGGTAAGATCATCATCATTTAAGCTAACAAAGATCAAAACAAGGCCTTACATAGCATAGTTAGCTTCAACTTCTACAGTTTGTTGGCCAAATTAGCAAAATGCTTGCTGCACGAAGGCATACTGAAGGTCAGATTGCAGTTTTCCCGTATCCTCCTGCCAGTGCCTTACGTGTTATTGCTTAAAAGCTCAGTTGTGTGGTTTGGCAGCTTGTAAAAACTTAGTTATGGATTCTTTACTCTGTTGATAGTGCATCCCACCACAAAGCGTCTTTTAGACATTTTTGTGTTGTTTGCTAGTAGACATAAATGACAGTGAGGTTCCTTCATGCATGCTAACAATGGAGACTGATGCATTGTTTTCCCCTCCAGTGGGAGACTTAAATGCACTTATTGTTTAGTGCGTGAATGCTTAAAGGTGTGTGTTCTTATATTTATGATAAAACCCAGATATTGGTGTGATTATGTGCTAGGCTGAGAAAAAATGAAAGCAGCAGTTTGTCTTTGCGACAGCAGCGCCGAGAAGAATACCTCTTGGAAGAGCTGGGGGAGAGAATTTGAAAAGTTGCTTGTTTACACTTTAAACAGTGATAAATGGAAATACAACAATAAATTCATTTGGAAAAATCTTGCCTGGTAATCACAGATCTGAGGTTAGGAGCAGAGATGAGTAAAACAGCATAAAATTACTGAGTAGGTGTTGATGACATTTTCGAAATTGATGTCAAGACCAGCAGCACAATTAACACAAACAGATACAGAATCACACCTTCAAGTTTCCTGCACCCTTTAATTGACATATTTTGTAGTGCTGTGGTAAAGGATGAGAACTGATCAAAAACCCAGCTGGAACAATATAAAACTAATAACTTTATTAAGCCACAAAGTAGAGATAATGAGGTCTGAGCAGATGCATATTCTCCACAAGGCTTATCAATGTATTCCGATTTTATTTTCAGTGGGTGTTAGTCAAAGTTTACTGTTCTTGTTTCAAAGCTTCTGATTTCAAAAGCGAGCACGGAGCGGAGAGTCTGTGATTCACTTGTTCAGCGCGTCTTTCTACCTCAGCCTCACTTCTCTCATGTAGACTTTTGAGTGCAACACAAGACAAAAAAGATCAGACATCGACGACTGTGTTTCCATAAAAATAGAACAATAATAATGAAATGTTAGAGCTTAACAAGATTAATGAAGTTACAAGATTTGTGCTTTGTCATTTTTCATAACAAGAACAGGCAGGCAAAAAAACTGAGCTCTGGATCATATTTTAAAGTTGCTGCTTGTTCTCTTGCATATAAACTCAGGTTTGAATTATTTCAGGGCAGAGTAGAGATGATAAACTACCAATTTTCAGACTTAATAAGCACAATGCACCCAAATCCCCCAAAGTTTCTCTGCCATCAGTTATAAATATTAAACCACGTAAGTCTAATTGTTACACAGTTGGTGATTCCAGTGCTGTCGCTTCCTTGCTTATTCTTCAGACTTAATTTAGCATTTTTTAAAAACTTTATTATCTGGAGGTGTTGGACTGCACTATGACAGATTCGATGAAGTTAAAGTTATAAACATTTTCATAGAAATGATTTCCTCCTCTGTTACTGATATTGTGATGCAAGAGATGAGACTACATTTATCACCAGAATGTCTTTTTATGTTACAAGAATCATTTTAAAGAGGTGTGAAACAGATAAAAAAAAAATTAATATGAAAAAAGCTATATACATCACACAGGCCAGCCATTAGGAAAAATGAGCAGGGGGATAAGAGAAAATCCAAATCAAACATTAATTAAAGAAATCACTGCAAGGTAATTTGCAAGATCAAATCATGAGTGAAGAAATAGGCCTTTTTTTCTCTTCATTTATTGATTCAATCTTGAGGATACTTTAATCATATATTGGTTAAATCGTGTGCTTAACTGAAATAGTGTAAAGAGTATATGGCTGTCAACTCTGTTTTCCAGTCATACCCAATGTATGCAATTGCAAGACTGTTCAGAGACCACAGTATGCAAACATATTTAAATCCACCATTTTGAAAAATGGCAATGTTCCTTTTCCCTCACCAACATTTATCTTAAATTTGGAGCATTATTTGGCCCCCTTTCTGACAAGATAGCTTAAGGTCCTCTAGTTTAATTTGATGCCTGTGTCTTGACTGTAGCTTTAAAACTGAGCCCTATACAGCAGGTTGTATTCCCTAACATTAGTCTGCTTCATTTCTCACCATCAGCTCTGCTTCTCATACCTGCTGCTTCTTGACTTTCCGTTGCCTCTCTGTTCCTTCCATTGCCTCCTTCTCCACACCTTGGCTTTTCCTTTAGTGGTCCCTCATTTTTGGTGGGACATTCTGACTTTGCTAATTAGGCTACAGTCCACCTCACATGTAAACAGCGCTTGTGATTTCTGCGCATCACGCACCTGACCCAATACATTAATTTATCATATAATTACAAATAACTCGTCAGTGAGTAAATTGTTTTACTTGATCCTATTTAAAGGTCAACCATAGAGCCTTTCATAGGCCCTCCCCCTTTAACCTTGGGTGGGAGTCATAATAATAATAACAATATAATAATAATCTGCTGGTCATCTGTATCCTTTGACCTCCTCTGATGGCAGCCCTGATACTACATTTACATGATGTACAAATAAATATGAGAGGAAATGAATGTGCATAATATAAATGTAATTATGATTATAGTGGTGTAATTGTGAATAAAATGATATGAAATACAGTACAGGCCAAAAGTTTGGACACACCTTCTCATTCAATGCGTTTTCTTTATTTTCATGACTATTTACATTGTAGATTCTCACTGAAGGCATCAAAACTATGAATGAACACATGTGGAGTTATGTACTTAACAAAAAAAAGGTAAAATAACTGAAAACATGTTTTATATTCTAGTTTCTTCAAAATAGCCACCCTTTGCTCTGATTACTGCTTTGCACACTCTTGGCATTCTCTCCATGAGCTTCAAGAGGTAGTCACCTGAAATGGTTTCCACTTCACAGGTGTGCCTTATCAGGGTTAATTAGTGGAATTTCTTGCTTTATCAATGGGGTTGGGACCATCAGTTGTGTTGTGCAGAAGTCAGGTTAATACACAGCCGACAGCCCTATTGGACAACTGTTAAAATTCATATTATGGCAAGAACCAATCAGCTAACTAAAGAAAAACGAGTGGCCATCATTACTTTAAGAAATGAAGGTCAGTCAGTCCGGAAAATTGCAAAAACTTTAAATGTGTCCCCAAGTGGAGTCGCAAAAACCATCAAGCGCTACAACCAAACTGGCACACATGAGGACCGACCCAGGAAAGGAAGACCAAGAGTCACCTCTGCTTCTGAGGATAAGTTCATCCGAGTCACCAGCCTCAGAAATCGCAAGTTAACAGCAGCTCAGATCAGAGACCAGATGAATGCCACACAGAGTTCTAGCAGCAGACCCATCTCTAGAACAACTGTTAAGAGGAGACTGTGCCAATCAGGCCTTCATGGTCAAATAGCTGCTAGGAAACCACTGCTAAGGAGAGGCAACAAGCAGAAGAGATTTGTTTGGGCCAAGAAACACAAGGAATAGACATTAGACCAGTGGAAATCTGTGCTTTGGTCTGATGAGTCCAAATTTGAGATCTTTGGTTCCAACCGCCGTGTCTTTGTGAGACGCAGAAAAGGTGAACGGATGGATTCCACATGCCTGGTTCCCACTGTGAAGCATGGAGGAGGAGGTGTGATGGTGTGGGGGTGTTTTGCTGGTGACACTGTTGGGGATTTATTCAAAATTGAAGGCACACTGAACCAGCATGGCTACCACAGCATCCTGCAGCGACATGCCATCCCATCCGGTTTGCGTTTAGTTGGACGATCATTTATTTTTCAACAGGACAATGACCCTAAACACACCTCCAGGCTGTGTAAGGGCTATTTGACCAAGAAGGAGAGTGATGGAGTGCTGCGGCAGATGACCTGGCCTCCACAGTCACCGGACCTGAACCCAATCGAGATGGTTTGGGGTGAGCTGGACCGCAGAGTGAAGGCAAAGGGGCCAACAAGTGCTAAACACCTCTGGGAACTCCTTCAAGACTGTTGGAAAACCATTTCAGGTGACTACCTCTTGAAGCTCATGGAGAGAATGCCAAGAGTGTGCAAAGCAGTAATCAGAGCAAAGGGTGGCTATTTTGAAGAAACTAGAATATAAAACATGTTTTCAGTTATTTCACCTTTTTTTGTTAAGTACATAGCTCCACGTGTTCATTCATAGTTTTGATGCCTTCAGTGAGAATCTACAATGTAAATAGTCATGAAAATAAAGAAAACACATTGAATGAGAAGGTGTGTCCAAACTTTTGGCCTGTACTGTATATATCAGTGTTATACAGTAGGTCATATACAGTTTATATAGAATATACAATCTGTCTAATTGGAAGGCAAGTGTTGATAGTTGTTCCAAATAGTCACACGTCACGGCGGGATGGAAAGCCGACTGCCACAGGGGGGACGAGATCCAACAATTGTTTAAATATAGAGATATTGATGCATATTTTCAGACAGGTTCTGGAAAACATTCATTGTCTTTCATCCGGTTGTTCAAAGGAAAAAAAAAAAGAAAATAGAAAACTAAAGGAAGAAGTTCAGCTCCTTGCGTACTTGTCTCACCTCAGCACACCTGGTCAGCCCTGCGTGAAGTGGACCTGACTGTCATACTGTCGCTTTTTGGAAATTGCGGAAATTGCAGAAATTGTCAGAAGCAGCCACCCCTCAATTCCGACATCAGAAAGGTCTGCGGGGACACATCCAACGAGTACTTCTCTTGAAGCATACTGGCCATGCACCAGTATTATAGTCCATGTGAGTCCAGAGCTTTGGAGGTCGGAAAGTTGGTACATCAGGTGTTAAACACCAGGTGTGACTCCTATAAATAACCGTCTGCCACACTGGAGGCAACTGTTTATATGTTTAGACAACAGCACCATTGTTCTGTTTAGAAAGAATACTCACACCACAGCAAAGTGATGTCTGAAAGCACTCACTACAGTCCCTACAGCAGTGACAGCAGATTACCAGTAATGTTGCCAGAAATAATAATAATAATAAGAGGATGCATTTCAAAGACTCACAAACGTACAGAAAATACGATATAATATTTAAACATACTTCCATCTTAACTGTCTGTCAAGTTTGATGAAGGTGGAGCCCCGCAGAGGCAGGATGGTGTGCAGTGATTCAGACGCTTGTGCCGCAGACTTCAGCGTAGCAGAGGCCCAACTCATCTCATCATGGAGTTAATGGAATTCAGATGAAGATCAGATTTGGCCTGCACGATTGGATTTACTGAGCACAGACGAGTGCATTTTCCACATAAACATCTAATTTGCATTTGTTTAATAGACCATCCAAGATTATAGATGCACTCGGAATTTGGGAAAAATGTATTTGATTTCCAACCAATAACTCCAGTAGATGCAACAGATTGAATCCCAGTCTTGGTGAGGTTTTGAGTCCGCTCCAGGCTGTATGGTTGTTGGCCTTTAGACCTATAACAGTAATGTATGTAGAGGCATAAGTAGCACTTGTGTGTGAGTGCATCTGTCCGTATGAAGTGAATGAATTGATTTTGTCTAAGTGAATACATTAGTGTCAGAGGGGACCTGTTTTTTCCCCGCTTATGTTAACAGACAGGCCATTGAGAGCCACACACACACACACACTTAACACACTCACTTTACATCATTAACAAACCACACTCTTGGCAGCCCTTGTCAACATCACATTCTGGTCTTCTCGTCGTCCTTGTGCATGTGGAAAAGGGTTGAGAAGCCTCTTATATGGCTGAAGGTGAACACCCCCTGTCTAGATAATGCACAGAAATATTCCAAGAAGCTGCCGTTCAAAGCCCTATGAATATGATCATTTACATAATTGGTTCTGTTACGTCCCTCTTTAACCCATATCTGACAGTGAGCACTTGTGACAGAGTGGGTGAGCAAATTAACAAAAACATTAACAATGCAGTAGCCTCTCAGAAAACTTTTGATGAGCTCATTGTGTTCGGTTTTTATTGAGACAGGAATTAATTCAGTTTGACAGAAGGTAGTTGTGGTGCTGCAAAGAAAATAGGGCTGCTGTATTGTCATCAGTGCTGTTTGTGTGTTTTATCTACCATTTGCAATGACACATTTAGTGGTGTCACGGACTTAAAAATTCAAAGATCAACAGAAAATAAATAGCCACGTTAGCAGCTATTTTAGGCCGTGCTTAGCAGTGCTTTCAGCTACAGGCTAACACCAGCATGCCCACAGACTCACAGTTACAATACTAATGGATGAAATACATGGAGCATGGACGTGATGCATCACGAGGAGGGGTGGAGCTTCAGAGATGTCTTTGTAGCATGTGATTGCTACATGCTTCCCTGTGTGCATATTGTGTTTTGCCAAGTGATAATGCAGTTGTTTATGCACGGTTTGGAAGTGTTTAGGCAATATTGACTGGTACTAAATAAGTAACTGGATAGTTTTAAAAACAGGAGGCATCGATTCGATTGATTTATTTTAATGTGAAATTTTTTTTGTTTTCTTTTGTTTTGTTTTAATTGCACAACTTAATGTAGTTTTTACATATTAAAGGGCTCCAGAGACAAGCGTAGACACCCCCAAAAAAAACAGGCCAACCACGTAAAAGTAGAGAAGAGTCGCGCAATATCCACACAGGCAAGCGTGGCTTTCATGGTCGTGTCCCATGTATTTAGGTCGTTACATTCAATACAAAACGATACGATAGACTTTATTGTCCCACTAAGGGATATTTGTCTTGGACTCAGCAAGTGCGCCATAAATGCCTTGACATCCACAATGACAACGAACAGTACATCAACAGCCATACCATCCCAACAGCAATTACATAACAGTATTGCGCATATCCCATAACATTACACATAACACATACATACGCCATACATAGGCGTCATTTAGGTATGGCGAGGTATGGCAGCTGCCATACCTTGGAATTGGGAGAAGAAAAAAAAAGAGAGAGGTTCTGTAGTCATCTTACTTGTGAGTGTCCTTCATATTTGTTGCAAGTGATCAGATGTGATATGTTAGATAGTCCGAGGCACACTGGCTGGTTGTTTTCATTGTATTGCACTTAAACAGGTCAATAGTATGCTCATCAGTGAACTCGAGTGTTAGAGAATACGAGTGTTATTGAATCAAATTGTTCGCCACTTCGCTCCTCCGTGAGTTATGAGTTATGTGAGTTATCTATGTGTTGTAAAAGCATTTAGCTCTGCTGCTGTAGACAGCCTGTCTAAATGATGTCTTGAAGCCTGTCTGATTGTATGTGGGGTTTTTTCTTCATGTCGGCATGTTAAGCTTGTATTTTCGGTCTCTGGAGACACTCCAATAAATTCGCCTATACAGTATTGTACCAAGTTGGACTTTGTTTTACTGTGTTTCATACACCAGACCCCTTAATTCTAGAAATGAGCTTGTAATTAATTTATTTTCTTTATTTTCTGTGAAGTTAAACACATGACTAATGATAATTAAACGTCCGCTCGCTGTCGGTGGTGCTGAAATATGCGCCGAAATAGGTCCGATGTTTTCACTGCTCTCACCAAGTCGTGCATTACATGCAGACATGAGGTATTATGAATGTGAGAAACAGCTTCATGTCCTTTGAAACAGTTTTCAATAGCATAGTATGTACTTCTGACAGGTTAAAGACCGAAGTGAAGTTTTATATAAGTTCATATTTTTGAAACTCCATCATCAGTAGCTCTGTGACGTCATGTCATATTGCCGTACCTTAGCTTTTGCTGAAACGACGCCCCTGACGCCACACATGCTAAAAGATCACCAAGATAAAAGCACTATAAAGTGCTATAAAAATTATTGCACAATCTTTGGCCTCAAGCAGAATTGTTTAAAAGTTTGATGGATGTTGGAACAAATGAATTCCATGCTGATGTTTAACAGGTCGAAGATATGCCATTTTTAGCAACTTAGTTTGTGTTAGCATGGTAACATTTGACTATTAGCACTCAGTCCCTATCAACAGATACCTGTATTCCATTTCTAGTCCGTTTGTTGTCCAAGTAGTATTGACCAGTCACATTTGAGCTGCAGGTAAATAGTCCCTGTGGAGCGCAGGAGAGGTGAATTAGCTGAAATGCAATCTCCGAACTTATCAGCTATTGTCTGATGTTTGCTTTTTTAATTATTTATGTGTATTTAGATGCAAATATCTTTGTACAGGGATGGCCGACACACGAAAGAGGAATTCTTGGACTAGTTATCCACTAGCTACACCCTAATCCCCCAGAAGTTTGTCATCATCAGACTGGAAGCTGATGGGCTCAAATATTGATAAGCACTAAACACAAAGTACAGCTGAGGCTTGTGGCATTTGCGCTATAAAGTGTTGACTTGCTGATGGCGCTAGATGAAAAATTAAGGGATCACCAAAGTCAGTAGGATTCGTCCTCTGGGGACCATGAATATTAATACTGTGCAACATTTTTATAGCAGTTGATCCAGTAGTTGTTGAGCTAGTTTATTGTGGACCAAAGCTGACCTTAGAGCCACTGCACTAGCATGTCTAGAAGATAATATGTTTGTAAATTTGATATAATTCTCACTGATATATTATATTTTACACGTCTCGAAATATCGAAATTTCTCTGTGGAGATCTCCAATTTCATTTATTTTTATTGTACAGCACAGTATCTCATTAATCCTCTGTGAGGTAGTAAGAGCTGCATGTGTGTGAGGGTGTGTGTCTCCACGTCTTGTCAGTCTTCCAGCATCCAGAAGTCATGTCGTTTTAATTCTTCAGGGAAGAGCCCCACCTCACCGCACCATCTGAAATTGAGTGAGCGAGTAAGGGTATAATGTTAGGCCACTGAGTAATTGTTTTCTCTAGATGTGATAGGAATTATTAGTCTGCGCACATTAAATTAACGAGCCCTCTTCCTCACAGAGCCTCATTCTTTGGAGGAACATTATTTTTAAATAAGATGTCACCTTTTGTCAAGTGGAACCTTTGTCTCCGTGGCCCCCCGTATTGTCTCATTTCCCTGCCATCCTCAGGTAGATGCAAATTGAAAATACTAATAGAGGTGTTGAACCACATATAAGATAATGGGCAAATGTTATATCGTTGATGCTGGTTATGCCGACTGAATCGCTAATTGATTAATGTATTGTCTCGGGATTAATCCTCTGTATAGTGAGATTATAATGGAAATGAGCTTTGGCATTATGTCTTCATGAGAACCCACTGCATTGTTAGATGATATATAATGTGAAAATATCTCGCTGATAGAGACTGTTATCAGAATTTAAGACTGAATGACAACGAATTGTAAGGCTTTATCTTTCCTATTGTAAATCTACGTGCTTATGTGATTGTTTATCTCCAAGTGGCATTATATTTCTACTGTTTAGCCTTATAATTCAAACAGTAATGTGTAATTAGTCAAATTAAATTACATTTATTGCTGTTTATCTTGTCAATAAAAGATGAACGTCCTGCTTTGTTGATTTTTAGAAGTTGAACATTCCACCTTTCAGGCTCTGTTTCCCCTTATGTTGCGTGCAACATAGACGTCTTTATGGTTCCTGACTTGGAGATTGACTTGAACCTAGAGATAAAATAATACAAAAATGTCACATCTTGACTATATTGACCAAAATGATCACACTTATCAGTATTATTGCAGCATTGTAAGTAGTAAAAATGTCTTTAAAAACGTACTGATACACACACTGAAATCGTTCCTCAAGCTTTACTTTATATTGGTGATTGAGCAGCCTGTCTTTAAAATGCTTGCTTTAGTGTCTCTGTCATTGTAGATGACAACAAGAGACCAGTAGCATCACTGGGTTTGCCTGCTGCACGCCCACTCTGTTAATGATAAGGCTGAAAATTCACATAAGTGCTGTCACTGCCTTCCGCCAGGTTTTCCTTGACGCAAAGCCTGGTAATCAAACACCGTTTTAATGATCATTAAAATTTTAAATGGTAAAACTAACCAATGGGAATTTTATCCTAGTTTATCACAAAACCTGTACTACTTGGACTCAAGTCAGGCCAGGTCCAAATTTTCAAATATTCAGTCCTTGTAGTTCTGTTGTATTGCTGCAAGTCTTGGATCTGTATTTGTAATACTCTAGTTCAGTGGTTTCCAACTGGTGCAGCCACAGGGTCCAGATTTCTCCTCAGTTATTAGTTCAAGGTCCACACAGTTTAGTATATTCAGCGTCATACTTGCGTTTGGCTGTTCCTTATTCACTCACTCTACAGCAGGAAACAGCACATCAAAATAAAAGCTCTGTGCTGGAAGTTCACTGTACTTAAAAATAAAATAAAGTGTGTTTTTTACAAAGTCGACATGTTTGCAAGTCACTTGCGGTCCATTCAGAATGGACCTGCGACCCACTTTTGGACCGCGACCCACTAGTTTGGAACCTCTGCTCTAGTTAATCATGCATATCAAAATCAAAGTAACACTGTTAAAGGTCCAGTGGGTAAAATTTAGTGACATCAGGTGGTGAGATTGCAAAACTGAAACTTCTCCTGCATGGTGGCTGACCTAAAACCGTGAATGGCCCTATCCAGAGCCAGTGTTTGATTTGTCCATTCAGGGCTACTGTAGAAACATGGTGGACTCAGTGGAAGACAAGCCACTCTGTATGTAGATATAAACAGGTCATTCTAAGGTGTCCAGAAAAACACAATTCTTATTTTCATGTGCCTATAAACAAATGAAAACATAGTTGTGATTATGACACTACCACTCTCAATAGATGCCCCTGAATCCTTCACACTGGACCTTTAATTATGCAGTTATGCCTGAGCTATGATGGCCAACGCTTGCTAGTGTTTGTAGTAATGTAACACAAAAGTAGTAACCATCAGAGGAAGTGCTAGAAAGATACAAAATGGTTCAAAGAGATGTTAAAACAGTCTGAGATTACTGAACATACCTACCAGCAGAGCTGAAGTTAATCTGTACAGTAAATCTACTTCATTTACAGCCTTTGCACAGATCTTCCATTACACAGCCTTCTCATCCCTGCTACATCAAGAAATGTCTCTCTCTCTGGTGTTGCTGCACTTAACTCAAGATTTTCCCTCCCTCCTCAGGATGAGAGTCGAGTGAAGGTAACCGTAATGGAAGTCCAGCCAGTCGACCACCGGGAATACAGCAGGAGACTCCTCAGTAACATCCGCAAATTGGCCGGCTGAACTTTGTCCCAGTCATTCAAACAGCTGCCTGCCGATTTAACGCGTCTTCCACTGGTCTCTGACTGGTGTCCGACTTTTTCCCCCAGCGAGATAACAGCATATCTGACTGAGGCAGCAGAGGGCCGGCAAGTGAGTCATCTCATTAAATGGCAGCCAAACAAAGACTGATATTTAGTTGTTCACTTCCTTCAACAGGCCGTTTGTGAGACAGCGGAAATGTGATGGAAGTGACTTTTACCTTTTAATTTAATGACATTTTAGCAAAGCGTTTTTACTGCTTGATTACACATAACACTATTTCAGACTCGCTAATTGTGTTTCACGTATGATACATGCGAAGATCACAGCATTTTCTCTTTTTTTATACAAATGATTCATCTCTTCAGTTTCAAATCTGTGGTGGTGATGTTCAGTGTTAGTTGAGTAAGACAGATGAGTCAGATTTTATATAATTTTCATTGTTTCGTTTTAAAGATGAAGGCATGGTAAATGTGTGTGGGAGATTCACGTGTTGGCATTTGTTTTAACTCTTTTACTGACAGTGTCTACTGCTTGTTAAGATTATTCTGAAGTGTTTGTTTTGCTTCTGAGCTTCAAAAAATGTCAAAAAGGAAAGATTGATTAAAAGGATGTCAAGATAAAAACAGTGTTTGTCTTAATCACTGTTACCCCGTCACTCACTGTTGAGAAGTCTTGAAAAGCATTGTGTTTAGTTTCCTAAATTCGTACTTACCCACATGTCACATCTTTTGTATTTAATGTGTAGAAATAGAAAAGGAAACATTGCGGTTTAAAAGCAGGCAGCCCTACAATCTGCAGGGATTTACTGACCACCCAGCAGCTTATTTATCCTCGGTGGCTGCACACAAAAAAGTCAGTCAAAAACACACAACGTAAAGCGTTACTGCCCAACACAGCCAAGAAACTAAAAGTAGGATTGTTGCCACACTGCCTTCAATGGCTTCAGTCCTTTTTTGTGGAGGTTCAGTCAGCACCATCAGGCCTGTAGCAAACACTGTCACTGCTGCCAGCTACGTAACTCACCCTCACATAACGGACAGTGTTCATTTTGAGACAAAACCCAGCCTGGCTCACAGGATGCAGACTGTGGGCACAGGTCAGAGATGAATACAGAGAAGTGGATGCAGCGTTGGAGATGGGGCCTTGTTTACAAAGTTACTCAGGGGTGCATGAAGCCAAAAAGTTTAATTACCTGGATCTTTTGCATCCACTGGCCCTTTCAACAAACACTAAAGCGTTCCCTTTAACCATGCCTCCTAACAGCTCGGCCTTGAGCTTGCTTACATGAATGACAGCAGGAAAATAACTCTGGATTCATCTATTTGTGAATTTTACAACTTTTCGGACAAAATTATTTAAACACAGGGTGCCCAGTAGCTCACTGTGTAAAGCGGGCGCCCCATGAACAAAGGCCCTGTCCCTGCCATGGTGGCTGCAGGCTGCAGGCTCAACTTCAGGCTGCAGCCCTTTGCTGCATGTCATCTCTCTCTGCACACTTCAAACTGTCCTGTCTTTAAAGGCAAAAAAGCCAGAAAAATAATCATAAAAATAAAAATAATAATAATAGCTATTTAAGTGTTGCTACTGTGAAGTTGATGTATGTGAAGAAAAAAAAAATCATCCACCTATAAACGGACATCTCTTACATGATGTCGGTCTATGGGGAGAAGTCTTTTTGGCCCTAATGACTTTACATGACAGACTTGGAGGTTGTAATTCCACTGTTTGGCCACTATTTCAAATTGGCATCATAGCCTCAGACTCTTCCTGCTGGGCGCGGTATAAGGCTGTCATTGGCCACCGGCTATTTTCAAAATCCCTGTCACTACTTCAAACTAGTCTCAGGTAGCCAGACCTATCTCCACACTTTGTTTTAGCGCTGTACCTGCAACAGCAACCTCTAAGCTAGCATGCTTAGCATACATGCTAAAAAATCTTTTAATATTTTATATAGCAGGTCTTTTATTGCGGTTTCCTCACCAACACTCCTCACCAACACTATGGGCCCAGTACCACCCAAGATGATTGTGATTGGTTTAAAGATATGAAAGACAAACCAGAGTGTGGAATTGTTATGGGTTCAGCCAGACCTTGCTCCAGCCCTGGCACATGTCTGGCTATGCAAGACCAGAAAAAACACAAATGACCTTAAATGAATTCATCATTTTTCTGCAGCTCATCCTCATCCAGGTTGCAGTAATAAATTTATGCTGAAAAGAAGTAATATATTAATAGACAATCCTGGGCCATATTGTCCACACAGATTTTCCATTCTACTTCTATACTTTAATCAATATAGCTGATAAATGGAAATTAAACTGCATTCGATGTGGCATTAATAAATAAGTCATAAAAAGTTTTCAGTTTAACACAACCTTGTTTAAAGGTATACTATGCAGGAGTTTAAGGTCATTCCCCTCCTGACACTGCTTGTACGTGCACTGCAAGTTCCTGCACTATTGTAGGAACGCTGTACCCTGGAAATCCAGAGTTCTCGCGAGAGCACAATTTGAATTTGCTCAGTGAGTCACTCTGGCAATCAGTAATGATGCTCATTACCCATGCCGTTGGAGCCGAGCTGCACCAATCACATTGGTGTATCTGATATAGGCGGGCCAGAGGCGAGCTAAACAGATGACGACAGCACTGCGACGACGAAGTCTGGAATCAGTCAGTAAACATTGCAAGATGGCTACGGATGAACACCAGTTGTTTGAAACGGCTTTGGCCGCTACAATGACCGAGTTAGAGTTGGCTTTTTCTCTAAAAGAGGAACAGAAGACAGCGCTCTAATCTTTCCTTTGCAAGAAGGACCTTTTTGCTGTCTTGCCGACCAGATACGGCAAGAGTCTAATCTACCAGTTAGCTCCGCTGGTAGCTAAGCGCATACGTCACCCCATGTATTGTTCTGATTGGTCGTAGTGTTATCCAATTGTGTGCAGTGATATTTTCAAATGCATGCTTGGTGCTGCCCCTCGAGTTGGGCCATTTGCATTACTCATAGCCAGACCTTAAATCTTTCTAGATTTGGGTCTGGATTTCCAGGCTAGGAACGCTACATTTGTTGTAATAGAAAAGCTGATATTAAAGCAACCTGTTCAACAGAAAACAGGCCAACTCTGTGTCGCCCGTCCTCTCCTTCAGTGCTCACCAGCGAAATCGAAAGTAAAATCAATCCCAGATTCACTCTCATTTTGAGCTTTGTCCACTTGCCGTTTAACCTCGCTATGTTTGAGGGTTTTTTGGTGCTGTACCCATGATTTTCTTAGCCTCCTCTTGGATCTGTGCTACTACCTCCCCTTTTTTTTTTTTTTTTTTTTTTTTGGTGTTTTTGCCTTTAATGGATAGGACAGCGTCAGTGTGAAGGGGGGAGAGAGAGAGGAAAGGACATGCAGCAAAGGGCCACAGGCTGGAGTCGAACCCGGGCCGCTGCAGCAACAGCCTTGTACATTGGGCGCCTGCTCTACCACTAAGTCACCAACGCCCCATGCTACTACCTCCCATAGACTGAATAATAAAGATAAATGCCACAACAAATGCGAAAACAATTGCCCCCTGGTGGCTGGCTGCAGTATAGGTCATAAAATCCGTGCCCTCGATGTAAGCTGATGGGACATGGTTCAAACTAAAAATAAATTTAAAGTAAATGTCAAATCAACTTTTACCAAAGATGATTTCTGTCATTGTAGTTAGTTCTTAACACGCTAATGCATATTCAGGTGCTCATTTTTCTGACAGGTTTGAGTTAGTTATTTGATGCTATGTCATGATTGACAGCTATGTGTGCCAATCGGTGTGCTTTCTATCAACAATGCTGCTTGCAGTTGGTTGGGCAGGTGTATGGAGAATTCGACACCGTGGAGACCATTTTGTAAAGTCCCGACCTCACATGCATACTGTTATTGGCAGCAGGCTAAACATCAAGAGATGTCCCAAACACAGCAAAATAATAAGAAAATAGAGGCAGAGGAAAGGGTCGCTGCAGATAAATACACTGCCACACACTTGTACTGGGTCATAATGACTGAGAGGGATTACTTCTGTATGAGTCTTGGTTTTTGGGGAAAATCTTGCTTAGTATGCCTTTAAGAATGACACACATTTCACTAAAACAGCAGCACCATGCATAGCTGTTTTACACTGAACTGGGACCTCACTTTCAAATTAAATATGTTAACCTTTGTAACCACTCTCTGTTCAGTGTCAGTATCCATCCAAACACTAGAAAGCAGGCACAGTGCATCAGTGGTGTGCCTCTCTACTGAGGTGTGGCTCAAGGGCATGACACTGATTTATGTTGGCAGCAAGCCGCCTGCTCCCCTCACTCTGAGCACCATCAGTACCATCTCCTGCCTGCTGCCTGCCATGCTGTGTGTGGAGGTTTGGGAGATTAAACACACACACACTGATCTTTTCATCCCAGTGTCACCTTTCCCTTAACTTTTTCCATTATCTCTGCCTTGTTTTTTTTTGTTTGTTTTGTTTTGTTCAGTGTTCTGAGGCCGAATTTGTCTCTAATCATCTCTTTTTAGAGACAACCCAATCAGACTTGGTGGCCTAACGTGTACTAATACAAGCTGCACTTTAAAGCCAAAGTGAAATGAAAGCATTTATGTGAATGATTAAAGGTAGATTTTGATTCATGAGTCACTGATGAGCATACGGAAAGGGTCCCACACAATCTGAACCAATAACAGGTCACATGACACCAACTTTTGTAGGTCTGCTTCACTCTGAAACGTTGCCAGGACGTTTTTTTTTTTAATTTGCTGGCATAAGCAGGTGCAGCGAGTGTAACTCTGTGTTCTGTTCAGCAAATCTAAAGCGGAGTCCCTGAGATCAGAAAGTCATTTCCAACTTAAAGCCTGGCTAGTGATTGAGACTTAAGATGGAGACACGTCAGTCTGCAGCCCCGCGGCATTATGGGACAGAGGAGGACACTGTGAAGAGATTAAGAGAAATACATTTTTTTGTATTACCCTTAGAGAACTTTATCTGAATGTGACGTGCTAAGCAGTAGTGAACTGAATTGCTGGTAAGGTTGTCATATCTTCTTTCGGGGAATGTGGGACCTTCAGCCTGGTGAATATGCAGTTTGTCTCTATCTGCAAAATATGTGTGAGGCTACAAGGACAGCCAATGGAAATGAGCTGTGGTTATCACGGAGGTCGTAGCCCTGATCACAGTCTATCTGACCGCACTCTTATCTTAGAACACACTGTAGTTCAGTCAAGCCCTCGTGTGTGTGTGTGTGTGTGTGTGTGTGTGTGTGTGTGTGTGTGAGAGAGAGTGTGTGAGTGAGTGAAAGAGACCAGCGTTCCAGAGAACCAGCTTTTGTTTGCATTTTGGAGATGAATGCAGAACATCTGGCAGGAACAGGGCGATTAGAATTCAATCCTAGATGCATTTACTCATGTTTTTTTGTAATATTTACACTTCTGGCCACTTCATTAGGTGCTTGTTACCACAAATAGCTAATCAGCCAATCACGTGGCAGCAACTCAATGTATTTAGGCATGTAGACATGGTGAAGACGACCTGCTGAAGTTCAAACCGAGCATCAGAATGGGGAAGAAAGGTGATTTAAGTGACTTTGAACGTGGCATGGTTGTTGGTGCCAGATGGGCTGGTCTGAGTATTTCAGAAACTGCTGATCTACTGGGATTTTCACACACAACCATCTCTAGGGTTTACAGAGGCTCAAGATGATAGAAAGGCAACAGTAACTCAAATAACCACTGGTTACAACCAAGGTCTGCAGAAGACCGTCTCTGAACCAACAACACGTCCAACCTTGAAGCAGATGGGCTACAGCAGCAGAAGACCACACCAGGTGCCACTCCTGTCAGCTAACAACAGGAAACTGAGGCTACAGTTCTGCTGCGACATTCAGATGGTAGGGTCAGAATTTGGTGTAAACAACATGAAAGCATGGATCCATCCTGCCTTGTATCAACGGTTCAGGCTGGTGGTGGTGTTGTAATGGTGTGGGGGAGATTTTCTTGGCACACTTTGGGCCCCTTAGTACCAAATGAGCATGGTTTAAACACCACAGCCTACCTGAGTATTGTTGCTGACCGTGTCCATCCCTTTATGACCACAGTGTACCCATCTTCTGATGGCTACTTCCAGCAGGATAACGCACCATGTCACAAAGCTCAAATCATCTCAAACTGGTTTCTTGAACATGACAATGAGTTCACTGTACTCCAATGGCCTCCACAGTCACCAGATCTCAGGCCAATAGAGCACCTTTGGGATGTGGTGGAACGGGAGATTCTCATCATGGATGTGCAGCCGACAAATCTGCAGCAACTGTGTCTATCTAATGCTATCATGTCAATATGGACCAAAATCGCTGAGGAATGTTTCCAGCACCTTGCTGAATCTATGCCATGAAAAATTAAGGTAGTTCTGAAGGCAAAAGGGGTCCAACCTGGTACTAGCAAGGTGTACCTAATAAAGTGGCTGGTGAGTGTATATCTGATAACTATCTGATGCACCCACCACACAGAACTCACACATTTTTGCACATTTTGCATCTGCAGACAGCTGCAGACTTGTACCAGTGGCGTGAATGTGCATGCGGTCCCAGTCATACTACAACAGAGGGTCAGCATCAGTCTTGCATTTCTACGCCCATTCCAGTTGGTGGCGATAATGTTTTCTCCAACCACCATTAAAATCATGAAGAAGCATGCTCATCAGGAAAGAAAAGGGCTACCGCACAAAAAAAGAAAATATAATGTGTGAATACTTTACAATAATCGGACCAGGGATGAGAGTGTGGGACAACTGGAGCATGTGCAGTTGATGTGCTTGATATGCATTTAGTCCGCAGGGTCATAGATTTTGGGCTGCATGTAGACGTCCACATAGTGGTCTTTGTGGATCCTTGCAGACATGGGCAGATGAAGACATTTACATTACACAGACCAAAGCAGACGCGAGCACAGAAAGTGTGAGGTGAGCTAAAGTGTGAATGAAGAGTGTTGAGAGGTTTTAATTATACCTACAGTGAACAAAATATCTAATATATCCCTGTGCAATGTATCATAGTTATTTCCTTAGAAAAATCAGCATCTTTTTGAATGCATAGCTCACTGGGTTCCTAAAAAGCAGTATTAGATAAGCTATAAATATCCTCATTGTGGAGGCTCTACAAGCTATAATGGCCTATTTAGCTGTGTGATCATTATGTTTGTGTAAATCTAAGGCAGCACTAGTTGATTCACATGGCAATTAATTCTTTTGTATTGCTGAAAAAGAAAAATACTGGATAACAAAGCTTATACACAGGAAATTAATAGTGATTGTGCAGTTCTCATTCACTGCAAAAGACCTGGATTTTAAATGGCAATAAGTTTCCATGTAATGATTCCCCTCGTGTGTTTTTATAACATATTTTGCCTCAGCTAACTACTTAGACATGAATCTAAAGCAATCATCATTAAGAGAAATTATTCCTCAGGTCCTCCCACCCCCACACCACTGTTACTCTGATGTCATAGTAATGAGGGTTACTTCAGGATACTCTTCAGTGAAGGTTGGCACCTGCAGCCGAGGTGTGCTGCAAGGACATGTAATTAATACAGTAAACAAATGTGAACATTATCAGCATGTTTGGCCCACTGAGGCAAACAAAGACACATTTAGCTGTTTTAATTGTGTTGGTCAAGGTCAAAGTAATGATTTGAAAAATAAGAAAAACATGTAATTCAGTCATGATACCATTCATACTTACCGGCAACAACCAATTGGCCTCTTGAGGGCAGCGGGAACAAGATGTTGTATTTACTGCTGGAAAGATGAAAGATGATCTTTTCATGAAACCAGGCTGTGTATCCAATACACAGACACACAAACTTTTGAAATTGGTGCTACATGAGCAGAGAAAAAGAGATGTGGCATTCGCTTTTGCTCAAGATTTAGAAAACCAGCAACTACCAGAATGCACTGCTGCGCACTGGCCCAATAACTACTTAATGGACAGGACAGACAAGCGTGAAAGGGGGAGAGAGAGGGGGAGTGACATGCAGCAAATGGCCACAAGCTGGAGTCGAACCCAGGCCACTGCGGCAACAGCCTTGTACATGGGGCGCCTGCTCTACCACAGGGCCACACTGCCAGCGAAGTGCTGCGAAGCGCAGCACACTGAAATTCTCGTGCGAGCCCGTTCACACCAGACGCGCATTTCTCCACGCCGGTCGACAAGCGCTTTTGCTCCCAGCTGTTGTCTCCATCACGTTTGGGGCTGTTTTTCCATCATGGGTATCTCTCTCTGTTTGTGTGTGTGTACCCCAACCCCCACCCCCTATAGCCGGCCCACTCTCTCTCTCTCTCTCGCCGAAACAATCGCTGCAGCGCCGGCCACGGAGCTGCGCGGCGCGGCCGGTGTGGATGACACAATCGGTTAACATGGGCGTTAACCGGGCGTTAACAGTTTTTTTAGCCTCTGTTTTAACAATAGAGCCTTTAGGGCCGACGTCATGATGATGTCATTTTATTAGCTGGAGGCAAAACATGACTCTCCACCACAGGGCTGTAGGCTACATAGCGGTCTTAAAATGTCACTTGTGTTATTGGGAGCCAGAATAGAATGAGTCATGGCTCAGAACTTAAAGGCGCTGTATGTAAGAATGTGGCCAAAACGGTTACTGCACTCAAATTCAAAATACTGCCGCGAGTCGTTTCCGCCCCCCCTCCCCTACAGATTCGAGGTTGCTGGACAACGGCACGCTGGAGACTGATTTGTTTGCCCACGGACGGCTGCCGTGGCAGGACCGCAGGGCTGTGTCACCGCGCCCTTGATCTTCGGTTTTCCAGCGGACCTTTCGAGCAAGTCCGGCTTCTCTGCTGCTAACGCTGCTGCCGGGATACAGCTGAGGAGGAGCCGGCTGCTAATGCTATGTACCGGGATACTGCTAATGCTGCTTGCCGTGCTGCTGTAGCTCAGTCGTAACTGTAACTGATGCTGAGACTCTACTGACTGTGTGACTGGTAGACGGTGGTGGGTGGCGCAACAGGCCAAAACACAAATTCAAAACATAAACATGATTTGCAGACTGTAAAAAAATGTTTTAGATGCAAATATTCTGGCCGTACTATTGTTGTCAGTGAGATCAGTATGTTATATGAACATTATTCCTTAGTCTCTGTGACATATTAGGAGGATTTTACGACTATTTGCTTTAGATTTCTTGCATATAGCTCCTTTAAATTTTGTCACATAGCAGCTGCTGCTGCTGCCTGTTAATAAAAACAAAGACGACTATGGTTAAGTGTGATAAGACGAAAGGACTGGACGGAGGCAATTATCAAAAATGCTCAGATATGCAGCGCACACTTCATATCAGTTTAGGGAAAAAGTATTTCCTGTTGTAGGGATAAATAACATTATGTGTATTAAGGGTTATCATGTCCACCTCATCAGAAACTGGGGAGGTATCAGTGCTAACTTTTTAGCTAACATTAGCTTCAATAGCAAAACAAATCGGAGGAAACCGTTGAAGTGAGATTGGCATAGTAATCAGCCACAAAGCCATCCATCCCACCTTCAGAAATCCTGTCAAATCATCCATCCACTGAGTGAGAGCATACGGGTCAGCCAGTCTGGTCCCGTCGGTCAGTGTTTACTTATTCAAGTAGAGAGTGAGTGACCTGACATGGGGCATTCGTAAAATCAGTCTAATGCACTACACTTAAATAAGGGCCCTGTTGGTCGAAGAAACGTAGTGTCATCTTTCTACATAAAATAACAAACTGTTAAGTTAATCACAAGTTCACTCCACTCGGCACGCTGCTGCTCCGTCTGTCTAGAGTGTGCTCTGCCACTCGGAGAGTGTGGTGTTCTGAATAACCGCCCACTTCCTGTTAACAAATTCTCATATTACTGGCAAACAGGGCACTAAAATGTGTTACTGGTGACATTTTAGGTGAAAAATAAAAAATACAGTAGCAAAGTCTTTATTTATATTCCATCAGCACTGCTTGGTTGTACTGTTTAATCTAAATTTGGTGGGTGTCGGTAGCGTAGTGGATAGTGCCAGCGCCGCATGTATAGAGGCATTGCCTGCGGGTTCGAATCCGGCTCGTGGCCCTCTCTCTGTCTCCCCAGTCCAATCCAAGTTTGGTATGCGTTTGTGAGAGACAGAGAGGGCCAGGTGTCTGTCTGTATCCACCTCTATACCCTTTGTGTCTGGTGGCAGGCATACAAAAATGCAGAGGTACAATCTGTCGTTCCAGCAACAGCCCGAGAGCAACCAAATACACTGGATGAGCAGGGAGATCTGGGTGCTGGTAATATGAAGGGAACTTTACCGTAATTCATTTACACTTACCAGCCACATTGTTATGATACAAAGCTGGTTAAAAGCAAAGTATTCCTTTAAACAGTGGCTGGAGACCTAAACAATGAGCTGAAACTTTCTGTGAAGCTGTATTAAGTCGAGAACTGTAAATTAAGGTGATAATTCTTTGTAGTTTCATCATTATGAGCAACACCTTCTAATATTGTTTGATACATTGTTCTTTAAAAGTGTGGATTATAGCTGCATTAGAAAGACAAAACAAACACACTCTAAAGGGCATTTACAAAGCACAGAAATAACAAGGGGGAATAGCAAAAAGATGTTTCTGCACAATCAAAGTTAATAATCAATACGTTTGGGTTTTTAAGTCTAGACTAGAAAGGCCATGGAGTCTATGGTGAGAACCTAAAGGCTATGATTGGAAAGTATCACACAACAAAAGCAAAAGAGTAAATGAGGTTGAGGCGATTGTTTCTTTGTCTGCATCTAAGGAAAGGGTGCAAACTTCAAACATCACATGCTTGGCTCTTTCAGCGGGCTCATCGTCTCTTTCTATTTTGTTTTCATATCTGAAAAGACTCAAACAAATATGTGAACATAAAAGTGCTCCAGGGGGTCAGATTCAAGTTTGTGGGGGAAAAAAAACTGAACTCAGTCAGCACACAGCATCCCATCAGCTATCTACATGTTGTGCTTTGATGTGCATAACTTAAAAATTCTTGTTTAATCCACAACATGCATCCACTGGTGGGAGGGAGAAATTGTGTTTTCCCCAAAGCTCGGTGAGGACTCTGCTCGTCGGTCTGCCAACTTCATCTCTGCTGGTCTTAACAGAGCATTTTGATAGACAGTTTGACTGTCTGTTTCTGCTCAAGGATTTCACAGTGTTATCAAGGACACCTCACTCTATCAGGAGTATTTATAGGCTGTTTCCTGCGTGTGACTGAACGTGTGATCTCTGTTAAAAAGGCTTCCAGAGACGGCAGCACAGGTATTCTGCAGAATCTTTCATGGTACATGTTCATGGCAGGGTGGTACCAGATTCCTCGCTCTTAACTTTCCTCTCTTGTAGGAGGCCGTTCTTTTCTTTCATGCCTCCTTCCTCTTTTTACATAAATTACCCAATCCCCCCTTCAACGCCCCGCTCATTCCATTATTCTCATCCGTCTTTTCCTGTCCACCTACAGTATCTGTTGTTTTTTTCACACACTGTTTCCACTGGCATCATCATCATTTCTCTCTGAGCTCCTCATCGATTTCTTTCTCCACTCTGTGCTGCTTCTCATCTTCTCTTGTCTTTGTTTTCCATCCTACCCACCACCAGTTAAATAAACCTTCCCTATTGCCCTTTCTCTCTCTTTCTCTCTCCATCATGAGCAGATTTGGCCTGAGGGCATTTATGTATGTTTTTTTCTGCTCCACTTGGAGAGCCAGAGGCCATGCCAGCACCAAGGCCAGCGTGCACTGAGCACGCCATGTGCCTATACTTATGCATGATAACGCCTCGGACATGGGAAGATTTTTGAACTGCCAGTGCCAGCCAGTTTATAAAGCTGTGTACGACATAAATGGAGGCACATGATGGATTGTAACTTAAATGGTGAATTTATTGGATGCAGTCATGACACATTATGTTTAAGGTGCCCATTAGCAGTCGAGATAACTGATGGATTCAACTGACACTGACATGTTTGTTTGGATGCATACCTGTAAACGGATAATTAAGTTAAAGAACATTCTCAGGAAAGCTCTGAGTGGTGTCAGAGGGAGCTGAAGCATTACATTAACTATCACAATGGCAATGTTTTTATAATGACACCATCTGACACAACAGGCATTATTATGCATATGTAAATACATAATAGGCTGGATATTTACCACAGATATGATACCATTAGGCTGCACTTGGTAAAGACATATTTTAAGACATAAAATGCTCTGACTTGAATAATAAGTTTTTTTCAGAAAAATTCTTCTGCACATCATTGATTGGAGGGCATGGGTGGATTATGATACACTGGGCCCCTGGGCAAAAGTATACAAAGGGCCCCACCATCTCTCCTACACAGGAGCAAGATACACAGACTTTGTGATCTCTCTGTAGTTGTTGTGCATCTGTTTTTGGTTTTGTGCCTCTTTGTGGTCTTTTTAATGTCTACTTGTGGTTGTTTTGTGTCTCTTTGAGGTCATTTTGGGGGCTGGAGCCTATCCCAGCTGACATTGTGCAAGAGGTGGGGTACAACTTGGACAGGTCACCAGACTATCACAGGGCTGACACATAGACAGACAACCATTGACACTCACATTCACACCTACGGGCAATTTAGAGTTATCAATTAACCTGCATGTCTTTGGACTGTGGGAGGAAGCTGGAGCACCTGGAGGAAACCCACGCTGACACGGGGAGAGCATGCACCCTGGGTTCGGACCGGGAACGCTCTTGCTGTGAGGCGACAATGCTAACCAATGCATGATTTAGAATTTGTTTATTTGCTTTGAACTTTACATTGTTTGATTTAAATGTACACACTCTAGCATTGTAGCATTACACAGGCAAATTGTTTGATGTCAGCCATCTGTTTCTTTGTCTTTGAGTTACCGTGGTTGTTTGGGGAGGTCGCTTCCTGGTGGAGCAGAAGGCGTGGCTGAGGACTGAGGACTGAGGACTCTTAAATCCTGGAGCCCACTCACTGGACCAAACCATGTGCTGCCACGTCATTTGGTTTTAGTTAGCTTTGTTCTGTGTTGAGTTGTAGTTGTCGTCCATTTTGGTTACCCCTCGTGTATTATTTGGTTTGGCCAAGCCACTATATATGCTCCCTTGTGTCATTTTGACAGGTCAGTTTGTTCAGTTAACACCTTGTTTGGCCATTATATTTAGTACAGTTATGTTGTGTTGACCTCTTTTATAGGCCCAGTTACTCATTTCCTAGTTTGTAATTTTTCATGCATTTCATTTGGCTACATAAAACCCCACGATTTTGTCAACAACTCTTGTATCCTTGTCTCACTGCTTGGTCCCTAACAGTGGTTTTGTTTTTGCTTTGTAGTCATTTTGTGTCTCTTTGTGGTTGTTTTGCCCATTTTTGTAGATATTTATGTGTCTGTTTGCTGTTATATTGAATCTGTGGTCTTTGTGTGTCTTTTTGTGGTTACTTTGAGTCTCTTCCTGGTCAGTATGTGTTAATATAATTGGCATTTTGCAGGTGAAGGCTTAGGGGCCCCCTGACACTTTGTGCCCCTAGGCCTGTGCCCAGTAGGCCCGTTCTGTAATCCATCCATGGTGGAGAGGGATTCTTAAAATGCACATTAATTAAAATATTTGCATTTTTTTTCAGGAGGGTGGTGATTTAGGATGCTTATCTCTCAAATGCAATCCAGACAGCTTCTCACAGCTTATTAAAAAGTGACATAAAAGTGTAAGGTGGTGCTTTTTGAGAGACTGAACAACAGAGCATCAGCAAATGCCCCAAAACAATTATATTCAAGTCAGACAACCCTCTAGGGGCCGTGGTGTTTGTGAGTATTGTGAGGTTACTAAAGACAATCCTCAGAGGCGGGTGGTTGGGGTAGATCAACAAATGGCCCTGTTGGTTTCCTGTTTCCAGCTGACCATGGTAACCAAGATCCCCTTCCCTTTATGAAATCTTAATTTTAACCTAAAGCATAAGGTTTTCCTAAACCTAACCAAACTGTCTCTCTGCCTAAAGCTAACCAGAACTCAACATCAGACGTGATTTTGTCCTGTCGATAGCAGCATCAGACCAAAAAACATTTATATGTTCTGAAGGTCATGGACCAACAACAAATTGTGTTTAATTTAAAAGACATCTTGTGCTGTTTACCGAGACGATCCCCCACACTGACACATTCAGCCCATTTAACAATACAATCATTTCTTTCTCACTCAGCTAATTGCCCAAATCATACAATGTATTGGTGCATACAGTATATTATAGTGTGTGTGTAGAACTGAATTGGGACACAGTGGAGACTTCTTCCTTTCTGGTTAATGATTTCCCAGAATGCCTTCCAGCGCCCCTCAGAGATAGGATGAGAACTTGTTGCACTTATGATGTCGGTGAAGGGAGCAATGGCATTATCAAGAGAGCAGGAGAACCATAAATTTAAAAGAAAGAGAATGAGAAAAATGTGTGAATAGAAGGCATTACTCAAAACACTATTGTGGTTGCAGTCGACGAACAAATTGGTGTCTCTGGGCTCTGTTCTAAAGAATCAATGGTGCAGAGTGCCGCGCTCACGCTGTGGCAGCTGACTTTTGGATATTTCATTGCTGCGGGCATAAGGCACAACTGAAGTTGAAAACAGGGAGTGATTATAAGAAATATATTATCAGAATGTGGTAGGGGCCCGTGTCAGTCATCATCAATCAAATTAGCTTTTTTCCTTTCTTTTCTAAAGGATTGGTCTCTGTTTCGTGGAGCTCAGTCTCTGATACAGAAAACAGTTGGACGTGGATTCACTTGAAAAGCATCTCTCAAGAGGAAACTCGTGTCCTTATGTGGGAGGTGCAGCATTGCCGTGAGTGAGCATGTGGCACCTTAAATTAAATTAGCTCAGATAATACATTAATACACTGTTGTAGGACATCCATTATCCAATGCAGGAAACAGTTTGATGATATTTAGGCAAACAGAACCAATGGCAAAAAACCTCACAACAAAATCTGTTTTTATTTTTAAGGGCAGCATCAACCAGCCAGGATGATCATTATGCACAGTCCATGTTTAAAGTCGCACTGTGACAGATGGATGTCAGAGAGAGTATAGATTGCAGTATGTTGGATGGCAGTTATTTACATCACAGCCAGACAAGCTTTCAGCGAGAATGACACATCTTCCCCCTGTTTTAGGAGTTTTATCATGTCATATTAAGCAGCATATGATCTGCAAAAGTCTGGCAAGTTTTTGGGACTGGTTCCATTCCCCTCTCTAACTTAATTAGCAAAGAGCAGTTTGGTTTTGGAGAGAGTTACGGCCTCAAGCGAGGGAGTTCAAGTATCTCAGGGTCTTGTTCACGAGTGAGGGTAAAATAAAGCAGGAAATGGATTGGCCGTTTGGTGCGGCTTCTGCAGTGATGCGGGTGCTGCGCTGGACCGTCGCGGTGAAGAGGCAGCTGAGCCAGAGGGCGAAGCTTTCGATTTACTGGTCCATGTACATCCCAACCTTCATCTATGGTCATGACCTCTGGGTAATGACCATAAGAATGAGATCGCAAATACAAGCAGCCGAAGGAGCTTGGACATCCAGAGGGAGCTCGGAGTAGAGACGCTGCTCCTTCGAGTCGAAAGGGGTCAGGTGAGGTGGTATGGGGATCTGATCAGGATGCCTCCTGGGCTCTTCCCATTAAGGGTGTTCTGGGCACGTCCCACTGGTAGGAGGCCCTGGGGCAGACGCAGAACACTCTGGAGGGATAACATATCTCGTCTGGCCTGGGAACACCTCGGGGTCCCCCAGGAGGAGCTGGAAAGTGTTGCTGGGGAGGGGGACGACTGGGGGTGCTCTTATGAAAATTAATGGATGAAGTTTAGATAATAACCATCTCATCTTTAAGATACATCAATGAATGACTTAATAAATCAATCAGTCCAACAAACAAACTTTATTTGTGTAGCACTTTCCATACAGGTTAATTAGTTCAAATTGCTTGACAGATAAATGACAAGCCAATGATGAGACAGAAAAGTGTAGACCATAAAAACAACTAAGACAAAAAAAAAGAGACCAAAAAAGACATGAAACATCAAATATGATGAAAATATAATAAAATAGAGTTAAAGCTGTAATAAGAGAAATAGTAATAAAACAGAATGAAATAAAAACTAGAGTAAAGAAAGGGTAATAACAACAATAATAATAATCATAATAATAATCATATAGTTATGAATAGAGAATAAAAAGATATGTGAATATAATAACTAATAACTAAACAATGTCTTTAAACCATTCTGGATCAAAAGCCTGGCTGAATAAGTGGTTTCTAAGTTTACATTCACATTTCCAGCTGCCCTCAGATCTTCAGACAGACTGTTCCAACGGCTCAGAGCATAATAGCTAAAAGCTGCTTCACCAAAGGTTTTATTCCTGTACTCTGGAACAACTAACAGACTCATTGTGCCAGAAGACCTGAGGGGCCGCACTGTTTCAAACACTCAAATCAATACAGAAACTGACAGGCAACCAATGTAAGGATTTTTTAACAGGTGTAATGTGTTCTCTTCTTCTGGTCCTGGTCAGCACTCAGGCCGCAGAGTTCTGAATCAGCTGTAGCTGACAGATAGGAGAACATTACAGTGGTACAGCCTGCTCAATGTGCATTAGTCTCTCTGTGTCACAGCAAATCACTCAACTATCAGGAAAAATGTGTATGTTTTTTGTCAATCTTTTGAGTTCAGGTCTGAAGTAATAAAAATATCCACTAAAACTGCTCAACATGGCTGTTGGCTGTGGTCAGTACTGTGCTCTGTTGCACCTATGACCATGCGTGAATATAGTTTTACATCACTGCAACAAGTTGTGAAGTTTAACTACTCTATTTCAGTGAAAACAAGATTTTCACCTGCTTATAAGTTGGTCTTTAAATTTGCAGACAAGTGAGAAATTAAAGGAAAAACTAATAAATGACTGAAGAAACAACAAAAGCTGATTTTTCCATATACAAAGCAGGAGGGTTGCTGAACAGTTTGTCTCTACACCACCATCAGCGAAACACCAAATGTAGGGATATCTTTTGGGAGGTTGGTGTTCATTCCTCCAGTAGACTGTAAAGACCAGGGGCCGTACTCACAAACATCCTAAAAATACTCTCAGAGAGCTCCTAACTTAGCTTAAAAAATGCTAACAAGGAGTCCCAGCTTTGAGCTACTCAGAAAAACTCGGAGTGAGAAAGGAACAGAAACTTTTACCTTAGTGAGGAGGTGTGATTTAATTTGTGTTTGGTATGAACGTAGATTGCATAACAAATTAAAACCAGCACTTGAACATATTGCAGTGTGATAAGAACCACCCAAAATGACAGCAAACATTGCTGGGAAAAATGTATTTGACATGCACTTTGAGTTAGATTGGCTCATGTCCCATCTGCTAAAATGCAGGGGTTTGCGCTTTATGACCTGTAGGCCTACTGCAGCCAGCCACCAGGGGGCGATCTAGATGTTTACGAGCTGTCATGTCATCTATCTTTTTTGAACAGTCTATGGGTACGACACGTTCTTTTAACACACTGGTTGTCCTTTATGTGAGCCTGCAAGGTGTGGACACCCATTGGAAATTAAGTGAACTGCATCACAATATGAGACTGTCAAAGTGTTGTCATTGTTGGTGTGATCGCTCTGCTGATGGAAGATTGAGACAGACACAAGTCATCACTGCTGCACTGTTGCATTTTTCCGGTTGCCAAGTATCTTAGTGTTGTGATCTCTTTATTTCTGACGTTATATCGTTATTGCATTGGGTGGGAGATGTGAGCGCATCTCTAATGAGATCGACCATAAACATTATCCCTGCACCATCTGATCTGTCACATTTCATTCACTCGCTGTCATCCTGGAGAATATTTCTCTACTTCTGTGTTTTTCCACCATTTTCTCCTCTGCTTAAGAAACTCTTAAGCCTCTCACAAGTCCTCCTCTGTACTCCTAACATTTTCCACCCAAGGTACTCTCTTAAGGGCCAAGATGCTTTGTGAATCATTGTTATCTTTACTGAGATTTAGTCTTAACTTTAAGGGGAAATTATAAGAAAACATCATAACTTTAAGAACTTAGAATTTTGTCACTAAGAGTAATTCTTTACTCTGGGAAGTTTTGTGAAAATGGGCCCTAAAAATAAATGCAATAGTGCATTAAAGCTGTTCTGTGTCTGTATGTTGTTTTTCTTTTTGTCCCTTAATCCATCTGTACATTCATGCACAGGTTACTAAGTAAAGCACAGAACAAACCTGCATGCTGTTTCACAATGTATATCTGGTGTGTGGCAGGTTGGTGACATAAGAACAAACACCTGTAAGACATGGCTTCCAAATTGCACTGCCCCTCATCATTGCTGACTGCCACGACCATTAATTTACCTCTCCCGCTGCTGAACCAGTCATGTTCCCACTTATTGGACAAAAATGTCAGTAGGTGGAAAAACAACCTGTGTACGGCTGAACAAAATGTCACTTTATCAGCACAAAATGCACACAGCATTTTCTCTGATGGATGTGTCCTTCTGTAATTATTGAACTAAGGAAACTTTTAGCTGCCTTTAAAACATCGATGTGATGCCATGTCAACACAAGTGTATAGATGTGGAAGGGAAGGTAACAGCAAGTCTAGCATTAGGACCCAGGGGAGGGGCAGAGTCTATAAAAGGGGCGGGGAGTTCACCTGGGCCTTTCTTCCTGAACTGAGACACACCTGATGGAGAGCAGCTGAGGCCAGTCTTTGTTTGGTCTTTGATTTGGTAGGTTCACCTTTATAAAACATGCTATAACTCTCTTTAATATTATGTAAACATGGTTCTTTATGAATACAGATTCCAGTCACCTGCATGTCTCCAACTGGGTGAGGAGATTGTGTTCCTCTCTAGTAAGGTAACCTATCTTATTTGCTTTCACATCAGTTAAATTTACTTTTTACTTTACATTTTGTAAACTGTTTCCTGTTAAGATTCTCTTTGATAAATAATATGCTTTGCTTCAGTTGTATTTTTTGTTTGAGATTTTTCTGATGTGTTAAAAGGCGGGGGGGATAAGTGGTGGAGCAGCCATCTTGGATAAGTGTTTTGTTGTATGATTTGAGTCACTTTGTGAGTAGGTAACTGAGTGTTGAAGAGACATTTTGATTTAGTTTGTGTGTACTGATGGTATGTTTATAATTTGCCTACATTTGGTGACAGTTCTCTTTTTATGTAACTCTACTAACCTCCTTGATAGTGCAGTCTAGCCTCACATTGTCAAATGTTCACTAACTGGTGATTTCATTTATGCATTAACTGGACAATTTACTCAATTGTTCCTCTATTATGACCTGACTTTAGGCCTTTTATTGACATTTTTAATTCATCATTTTCTGTGAAAATTATTGGTACAGTTTAGCAGTCTCTGTTAATTCTGGGTTGTGTATCTTGCGTTTCACCTGCTCACGTAGGTGTAGATTTCAGGGGGACCCAGGGAACAAACCCCCTCAATAATTAGAACATTTGCATTTGTCCCCCTCATTAGAAACATGAAAGCAGTTGTGGATTTTTATTTCGATCAAATTAAATACATTTATATCATAAATTGATACAGAAAAGGCTCAAAATGATGCATAAAAATTCAGGAGAATGCTTGAAATTTTCTGGCAGAGTACCCCCAAACCGCCTGTTTCATGTGAGTTAGATTTAGGGTAATTATTTATAGTAGATTCCCTTTAAGATTGATTACGTTAATGCTGCTGATCTGAACTGTAAACACACTGCAGCTAAGCTCAGATAACTCTGCATGGTTGTATAGTTTAGTACAATACAGTACTTGAAAGTTTTTAATTCCAAGGAGACAAAAATACCACATTTTCCAAAGCAAATAAACACTAGAAATATACTTTATAGTATTAACAATAAGAATAGGTATGAGTTGTAGTTTTAAAAAGCTCTGAAGTATTGAACAGTTACACAAACAATTTGACAACATAATCTTTTTCCAGAATCAGTGTCCCTGTTACTCTGAATAATCCACAGGGACTATTTCTTTCAGTGAAAACTGGTTATTCAGAGTGGCGGTACTTTTTCAAAGCTGTGAGCACCACAAATAATAATAATGATAACCCTTATTTAATCAGATAAATCCCACTGAGACTGAGCTCTCATTTTCAAGGGAGACCTGAGTAAATGTAAACAAGACTGAGCATCTACAGAGGAGTAATATGGAAAATGCCAAACTTTTAATCAGTGATATATTGAGTCCCTATTGTCTAGTACAGAAAGTAAGGCAGGATGAAAATCCACCCACCTCTGTTGTGTTATCAATTATTAAGGTGGAGCCATATAAACCCATGTTTTTATACCTCTGCTCCAGCAACAGCTGTGGCAGGAGGCGTTATATTCTCGATTCTATATTCTTGTTTGTCCGTTCGTCCCATGCTCATGAAAGCGATATCTCAAGAAAGCCTTGAGAGTATTTCTTCAGATTTGGCATAAACATCCGCTTGGACTCAGTGATAAACTGATTAGATTTTGGTGGTCAAAGGTCACTATGACCTCATCCCTCTCAGTCCTGTGAATGTGATATCTCAAGAAAGCTTGATGGAAATTTCTTCAAATTTGGAACTAACGTCCACTTGGAAGTATGAAATTATTGGAATTTGGAAGTTAAAGGTCACTGTGACCCTACAACATATTTTTGGTCATAACTTGAGAATTCATACATTTATTATGACAAGATTTTACTCAAATGGCTAATGGGATAAAAGGATGCAGGGATGACATTTTAAATCCAAAAGGCATGGCAGCTTTATTTGTATAGCACATTTCATACACAAGGGCAATTCAAAGTGCTTTACAGAGCAATAAAATATAAAACATTATAAAGGATACATATTTACAATTGAAGAGAAAAAAGATATAAAAGGTAAAATTAATTACTAAATGATTTACAATTTAAAACAAATCACCACTGAAATGGCAAAAGTGCAGACAAGAGGTGCAAAGATAAGAAGTGTATTTAAAATGATTTCAAATTGAGTTTAAACAATAACGTTGCAGTCATTACAGGGGGGAGAAGGCAGAGTAAAATAGGAATGTTTTTAGCTTTGACTCAAAAGTGGACAGTGAGTCGGGGCTTGTCTAACATCTTCCAGGTTTGTGCTGCATGATAAAACACTGCTTCACCACATTTTGTTCTAACTCTTGGGATGGTCAGTAGGCCGGCCCCAGATGTCCTCACGGTCCTTCAAGATTCATATGTCACAAGCATGTCAAAGATATATTTGGGCACTGAGCCACAGAGTGATTTATACACAAGCACCAAGATTTTGAAATCAATTCTCTGAGTGACAGATAACCAGTGTAAGAATTTTAGAACTGGAGTAATGTGGTCATATTTCCTAGTGTTTGTCAGGACCCTAACAGCAGCATTCTGAATAAGATGGAGTTGCCGAACAGCTTTCTTTTGAAAGTCCTACAAACAGACCATTGCACTGATCTAATATACTGGAAATAAAGGCATGGGTGAGCCTTTCAAAGTCTTGCTGTGACATTATTCCTCTAACCCTCTTAAAAGGGTAGTAAGCAAGGGTTGTTATGGATTTGATGTGGATGTTGAAATTGAAATCCAAGTGCAAGATAACAACAAGGTCTCTTGCTTGACTCTTAGTTATAAGGGAGAGGGATTCAAGGTGAGAGCTGACACTCCACTCTACTTATTTTGGTCTTATCTTTGAGTTTGAGAAAATATTAACTCATCCAATCATTTATTTACTCAATACAGTAACACAGGCATTCTATGGGTCCATGATCACCTGGTGAAAGCGATTTGTATATTTGGGTGTCATCTGCATAATTATGGTCGGCTACGTTATTATTTTGTATGATTTGGCCTAATGGAGGCATATGGAGATTAAACAAGAGGGGTTGCAAAATTGATCCCTGTGGGACCCCACATGTTGCGGCCATCTGCTCTGATTTAAATTACCAAAAGGTCAAAGGTCTACTTCAAAAACACTTTTCTGGCCATTATTCAACACCATCAGGGACAGAGGGGGAGACATCAGGAGCCCACCTTGAAACTGTGTTTAGCTCCTTTGTGCTGTTGGGTTGATGATGTGTGTGAAGCATCTATATATGTCTGTGGCTATGGCTACATATGAGTCTGGACAAACATGGATGTAAACTGTAACTGCAACTTGACATGTTCGCAGAGACTACAACCACGAGGCGGTAATTCTAGTTAGTAATAATATAGGTGGAATCATCACTGACTGGAGATACCTATGCCATTCCTCACCTGCCCACCAGGCTCCCTCTTTGTTTTTCCACCTCTGCACATCTGACCTGCTGCCTGCCTCGCCACCTGCACCTCATTACACCATCAGTGTCTCTGTGTATATATAAAGCTGACATTTCGCCTGCTGGCTTTTGTCAGATTGTCCAGGCTGCTGTGTCAGATTTGAGGCCACCTACCCACCACATTCTACCTGTTTCAGCATGTATGTTTCAGTTTTGCTATATATTTTGCTGAAGACGTCAGTCTGTATTCTGGTTTCTGCATTTGGGTCCTGCTAGCAAAAGAAACTGTCCACAAAATTCAAAGTGCTTTAAAACCCAACTACCCTCAAAGTGGTGGGAGCTGTACAAGATGTTGAATATTTTAAAATGTAATTTAGCTTTAGTATGCTGATTAATTCCTCATGCTGTACCCATCCAGTGGCTCAACATTTTTCACTTGGTCCATGTGATGCTGTCTCTCTGTACACCTGTAGTGTCTTCCGGATGAGCCACTAGATAACGGTCTTAAGCCTCTATCTGCATAACCTCTAATCTGATCTCAGAGAGATGACAGTTATAACTCCCTCCTTGTTTGTTTTGCTTATCTGCAGGATTAGATACACCTGCTGGGATGGTTCTTCTACTTTTCCATTAACAGGTAGAGAGGAGGAGAGGTGTCAGCTTTTACAACGAACTCTGCCCAGCACCAACAGCAGTCAGACACAGTATGCGACTAGCTGGTGAGCACAGAGAAGCATTTAGCAGCTAAGGAGTCAGATATTTCCCTCAGGATGATATTTGCTGGATGTGTAAATAAGACACTGTTTTGTCATATAAAATTTATAAGGTGATGATATGTTGTGTATACAACTTGTTGTGAAGCCCCATTGTGGCCAAACAACTGTTACCATCTATACATTTCAAGTCAGCAACAAAAGGATCATACAACATAGTAAACCTCCAACAACAGCCTACAAGTGAAAGCAGCATTCATTAGGAATCAGAAATACATGGAGCAAGGCAAGCAGAAGGATTATATTAAAGTTGGAGTGCAGAACTTTCGTCTCCCCCCTCTGGCATTGAGAGTGCTTACATGTGCTCCCCCAAGTCATCACATGTCGCTGCTTTGTCAGTATCCTTTCACATCTACATATTACACACTATGTATCCTTTTGCATCTAATGTTGACATTCCAGGATGCCGCTACCAATGTTGGGACATCAACAAAAGCATGTGGTTAGGTTTGGAAAAAAACATCATGGGTTGGCTCTACATTTATATGGGAAACAAACACCAGGCTCCAGGGTGAAAGTCCAGGGTCTGTTGGATCCATACACCACCCTTCTGCCCGTCCTAAGAGGACTTTCCAGGTCCTTATATTACATTGTCACTGGCAACGTTTCAACCTGATGCCATCCGGCTGCATTATGAACTGATGCCGCCCGTCTATGTATCATACTGCCGTGACAGGTGCTATCCTGCCAACAAGCAGCATATCATAACACCACAAAAGTTTACATCTGGCTGTGTTACATACCGATGCGCCCTGGCTCTGAGTCGAGTGTCTGACGTCGGAATCACTGACAAAGCGGCATTATTTGATGACTTCAGAATGAGAACAGGCTGTGCATGATGTGTGTATGATGTATGCTGGCTGCAGGTGATCTTTCCACATCTGCCTCGCCCCCAGGAGGGCTTTATTTTCCTTCCTCTGAATGCCAAGTTTGGATGCTTCTTGGGATTTTCCACCATAACTTCTGCTGTACTCTACAACTCTAGTATATTATGGAAACTGAGCTTTCTCTGACAGCAATAGGCTTAATCAGCATTGTGTGAACTCATTAGGTAAGGGCTTGAATGTAACGGATGTTCATTTATATGTAAAAGACCTTCACTCCAGCTTTAATACCACAGTGCCAAAATCATAAATATAGTTTCTTTGCATATGACGTCAATCTAGCTGTTCCAATTATTCAAATTGGGCAAAAATTAGGGCCACTTTAAGTCCCCCAAATAGGTTGTAAAGGGGAGAAGTAAAAAAACAAAACAAAAAACTTACTAAGAAACAGCCGCAGATGTGGATTAAATCCTCCATCTTCAGTCTGGTGGAGCGGGGTCAACTGATGCAAATGTTAAAGTGCTGTGACAACTCCGTGTTTTTAGCCATGACCCAGATTTTTAACCAGACCTCTGGAATGATTGACCTAGGAAGTAGAAATAGTAGCTAAAGTGAGCTAATGTTAGCCTGACAGCGGTGCATCCATATACAGAGTTGAAATATAAAAGACAGTTATACTCACGCACATTTACTCACCCGGCCAAAAATAAGATTGCAGTCGCTTAAGTTGTGGACCCAACCACACACAGAATAGTTATAGTTCAGTAGACTCTTGTACGCTTTCATTAGCTCACCATTGAATGTGGGATTTGTTAGGAGGTCTGGAGGATGAGGTAATTTGTAACAATGATACACAACTCACCGCAAAAACAGTTTCTTCATTTTGTACGAATTACATCCAATGCATTTAATTTCTCTGACTCTGACATTTATCACTTCCTGCCCTCCATCTGAATTTCACGCAGCATAAAATGACAAACACACTATTAGATTAGTTAAATCATTACAATCATGACACTCTTAAAACCATTACATACTGACACATTGCCTTCTCTTTTTCTTTTGTTTTAGTGATTTAAAATAATTACGTGAAAGTTCATTATGGCCCTAGAAAAAGTATTCAAGGTCTGCTTGTTCATCTTTTCCAGAGCTTTCAAATGCATCTCATGCTCTCAGCTCTCCATCAGCAGATGGAGTTTGCATCATAATTATGATACAGTGTTTGCTGACTCTGAATAAGTTAACCAAATCAGATATATTTGATGGAATATTGTCTGTAAAGAATCTAGGTGGGAGAATTCAAATTCCAGGACTCTGTCTTCACATCCACATACTGTGCATGAGTGTGCAGAAATCCCTGTGCAGTGTGTTTGTTTTTTCACAAAGGGTGCTTCAGGAGGGGAGGGGCGAAACATAAAAGGGAACAATGGTGATTGTCTATGCAGCATATGGATAATTCTCATTATGCTAGCATGTGTTTTGTAATGATTTGTTTAGGAATTGCATTATCCTGCTATGGAATCAGTGTCAGCAGATGTGGTGATGTTTCCGTCTGCTGCTCTGCTCGCTCCTTTCCACGTTTCCAGCTGAGAGCTAAGTAGAAACAAGGCTAATTACCCGGTTTACACCGCAAACGTAATTACACCCCTATGGGAGAGTACACGTTGAGTGTGCAGTACATACTGGAAGTGAGGAAGTGGAGGGTGTGGGGAGTCTTGTCTCTGTGGATTTGTGTGGATTCATCACAGGTACATCAGTGAAATGTTATTGGGAAGATGTTCTTGAAGCTTGCAGGGAAGATTAATATTTAATTACGCATTCAAGCACCCTTTAAATGTTACCGTTCAAACAGGATTAATAGAAGAGAATAATAAAAGAGGCATTTGAAAAGGCGAACATAATACAACATGTCTGTCTTGCTATTGAGCAATACCTGCATCTGACTTAGAATAAAACAACTCAGCCTGAAGCTCATAAATCTCTCTCCCAGAGGGACGTGGCTAATCACAGACGCACCACATGTCTGAAGCTGTTATTTAGCCAGATTATCAGTGCAGGAGGTAGCGAACAACAATGCTGCGGACCACATTCCTAAACACACGACCTCGGGAGGTGGTGATTGCTGGAAATTTTGCAACCTTGTATTAAATTAGATTTTAAAGGGGAAAAAAAGAGAAAGCTCATATTAAATGGGGGATTGGAGAGTAGAGGCTGTCAGAGAGGAGTTAATGTGTAAAAATGATCTTTCCTTCCTCCTTCCTGCTCAAAGACTCTCTTTATCATGAGTTTTACCCACATGTAGCATGTGAGCTGACATATTAAAACACACACACACAAACAAAGCCAGACACTAATCAATCACACTCAATGTGTTGCAATTTTTTTTTCATCATCATAGCCTGGAGTCTGCTTTCTGCCTGCTGAAGTGTTCATACATTTGACAAGAGAACCCAGGAAGAGATGAAAAACACAGAAATAGAAACTGAAATAACAATAATAGCCCCAATCAAAAACCTATCACTGTTGCACATAAGGTGTAACATCTGTCCTTTGTGTTTGAGGATGCTGAACCGCAGAGGCATCTTTTAAGTCCCATTAGCGAGGAGAGGAGAGGAATATGTAATTGTCCCTGCAGGGAAATTAGCTTTGGACTTCATGTTGCAGCATTCCTACAAAAACATTTACAGCATGAATGTGACAGACGTAACCTAACATATTATCAAAAAAACAGTTTACACCAGGGTATTGCACAACCCAGCACAATAGGCAGGGAAAGCAAGGAACAGATGGGGTGTGTCCTGTCACAGCACAAATGTCCCTTTCTTTGTGCATACCTGTTTCTTTTCTTTGTCCCCTCAAAAGTGATGTTTGCGCCTCCATCCTGCTCTGCCGAGTCTCCTGGTATTGTTCGAAAATGAAAAAAGCAGCCGTGTTGGAGGACACACTTGAGTATCCTTTTAGAAAATAGTACCAAACGCAAACCACATACTGTACGTGTTTCATAGGGTTTGAAATGAAACATTTCTTAAAGCACAAAGCCTTGCTAATCACTGCCACTCTTCACTGCTGTCATACGGTGGTTATTGCTGATGGGTCCATGCCATTGGTTTGACATCCCATTAGTCCGACTGTCCGCGGTGCTGAACGGCTTGCGGCGGGCGTATGGTGCGCCGCGACTGGCTTGAGGCGGAGCAGGCTCACGGCTTATGTGTTTTCACTTTCTTTTTCATTTTAACCCACACCATGATCTTTTCCTGACCCTAGCCAAGTGGTTTTTGTGCCTAAACCTAACCAGACCTTAACCACAGGGCGTCATGATGATTTCGGAACGGACTTCGGAACAATGGGTTTAATATGGTCGAAACAATGGGATGTCAAACCAATGGGCTGTCGAACCAATGGGCAGTTCCCATCGCTGATAACAGGACAGCAGCATCACAGAAGTGTAGCACCCACCCTCCACTTCCTCCCAAGTTAACGCCCTCAGCCCTGTCAGCACTGTTACTGGTTTTAGCACTTTTAGCACCATTAGCTGCTAGCCACTGACTCTGCCACCTCCATGTTGAGAGCTGTGTGCAGAGCTGTGTGAATATCATATGGAGCCCCTTTACGGATACATACAATGCATCATGGTGACATACAGCCATGTTCACTTTTGTTTTCACACCTGCCGTGTTTGGTTCAGTTCAGTCAGACTCAAGTTTGTTTGCCCCCTAAGTGCGGTTTGTTTGGGCAGGTGTGAACACAGCAATCGCACTCGGGTGCATACCTAAACAACCAGACTGAGACCTTCTTGAAGAGGTCGTCTCGGTCCGGTTACAAACAAACTCTGATGCGGTTTGTTTGTGGTGAGAACGTGTCCCGACCTGGATCCGAACCAACTGCAGTCACATGACACATTGTTTGGGTTAAACATGAGCATGTTACAGTCCTGGAGGATTATTAATGTGCATCTCCTCCTGTACTGCCTTAATATGCACATTCAGCACATCCAATGCATCAAAACATTGTTTTCTAGTTGGAGCCGCGCCTCGTTTTCAAACTGTATGGTTTGCCTAAAATGAACAATGACAGCAATATAGTCCACGATGAGCAGCGCTAAAATCAACCTGCGTAGTTGTCCCTCCATTGTGACATTAGAAAGTGTCGCATTTATCTTGCAAGTGTACTCTTCTTCAATGTTTTGTTTACTTCCTGGATTTTTCCCACATGGAAATTCTGACCAATCAAGAGCAGCTTTCTCGCGTTATGCAACTTTGTTACAAAATTAGTCCCTAATTCAGACCAAAGCAAGACAACTCACTGATCACATAGACTTCAAAGCTGAAAGACAGCAATGTTTTTTGTGATATTTTTCTTGATCGACTGACGTCTCAGTCTATCACACTCAGCCATGGAGGTTTCTGTTTATTTATCAAACTTTACAAACTTTTTTTCTGGCAGATTAGAAGGCAGTGAGCAGGAAAGCCATAAACTATAAACTCAGTTTCAAAATGACATGAGCGACACCAAGAGACGTTGTGTTTATGCGTTCATATAAAGATCTCTGGTTATTACTGATGACAGATTATACAGAATATTTCTGATGATCAGTTTAATGGCTTTAAATAATTCATGTTGGCTCGTATCTTGTTGTCCTCATCCTGAACTCCATGAAATGTCTGTATCCTATAAAGTAGATTATGCCTACATAATCCCTATTGAAAGCATGTCCAGTGATGGCATGTTGATTGTCATAGTACAAACATACAATAGGAGCGTCAGTCTGCTAAAACCTGATTATGTTATGTGACTGGCTAATGGCTTCCTCTGTATAACTTCTTGGCAGGAGGCTGCTGTCTAATTTTTCTGGATCTTTTGTGAGCATTATGGATGCCACCACCATCATGGACTACCCTGAAGTTACATATTTACCACCACTTCCATGAGACTGCAGCCACTTTATTGTTCTTTTCCTCTTTCCGTGGATCCCAGAGTGCTTATTCTCTGGGTGTTTTATAAAACGACACCTCTGTGACACTTGCCTTGATTGTTATCAGTCTTTTATGATATGCTGGTGTATTAATGAACGCAATAATGCCTATTTTATGTATCCCTAAACTCCAGTATCTTGTACCGAGCACTGTTCTAGCATTTGGTAAATGCAACAAATGCATGAATCATCTGCAGGGTAGAAAGAAATGCAACATTTGCCATAAACTCAATCAGTCTGAGCACAATTTAAGATTTTTTAATGAAGAAAATCTGTGTGTAGTTCTATTTATAGCACATACTGAAAGATAAGCATGAAATATGTGTACAGGGACAAGCTGTAGGACTGTGATATCCCCTCTAAGAAAAATGGATTTTGCTTCCTGGGCTTCTTAGCTACACACTTAATTTTGGAACGCACAATCACTGTAATTATGAGCTTCTCACACAGCATCATCAGTTTTATAGGCATGTACGTCCACAACCTATCTCTCTTGACAACCAGGCGCTCATTCAGTCTGCATCAGTCACAAGGCTGAGCTCCTCGCTGTAACACCGCCGCCTGCTTTTTAGAGATGAAACTCCCTCCACTTCCCCATGCAGCCTCCTCCTGTATAAAAATTCAGCAGTGAGTTGCGAATGTTGCCTTTTTCATTTAACGTGTTCATATTGGTCAAATGTTGTGAATCTCAAACTGTGCCCAGGGGGGTGTGAGCTCAGGGACAGTCTGTGTCAAGCATGCTCAGATCAGAGTGGTGCATGAACAGAGCACGCTGCCAAATTAAAATCAAAGTATTGTTAAAGTAAATAGTTAAAACCTTAACTGAAATGTTTTAATCATTGTTTTAGGTATTTGAAATCATACAAACTTGATTTTGGCAGCGAGCATCTGTAATTGTCAAGGCTCAAACATGACAGGAAGCAAATCAGGAGAGACTTAAGAGATGAGGTACAAATATACTGACGCACACTGACTAGAGGCAACAGACTTTATTAAACAGACCAATGTTTCGACGCCAGAGTCGGGATGATGGTGACGACTTTGAAGATGCATCTGGCATCAAAGTCTGTTTAATAAAGTTTTTTTTTTTGCCCCTAGTCCGTGTGCTCTAGTATAACTCAGACCTAATCTCTGAAGTCTTTCTTGCAATTGTGTAGGTTTGGTTTCAACACTGGAGCCGACACATATGAAATAAGGGGTTAAAGGGTCCTCCGCCAGAAAATTCAAACACTAACTTTCCTGCATTCTGGTGAATTTTTATGCACCAGCTTGTGCCTTTTCTGCATCAGTTTATGGTATGTATGGCTTTAATTTTGTCAAAATGAAAGTCCTCTACTATTTTCGAGCCTGGTCTTACTCTGAAGTTGTCGAAATCTGGCGCTTGGCCAGTGACCTGTGGCATCAGAAACCTATGAAAAAAGGCATCCTTTGTCGTCACCATAATACACGGCCAGTTGTGGTTGTAGTTTAATGACGCCTGGCAGCGTCAGGGGGAAACACAGCAGGACAAGGACAAAAGTTAAGGTGGCGAAAGTCAAAATGTGTCAGATGGGTCCCACATACATCAACTTTCATCCGAGAGCGGTGTTCGCGTCCCCTAAGATTCTTAAGCCAAACCATGTTCTTTTTTCCTAAACCCAACCACGTCCTTTTGTTACCTAAACCCAACCATGTGTGTTTGTTGTTTGAAGGAAAAAAAAACATAATTTCCCAGTGTTGTAATGACGTAGTGCGTTTATTTTGAAAGAGACTGTATGTAAACATTACATTTCCTGTGAAAATGGAAGTGTATTTTGAAAGAAGACAATGCCTGTAACAGGCAGAACTTGACGTGGCGTCTCAGAACATCAGCAACGAACGCACCCAGGGTACCTTGCACGTCATATGTGGACGTGGAAAGTCCCTGACCAAAACATCAATATGTGAGGTCAGAGTGAGAATGTGTTGTGCTTTCATGTTTTAAATAATGTGGGGACCATGTGCCCACAGTTGAAGCACACTAAACCTTTTCCTTCTTTCATAAAGCAAATTCTTATTTGTAGTCCCATTAAAATTAGGTATCAAAATTGGTCCTAACAAGAGTGAATGTTGTATTGGATGTGCTTTTAAAAGGGCATTTACCTCTAACAGCACCAGCCTTCTTAATCTCCTGTAAGTGGCAACTTTTTTTCCCTTTTTAAATTTAGCCATCTTTGTAATAACATAACAGAGATCCTCTCTGGTCGTTTTGTCTTCAGTCTAATTAGAATCACTCTCTTCTCAGCTCTTTGCCTTCCCATTTATCCCGCACCTTCTGCTAATGAGTTGGGTTTAATCAGGCATTCCATTTCACTTAGAAACCAATGAAATGTTGAGATCATTCACAAGGAGTTTTCATTAAAAAAAGAAAAAGATTTCTTGCTCTGACTTTTTTTTTGCTTTCGGAAATACAGCCGTTCTCTTTGTGCCCCTTCAAGAGTCACAGTAGATTACTTTAACACAAAGAACTCTCTTCTTGCAGCGTGTTTCTGGAGCTCGGATATAATTGGAGGGAAGGTTATCATACTGTGGGAGCCGAAAGAGTTGTTTCGCGGAGGAATAATGACATATTTCATTACGGATAGTCTTGTAGTGAGGGTGTTCAGGGGAATAGTAACTTATTGTGTTGATTTAAGACTTGCTCCTCCTCTAGTCCCTCAGACCACAATTCTGAGGACAATAGAGCCACAGGAAATATACTGTATGTAATGTGCTGCATTCAGGAGCAGGCTTGTACACTGCAAGGTAATAACTGAGCAGTGTACTGTAGTTGCTAAATTATGTGTTAATATATGGTTCTGTTCTGCTTCCAAAAGCACTGACTCAGAAGGCAACATGTTGTGAGTAGGCTGCTCCGATGAGTGACACACCTTCCGTCTGCTAAGTGTGTGTTTGTAAGAAACACTGAGGTAAGGAGTGAGAAACACACAGCAGCTACTGTATTTACAGTCAGAGGAAGAAGTACAGTCCTGCACTACAATCGACTCTTAAATCTGTATTTGTACACAAGACATTTGTCAAGTATGACACTCTACTGTTTGTCTATTTTCAGAAAATGTTAAATCCAGCACAGGATTGGAAATTAAAAATTGAAATCTAAAGTGATGTCATGCATGAGTTGGAAGTTGTGAAGCATTTGGACGTTTTGGATAGTTCAGTGCGGATGCGCCACTTCACGTCAAGTGATTATGAAGAGTCTGCTGAGTTGCAGGTGATACTCAGAGCAGTTGAGTTACAGTTGATCTTATAGGGTTGAGTGTGCTGTTAGAATAAGTGCAAGGGCTGCAATAAAAAGTGAATCCAGGTGAAGGGTTTTCATGGTCTGAAGCGAAGCAGTAAATACAGAAGGTGGTTTTGCCAACATTTTTTCCCAACTAAAGTCTTGATTAAGACAAGAATGGACGAATAAGTTACATTCACATTACTGTGTCCTGTGTATCACTACGCCCAGCCAGCATGGGTCTCCAAGCACAATAAATTCATAAAGCCAGGTCTACAGTATGGCTATACATTTCCAGACAAAGTCCCAAAAATAGAGAAGCAATTCAAGCGTCTTTCACAGTTCTTCCGACCATCATCATCTACAACAAAACTCATAAATCACTGACAGAAACATAGTCCATTTACACATTAAATGATCCATCTTGTTTTCTTTTCCGAGCTTTTGAGACAATATTAGCAAACACATAAAAATTAAACAACCGTTCCAGTTTTTGTTCATCTGTACACCAGAGTGTTTTTTTTTTTGTGGAAAAGTACCTCTCTTAAATAATCATTTGTCCCGTATGAAAGAAAAATGGGACTCACTTCCCACTTCACCCACACAATCTATTTTCCTCCTGAATATTTGTGAATCAACCAACCTCAATGGCCAGAGAAAAAACTTTTTATTTGATATGCACATACAGCATGTCCTTATTTTTGTCTTTTTATCAGATATTTTCAGACCATTTTACTTCACTTTGATACCAGTGTGAAACAAAAGTTAAAGACTTAAGAGTCAAACCTTTCATGGTTTGAGGTATAGGTCACAATGCTCATATACTGTAAATTAAAACTGAGGAAATGTGAGTCATTCTCGTTCTCATACTGCTGTGACTTATCAAGGTGGAAATGTACTCTTGGTGACATGCCTCCCATTGTCCAGAGAGCTGTCCTTGATTAGAGCTGTCCCAGCTCACAATCGGCTGACAGCAAAGGGTCATCAGTTCATCTAGTTCCACTGCAAAATCTTCCCCATGTACTTCCCTTGCCTTTTCTTCCCTCTGCTGACATCCACTCTGCATCATCTTCTTCCCCTTGTGCACCTTCAACACCTCCACAACACATAACTCACACAGTCATGAATTTATTGCTGATCTCACACAGTGTTGTTTAATTTGTGTTAACTTTTCATAAATGTCTTGCTTGGACCTCCTCCTCGTTTGTAACACTTTATTATCCAAAGAGGAAATTCACTTGGTCAGTGGGTGCGAAAAATGCACAAAGACAGTTTGAGAAGAGTGTAAGTTATGAGGGAAGAGTCACAAATTAAATGTAATAAAATGCAGTGGCAAATGAACAGAACAGTGTTTAATGGGATTTTATTCCAGATATGCAGTGTTGGGAAGCAACAGGTTACATGTAATTAATTACATTGAACAATTGTAATCAGTCACAGTTACTAAAAATATGTGTTAAGACAATCTTTTATTCATCCCACGGCAGGTTACAGTTACAAATCAAAATGTTGGTATACAAAGAGTTTATATTCTATTTATTTAACCTTTATTTAACCAGGAAGTCCCATTGAGATAGGGTAGCAGCCAATCAGAACACTTTTAAAATACAACAAATACAACATATAATACAAAAATCCACAATAAAACAAATATTCAAACATAGTGGCCTCTCAAGGAAAACAAGCCCATGTCTCTGTCACCACATTCTTTATGATGCCCTTAGATTCATCAGTGGATATAAGTGTTTCTAATTTCAGATCGTTTTGAACATTGTTCCATGTCCATGGTGCACAGTAGGAGAATGCAGTTTTCCCCACATCTGTTAAAACCCAGGGAACATTACAAAGCAACCACCTGGAGAAGCATAGCTGACAGAAGGGTGCAGAGGTAGGCAGGAAGTTTGCATGTAAATATATACTCTACAATAGCACATTTATTCTGTTGATTTGATTCTTTTTTCCATGCAGGAATGCCTTCTTTTGGCAGAGCCTGTTTCTGGACATTTTTCAGCTTTATTACCCAGTATCAAAGATTTGTTAAAAAGTAATTAAATGTAATAAGTTACATTACTTTGAAGTAATCAGAAACGTTAAATTATGTTTTGCATTTTTAACAGGTTAACTAGTAATCATTAACTGTGGTCGTCTATGTAGCCTATAGGGGTCCACCACTAGAATACTCCTGCTCCATGTTAAGTTTTGACTCTGGAGGAAGTATGCGCACACCTGTGTCAGATCATGAAAGATTTCCAAACTGTTCTTAATATCATGGCATGTCAAAAATGTATTTTGAAATATTTGATTTTAAAATGCGCACATTAAGCATGTTTACAGATCTGAGAACTGAGGTGTGATTTCTGTGTTTTAGTGAGTACTGCTTTCTGAATCAGCTGCAGTTGTCTGATTTACTTTTTAGAGATACACCTGAAGACAGCTTTGCAGTCATCTACTAAAGATAAAAGCATGGACCAGTTTGTCAAAGTCCTGCTGAGACATACATTCTTTAAATCTTTATATGTTCTTAAAGGGTACCTGTTTTTGCTTTTACTCATTTTTTATCATATATATAATGCTACAGTGTCAGATATTCATATTTAACGTGGCCAAGGTTTCAAATAATGAGGTAACCATATGCAAAAGTAATCCCTGTGAGCAAAACCTCAGGATTCAGACTGTTCTGAATACGGTTTCCAATGTTTCTTCCTACTTTCGAGACAAGCCGACGTCAGCTTGTGACGGATGACTTTATATGGTCATCTGCTCCAGGCATGTTACTGTAAGTGTTTGTTATACGTAGCCTACACTGCTACATGTAGCCTCATAATATCTTCCTGATTTCAGATCACATTTCTGCAGGAACATGTCTAGTTCTGATTTTTCACTGTAGGTAGTATCGTTGTACTCTTTTACAGTCATTCCCCAGCTGCAATAAAGCTGCAGAGATGCCGTGACACCGAAGACCTGGAAACGCTGACCAGTCAGAGCAGACTGGGGAGCTTAAAGAGAAAGGCGCTACAAAAGTGTGTTTCAGGCAGAGGGTGAGCACAGGAGCTTCAGCACAGATAACATGAGGAAAGTATTGCTTTTTGAACATTAGCGCATGTAAACATGTTTTAGTAGAAACACAAAATACAAGTATGAACCTCAAAATTAGCATAAGAGGTTCCCTTTAATGTGACAAGACCAATGTATTTGATTTACTGTGGAGTCCAATAGAGCCACAGTTCAGCTGCATCTCCTTTGTGAAATATCTGCTGTAAACATACATAGTATTTTCACCATTACATTTTATATATGGTATTCTAACTCACACACAAACTGAGGTTTCTCTTTGATTTCTGTGGGACTAACAACAATAATTTAAGGTAAAAATGTCTTGGAGGACTCTTTAGGTCACCTGCTTTACTTAATGTGTGTGTGTGTGTGTTCACATTTGTAAGATATCAGGGTAATGCCGACTACGAAGCAGAACTAGGACGCACATACAATGTAGGTTAGCATTTATAAGGGAGCAGGACTATCTGTCTTGGACAATACACCAGAGACATAGTGTGTGCATGTCTGTGTGTATAACCTCAGCAGTAATACCTGAGAGGCATGGTTATATGTACAGTATGTGTATGTGTGTGTATGTGTGAGTGTGCTACTCAGAGGTCCTGAGAGAGAGCATGAGCAAAAGTTCCCCGGCCTGTGGAATAAGTTAGTTGTCATCAGTAAATAGCTGCCTGTGTGGTACTGGGCCGCTGGGCAGGAAGAAATAATGAGGACTGACGACAGAGCCAGCTGGAGCTTCACTTCACGCAGCATGACTCGGCCCGGCTTTCTAATGGACAGCGTTTTGTTATGTGAAAGAAAAACTTGGGTCACATTTCTGTCAGTTGTCTCTTACGCCAGAAAATAGAGGAATCTTTATTAGTGTTAAAAATGCTGTTCTAGAAGAACTGAAGGCCGGGGCGAACGTACAGAACATGCGCGCAGTTCAGGAAGCAGCATTTGGGAACAGTCTGGAGCCTTCGCAGATCAGTTTTATTTTAATCTCAGCATGTAAAATGATACTGTAGTTGATGATTAAATCAATACAACAATAAAGTAATAAAGGCTGCACATTTATAATAGGTGTCAGCCCTTTGTACTGTACAATATGACAGATATATGATATATAGATATATATGATATATATGACTCATATGGAGTGAAGAAAGAACATGTTTTTAGAGTTATGGCATTAAACTGAGAAATGTTACACAAGCAAGCGTGACTAGACTTGAATTTTTTAGACAGAACTCGGCGCTAAGTGAGCATCTTCACGCGCATGTGGGCACTTGTGGATGTGCGTGTTTGTTTTTGTGTCTGGAGCATTGACATGTGTGTTTGCAGAACAAATGGTTTAGTGGAGTGTACAAGCATGGCCAGCTGTATTTGTCTGCTGTAAACCCCCACCCCCCAATCTGGTATCACCATGAGCACATTGTCTGAGTCACCCAAGTGTGTATTTGCATTTATGTGTGTGTGTGTGTGTGTGTGTGCGTGCGTGTGTGTGTGTGTGTGTGTGACATAAGCTACAACTCCTCGTGAACTGTAAGGAAATTGTATGAAAAGCAAATGTACTGTGTTTCTCTGAGCTCTCTTTTAAATTTTGAACAACAGCCACGCAGCAGTCACATAGCATGAAGTGACTGGGGAGAAGTTGGATGTGGTTATTAGATGCTGTAATATGTTGTCAGCACTGAGGCCAAATATTACATCAGGTTGAAGTGCTTAAACCGCAAAGACTGCTGGGGAGAACAACTGTTTTTACTCAGAGAGGAAACATTTTTCATATACAATGCTCGACAGAGTAAGGAGAGCAGTCGTTATTTAGTGGGGCATATCAATGCTTTCAAATACAGACAGATTTCTACCTCACAGGCTTTTTGTCTGGGTGGAAATAATAAAACCAAGTTGAAACCTCTGAAAAATGAAGCCAACATCAAGTGCCAAGAACTGCAGTTCTTTGAACAACCACTTGAGGTGACTCCAGAAGCCAGTCAGTCCCCATGGACCCCCATGTTAAATTGCCAAACTTTACAGCAGAAATATACATGTTTACAGCCTGGTACAAAAAAGTTTTTGGTCCCTATAGCTTGCTTGAATTTTTATAGAACTCACCTGTTCACATTTTATTAAGGCTTAAAATTATGCATTATTAAGGGCAGGATGCTTTTAGTGACAGGCCTTCTGCCGGGAGTGTCCTCGGCTTCTGAGTCAGATCCATTCATTGCTCCTCCACAGCGCTCACCCAAATACTGTCACTTCTGGTTCCTAAAAAGAGTGAGATGGTCGCAATGTCACACTTCAAAACGGGAGTCTACAAACCAATGGGTGCCGTCACAGTACCGGCATCCATTATTTTTACAGTCTTGATTACACAGCCCAGCAGCGTACTCAACATCTGTTCATGTGTCCCTGCAGAGGTAATAAATCATGGGAGTTTTCAAGTTTACAAAACATGATAGAGCACAAAAGAGAGCACAACTCGTAGAACAAAGCGTCACCCTGTTGTTGTCTGTTCTTGAGACCGCAGCTTTTGTCAATAGACAAATGAAATAAAAGAAAGAATCCACATCCGTGTTGCTGTAACAGGTAAAAATATACTTTCATCAACTACTTTTTTTTTTATCATCTTGCCACTTGTGGCCAGTGGAAGCTAAAAATTGACATCTTAACACCCTAATGTGATTAACTTATTGCAGTCACTTATTCACACATCCAGGAAGTGATGCTTTCTAAATCCAGTCTCCATAATAATAAGGAGCATCGCCAGAAAACAAGCTGGCATGGTATGTTTCTGCATACCACGGATATGTTACATTTATATATCTCATACGTGTCATATCAACATTTATAAAGTGCACCGAGTTTATCATCAGGAGGAGGGGGGGTGGTGATGGCATGACAGCGTGACGAGACATCAGACAGCAGCAGACCACTGTTTAGGTCTAACAAATAACAAAAGCAGGTATTGTGTTGGGACATTTTGAGCAGTCTTTGTTGCGACAAAACCAGGAATTCTTTTACTGAGACATAAGGACATTTCCAGCCGAGTATGGTGACAAAACTGGGTATCTTTTAATGAGACATCAGGACATTTCTAGGCGTGTTTGTAGCAAAAAAAAACTAGGTAAGCCAAGATCAGACGTTGCGCTAGACTTTTTCGTCACCGGTCATTTTGACCGACAGGGTCATAAAAATCCGGTCATAATCTATTTTTGCCGGTCATTTTAATTTTCGTTTTAAAATGAAAATAAAGATATTCACATCCACACACCCGTGCCATTAGGCTTCGCCCTGGACACACCAGATGGCACTAACGCGTCCGGTGTGTCCAGGGCGTTATGTAGGCTAGTTATGCCTGTAGGATCGGTGACGCAAAATTAAAATTGTAATGAAATGATTATGGTATTGAAAAATGTGTTCGGTTATGCACTGTTGTGTTATTTTAAATTATAAACACGGTATTTTCTCCTCACGTTCCTCAGTGCGTGTTGTTCTTATTTTATTTTGAAAATTGGCCGGATTCTCTTGTCTTTTCTGTGTGCGACTTCCTGTTTGGTACGATCCGCTCGATCCAGCTTGACAGAAGCGCTCGCGGCTCCCGTGAAAAAGAGACCGGACGCCAAACTGAAGCGCTGCCTCTACTTCACGGGCGCTCCGCTCTGCTCAGTGGCCTGTGTGGACAGTCAGATAGGTTAACATGGGCGCTGACTGAAAACTGCCTCCGCTGCTGAGCACCGTGCTTCGGTTCCGCGTCCGGTGTGTCCAGGGCGTTATGTCAACAACGCTACATGAAGCAGATGAATGACTTTTTCTTTGCAGTACTGTGCACTCCGCCGCCAAGTGGGCAGGGGTAGTAATTGCAACTGGTCAAAATGACCGACGGCCTTCAGATTTTCCGGTCACTGTTGTAAAAAAACGGTCAACGACCGAGAATATCCGGTTAACGCGACCCCTGGCCAGGATCATGATCTTTTCCTAACCCACTGGGTAGTTCTTGTGCCTAAACATAACCACCCATTAACCACAGCATTAGAATTGAAAATTAAAAAGTAAAGACACAAAGTTTCAACATGTCCACTACAAATAAACAAATCTAACATATCTGTGGTTTGCAGAAATGTAAAACTCCAATGTTTATTCTGGTTATTGGCTTGGGAGCATCACTGGCTTTCAATATTTACTCTCTTTGAGCTCTGTTGTTGGTCTCCACCAACTCCTGAGGGAAATATCTGGCTTTTTGGCTGCTAAATGCTCCACTATGTAAACTTTGTCTGTCACGTAGTGTGCAGTGGGATTTTAGAGCTTTTTGCTGAAAACAGCTGCCTGCTGCGACCAAAAGCAACTCTAATGAGAGCTGTGAGAGTGAACCAAGACAGCAAGTTGCAGACTGCAAAAACACTGGGGAAAAAAAGTGCTGAAGTGTTCTGCAGAGTCGAGGGGAACTGCAGAGTTGGTCATAGTTCTCTGTAGGTCTGTCACTGCGAGTGACCCCTCTGCACTTACACATTGTCTTTTGATCCATTGCTGATGTAAAATCACTGAGTATAGCAGCCTTGAATATAAAGACAAGAGCAAATGCATCATAATACTTATTAAGGACTCGCCTTTTTGGCTTGGACATAAGTACTCCTTCATATATTTATACATACCTGACAGTTATAGAATCCAGTGTCTGAATATGAGCTCTTGTTTGATTTATAACAGCTAAGGATACACATTACACAAATACATGTAAATTTAAACCAGAATATATGAGGAAAAACTTACTAAGCAGATTTCAGATTTTAGACATTTTCCCTCTGAAGTTTGTTCCATCTTGTTTTTTAGAAAAGATCACCAGATGCTCATTAATTACCTGAAGAGCAGCCTTGGTTAGAGATTTGTTTTTGCCAAAACTAGAACTTGTGTACTCTATTTCATCAAAATATTTTTTAGCCCTCCCTGCCACTTACAGTATGCAACAATTTAAGACACAACTGCAGATTAGACATTCAAAATGAGATAGTAGGCTCATTTCCATCCATCTGTCCATCTATATCCCTTGTCCAGTGTGCTCTTTGTCATTATGGTCGCGTTCCCTCATTGCACCATCTTCCTCTGCAGTAATATAATGGCAAATTGGCACCACCCATTGTTTATCTTAATGAACCAACTCCCAAAATTCGCATAGAAAACAGATACATTAGAATTTCTCTCACCAGTTTTCTAAAAATTCTGTTAGAATTTGCGTTACATTTGGATTGAAACCTGAGTAATGCTGCAAGACAATAGCCAAACACATGACTGAATCATTCCTATATCTTCCAGGTAATGCATTATGTTGCTCTGTGTTGAAAAAATGAACTACTGGAGTAGTCTTGTTTGTTTTGGTCTAGCATTTGAACTCTATATGACCCATATACAGTATAAATAGCATGTTGGGAGCCTTCAATTGAGGCCGTCATAAGAAGTTGTTGAAGCAACTTTGTCACATAACAACATGGGAAAAAGTCTCCCAGAGTAACAAGGAGGAGAGGAGGTGATTTACTTGGCAAGGATGGAAGTGATGGATCTCAGAAAGCTGCTGTGGAAGAAAAGATGAGAGGAATCCACACAGAGGGATGAAGAGGGAGTGACAGGGTGACATGGATGGGTGTCGCACCCTCCTCCATTTCTGTTGGTCTTACAGTGATGAAAGTGTCAGCGGCGAAGAGAGTTATCTAAGAGGCACGGGGGGGGGGGGGGGGGGGGGACAGTGGGAGAAGAAGAAATGAGGAGAGGGAAGGAACGAGGGAGAGCCGAGCAGAGCTGAGAGAGAGGGAGAAACCGTGAGGATGAGGTAAGAGTGTGAGGGTGGGAGGAAAGAGAGGAACAGCAGGAGGTATAAACACTTCGAATGTGAATCATAGGCATCTGGCAGGAAAGGAGAAGGAGGAGGGGATGGGGACTGAGATGTGAGACATAAGGAGAGGTGACAGAGTTAGAGAGTGGGTGAGTGAGACAAAAGTAGACAGAATGATGGAGAAAAATAGAGGCAGAGAGGGTTTGATGGAGGGAACAAAAAGCAGCCAGGAAGGCAGTGATGATATGAGCAGGGAAGGAGAGGTAAATAAATTGTAATACAAATCAGCATGTTTATCCTTACGTCCTTTTTTTTGTGCCTTTATTTATTTGGTTAGAGCATGTAAGCGATGGGCTTTTCCTGCTCAGATGTATCTGAGTGTGTGAGTGTGTGAGTGTGTGAGTGTGTGAGTGTGTGTGTGTGTGTGTGTGTGTGTGTGTGTGTGTGAGAGAGCAGGAGGGAGGGAGGGTGGAAGAGAGTGAAAACTGACAAATCTTGTCAACTCGCTGTCCTCCCACATAATCTGCTGACATCTTTTCTGCCCGGTAAAAAAAAAAAAAAAAAAAAAGAAAGAAAAGAAAAAAGAAATTCAATTCCATCACTTTTTCTTCAGATATTAATGGGCTCTCGGACGGGGAGCTGAGAAAAGCTTTACAGAGAAACAGTGAGTGACAATGAGTATAGAATCACTTTTTTTTCCAAGGGAGTTTTAGTGAGCAATTCGCAGCTTCACTGAGTTTATCATGAACCAGCAAGTTATGGATAGATTCCCTCCTTTTCTGGAGAATTCATTCATTAGAATTTAGACACTCTGTTGCATACAATAAAGAAAGTTGAGGCACGTTATGTGCATGAGTCACACTTAAACTCACAGTGTTGCCTATGTTTTAGGAGCAGGAATGCAGGGTTTCCTGCAGGTTCTGCCTCTGATAGCGTGCCTGTTTGATCTCAGGGTGAGTTCAGGTTCAGCTTCGTTATAAGAACTTCAATGATATCTAAAAAAAAAAAAAAAAAAAAAAAAGATTTTTGTATGACTGCTATTCTAGAGTTTGTTTCTATGCTAAAATTACCTGTTCTGTCATGATGTTTGAGAGTTTGGGTCACAAAAGTGTAGCTAAAATATCTTAGTTCAGTCAGGAACACTTTAGTCAAAGAAAACTTTATTTCCATTTGCAGTGTTATATTTGGCGATATGGTTTTAGTATGGTCTGTGGCCTCTCTCTTTTATTTTCTCAGGCCTAGGCAGAAAGCCTCTTCCACGCGCCTACGTAGAAAGCCTAAGGCAGAGAGAGCACACCTTTCTGCCCTTCCATGCGCCTACGTAGAAAGCCTAAGGCAGAAAGAGCACACCTTTCTGCGCCTACATCGAAAGCCCAAGACGGAGAGAGCACACCTATCTGCCCTTCCATGTGCCTACGTGGAAAGCCTAAGGCAGAGAGAGCACACCTCCCTGCCCTTCCATGCGCCTACGTGGAAAGCCAACGGCAGGGAGAGCAGCAGCAAAGACCCCCTGGGAACAGTACAGAGCAGCATCAATGACAAACAGAAATGACATTGATAAGTCAGACACTACATTAAAAGGAGGAGCTGGGGTGGAGGCAGGTTGCAAAGCAGCTTGCAAAGGAAACAGCAACAGTAGACAGGCCAGAGCAGTTTAAATAGGGCGCCCTGAATGAGATTCTCCAATTGCTTGCCTAGAAAGGAATCATGTGATCTATCAGCTGACTTCCTTTTATCAATCAGCTGCTCCATCAGCTGACTGGGCTGTTTGAAATCACTTGATGTAGCCGGGATATGAGCTGAGCTTGACATCATGTCCTGCCTGAACAAACGCTATGCTCAATATATAGCCACTGCCATCTTGTACTTGTGACGTCATTCAGTAGCGATCCCCATGGTGACCAATATTCAGTTGAATATAGTACAAAGGCAAGGTATTCATGCTCATAAACTTTATTATTGTTATTGTAAGTATACACTCATTCTGAAGTAAATGCCTGCAACAAGCTCCCAAAACATCTGGACAGGGGCATGTGTACCACAGGACCACACCACCTTTTCTTTTAACAACACTCAGTAAGTGTTTGGGAACTGAGGACACATATTATTGAAGTTTTGAAAAGTAAAATTGTTTCCCATTCTTGCCTTATATATGACTTAAGCTGCTCAACAGACCAGGGCCTCCATTTCTGCATTTTATGCTTCATAATGTGCCACACATTTTCATAGGGAATCAGCTTTGGACTGCAGACAGGCCAGTCTAGTACCCGCAGTTGTAACACAAGCAGAATGTAACTTGGCATTGTCTTGCTGGAATATGTGCCCCATAGACTCCAATGTTAGAATGCCCAACTTTAAAGCAGAAATAAACATGTTTGTAACCTGGTACAAAATCAGTTTTGGTCTCTATAGCTACTTTAAACATTCATGACGACTGTTCACAGGACACATTTTTTTTTTTATCAATCACCCATTTAGATTTTATCAAGGCCTAAAGTTATGTATATTTAATGGCGGGACTGCTTGAGTGACAGGCTGTCTGTGAGGCGACTCCACAGTCTATGAGTCAGATCCACCCCTCGCTGCTCCACAGCTCCACCCTCTCATCCAAATATGGTCACTTCTTGCTCCAGAAAAACAAGATGGCAAAGGCCAAAATGCCGAACTCAAGGCTTCAAAAGGGCAGCACACAAACCAATGGGTGATATTATGGTTGTATAATGACCTTTACTGTAGCCAGCCAACAGGGGGCGAACATGTTTGGCCTCACTTTAGGGGAGCTGTCATGTCAACCATCTTTATCTACAGTCTATGGTTGAAACCACTCAAGACATTTGGCTGTTTCATCACCAGTGTTAGTGTTTCATTTTTCTTTGAGTTTTTTCTGTATGGTTTCCAATTGTTTTTACTATACTAGCCATTTTTTTATGTAAATATCACTAGTTACTGATTGCCAATAATATGTTTATCCTTTGCAGTTTTGAATTTCATCTGTTCATTATTGTGTACAACTAACAGTACATTTGTGACAGTTGTAAGGTAAACGTTTGTTGTGTCTAAATGACCATAATTTAGTAACACTGGGTCAAAACAGCCTTTAATTACTGGGAAAAATGTACCCATTATTGGGCAGTCCCTGTGATTGTTAGTGTGCAGATATCAGCTCTCTGTGTTAAGAGAGTCCTCCACATTAACCAACATGACTAAATCATTCGTCATTGCCTTTAAAAATGACAAGAAAAGGATGACATTGTTTCTCAACAATCCACTTACTGGCCTGGGAAAAAATGAAACGACTAAATTATCCTAATTTAAGTGGACCGTGTGTTAAGATTATTTTGTCACGCATACTCATCCCAAGGTCAAGAAATGAACTTCATATGAGTATTGAACAATCTCTCCCAACCCTTTGTGTAATTTGGATTTATGCCAGAGCTTGTGTCATTAAAGCCAAAGCTAGAGTGGTTACAGTATTTACCTCCTTAATTGCAAAAAGGCTTTCTCTCCTTTGCTGGAAGCAACGGTCTCCAACTAGCAGGGCTGGGTATCATTTAAAAACGATAACAGTACCAAAACCAATTCCCTATAAGTGATACCACAGAGTACTTCACTTGATACTTTTGTTTCCACTTCATATGACTGAATGAAAAAGTTTTGATATTACTTGTTACTGGGTTATTTCAGTCAATACCTTAAGTACTGCTACTGAACCCTACCATTTAGCTTTGAAAGATCAATGACAGACACTTTGTATTTCCTAAACTTAGATACTAAGGCTGAATCCAAATGGCCACCCTCTTGGGGGCTGAGCCTTTGCGAACGTCAGTTGTACACACTGTGACGAGTTCCGGCGACAATTACGGTCATTGTAACTGCTGTCATATTCTGTCCACTCATCTGTCCCTACAGATAAGAAGATATAAATCCCATGTATAGGGTTGTTTTGTGTCTGACTACAGACATTCAAATACAGAGATGGTTGTATATAAAGACCAGGCTATGACTAAATAAATACTGGATAGGGCTATTAGTTACATCAGAACATCTTCTTTATTTGTTTTTCGGCCACTTTTCCAGCCTTTATATTTGGCATTACATTGCGCAATCTTTAGGGTAGGCTGCAATAATACGATGCATTTTGATTCACATCTACAGCCTGTATTTGTTGTTGAATATTATTTCTGGCCTACAAGATTCAAGTATTGTTTGTAGAAAGTCACTTTAGGCTCCTTGTGGACTGGAGGAATTGTGTATTTGGACTGCCCTCAGCACTCCTAGACTTCCTGGGAATGCGTCCACAAAGTCCATGAGTCTGCAAGTGTGGTGAAGCTCGGACATTTGGATTCAGCCTAACTCAAATGGACAACACATCGAGGATCTATTCCTTGCTAGGTTTCAGGATGTAAACCATGGTGGGTGTTAAAGTTACAGAAATTGTTGATTTTGCAGAGGTTACACTACCTCCATGGTTCACCTTTGCGTCCGGCAGAGAGGGGTCATAATTTGCATGTTCATAGCCATCGTGATGTCACATACAAGTATGTGGACTCATTTTGAAGCTGAGTCCGGCAGTTTAGCTGTCGCAATCTTGAAATGAAAGGGTGGATCTGCAGAGGGGCAAGGGGTGGATCTGACTCAGACCTTGCAGACACTCTGCCACTCAAGCAGCCACACCCTTAATCATGCTTAACTTTAAGCCTTAATAAAATTTGTACAGTTGTCATGAACAGGGATATTAGCTCTACAGACCATAACCAGTTTTTGAACCAGGCTGTAAATATGTTTATTTCAGATGTGAAGTTACAGGCAAGTTAGGCATGGGGTCGTTGGGGATTGACTCACGTGTGGATCCAGCCTCGAGTGGCCATTAGAGATACTGCAGTTTTTGCCACTTCGCATTGGCTTCATTTTCCAGCCCTGGAAGTTGCCACTTTAATGGCCGTGGCCATGCCCCTGTCACTCCATTGTGTTTCCCCGTGTTCACGTTCCCCACTCCTTGTCTACCATGCCGCCAGTTTGCTTGTGTGTGAATCTCATTCCTGTCCTGCCATTAATATGTGCCCTCCCTTCACACCTGCTTGCAGTCAGCTCATCCACCCACAGTATACCAACCCTGGCTTTTCTTCCACTCACAGTCGCCCCGTTGTTCTAGTCTCAGTGGCGTCTACTTGTGTATTTGTACCTCGTCTAATGCTTGTTTGTTCCCTGTGCTCCGGGATTTGTGTTCACTTGCCTGTCTGCCTACTTGCCAACTCATTCCCTCTGCATCCTCTGCCGCCATGCCGGCCAGCAACTCTCCATTCTCTTTCTCCTTCTGTCGTTCCTACTCACCTTGGTCATCGCCTGCTTTAGTTCTCCTTCAATAAACCTGTTCGACTTCATCTGCAGCCTGTCTTAGTTCTGGGCTTGGGTCCACATACTGTATATTCTGTATCAGCAACTCTTCATTGAAGCTGTATAACGTCCACACTTCAGGGAAATATTCAAACCCCATGTTTTTATGGCTGTGCCATCTGGAATATTTCCATCAAAAGAAAAGAATAGTTTTATGCTAATTTCCCCCCAGTTTCAGCCTGACACATTGGGTATGTTTGCAAACTTTTGGATTTCCAATAAAATCTAAAATAAAGTTTGGTTGGTTTTTAATGACCAGCCCACCGGCAGGTCAGCGAGGTTTGAGGGGGTTAAATATGCTGCTCCCTCGATGTTAAATTGCCTGAGGTGATTACTCTTAATTAATTCAAGTCAGTTTTTAAGAACTGCCTTCACCTAACTCTCTCAGTCAAAGGTTTTGTATTCTAATTTATTTTGATGGTCACTCGAGAATTCAGAAACCTTTAAAAGTTCACTCGGACTGTGAGCAGTATTCTCTGTGCTCTATTTTGTGATGTGGGGCAGAATTCACGCCTTGTCTATATTGTGTGAATTATAGTTGTCGTCAAACTGCTGCTCTTTTGGACACATCTCTCTTGAAATAGATTTTTATCACGGTGAAACTTTCAACAGCTTAAATAAAAGGAGAAGAAAAAGAAGAGAAACATCACTAATGACTGCAGATGTTCCACACAGAGCTGGTTATACACAGGAAATATTGTGTGCTGCAACGATATATATACTATGCATACTATATATATATATGTGCTGGAGCCAGCGATGATCCCTTTGATTAGTTCTGTTATGCTTGCATACATCCACTAGCCTCTTAACTACTTTCTGCTGGTCTACAAGTAAGTCGCCCACCAAACACAATTCTTAATCGTAATGATAAATATTGTGGCAACCATCCCTGCGAAGGATTTGTCAATAAATACCACTGCAACATGTTGTCAGTAGTATTCCTGCCTTGAGGACTTACATGAATGCGACATCAGCCATGGTCTTGAAGGACACGCTGAGCAGTCTTGCGACTTGGAATTGATGATAACCAAATAAACACTGCATTCTTTGTTGTAACCAGCCTCTTGGTACACACACACACACACACACACATGGCTCAGGCAGGCTCATAAAAAACAGATTAAACCATGATGGAGGGAATCTGCAATACAAGTCAGATAAACAGGGCGAGGTTATGAAGAGGAGAAGATAAGGATGAGAATGACAAGAAGCTCTTTTGTTTCTCCTTTGTTTTCTGAGTCCTGCTCCCACCCTGCTTTCTCCCTCCTCCTGACTGCTTTCCCTGCCATTATGTGAATTCACTCGCACACGCAAAAAGCTCAAGGCACAAGCCACCTACACTTAAGTCATTGTTCTCCCTCTCTCTCTCATTCCCCCCCTCTATGTGGTTTTAATTTTCCAAATGCTTAGGCTTTAATTAATAAGGGAAAGAGAGAAGCCCTTAATTGAAAGCATTCCTGAGAATATCAACTACTACTCCTGAGGACTGCTCCATTTTCTCCCTCTCCTCATGCTACAACACATTGCATACCAGCAGTGTTACATAAACTGCACTGGATAATCTTAAAATACTGCGGGACAAGTCCTTCACATTTCACAGATATCTCTCAAACAATACGTCTGTGTGATGTGACGCGTGCATGAAAACATGTTTTGGCCTCTTGACCTCATGTGACTTAGATACGGCACAATAACGGAGGCCATGTAAGTAACCTCATGGACACTTTCTGTCACAGCCGATCAAAATGGAGCAGTGCGGAGTTGAAACCTGCACTCCGGGCTAAGAGGATTACTGCTGAACATCATCCAGCAGCCGCGGCCAGACGAAAGTCATTCTTGACTTTAAGAAGGACAGTCTCAGTATTGTGTGCTCTCTGAGACCTAATTGGCCCTATTGTACCATGGCCTACTGCACTTTGAGATACTCATAACTCCCCACTGTTAACAGCTGTGCCACAGCTGCTACACTAGTTGGAAATGTAAACTTACACTGTCACTGTGTTTATTCCATTATCACACACTTCATTTTCTCTCTATTATCTATGAATCCCTGTTATTATGAATCTATTTATCAGACGTGCAGCATAAGTAGGAGCTGCCAAGTTCATGAGAGAGTTCACAGTGGTTTTGTACAGTATTGATCCTTGCACTCAAGACTAAGAGGATTAAAACTGAACATCGCCTAGTATCAGATTCATAATCATTCACAACTTTCAGAGAGCAATGTGCTTTTGTCTGCCATATGGTGCATTTGCCTTCTGCAACCAGATGATCATTACACATCTCTCCTCTGTTCTCAATATGCTGAACAATAATGGTGCTGGAGCCACTGATCTGAGACAGCACTTAAATCATGGGTGGATTATGAGACAATGGGCCCCTGGACCCTGACGCGCAGAAGGCCCCACCTGTCCTACATAGGAGCAAGACACACAGACTTTATAGTTGTTCAGACTCTATTGTTTTGTGTCTCTTTGTAGTCATTATGCATCTCTCTGTGGTTTTGTGTCCCTCTGTAGTCATTTTGAGTCCCTTCATAGTTGCTTTGCATCTCTGTAGTCATTTTGAGTCTCTTTGCCGTTGCTTTGCATCTCTCTAGTCACATTGTTTGTTTCTTTGTAGTCGCTTTGCAGTCATTTTGTGCTCCTTGTGATTGTTTTGCCCCTTTTTGTAGTTGTTTTGAGTCTCTTTGTGTTTCTTTGCAGCTGTTTTGCAAATATTTGTAGTTGTTTTGTGTCTCTTTGTGGTCATTTTTAGTCTCTTCCTGGTCTGTATTTGTCTTTTCAAGTAACGTTGTGCAGATGAAGGCAAGAGAGGCCCCTGACACTTTGGGCCCCTGGGCCTGTGCCCTGTACGCTCGTTTAGTAATCCATCTATGACTTAAATATAATGAAGTCTGCTCACTTCTTCAGGTAAGACTTCACAGTTTGGGAGAAAATATAATTGTAATTTACCTGACCAGCACTGTAATGAATTGTAATTATTTTTATGAACTAAAGGTCTGGCTTCTACTCCCCTACATTTATCTAACAGCTGTAACTACTTTGCATTTTAAGATTATTTTAGAAAAAATATGATGACTTTACAATACATGATACATTGCTATAGAATTAACTGTGCAATGTAAATAAAGTAGTTAAAATTGGCCCAACGTTGAGCAGCTTCACCATTTAAATGCTGCTTTCACATTAGCAGTGTTGGGGAGTAATTTGTCAGTTACCTTATTGGCACACGATTTCACAGCCTTGTCAATATTCATCAATCAATACTCATATTTTGACATGTGGCTCTAGGTTAAACCTCCTTCCCTTGATGTAGATGGAGAGATGGGTATCTACATACATCTATCCATCAATCTGTCATGGATGAAAAAAGAGAAAAAAATTAAAATCCACACATACTATTTATCTATGAGTTGATCTTTCCATTCATGAAGAATTGGTGGTTAGACGAGGAATGGATAGAGCCATGAACAGTAACTACCTATAGTATACAGATGGAAATGTATTGAATTAATCGTGTTAAACAGACTTCGCCAACATGTGTTACAACTAACCCTCTGCCTGTTACATGTTGCAACATTTCACTTCTGCAACTTCTCAGTGCAACTGCAGAAGAAAGGTAAGATACAGAAAAAAACATCAACTGTTCATTTGTAGCAGAGATGTGCATGTTAGAGTATAAAAAAAACAACCTAAAATGTGTTAGGTTGTGCCCTGCTCTCCACTGTAACATTCATTCTGATGCTTTGTATATTTTCATTGTGCAGGAATGCCTTTTTTTTTTTTTTACATAGCCTATTTTGGGTTATTTTTTCAGCTTTATTGCTCAGTTTAAAACATTTGCTAGAGAGGTATCAAAAGTTTAAAATCATCAAGTCATTTATCTGTTACCTTGTCAACATTGTTTATTTGGCAGAATCTTATCTAATAATTTGATAATGCACTGACAGGGACCATTTGTTATGAATAATGAGCACTTTTACCTTTGATATTTTAAGTACATTTTTTTCCTATTGCTTCCATATTTTTAATTTGGTAAAATTTATAATGTAAGATTTATTTGCACTGGCGCATTTTGATATAAAGGTGTTAGTATTTAACTTGGAGTTAAATATTTTAATAAGATACTAAACATGACCTGGCGTGATGACATAGATCATTTATGCAGTAAGAGACACCAGTCTGTTCCAGTTTTTCAGTGGTGAAAAAAAAAAAACCCACCGTTCATTCTTGTAACATTAAAACAATGGAGAGTGGTATGTTGAGTGTTATTTAACCATCTTTGTCTGAACAGCATTGTTTGTTTTGTAGTTTGGCCAACTCGTGGAATAAGGCTAATATTATATGTATGTGTAATGTGGCTAATATTAGTTAGCTACAGCCGGCTAAATTTGATAGTTACCATTTCTGCCAGTGAAAATGAGTCACCAGCTAAAACCGTCACTTCTAACAGCTTGTCAAGACATTAATATGGTAAGAAAATGTTACAGTTAAGCCACTTCCGGTTTTATACTTGTGCTTCTTCAATGGTTTAAATACAGACACATTTAACTGTTAAAGCACTATGTTTTGGCTGACACGGGTTGTGCTCTGCTACATGTGACACATCCAACGCACCCTTGCAGTAAGGCAGTTTATTTAAACCAGCCGTGCCTCCTCATGCTGCTCTGCTGCTCTGCTGTTTCCTGCCATGTGCAAACTCTGTCACAAACACCTGATGGCTGCTACTACTGCTCATGCATCATTTTATAAAGATGCTCACCTGCCAATAGTCCATTCATGTCCCTTCAGGATGGTTTTGTGGAGGAAATAAAATCCAGTTTGGGTTCACTGCATCATGCAGCTGAAGCTCCTCACTGTTTGAAGGTTGCCATATCATGTAGCCTCAAGGTGAAAGCACTGCTGAGATGCAGGGGGATCACAGATTCATTTTATACAGGTACAGGTAAGTGTCCTCTGCCATGCTAGCACGCATGTCATGACTGGATGTCTGGGAAATGTTCGGTCGGTTTGTGTGCTTGGCAATATGGCTGCTGGATTTTTTTTTTTGTTGTCCTGGTTGATTTGATTTTGACTGACATGGTATTATTTGTTAATTTTAGTTTAGGGTTATTGCAATTATATTCTTATCAGGGTAAATGTTGACCAATAAGAAATTGAAATGCCAAAGATTTGTTTGGGATATCATTTGTATACTGTGTCGCCATTACATAGGCGAATTGTCAACCAGAGAGCCCGACGAGTTTCACTCTATAAGCCAGGGATACTCAACTTACATTGCCCGGTGGCCACTTTTTTAAAATGACAGGAGGCCAGGGGCCAGTCACAGAAGCCCCACATAGGTTATGTGTACATAGGGGTGTTTCTGGGGTTTGAGGACATTCGGGGCTTAGCCTGGACCACTGTCAGCGGTAGGGATCCTCACTTGGCACATATTTTAGGAAACAAGCTCAATTTTGTTGCTTTTTATACACACTCACACTGTATTTACATTCAAAGTACAATGAAAAATCCCAGTGTGAATGAATTTATTCTCATTGTGAATTATAATATAGTTTGGGCCCCCCCCCCCCAGCACCCTATTGCGGGCCAGATTTGGCCCAGGGGCTGTAAATTCACTGCTATAGGCTACCATGTCCTGCCCAGTGCCTGTCTTGGTCTCAGTTCTTTCACAGCCAAGTTTAAGGGATCTTTGCATAAATGTTTGCTTGAGTTATGTGTTTATGTTGGATACTCTCAAATATCAATAATGGTATTTGCCTCCTAAGATTTAGTACTCAAGTGTTGATCTTTTGTGTCTGCTTGCTGCTGCCATCTGTCTCTGTACATTATCTGCATTGGTATTCAGTGTGAATTACTTTCTTATTTTGGCTTATTTCTCTTTTAATTTGGTCATTGTTTAGCTGCTGCATTATGCTACTTTCATGCTGTTGATTCACAAATGGTGAAATATGAACTTGTTTCCATGCAGTGATGGTCTGCTGCTTATAATTGTCTGATCCAAGCCATGAATTTGTTTTTAATTTTTAATGTGCTCATGTCAGTGAGTGAATAATTATGTGTAGTGGATGTTTTTTAGCCTGCTTCTGCGAATCAGGTGGATTGCTGGGTTTAGATTTATCCATATCACTGCACTAATTAGAATATTCCTGCACTGGTTGGAGTTGCTCTTTTGGGGAATAACCATATCTGAGCTCGGTATCTGATGTGGTCTTGGAGGAAGTTTATCATTACAGTGTGATCTTGGCTGAGCCGAGCTCAGTGTGAGCTTGTGGAGGAGGACGAGATCAGAGAATTGACGTGAAATATCATCTCTGTGCATGTTCTGTATTTATATGAATCTAGTTTGTTTGTTGTGTGTGTGATACCCATGTGAGTTCATGTCTGTCTTGTTGTGCGTTCAGGACCAGTATGCCCTACCTGTCCAGAGTCAGTCAAATTCATTGATGCCTTTTTTATGTAGTTTGACACAGCTTGAAGTTATACAACATCAGCTCTTCTCAAAAGTAAGTGAAACCCCTCTTAAAGGAACACTGTGTAGGATTTAGTGGCATCTAGCGGAAACTTCTCCCGTGTGCCAAGCATGAACTCTTGGTTAGAACTTCTTCAGTATTTATTTTTCAGGAGGTTTTTATCAGGAGCCAAATTATTTGCAGAGGTCTCTTGGGTCCATGTCATTGGTTCGACAGCCCATTGGTTCGACATCCCATTAGTCCGACTGTCGGCGGTGCTGAACGGCTCGCGGCGGGCGTATGGTGCGCCGCGACCGGCTTGAGGCAGAGCAGGCTCACGGTTTATGTGTTTGTCACTTTCTTTTTCATTGTAACCCACACCATGATCTTTTCCTAACCCTAACCAAGTGTTTTTTGTGCCTAAACCTAACCAGACCTTAACCACAGGGCATCATGATGATTTCGGAACGGACTTCGGAACAATGAGTTTAATATGGTCGGAACAATGGGATGTCGGACCAATGGGCTGTCGAACCAATGGGCAGTTCCCGGTCTCTTCCTCTCCAAAACAAATAGACGAGGTGATTTAAACTGGTAGAAACTCTGGAAAAAAGCATTTGTCTGAAGCTGTTTGGCTGATTGTAGACTGGCCTATAGCCCAGCCCTTGCTATATGTGCCCACTTTTTTTCTCTGATAACTAGCCAGTATTTTGGTTTGCCCGCTCAGGGCTACTGTAGAAACATGGCAGTGCAACATGGCCAACTCCATGGATGAAGACCTGCTCTCGATGTGGGTATAAATGCCTCATTCTTAGGTCACAAAGACACAACAGTTCTTGTTTTCAGGTTATTATTCACTACAGAAAACATACTTGTTATATTATATGCCATTTCTGCCAATATGTCCCCCTAAATCTCACCAACTGGACCTTTAATTCACCTACACCAGTTTTTTTTACCAAAAGTAGCTCAAAATTTTTAGCTTGCCACATAGCTGACCTCAAAGTGAAAAAAAAAAGACTCATAAAACTGCTATCTGACATGGCAGTACTGACTTGGCAGTCTTACCGCAAGTCCAGCCAAACCATGAATATGGAAGTTGACAGGTTCATAAATGTATAGATTACAGTAACACTTCCTACTTTTGAGAGGAGCTGCTTAGTTACACAGGTAAGTTCAAGCACTTGAGGTAATCTAACTTTCTCACACCCTCAAACTGAATGACGAAGATGGCACAATACAAAATCGAACAGTGAGGTGAAATGGTTTGACAGGGATGTGGGAAGTTGGGACACAGTGACAAGATCCAAAATCAAAACAAGGGGTGAACTTACACATCATAAAAACTAAAAGGAGTATAACTTTCAGCTGAAAAGCTGCAAATAATTAATAATATATAAGAACTTATGATGTAGGAATTAGAAGAGCATCTAGATGACAGATAGAGGGCTAACAGTGAGATGCTGTCTCGTCTACGAAACCACCCAGCACAGCAGAGCACTGAGAAATAATAGATAGCACCCCATTAGCGGGGGAGCTCTGGGTGATGTTCCTAACTTTTTTTTCTTCTTTTTTTTTTAAAGGAAAAAGTAGAAAAACACAGTTTTTATACCTCTCAGGGAAGGTTAGAGTATGTGGCAGTTCTCAGCTTAGAGTATATGGCATCACATTGAAGAGCACTCTGCAACTTGATTCTTGGTATGATGATGCTTTTCTTTTCACACCATAATCTTGAAGTGAGTCGTCTACACGGGTCACTGGACACTGATGCTCGACTGGTGTCCGGCCTGATTTGACAGTCAAGCATTTTCTGTAGAGGTCTAATCAGCCAAACCAACTGCAAACACCTTTGTGGTGAAGCAGCAGACAGCTGCACTAAGGTCACTGTTGAGGCAGCCTTGCACAGTCTCCTGTGGGCACCCAGTGGGGGGGAATGGGCAAAGCTGTGAGATCTCACTGCATGTCTGTGGGCAGCTGCTTCTGTTATGTGAGCCAAGAGGTGTTCACTTCCATGTCTTTTTTATTCAAACATTTTCCAACACAATCACAACCTTTTAAGCCATACTAGCAGTGTGGCTCTAGAGATGGCGATGGCGATCTGTCAGTTTATTGGTTGTTTGGTCCTACACTTTGATCCAGACTGAAATATCTCAACTACTGGATTGATTGCTATGAAACTTTGTGCAGACATTCATAATCCCCAGAGGATGAATCCCGCTTTAGTAATGTCCTGACTTTTCCTTTTGTGCTACCATCATGTCAAGGTTCTAATCTGTCTTATTCTTTGGTTTATGATCAGATCCCATCAGCCTTGGCTGTACTTTTGCTGTGTCTCAATTTGCATTCTTCTGTACTTAGGCTTGCTATTTTGAGCTCATATTGGTGGCCAAGAAAGCTGTGTTAGTTGCAGTTATTCCCATGAACAAGCAAACAAGCTGGCAGATATTTTGGCAGATGACAATGGCAGCCAAATGTCGGAATAAATGCCCCGCCAGTTGCAATTTGCCATTAAAAGCAAGAACAAGCAGTCAAATGTTGCGATCTTCATTTCAGGTAAGTACATAACAAGCCGTGTTCAATATGAGACACTACCCTGTTGAAATTTAGGCACCATGCAAGTAAGTACAGCGTACTACATGGAAGTGTACTAGTAGAAGTATCTAAATTAAGATTTGTGTTTAGTGCTTCGTAACAAATTTTGGCATGCTAACAATAGCAATCATCCCCTGCTAAACATTAGTATGTTACTGTAGTATTGTCATTGTGAGCATATTAGGATGCTGATGTTAGCATTTAGCTCAGCATGACGTGTAGTCTCATTTTATGCTCATTTTCAGGTTTCTAGTTTTATTTTGGGTTTCTACTAATATGTTAACAGGTTTATTGTTCAAAAAATACATTTAATACACATACACTGTCTGCCTAAATATACCTGTGTTTACCCTTTGTCTGACACTCTGTTTTAGCGCAGTCCTGATAACTCGTGTCAAGACAAAAGTTTCTAAATAGTGTCTGTCTGTATTCCTCTGTTGACTGAGCATTTTGATACTTTCACAGTATTAATGTAGCAGCTACTGTATACCTGTTTTATGATAAAAAAGGAAGTCTGGGGCCGGTTGCACAAAACATCTTAACTTAAGATTTTTCTTAACGTCCGGGATCAGGCTTTCTTAGATAAAATCAGTTGCACAAAACACGTCCTCTTTTGGGTTTCCATAAAATGTTTAAGTATTTAAGGTTTTCTCCTTATCTTGGTCTCATACTCAAAGAATCTCTTAAAGTTCATGAAAACATTGCACAAAATACTTAAGATATCACAAGCTTGAGCACAAGCAAACAAATGGTAATCATGGAAACTGTTGTATTTTACCTGTGACTTGGGAATGTGTCAACTTTTTTTTTTTTTTTTTTAAAGATTATTTTTTGGGGCTGTTTGCCTTTAATGTTCAGGATAGAGTGAAATGGGGAGAGAGGGAGCGCGGGGGTTGACATGCAGCAAATGGTTGCAAGCTGGAGTTGAACATGTGACTGCTGCAGCAAGGCATTGCCATTGTATATGGGGCGCTGACACTATCCACTGCACTACCGACACCCCAAGGAAATGTGTCAACTTTGTACACCAACAAAGTAACACACAAAAAAAAGTACATTGAATTTACAGCACATAGCTTTTATTTTGAAGAGCTGCCTTCTGCTGTGACTGCGGGACAGCCACGTGACAGAGACAGCGAACGTTGTACAAATGACTAAGGAGAAATCTGGACCCTGTGGCTGGATCAGTTAGGAACCACTGCTTTTTGGTATGTTTGCTCCAAAATACATTTTGGCCAATGTTTTTTTTTTTTTTTTCCCCATTCTCCATAGTATTAATTACTTAAGCCCACAAATACTCTCTTCAGTCATGGTTTGTCAGTGTTATTCAGCTCTCGGGAACCAGCATGGGCACAATAACGCCTGGCTACCGTCGCTTCCCTACAGATGTGTTTCAGTTGATTTGTTTAATCTGTTTCGAGATTATTTGTTTGGCTGAGGGAACAGTGCATTAAAAATGTAGTTAGAAACACAAATATTGTTTCTGACACAACACAGGGCGCCGTGTTCCAGCGCAGACACAGACTTTCACTTATTTAAAAGATTAATCCGGGATGATGAAACATTTAATAAAGCTGCAGCAAGACTGAAAACACACCGACACGTTTGATTCAGCATGCATACACAACAGATGATGAAGACATCAGCTGCATATTCAAATGCCATTCCTCTAATTTCCTTGTGTAAGACTCTGCCGCTAAAAGGTTGAAAATGTCTCCAACTGTGGCTGACTGTTCCCCTTTTTGTTCGCGTGCGCATGAACTTTTGTTACCCTTTAAAAAGATGTAGACATATTGAATAATGGAACCACTCAGTATGGTGGGTTTAGACTAAGAAGGAGTAAAAGGGGCCGTCAATAAATGTGAAAGTGCATGTGAATGTGATGAAAGTTTTGACTTGACGCAGACAGGCCTTCAGTTTTTCCAGATCCAACAGAAAAAAGGGCTTGTGGTTTCATGGCTGCATGTCCTTGCCACCTCCATTAAGGCCCAACACTTTGACCTTCCTCCTAATTAGAATCAGATATCTGCCTGTAATGAGCGTAATGAAGCCTGATGGAGTTATGGTACTGAAAAGACGGCTGGTGTTAAATGGTGCTTACAGGAGGGTACTGTAAGGCATGTGAGCTGGTGCGTGGTAGACACTGTGCGCTTGGATGATGATGGCAACGAAAATCAAATCACGTAGTGGGAATATTTTGCTCCTGAGAGAGAGAGAGAGAGACAGAGTGAACACAGGACAAATGGTATATGCATCAGTTTGGTGGAAACATCATACATTTGCATTTCACTGAAGGTGTCTCCCATTTCTTCGCTTTCCACTTGTTTCACAAAATCTCCCACTGTTCTTTCTAGCAGTGCTTTATTTCTTTCTTTTTACTCTCCCTTGCTCTTTTCTGCTTTTCTATTGCTGAGTCTCAACTCTTCGGGGATTCACACAGAGAAATCAATTTTGCTTGGCCTCTTTGCCTTTGGAAGGGAACATAGGCATATATAAATATTCACATGCGGCTATTTCAGATCCTCAGCTTAGGGACTGAACTAGTGGATGAGCTGTTCTTCTGTTTGATCATGAAGCCTGTATACATGTCTCTATGGATAATTTCTCTCTTTCCCTGTGCGTCCCTCTCTTTTCTCACTAGTACCTTGTTTTCTTCCTAAAATCCTTCCTTCCTTAACTTCTCACATTCCTCTGATCGTCCCTTACAGCATCTTTGTATCTTCAAATCTCTTCTGTTTTTGCATTCCTTTCATCCCTCTCTCCTTCTGTCATTCACTGTTGTCATTCTTTTGCCCTTTCTTTTTCCTTCCATCTTCACTTATTTTGTCCTAACTTTTTCCTCATAGCGTTCACTTTTTTTACTATTTTACTAACTTTCTGCAGTCTCCCTTTTATCATTCCTTCATCCCTCCTCTTCCTTAATAAGATCCTCCCTTGCTTCTTCATTCTCTTTACTGTTGTGTTTTTAATGTTGCTTCCTTTGTAAAGGTCCAGTGTGTAGGATTTAGGGGGACATATTGGCAGAAATGGAATATAATCTAATTAATATGTTTTCTTTAGCGTATAATCACCTCAAAATAAGAATCACTGTGTTTTCTGTTACCTTAGAATGAGCTGTTTGGCTGGCTCTAGGTAGGGCCATTCGCGTTTTTGCATCAACCCCCATAAGATGAGCAGTGTCGGAAAAACACAAGTATTTTTTACACAAAACTGGTTTATTCAGTCTTTTACCAGTTTAAATTACCGGGTCCATTTGTTGTGGAGAGGAAGAGACCTCTGCGGTAATCTTGGTAAGCCTGGTTCCAGACCATAGACCCCGCCCACTCAACTGAGTAGGCTTGCATCTCTGGTCTGGCATACTTCAATGAATTTGCGATTTATCTCGTCCAAACACTGGATGGACCAATGAACGCCGGGGATCTAGCGATTAGCCAATCAGCGCCACACTGATGTCAAGCTGTACGCCGGTGGGTAACTGGTGAGGATAGCAACAATGGCGACCGCTACAGATCCTACAGACCACATTAATGATGCTATCGAGGTATTTCGCCGCTACTCGCGTTAATGGAGGACCAAATTAAGGAAGCTGCTAAACTGGATTTAACGGCGATGCAGCTGGGCGTGCACGATGACGGAGACATTTTAAACAGGCAATGCTCGCTTGTTTTCAGCACCCCCGATGCATGGATACTAATGATGTCAGATTCTGGGTGAGTCACTGATCTCTACTGATTGGTTAGGGAAAAATCAAATTCCCTCCCCCTTGTAAATCGCCTTCAATGGAAGCCATGTCAGACTGAAGGTTCTGGGAGCTTCAGTCTGACACTCAGGCTACAGTAATCTGGCTCCTGGTGAAAACCTCCTGAACGTCTGGATCTTAAGTTGTCAGAGGAAAAAGGTGAGCACACATTAGCAGGTGCTGGGCTTGTGGCCAGTCTCTGACAAACTGAACAGCATTGGAAAAACACTGTGGTTTTTTTTTTTTTTAAAAAAAATCACTGGGTCTGTTTGTTTTGGAGAGGAGGAGACCTCTGTGTACATTTCAACTCCTGTTGAAAATCTCTTGAACATCTATCTGGGTCAGAAAAAGGTGAGCACACATTCACTGGTGTGCATCTCAGACAGGTCGAACAGCACTGGAGAAACACTGATTTGTAATGTGACACTGGTTTTTTTCAGCGTTATTATTGATTTTAATCACTGAAAAGAAGACACCTATGCCAGTAATTCAGCTCTAAGTAAAAAATTCCAACCTGGAAAAGTTTCAGCTGGTTGCAATCTGCAATCCTCACTACTAGATGCCACTAAATCCCCCTAAATATTAGGGTGCTTTACACCTGCCCTGTTTGGTTCGGTTCAATTGAACTCAAGTTTGTTTGCTCCCTAAGTGTGATTTGTTTGGGCAGGTGTGAACACAACAATCACACTCGGCTGTGCAACAAAACAACCTGACCGAGACCATCTTGAAGAGGTTGAAGAACTCTGGTGCGATTTGCTGGTGGTGAGAACTTGTTGCAACCTCAATCCGAACCAACTGCAGTCACATGACACATTGTTTGGGGTTAAACATGAGCATGTTACAGTCCTGGAGGATTATCAATGTGCACCTCCTCCTGTACTGCCTTAATATGCACATTCAGCACATCCAATGCATCAAAACATTGTTTTCTAGTTGGAGCCGCGCCTCGTTTTCAAACTGTATGGTTTGACTAAAATGAACAATGACAGCAATATAGTCCACGATGAGCAGCTCTAAAATCAACCTGCGTAGTTGTCCCTCCATTGTGACATTAGAAAGTGTCACATTTATCTTGCAAGTGTACTCTTTTTCAACGTTTTGTTTATTTTCTGGATTTTTCCCACATGGAAATTCTGACTAATCAAGAGCAGCGTTCGGGCAAGGCATTTTATCTGCTCCGCTTGTAAATGCATGCTTTGCTTTGTAACAAAATTAGTCCCTGATTTGGAACAAAGCAAGGGAACTTTAGGTCTGGAAGCACCCTTACAAACTGCTCATTTAATACTTTCAATCTTTGCTCTTTTGTTTATTTATTCTTCCTCTTTTCCATGCACTTATCTTCTCTCTCTCAGGTCACTCTATTGTTCTTATATAAAGGAAATTTTAAGTCCCTTCATAATTAAAATAACTTTATCCGTCTGAGTCCTGTTTTAGATTTATATTTCACATACTCCCTGGGCTCACTGAGACAGAATCTATGTGCTCTGATTCAAACGCTGCTCTTCATCACATGTGGTGCCTCTCTACATGGGTGAACACATGTAAACTGCCGCCCGGGCTTTGTTTGGGACACATGCTGTGATTGACCAAACACAACTCGGAGCTGATGCTGCAGCCACCCATATTATGCCCACTTCCTCTCCCCTGGCTGCTGGTCTGTTTGGTACTGATAACTACTTCATGGATTTCTTTCGCAGATATCTCCACCCCTCTGCCTTTAAATCCTTGTGCTCCACTCATTCTCCTGCTCCCTCTATCTATCTCTCTCTCTCTCTCTTTCTCTCTCCCAATTGTCAGCTTTGTTTTACAAACAGAGCAGTGATACTGTCTCTCAGAGGCACACCTCTTCCTCTGCCCTCGCCGGCTGTCAGGCTGGATCTGCCGTGACAGTGGGCATACTTGGTACACCGGTGGACACGCACATATAATACACAAACAAACAAATTCAGCGCCACGTGCAAAAGCACATGCATAAATGTGAACACCGTGCAGAGGATCAGAGTAGACGTAGCACATGCTAGAGCTCCGTTTGACCTCACCTTGGCCTGACACAAGACACCTCCCTCACACCCTCACAGCTAATACAGCTGGACAGGTGTGTGTATTTGTGTGTGTGCGTGTGTGTGTTCTTACAGTCATTCAGATGCATATTTCATGCGAGGCTGGGAGTATATGAGTGAAACTAGGGCATGAGGGAGGCCAAAATATATCCTGGTTAAATGAGGGTGTGTTTCTCTCCCAGCAGTAGATGAATGTGCGTACTTATTCCATTACCTTTTTTTCTACTTTTTAACCATTTTTTCTTTCCTTTCATTGCCTTATCATTCAGCCTCAGGGCTCATTTCGGAGGTCTGTCTATTAGCCACACACACACTCACACACGCACACGTGTGCGCACAGACAGCTGTGCACATGCACTTACAAACAGGAGGCAAACAAACACAGACCACCTCAGCCATTTGAGGACACTTTCTGTTTAATGTTATTTATAAACAGCTTTTGAGTCTGGCATTGTTTGATAACCACATACAAAACATTTGGGTTGCACAAAGGAAGAGAGGAGAGGAACAGAATAAGGAGGGGGCAACAAGGGTGGAGGAGAGAGGAGCAGAGAGGTGGGGAGGGAGGATGAGAAAAAGCAGACGGGAAGGGAGGCAGGGAAGGAGGGAGGAGTGGAGAAGGAGGGAGCGAAGATAGAGGGAGAAATAGGAAGATAGAAAAGAAAAGAGGAGGAGCAGGAGGGGGGCAGTGCAGTGTACCGTTTATCTTGAATGACTCAACGAAACAAAAAAAAAAAAAAAGGACAGAACTCAAAAAACTGAAATGATGATAATAATCATATTAAATAAAAAATAAACTTCCAGCCCCTAGCTCCCTGTTTATTTTTTAGGGAACTACTGAGACACAACAGAGAGTTTGTCTTTTTTCTTTTTCTTCCCTTGTTTTTTTGTTGTGTTTTGTTTTTTGTATTTTTTTACAAAAAAAGTCATCCTCACAGGAATAAACAGACACAATTTACATCACCTCTGGGTTCACAGCAGCACGAACAAGTTCACCAGAAGGGGTCTCTAATCCTACATGTCAGGAGAATGACACCAGTGACAGGCTTCTGTTCATCCCCAACATTTAGATAGATAGACACAAAAAGGCGGGGCGCAGCAGGAAACACGCACAAGCAGGGTACAAATGTGGCCCCCGCTCTTTGATTCCCATCCGAACCACACATTTATAGGTTGCCAGCAAACCATACCAATAATTTATTGTGCTTTTTGTCAGCATGTCATGATTTGTAGCTTTTTAGCTCGGTCATCCTTTTGCACACAAGGGCAGCTCCTTCTTAAAATAGAATTTGTAACTTTGTAATGCTATAAGAAATAAAGTCCTTTAGCATTACTGGCTAGTTAAGGTACCCGGATGGCCCCTGTGTATCTGTACAGGTTTCGCCTATTGTAGTTGAGCACTTGAGACTGAGTGACTCTGAAATGGTTCAGGTCGAAAGTCAAAACCTGTGGTGCTCTGCTCTGGGATTTGAAAGCCCCAGATTGACAGGGGTTAGCAGTTTGCAGTAGGAGGGGAAGGCTGTGAAGGTGATCGGGCTTCAGTAGGGGTGTGTGTGCTTGAACCACTCCAGTTCATCCATGGTCACCGCGTCCCATAGTCCTCTCTGTCCTTGTTATTTACCCAAGAAGAATCCCGAGCCTCAGAAAGTGGCCGTCTTCCAGGACATAGCAGCATTAATATCCAACTCTCCAATCAGGGCTTAAAGATTGTCAAGTCCATCTGTTTTGGAGCATACTAAACACACCAGAGAGGACAAAGACAGCAGAAGTTTGTCAGTCCCTTTGCCCTGTGGTGGTCATCACGGAATTGATTTTGTTGTTTTCCACTTTAAGCAGTTGATTAGACAATTGCAGGAGATATATTGTGGTGGTCATCAGCACTCCTCCCTGATTGTAGGGCCTTTTCTCCCCCAGTATTAAACACTCCTGCGACTATTTAAATTGAATCCTCTCTGCTCGGGGGATTTATATTTTTCCATTCACCTCCACAGCATTACAGAGGAAAGTGCATAATAGTTTCTGGGAGTCTGAAGTTTTGTGAGCCAGGCTTGGGCCTCAGTTTTTCCTTGGCCTGCATGTGTTGAACTTTCAGGCCCATTGAGGCCTCTGTTTTGTAGCCAGTGAGGTCCAAGAGTGGAAGAAACCACCCTTGCCTCTGAAGTTTGTCCTTATTGTTCCACTGGCTGTCATTAGGCACTCTTATCTCGTGTCGTTCTACCCGCATGGCTTTAGTGTTTTTTTTGTTTTTTTTTTTAGTAGACACACACTCACACAAACAGTGACACAGACGTTCATTCACGCGCCCATTTACACTGACTGTGACCGGTTGGCTCTTATAATGAAAGGTTGGTTCTGAATGGCTTTTAAGCTGATGGGGTGCAAGGACAGTGAAGACCTTTTACCAGCACTAGTTTGAAGATTTGTCAGCTATAGAGATGTGTCACAACTCCAGTGGTGTTTTTTTTAGAGTTTCCACTGTTAAGGATACAAATGTGCATTAAAGTGGGTTCACCCTGCTGTGAGACCTGCAAGTGAAACCACTTCATTGGTAGGTATATTGTGATTCTAGTTACTACCGTTATGACTCTACAATGACTCATTTTACTGCCACTTGTGTCTGTGGCATTTTGTTTCTGGATCTCAAGGTGCTGTTGAGTGAGCAGTGTGACAGTTATGAATGACCGTCTTTGTCTCAGCGTGAGTGACAGATGGAGGGTGCTCCGAGAGAGCAGTATTGTGTCTAGAAGGCTGAAGACAGAGACTGAGCCTTGAACTGTTTTGATCCATATTGTGGGGTCTTCTCGCGATTACTTGAATGAATCATTGGCTTGTTATTTTATGTGGCTGTACAGTTTTTATAAGTACATGAATGCAGTGACGCCATTGATGCCACAGAGACAAATGTAAAGTTTTCCTGATGTTCCCTTGGTGACATCATCAAAGCAACGGGCTAAATTGTTTTCCCTGACTTCCATGTTTTTGATTATGACTCGTATAGATTCCTGCCTTAATACCGCAGGGATATTTCAACAGTAGATATTTGATAATGTTCTTTATACACAGTCATGTACACACACAGTTATGCACACATGCCTCATTTTAAAGAGCCAGGGCAGGGTGGTTCAGGAGAGTGAATCATAAGGTTGCATCACCAGCACAAAAGTGTCCATTTCGTGTCTCAGCGTAGGATGACAGAGATGAGTGACAGCAGCAGAGCTGGTGGTAAACAGAAAATATAATCTGCAAAGTGTGACCCTGCTTTATTATTGGCTCTCTGGACCCCAATTGGTGGGCCAACAGAAGTTCTTGGGATGCACTTGTTCTTCCTCCGCCCAGTTCCAGACAGGTCATATTTACTTCCATCTGGAGCATAGTCTTTCTCACCCCCCTCCCGTAGTACCTGCACCTCATTGAGCCCCCCTTTTGCCTTTCGGCCCCGGCGGGTGCAGTTTCTGCGGCCTCCCTTGGGTGGCCGCGGCAGGGGTGAGGGGGAAGGCAAGCTGTACTGGTCCCCATGGGGCAAGTACGGCCGCTGATGGTGGTTGTGATGATTTCTGTGACGATTCAGGTGGTTCAATGACTCTCCATGCTCCATCTCTCTGCCTGGGGTGCCACGTGCGTGACCCTCGCCTGACAAGCAACTGGGCAGCTCCTCTTTCTTCAGCGATTTCAGGTCCTTTTGTGCCAGCTCTGGTGGTGAAACACATATGAGGGAGGAGGTGGAGCCTCTGAACCTCCGCAGCCAATCCCAAAGTGACAGGGCCTTGCAATCGCATTCCCAGGGGTTGTCATTCAGTCGAAGGTACTCCAGGGCCGGCAGCAGAGTCAAGCTGGATCCAGATAGCTCAGTCAGGGAGTTATTAAACAGGTACAGGGTGGTGAGGCGCCGCAGGTCATGGAAAGCCTGGCGGTCAACCCACTGGATGCGGTTCTGGTGGAGAAGAAGGCGGTCTAAAACCCCCAGACCACGGAAAGTGTTCTGGCGAAGGCTCCATAGTTTATTGCCATGCAGGAAGAGATGACTGAGGTTCAGAAGGTCGATGAACAGGTCGTCCTCCAGGAACTCCAACTGGTTGTCCTGCCAGGATGTAGAGGAAGGAGGAAAGGTCAAAACAGATTCTTTAAACGAAGTGCACTGCACTTAACATCATACTTTATATGTGATTTTACTTTAATTCGCTGTATTTTGTGATGTGTTGTTATTTGAAAAACTTAAGATGCACCAGTCAATTGGCTGTTGTCCTGAATTGGTAGACATGACCGGTGACTGGCCGGCCAGTCTCAGATGTAGCTGACCCTGTGCCGATCAAATTTAGATGCATGCCCTGAACAGCAGCATGGACAGTAACAGACTATTGTCAGAGCCGCTGTAACCTGTTCTCATAAGTTGCAATTCATTCTGATGCATGTTGCACATGGTTTGAAAGCCACTGTGTTAAGCTAACTAGCAGACTAGCGTACAACACCAAAATCTGTATTAATCACAGAGTTAAGAAGTATCTCAAAAGTGTAGCATAGCAGAGCTAATGCTAACCGTTTCCTGTAGTGGATTGAAGATGCTAAAACACTTGGCTTCTTAGTCTGGGGGGCATAACTCGATAAAAGCACAAATATGCGTGGTCTATCCTAGTCTGCTAGTTAGCCAATTAGTCATGATAACTAGCATACAACTGGGATAGTTGACAATAAGCTCAAAAGTTTCACATAGAAAATCTAATGCTAACTGTTTTATGTAAGTGAATAGAAAATGCTAAAATGAATAGTGTCATATTCTGGGAGGTAAAGTTGAATAAAAACAAGGAGCCATCTAAACTGGTTTGTTACTTAGTCTAGTTAGTTTTCTTATAAGTAGGGTCAATTTTTATAGATTTGGTGGATTGTTTTGTGCCAGCAAAATGTTTTAAGGCTGTTGATTGAAAAGGAAAAAAATTGGTAAGTCAAAGCCAGTCAAGTGTGATCTGATCACGCCTTTGAGAAATGGTTTGAGCAGCCACATGAGCTGTTTTTGAACAGGTTTTCTAATAATTAAACACATTTATTTTTCTCGGATTTTTGTGGATGCTCAATGAGACACTCATCTTTGATATCATGCACTTTTACTATTTCAAGCCAAGTTTCCAGTGGCTTTCAAGAAAAGTGCCCAATATGCATGTGTCTTCTGTCAATTATAGATCTTAGAAAAAAAAAAAATCCAAATTGGCCAAAATCTGTGTCTGTTAAAATGTCAAAAAAAATTGGAGTCGCCAACATAATTGCAGTCAGTGCATCTCTAGAAACTTTCTTACCACTTGAAACATTGATATCAGCAGTAGTATGCCCTTATACGGCTTTTTAGGTCAGTTCCGGCATTACAAAAGACATCAATAATATCGTGCTATTACGTGCATACATTATACAACACAAAGAATAGCTTTGTCTTGTTGCTCAGTATACATTATAAAAGCATAGTAAGTGCAGGAAATAGCTGGACTATGCAAGGAATTCAAAGACTATTATATTTTGATGCAGGGTGGTTGAATAGTCAGTGATCTGAACAGCTTCCAGAGGGCAGTAGCTAAAAAAAAAATAGTGGTGAGCAGTGTAAGAGGGGTCAGAAAGGATTTTCTTTGCCCTTTGAGTGGTGCATTTGAGGTTGAGGATTCTGTTAAAGGATGGGGGCCATCATGGGTGATTTACACACAACTAACTGTGGTTTTCTGTACATTGGACAAGCTGTTATAGAGGACGTAAGAATGCTGTTGAGCATTCAAGCCACCCACTCAGTGTATTAATTGATTTTAGCCATCAATAGCATGGACTGATGATCTTTTCCATATAGTAGAAGCCTCCCTCCTCATAAATCCACCATGTAAATAATGCAATCCCACACTCAATGCTGGATTTCAAATTCTACACTGTTTCCCTCCAGTTGTTTACCACAGCAGATATACTGTAGCTTACTTCAGTGTGAGCGCTGCTTTGTGGTATTTTCCCTGCACTCAGGATAACAGCTAGCATTTGATCAGTGTCCAATTAAAATAAATTGAATAAATCAGAATAGGCAGTAAGTGCTGAGCCAGGCTGATGGACAGATTACACCGTAATGCGATTGTGGTGGCAGATGCAATATACAGTAGAGATAAAAGGAGGCTGTTATCCATGTACCTGTAGGTAGAGATACTGGAGATTATGGAGGCCCGCAAAGATCCCTGGAGGCAGGCTGATCAGGCCACAGTGGTATAGGTGCAGGGCGTGTAGCCTGCCCAGGCCCAGGAAAGTGTCTGAAGCAACCGCCTTCAGGTGCCTGTTGTCCCCGAGGTCGAGCTCCTCCAGGCGATCAAAGCCGTGGAAGGTGGATGGCTGTATGTAGGAGATGTTGTTGGAGTAAAGCCACAACATGGTGGTGGTGGGCGAGAAGTGGCCGCGGAGCAGCCGCTGGATCTTGTTGTTCTGCAGGAAGACGCGCTCGCTCTGGGCAGGGATGCCCTCGGGCACGGCATGGAAGTTGTGGGCCTGGCAGGAGACTGTGCTAGGTGAAGTGTAGCAGATGCAGTGGCGAGGGCAGGGCAGAGAGAGATCCAGGCCACACAGCACCAACAGTAGCTCCACCCCACCATAACCTAGGAGCGGAGAGGAGAAGAGAGGAGGATGGAGGGAAACAGAGTGCAGGCGGAATTAATTGAATTCATACAGCAGAGCTCCTGTTATCAGACACATCTTAAATGAAACACTCATTGCTCTCAGTTTACAAAGACAACAATAGGCATGGTTCAGTGCAGACAAATTACAACGCTGACACAAATATCTTACAAACACACACACACACACACACGTATGCACAAAAACATTCCTGTGCTGTTTCGCAAGCCCGTTCTTCTCTTAACCTTCACTATTATCTTCATCTTAAACTCAAACCCAAACTCACGGGATCATTTTTTCATGTTTTGCAAAACCTTGAAAATCACAGAGGCCCCTTCACAACACCTCCTAAAAACACTGCTCAGGTCTACAAACTATTTTTAGAGCAGTGTGTGTAGTCTTGTGTTTTTCTTTGGTGTGGTAGTATGATTATCACATTTTTATTTATGTTTTCCTCTGACCAATCTCGATGATACGGTGAACACAGACACGCACAGCAGCATCCTATCACGCACTGAACAGTGTTACATCCTTTGGTTATCCTATAAAGGCGACAGAAAATCGATGTTTCTCCTGCTTACAAGTGAACACACACCTCACCTGTAATACATTCCCACAATAAGGGAGAGTGAGAAAGAGGGGGAAGAGAGGAGGTGGAGGATGAAGCGGGAATCATCTGCAGCATGCGTGTGAAGTGGATATTACTTTTTGTTTTGAGATTCCTCTCGTCTCACTCCTTATTTATTTATTTGATTTTTTTTTTTCCCACCTTGGTTCCCTCCAGTGTTTGACTGTGAGGCCAGCGAGGTAAGAATAAAAAGGGCAGAGGCAAAAGAGATGAGGTTGGAGACACGCTGATCCGGGGAGTGATGTCCGGACAGAGAGTTACGATACAATATGAACACCATGTGTGCACGTGTCCAGCCTTTGTGTGTGTGCGTGTGTGTGTGTGTGTGTGTGTGTGTGTGTGTGTGTGTGTGTCTCTCAGTGGCACGGACAGATGTGATGGACAGATGTCAGTTTGTCCAGGACACTGCTGCTCGGCTCAGTAAAAGAACAACATGTTCTGAAATGTCAGGGCAGCATTATCCTGTGTGGTACACATGCATCTGTATAGGTCTGTACACTTGTGTAACCACATACGCGCAGGTGTGTGTGTGTTTGTCCACATGTCTCTCTGTATCCATGACATTTTATCTGATACATACTGTGTAGGCGGTGTCTGTTGTATTTGACAAGGCTGACCTTTTCATCAAAAAGAAGAAGGGAGAAAAAAAACAGCTGTCATTGTGGCAGCCCGTCTCCTATCCTGTTGAACCAACATCAATAAATATATATGGTTATTTGTGGATTTAAGGCATTTTTACACTTTATGAAACGCAATAAACATTTTTCATGATATATGATTAAAACAATACTTTTTTGTTCGTTATTGTAAGTATTTTTTACAACTATCTACAGTGTCATTGGCCTGTATTAGATTTAAATTTACCGTAAAACTTTAATAAATGCCCAGTCCCTTTTACTAGCAATAGAAGTTTTTCAGATGTACAAAAACTGGGTTGTTGGCTGCCTCAAATTGTGTGTCCATTCCTCAATTACCCTGTAAGTTATTCATATTCCTTTAGTCCGTCAGGGTCCTCAGATCAAAAGAATCGAAAGGGCTTTTCACAAAAATCAATCCAAGTTGTGAGTATTGTTTTTAACAGGATAAAGTGGTGCTGTGTCGGTGTGCTGGGTTCTGTAATCCTCAAGTACTGTAGCTCTCTCTCTCTGATGCTCTGTCTCTCGGAGCTAGATCATATGAAAGATTCATAACTGATGTTATCTGAAGCCTGTTTTTTATACAAGTAATAATAATACTGGTTTAACAATTTGATTGTATTTGCTGATCTTTGCTGGGCAGCAGTTTTGTGTGAAAGGCATTAAATGCCTGTCCCATATAGACACCTGCCCCAAATACAGGCCTGTTGATTTCAGTGATTTTAGACAAAAAATAGCCTGGACTATTAATTGAAGTTTTACGGTATGTCTGAGAAATGATTAGTGATTATATTAAGCTACGAAAACAGTGTGGCTCTATGGATAAAGCCCCCAGGAACAGCACTGGGCTTTGAAGCCAATTTGACATAGTGGCCAAATCGTGGAATTACAACTTCTAGATCTATCATGTTGCCTTTGTGCCCCAAACAAACTTTTCCCCATAGATTTACATTGGAAGAGAGACGTCTGTGAATAAGTGGATACATTTTTTCTGAGTGTCACAGCCTCCACAAAATGACTTGCTTTGCTATCAGGATTTAATCCATTCCCTCTGATAACGTTCAGGAAATCTAGAAGAGCTGCATGATTAAATCACTTTATCTTTATTCAAGTCAGAAGAGGACTAAACTGGAAATTAGCTGCTCGACCAGCAAAGTCACTAGTGCGCGTACTCTATGGGCCCCACAATGTGAAAGATCTGGTTAGTTTTCTACCCCAGCAAATCAAACATTTTTGGCGTCATGCACCACTGAGCAGCTGTCATAGGAATGAACTGCCCCCCCCCTCCAATGCTGTGTCCACTTCTCTCTATACATTCATGCTATGGATGGCAATGTTAAGTGGTAAATGGACTTGTAAAGTGCTTTTCTTGTCTTCCAACCACTCAAAGCGCTTTTACACTTCATGTCACATTCACCCATTCACACACACAGTCACACACTGGTGGCCGAGGCTACCATACAAGGTGCCACCTGCTACACAGTAACCATTCACATGCACTCCAATTAGTGTACAACCCAGTCTACCTCTGAGCCACAGTCGCCCCGATTGTGTTGTTCTGCTTATCGGTCCACCCCTTTGGTCCAGACTGAAATATTTCAACTGCTGCACAGATTGCCATGAAACGCTGTGCACACATTCATGGTCCCCAGAGGATGAAGCCTGCTGATTTTGTAGATCCCCTCACTTATTCTCTGGTGCCACCATGAAGTTGACAACTGGATGGATGGCAATGAAATTCAGTCTTTTTTCAGAAGAAGAGAGTCAATATCTCCTCCTCTGTGAGGACCTTTAATGGTCTCAGTGTATCTGAGAGTGGATATGCTATGTTGGGCTTTAGTGAAGTGGACAGCAACTAGACGTGATGCATCATGATTACAAATGGCACTTCTGTGTTCGGTGATCCTAGTTTTTAGGGCCCTCATTGTTTTTCAAATGTATGCGAGGCTGCAGGGACACTTCAACATTTGTATGACATTTTTCATTTTACAAGAAACGATGTCCTTAATGTCAAACATTTCTCCAGAATGAGGATGACTGTGGGTCTGTGTTTTTAATGTAAAATGGCATTGTTGGCCGTTTCCACCTCTGTAATTGCCAGGTGGGATTTGAGGGGGCTGGGGGTGGGGGGGGTCTGCTCTGACCAGCATATTGCGAAGATAATGTGGTCTTTTATACACAACACGAGGAGGGTTATTAAAGCATCCTTTCAGTGAAGGATTTGTGTCCAGAATATTCCAGTGTTGTCTTATAACCTCTTCCATGTCTTTTCCCACAGGTGAGTGCTGAATGTAACAGTCCATTCTCAGGTTCCCTCATATTTTCCTGTTCAGATATTGAATTTGAGACGTTTTCAAAACATGTTGCTGCCTCTGTGATTCACTCCTCCCTTTTTTCATGTTGATTATTGCTATTTTTTTGTCCAGCACCTGCTTTAAACAGTTTTTAGATGTGCGTGACTACTATGTTTTTTAAATGTGAGCAAGTTGTAATTATGAGAATGTTAGCATGCTGATATTAACATTTAGCTTAAAATGCAACTATACTATATTTGGGCGGCTGCGGATCAGAAGGGAGAGCGGGTTGTCCACTGATCGGAAGAGCGGCAGTTCGATCTCCAGCTCTTCCTGTCCGCATGTCAAAGTATCCTTGAGCAAGATTGCTCACAATGGCTGCTCCATCATTGTGAGTATGTTAAAAATTGAGTAGCAGGTGGCATCATGTATGGCAGCCTTGTCCACCAGCGTATGAACGTGTGTGTGTCTAGGATGGCAAAGGCATGACCTGCCTGCCCTACTTTGCCTTGCTCTGTCTCTGATTGGCTCACCCTGACATTCTTACCCTAACCCTAACCAGAGCATGTGAGCGGAGTGGGGAGCGGGAGGATTTTGTGTTGAGCGAGGAGCGGCTATTTTTTTAAAAGGTGGAGCGGAGCCTTATCTCTCGCTCCAATTTCGCTCCGGTCGCTCATGCCCCACCCAGAATGCATCTTTGCACCTGCGCACACCCACACTATTTTCTTTCAAAACTATGGAGTTTACTGTGTACTTCAGAAAAGAAACTGAGAAGAGAAGCAGCAGTACCTTGGAGAACGGTTCCTAACTGCAGGGAGAGGCGAGAGGGCTTCGGAGGTCGGCCGCTTAACCTGGTCCGTCTCCTCTACACGACTTATTTCCACCCTGCCAGTGGTACCGTGTAGAACGGTCCCTAACTGTGGGGAGAGGGCTTCCCAATCTACCAAGCTCATGTTTTATTGGTGCTGTAGCATTGTTCCGACCTCTCATTGTTCCGACCTCTTATTGTTCCAACGTCCCGTTGTTCTGATATGTGATTATTACTTTATTTGTGTACCATAGAGGATCAGAAACGCAACAAAAGTAGGCTACTGGTCGAGATACAAGTGCCATAGAGAGGAGAGAGTGAAACACCATAACCTCCTGTTATTAACTCTGGGGAGCTCTCCGTGGTGCTGAACGGCTCCCAGCGGGTGTATTTCTGCCTTGATGGTGCGCCGCAACCGGTTCTGGGTCAGCTGGGAAAGGCTTGAGGCAAAGCAGGCTCACGGCTTATGTGTTTTCACTTTCTTTTTCATTTTAACCCACACCATGATCTTTTCCTAACCCTAACCAAGTGGTTTTTGTGCCTAAACCTAACCAGACCTTAACCACAGGGCATCATGATGATTTCGGAACAATGGGACTTCGGAACAATGGGTTTAATATGGTTGGAACAATGGGATGTCGGACCAATGGGCTGTCGGAAAAATGGGCAGACCCCGTTTTATTTGTGAATAGAAAATTACAGGTTAGAGTAGTACGACGCAATTTTTTTGAGCGGAGTGGTGAGCGAGTGGAACGGGATAAAATTTATGATGGAGCGGAGTGGAGCGAAGAATGTGCACAACCAAGCGGAGTGGACGAGTGGCGCAAAGTGACAGGTCTGCGAGCGAGGAGCAGAAATTTTCACCCGCTCCGCCCTGCTCACATGCTCTGACCCTAACCAATCCCAACCCTCTTGCCTAATCCTAACCAACAAAGGCAATGAGCACCAGCCAGTCAGAGAGTGGAAGAGTAGGCTGGGTCAGGGACACTACCATGGCTGCCAAACTCTCTAAGTCCTGCTATCTGAGTTAGCTAGATAACAAAAACTGGCGGCACGGTGGTGCAGTGGTTAGCATTGTTGCCTCACAGCAAGAGGGTTCCTGGTTTGAATCCAGGGTGGGGGAGTGTGGAGTTTGCATGTTCTCCCCGTGTCAGTGTCGGTTTTCTCCGGGTACTCCAGCTTCCTCCCACAGTCCAAAGACATGCAGGTTAACTGGTGACTCTAAATTGGCCGTAGGTGTGAATGTGAGTGTGAATGGTTGTCTGTCTCTGTGTGTCAGCCCTGTGATGGTTTGGCGGCCTGTCCAGGGTGTACCCTGCCTCTCGCCCAATGTCAGCTGTGACAGGCTCCAGCCCCCCGCGACCCCTTACAGGATTAACAGTTATGGAAAATGAATGAATTTAAATAAAATGTCTTCTTTAACAGTTGTTAGACTCATAAATAAACAGTACCATTTTGTCATTTTACGTCAGTGAGTAACCAATGTACAAACTTAAATCTTTATCTTGCTTCTAATTAACAGGTGAATGTGTTTACATGTTTACAACACACATAAAGACACTATAAATATATTCTCTATCTTGATGAGATCTTTTGTTTCAAACCGTTTGGCCATGTGACAAATGTATTTTCATATTGATAGACCCACTGCTGGGTTGAAGGAAGGTCGGATAATAAATAAACAATGACCACTTCACATTTATTATTGATGCTGATGCCGGCGAGCTCTTTACACCCTCTCTTTGATTGGTCAAACGATATTTTCAAAAGCTCTAACATACAGTGTGTATTCAGTGCCCTGGGTCATCAAAATGATTTTATCTCTCCATTCTTTCTGTCTCTCCTCCTCTGCCTTATCTGTCCATCTGTGTTGCCCTTTGCTTCATACTCCTCTGCATCCTTTTCTCCACAACGTTTACACTTCCCTTCCTCCACAGCTTTACCCTCATGCACCGCTCTGCCCCGCCTGCTGTGTCTGTTAATTAGGTATAAAGCTGCTGTTTGCTACTTTCTGTATGTGAGTGTGTAAGAATGTGCGCTTGCGTTGCCTGTTAGTATCTACGACTGTGTCCTTTTGTCTTTGTGTGTAAATTACATGGCTGAGCTGTATTTTCTTGGTTTGAATAGAACCTTTTGCATTGTCAGTCTTTCTTAGATCCTTTCAGCTTGTAAATGTTATCAACAAAACTGACATGATGGTGACATTTAGCTCTTCAAGTATATCGTATGTCTGGTAAAGTGCGCTCTACATGCGACTAGAGGTCCATGAATGATAGTTGAGCAATTTTCTTTGTTCAAAGCCAAACTGCATCACAGATGACATTTGTGATTTCTCAGCTGTTAATTTAAGTTTACAGTGTTAAACTCACCACTGGGGTGTTCCCACTGGTCCCATTAATTTCTTTTATTTATATATACATATATATATATATATATATATATATATATATATATATATATATATATATATATATATATGTATATATATGTATATTCAAATTGTCTTCAGTACAAGTCTGCTTGACATGTTCTTGTGATGGTGCCTCTAGCATTAGTTTGCATTTCCAATTGCTTTTGCTTCGTCGTTGCCTTCTGTTTACCCCTGCAGTCCTTCTTTTTTTTTTCTTTTTGTATTTTCATCATCATCGCTTCATATCTGACTTCCTCCTTCCTCCGCTTTGCCTCTTTCATTCTTCCCAATTATATCCTCTATATCTCCCTGCTGTTTATTGTGTAATATAGTGCGTACACGACTGTCCCTGGTTGAGCTTGTATACATTTGAGCCCATCTGAGGGAAATGTGTCTACATCTCTGCTCGCAGCTTGTGGGTGTTTTAAAATGTATAGATTGAGAGATGGAAGTGATGATATTAGGTAGAGAAGCTGCTGACTGCCATATGGCTGTGACACTGGGGGCATCAAATCTCCCACCAGCATCCAGTCGTTCAAACATTTTATTTATCACTTGCCTCATGAAACATACAATTATGTCTATTACTCTATTATAGTGATAGTCTGCTTTTGATAGCAAGTGGCAAAACAGAAAAAAACATTTGCAGTTCAAGGTTTGAATAGTATACTCGTTTAGATAATGCATGAGCTGTGCTTTTTTTTTCTATACTGCTCTCAGCTGCAGTGAGGGAAAATCTCCAATCCTGCATCAACATCAGATTCTTTGTACCTTGTTTTCAAGTGTTGAAAACATGTTTCCAAACATTTTAACACCATGTCAGCACATAGATTTTAATGCCTTCAGCTCCACAGCACTGGCGCAGTCTGCAATACATAAATAGACAATTAACTGCAAATCAGCAATTAGCTGAGGCATCAAGCTGGCATTAAGCCAAGCCTCAGACCTGTTACAGCTCCCAGTAAGGAGCGTAGATGTACATGAAAATATGTTTTACCAGTAATTCTCCATGACGCATTTCCCCATGTACTGCTGTTAAATAGGGAAATGAATCAGGGTGAGTTTCCATAAAAGTGATTTGTGCCCAGTGTGAATCTCTGGCGAAGGGCTGTAATGTTTTAACGCTCATCTGATACCTACTACCTTCTTAAGATTGAAATATTTGTGTGATTTTTGTCAACCAGGCGCTTTGCTCTGAACAAAGATGGAGCGCAGCATGTGGGCCGCGGCTTAATCGTCTTATGTTTGCTTTTGCTAAATCATTTGCAAATTTGATTACTCGTCTCGATAAAAGGCAGCAATCAGAGAAAATACACATTTTCTCTACTGTTCATCTAATATGTATAAAATACCTGAACAATACCAGACTACCAGTGTAAACATCAGTCACTACACATGCACGCAGTGCATAAGTATGTGGATACCCGAGTGTTACAGCCACAAAGCATTTAATTCTTAATCACCTCATTGCAAAACCAGGAGGATTATTTGCTGCCCCTGTAGCTCAGAGGTTAAGATGCTGACCTCTGCACTACAATGTCCCGCCATGGCCCTTTTGTTGCATCTTCCTGTCGCCTTTTCACTGTCTGAAATGGCTTAAAATACCCAAAATACTTGAAAAATAATCTGCTGCTGCAGTTTAACAGCCTCCACTCTACTAGAAAAGCTTTTCACAAGATTTTTGAACCTGGCTGCAGGGATTAGCATTAGTAAGATCAGACACTGATGAGCAATGAGGCCCTGCTCGTAGTTGGTGTTTCAGTTAATCCCAAAAGTGCTGTCAGGTTGAGGTCAGAGGTCAGGGCTCTGTGAGGCCTGGACATACAGCAAACTGTACTGGCTTTGTGCACGGGGTTATTTTTAATGTTCATACAGGAAAAGTCTTCGTCAGCGTTGTAGAAAAAATTGGAAGCACGCTATTGTCTGGAAGTCAAACTGCAATTACAATTAGAGTTCAGAAACCAGTACAGATGTCTTTTGTATTTGTTCTGACGTGTCTTGTAAGATAGATTTGTAATTGCTAAAAAACAACCAAAAACAAAAAAATGCTGTGATAGTGCCCCCTACACTAATGTTTCCCACAAGGCCATTCATTTAGTTTTGTTTCAAACGGATGATGTTGGTATTGCCTTTTGATTGGTTTAATATCTGTGTGGGCAGAAACTAAAAATAGATTAGAATATAACTATATGTGACATTAAGAAGCGAACCGATGTTGTTACCTGTTGCATTTTGCCACCACCATAACTGGAATCAAGGAAGTACAGTTCAAATGTAGCACATTTCACAGACACCAGTCACAAAGTGGAGCTCACATTAATAGAATAGAATAGAAAGAACTTTATTCATCCCCGAAGGGAAATTCAGCTGTCTCGCAGGTTATAAACGACAAAGAACAACAACCACACTTCACTTCACGCACAAATTGCTTTGCTCACAAAAGTTGAGAGTTTAGTGGTAGGTGGCGCTAACTAGTTTTGGCTTTCCAAATGGAAGCTGATTAGCCTAGCTTAGCTTCGGGGTCAGGGGGAAAAATCAATGCAGTATAGTATTGTAATATTTTTGTGTGGCAATATCATATCATCACACTGTGCCAATTATCAGGGTTTTTTTTTATCATATAAATAGACAAAAGTTAAACTTTAGATAGCCTATTGCTCATTGCTTTTCAGTCCACTACATACAATTTGCTGTAAAAAAAAAAAAAGAAGGCTGAAGTCAGATGAACAGACTGAAAACTTTTTTAAAATTAGAACAGGTGTTAATAAAGGTTTCCTTTGGGGACATAATTTACAGTTGAAGAAAGGTAATCTACATCTACATTGTTATTCAAAAAACATCTGAAAAGAACACTTAACACTTCATTGATTTATTTGTAATTTGTTTTGTGTTTTTTCGTTGTTACGATTTTGTAATACTTATAAGTCTGGAACTCTTATTTAGTTATGCAATCTTTATTTTCATCCTTGTCTTTTAATGTGTGATTGTTGTTATTAAATAGGGGAAGTATCTTCATGAGCCACTCTGCATATCAGAACATATTTAAAATCCCAATAATCTTGTATCGTGACTTAAGTATTGTGATAATATCATATCGTGGATCCTCTGGTGACTCCCACCCCTACTTTTTTGTGTTTAAAAACTGGAAATGCAAATCAATGTGCAGTACTATTTCAGTGCATATTCCCTTGTATAAAAAGTTTCAGTTTGACTTAAAACAGGCATCACTGTTTGCTGTCGCATCAAGAGTCCCTGTACTGGAACTAGTGGTTCCAACGAAAAGAACACAACAGTATAAAGCACAGGGTGTCCACATACATAGTGCCCACATTATGGCCGTATCTGTGTAATTCTCCTTTTAGAAAAGTGATAGAGTGCTGTCTACCACACCAGACAACCAGAGCTGTTTTGCTGTTCAAATTCCAGCTTGATTGGATCATAATCACACTAGTGATGATGTCCTTTTGTCCTCTGGGTTGGTATACACACATGGCTTTCACTTTACACAAGTAATTGTCCATTTCAGCAAGTGATGCCTTTTTAATCATAACTCTCCCCCCTCTCTTTCTTTCTCTCGCTCTCTCTCTCTCTCTCTCTCTCTCTCATTTTCTTTCTTTGCTCGCTTTGTCTCTGCATCCATTTCCCGCTGGTTGTTTGTCTAAATTCTCATCTTAGCCTCCCCGGTTAGATATTTGCTGAAAGCTTCATCAAGCACAGCCAGGGTTCAATTACAAGAGCCATCTCCCTCCTCTGTTTCTCTCCCATCACTCCACACCAGTCACAATGCACACACACACACACACACACTGAAAAGAAAAGAAAAGAAACCCCACATAAGCACATACACATGCTGCTTGTCAGGCCATCATCGCAACTGCCTCCCAACTACAACTTGGCATCTGGAGGAGACACCTGCCACTCATCCTGGCAAACACAAGGAGAAAGTAGCAGAGCGGGGAATGTGCGAGAGGAAGGGAAAAGGAGAGGAGGGGAGCCAGAGAGGGGAGGATGTGGGCAATATCATACTCAAAGGGAATGAGGAGCTCTTAAAACATGAAAGCCGAGGCAAGGGGAGAGAGGCACAGCGTGGTGGTGTGGGAGGGAGAGAGAGCAGAGCGAGTGAGACGGCAGCTAAAAAAGGATGATGGGGGTGACAGGGATCTACTGCGAAGCGTAGACCATTATATAGGTAGGTGTGTAAATGTCTGCCTGCTCTGCACAACTACACAACTGTGACTTCCGATGAAGTGCCAGCTAATTCTTTGACCTTCTGCGAGGTGAGTCAGATAAACACTTGCAAATTGATTAACACACAACTCAACTTGCAGAAAAAAATAAAGCATTTAGTCACACTGAAACATTCTTTTGTGCATCCAGGTGCGCACACACATGTGCACACAGGCCGCAGGCTCATACACCCACATACAGACACAGATAATCAACCCTAATTAAGCAGCACTGGCAGGATTCAACCAGAAAAAAGCAAGAGAAAAACATAGTTTGGAAAAAAGGAGACAAATAAGAGGGGAATTTACAAAAAAATGACAAGGAGGCAAAGAGTGAGAAGGGGGTGCAGAAGGGACAACGGCTAGCTCAGACACTCAATATAGATGCTGCTCCTCTCTTGTTGGTGGTTGATTTAGCTTAGCATAATCCCAAAGATCATTTAGCATTGCTCATTCAAATGGTGATAAATCTCTGGCAGAGTTAATGAGAGATTTAAATGGCGTCATTGCCTCAAAGACACAGCTGAAATATCTCTGCACTATATAATCCTCCCTTCTCATGTAATATAGTACATAACCATTGCATCCATCTTCATACTGGAGACAAATCAGGTCAATATTTCCAGCTCTGCACCACTGATCCTCTGTGGCCTAGGAATTACTGTTTCATAGTGTTGAAAGTTTCTTTTATTTAAAGTCGCACTTCTGTGATGCCAAACAAAAAACAGAAACTTACAGGAAAATCACTGGCTGACCGGGCAGAGTAGAAGTAAATAGCTACAGTACAGGCCAAAAGTTTGGACACACCTTCTCATTCAATGCGTTTTCTTTATTTTCATGACTATTTACATTGTAGATTCTCACTGAAGGCATCAAAACTATGAATGAACACATGAAATGGTTTTCCAACAGCCCCTTTGCCTTCACTCTGCGGTCCAGCTCACCCCAAACCATCTGGATTGGGTTCAGGTCCGGTGACTGTGGAGGCCAGGTCATCTGCCGCAGCACTCCATCACTCTCCTTCTTGGTCAAATAGCCCTTACACAGCCTGGAGGTGTGTTTGGGGTCATTGTCCTGTTGAAAAATAAATGATCGTCCAACTAAACGCAAACCGGATGGGATGGCATGTCGCTGCAGGATGCTGTGGTAGCCATGCTGGTTCAGTGTGCCTTCAATTTTGAATAAATCCCCAACAGTGTCACCAGCAAAACACCCCCACACCATCACACCTCCTCCTCCATGCTTCACAGTGGGAACCAGGCATGTGGAATCCATCCGTTCACCTTTTCTGCGTCTCACAAAGACACGGCGGTTGGAACCAAAGATCTCAAATTTGGACTCATCAGACCAAAGCACAGATTTCCACTGGTCTAATGTCCATTCCTTGTGTTTCTTGGCCCAAACAAATCTCTTCTGCTTGTTGATTCTCCTTAGCAGTGGTTTCCTAGCAGCTATTTGACCATGAAGGCCTGATTGGCGCAGTCTCCTCTTAACAGTTGTTCTAGAGATGGGTCTGCTGCTAGAACTCTGTGTGGCATTCATCTGGTCTCTGATCTGAGCTGCTGTTAACTTGCGATTTCTGAGGCTGGTGACTCAGATGAACTTTATCCTCAGAAGCAGAGGTGACTCTTGGTCTTCCTTTCCTGGGTCGGTCCTCATGTGTGCCAGTTTCGTTGTAGCGCTTGATGGTTTTTGCGACTCCACTTGGGGACACATTTAAAGTTTTTGCAATTTTCCGGACTGACTGACCTTCATTTCTTAAAGTAATGATGGCCACTCGTTTTTCTTTAGTTAGCTGATTGGTTCTTGCCATAATATGAATTTTAACAGCTGTCCAATAGGGCTGTCGGCTGTGTATTAACCTGACTTCTGCACAACACAACTGATGGTCCCAACCCCATTGATAAAGCAAGAAATTCCACTAATTAACCCTGATAAGGCACACCTGTGAAGTGGAAACCATTTCAGGTGACTACCTCTTGAAGCTCATGGAGAGAATGCCAAGAGTGTGCAAAGCAGTAATCAGAGCAAAGGGTGGCTATTTTGAAGAAACTAGAATATAAAACATGTTTTCAGTTATTTCACCTTTTTTTGTTAAGTACATAACTCCACATGTGTTCATTCATAGTTTTGATGCCTTCAGTGAGAATCTACAATGTAAATAGTCATGAAAATAAAGAAAACGCATTGAATGAGAAGGTGTGTCCAAACTTTTGGCCTGTACTGTATGTCCCTGTCTTGATCCTTGATCCTGTCCACTGTTCCCGGGTCATATGGTGTCTAATAAATTGGTGCCCAACAAATTAGTGTCCAAAATTATGCGGGGTATGATTAGGAAAGTAAAGTTACATAGGTTAGGTCAAAGTAAAGAAACACAGTTGGCCTTCGTCACGTTACATACTTAAACAGTGGGTCCCAACTGGTCCAGCATGGGGTCCAGATTTCTACTTAGTCATTAGTTCAAGGTCCACACAGTTGTAATATATTCAGCATCATACTTGCGTTTGGCGATGCTGTCGAGTTATTTTGCCTTCTCTGTCAAGAGGCTGTCTGTAGTCACTCACTGTACAGCAGGAAACTGCACATCAAAATAAAAGCTCTGTGCCAGAAATTCACTGTACCTCAAAACTTGACATGTTTGGGAGTCACTTGCAGTCCATTCAGAATGCAACCCACCAGTTGGGAACTACTGCCTTAAAATAACTACACGTTCACTTGGTTACACATGGGACGTGACCACTTGTCTCCTTACGCAGACGTTCACTCACACTACTTCCTCCTTTACACCTGTAGGTGCATTTGTCACATTATTGCACCCTCTATGATTACGCGGATGAACTCTGCTGCATTACTTTTCGTAGGTATACCTACGAGCAGCTCTGAGTGTTTACAGAGCATCTTAGAAGTCGTGGCACTAATGCCTTTGGGACATGACTTGAAGAACGAAAATACTGCTGTCCCACAAAGAGTTTAGGTGTCCAGATCTATCAGAATAGTCTTTTTAAATGTATTCGTTGATGTGTCCTTGATTGCCTCAAGAGGGATGATTTGCTTGCCAAAAAGGAACATCTACACTGATGTGATTTTTTTTTTCCCACGTTTGGTTGTCATCTGTCTTCTTGGTTCAGTTTTGTGAAAGCAAATGATTATGAATAGCTGAAGTAGAAATTTTGGATGTTGAAGTGTCCTTGAATACACCACCAGTAACAATCAAAACCGTCCTTGCTTGTGAATACACAGTGTCAAATGAGTGGCAGTGAAGCACTCACTGTGATGGACTACCCATCTCAAGCATGTTGATGTCTCTAGCAGCGTACATCAGTGGCTGCCTGGAGAGGAGGAGATCTGAACACTTGCAGTACAGTATACAGTTTGGAAAATAGCTATTGTTAATGTGCTAAAGTATGCAAATCTGCCAGTTATAGTGCTTTTAATGTCGTGTGATAATAGGAAACTGCAGACTCTTTAACCTCAGGATCCCCAGCACAGCGGTGTTGTCTGCCTCTGTCCAGCAGGGAAGCAGAGTGCTTAAAGTTGAAAGAAAAATCGATGTTCATTATCATGAAGCACCTTAAGTGGTACCTTGCCTGCTTAACAAATCCAAGAAGCCCTGCTTGAAAGCTATTTTTCAGAATATCTGGGTATCTTATAATTAGGGCTGGTCTTGTGCGGTCTATCCTCCCCTGCCTGACACCGCCTTGTTCTGTCGCGTCCCCCTTGGTCCCAGGCCCGGCATTGCGACATCTGTTTAGCACACAATATACCCACACACACTTTACTCTGATCACGTTTAGTGTATACATGTCTGTGTGTGCATGGGACGGAGACAGAGGCGGAAACATTGAGAGAGAGAGAGAGAGAGGGAGAGAGAGAAAAATGCAGAAATAACCTCTACCCTCTTTGCATGCAGTAATTGGGTCATTTGAAAGGCTAAGCTTATCTCAACACTAATCAAGCTCTAATTATACTCAGAAAAACTTTGCCCACCCCTCCCTCCCATATACACACACTCTCCACATGCATAATCAGATGATGCAGGTCACAGCTTTCCCTATTTAACTCCTGCCTATTAGTGGAGGAAAGATGTGAGCAGGAGTACAGTAGTGCTGCTGCTGCTGCTGCTGCTCTCCGTCTCGTCCTGCCTCACTGAAACCACGATGATAACACAGGCCGACAGGGTGACATGTGTCAATGGGAAACAGTGGACATGTTCAGACTTCGATAAGGAGGTGTGGCACCTCCTCCTCCTCAGGCGTTGAACACTAATGTTTTCAGGCACGCAAGGGCACAGGGAGCTGAGACACACACACACACACTCCTGACTCAACACAGGGAGCATTATTTTGATCGTGAAATAGGTGAAAACTGGAAAACAAGCTATGCAAAAAGAACATTTGCAGGGCCAAAGCACTGTGTTTCAACTGCTTATTTTCCGAATTACATAGAGGTGCATCGGTTCACAATCAGTTGCTTATTTGTGCTGTTTCTCTCTTCACTTTTCATTCCCAGAGGTATTATATGAGCATCTGAGCCGCTAGTATTGAAAGAGAACCTTGTTTATTGTAAATTGATGCGATCAGAGTCCTCTGAGAGCTGAAAACATAATGTTTGGATGCGTGGGAACATAAAATCTGGGTGAAAGTATTTTGCTGAAAATCAGCAAAAAAACAAATAAAAAAAAAAAAAAGTGATAACGATGAGAAGTGCACTATTCCAAACAATAACACACAAGCTTGCAGGCATAAATTCAGCTGCAAAGTGACACTCATACACACACTAACACAGATGTAAACCCCCAGTGGAGCTAATACACGGGAATTTCACAGATAACTGACCCTGATTTTGCAGAAGGCATCTGTGTCTGCTGAGATGGTGTGTGTGAACCTATGTATGCAGTTTATGTGTTGCAGCTGTTGTGGCTAGAGTGCTGGTTGCTCTTCTGTGTCTTGCCATGACTGGATCTGGAATGCTTTTTGGCAGATCCTCTCAGTGGAGAGCTGGGAGAAATGAGCCTGTCCAACAAGCCAATGAGAAGAGGAAGGGAAAGTGCAGCATCGGGGCGAGCTGTTTCTTCTCTTTATGGCTGTTTATCCAATTCCCCAAGCACGAGCAAAATCTCTCTTCCTCTTCTTGTGACTACATCATCCCCTGCTCTCTCCTCTATACACTGCAGGTATGAATCACCCTTTGTCACCCTCCTCCGCTCTCCTCCCTGTTGTTCGTTTAGTTTCCCATCTGTCTCTATTACAAAGACTGCTAAAAGTACATCAGGACTTATTATTGCATAAATCTTTCATGGCAATGACTGTCTGCGCTCTCTTGCACCTTGTTTCCACGGTATTTGTTTTTGAGGCTCTCAGAGCGAGAAAATTTCCGTCATGCTCGCGGATTACACTTGTAAATCAGACACGCACAGATTCGAGAAAAGAGAGAAGAAAAGAGGAAGGAGGCAGAAAGAGATGAAGGGTTACAAATCCAAATATCCAGAATGACAAGTTAAGTGAGCGATTTCAGCACACTGACATGTCCGAAGGATCATCTGTCACTGGGGTATTTTATCGGATAACACGCTGTTACTGCACACTTGCCTGTGACTGAGCCAATCACAGGCAGGCATGGGCCATTTTTCAGACTGATTGGCCAAAACAGACGGGGGAGATCGTCATCAGGTCTCTCATTAAGCAGGCTCCCCACGGAGAGTGATTTTAAGCGCCATAGAACTGTCAGCGCTTGATGCGATCAGTTTCGTTCCAAAATGAGTTATCTAGCAGCTGACAAATGTGAGACCTACAGCAACAAAATGATTAATGACTTGAGAGCACAACTACATACAGTAAACTGCGCTGGAATGAAATTGCTGGATCAACCCCCTCTATCTAAATCCAGAGTGTCAGACTGAAATGTTTCTAATAGCTTACAACTGACAGCAATTTTAAGCATTTTCACAACACTATTAGCATGATATTAGCGTAGCAAAGTGCAATGCTTCGGCCCCGCTTTCTCTTGTTGACATCACACCCTGGCGCTAGAGGAAAATACATTGAGGTGGCATGACAGAGAAATAGTGGAGAGAAGACATCAGTCAGGAAATATGAGAAGGGCAGTGGAAAGGAGAGGAAGGATGTATGACAGGCGAACAGGAGGAGGTGTCACAGCTTTGCCCCATCAGCTTAAGAGAGATGGATGAAGCGAGAAGAGCATGTCGGTTAAACTCCCTCAATCCGTCATCAGATCTGGCTAACCTGAAGGTTGCTGGTTAAACTCCGCCATCAGTCATGGCGTTCGGCTTCTGCGAAGGCTAGAATCATCTGGAAATGACTCGTCCTGTTCTGCTGTATAGTTTGTTTCCTCTGTGGTTCCTGTGAGGTTGCGTTCTGTTTACTTCTCAGCTACCCTTTTGATTTTGATCATGGACCTGTTTGCCCTCCAATTTTGGAGATCTTGTTTCTATTTAAAGAGAGAACTCCACTGAAAAACTGTCTCGCCGTCTGTAGGATTGAAAAGTGGCTCTGAAAAGTTTGCAGCCTGCTTCTCCGTGGAGGACGGCAGCTGTACAGCTTGCATTCACAGCAGTGACAATGGGCTCCAGTGATGACTCAGTCACGACATGATAATGTCTCTAAACATTGACAGAAACCTTTCAAACCACTCCTGCAGTGCAATCATCTGCTCTGCTGTTGAGCTATATGCTCTCCGTCCTCACTCTTTGTGTTTTACTGCTGATCTGAATTGTGACTTCATTGAATTTTGCACCCTAAAAGAAGGCAGATAAAAATAGCGAGGCACACTGGCATTGATGTGATTGAAAATCTGATATTTCTAAAAATAAACTCGAGATTGGCTCTTGAAATAGCTTTTCTGTAGCGCAGTATCAGAGGGACTGAGAGAAGAAAAAAGGGACAGTAGAGCTTTACATACATTAGACACTCGTTCTGCAACAGAAATATAGGTTTACATAAACCACACAGAGAGAGGTTCTCAGTTTAATTGTTTTGTTGCTGTCTCTAAAAGCCAAGAGTAATGTCTGTGAAGATTGTCATCCAGGTAATAGGATACGAGTTAATGAAGTAGTGAAATGTGATCAAGACTAAAAATGAAGTACTGCCAATTATCTTAAAGGTATGTTTTACTCTATGGGTCCACACTTGTATGTACAACCTCATCTATAGACCAAATAACTGACATTGCACTAACAACATGACTCACATCTGGGCAGACAACTGACAATTGTTTTGAAATGCAGAGATAATTGAAACCAGCAAACTTGTGTAGTTCTGTGTTCATTTTTAGGAGTAACTGTTTGTTTAAAGATATGTAGTTAAACCGTTGGGCGGCACAGTGATGCAGTAGTTAGCATTGTCGTCTCACAGCAAGAGGGTTCCTGCTTGGACCCAGGGTGGGGTTGGGGGAGCCCCTCTGTGTGGAGTTTTCATGTTCTCCTTGTGTTGGCATGGGTTTTCTCCAGGTACTCCGGCTTCCTCCCACAGTCCAAAGACATGCAGGTTAATTGGTGACTCCAAATTGGCCGTAGGTGTGAATGTGAGCATGAAAGGCTGTTTGGCTCTATCTGTCAGCCCTGTGATAGTCTGGCGACCTGTCCAGGGTGTACCCTGCCCTTTGTCCAATGTCAGCTGGGATAGGCTCCAGCACACCCATGACCCTCAACAGGATAAGCGGTTACAGAAAATGAATGAATCAGCGGTCAAGCCTATGTGACATTTCTAATTTTATGTACTTTATGTACGTTGCCAGCATCTTTGATAAACCAAATCAACCAGCATGGAAGCAAAGCAAAGAACTGCTGAGGACAGAGCCTCAGCAAACTGTATTTTAGACAGCAATTTCAGTTTACACTATATTTAGAGTATTCTCTGCCCTTCACCTTACACACTAAGCAACTGAGGCAGAAGCAGACCAGCAACTCCAGTGTTCTGTGAAGTAAAATTACTGTTTTTGTCAATGGAGTCTGGAGGTTTTGGCATGATGGCTTTAGTTCCCCATTGGGAAGGGTTGTCTGATATCAAGGTAAATAAATATAACGTACATGTAAACTGATGGCTAAAAACAAGTCGAAGCAGAATGGGCTCATTGCCATTTCATTTCATACATGTGACACAGAGATTTTCTGTCTGGAAGTTATTGTAGACAAACATTGTGATTCGGTCTATATTTGAGTTTGACTTGGAAAACACGAGGGCAAGAAAGCTACCACAAGTTTTAAAGTTTGAGTTTGATTTTGTTTTTTCTCAGTTGGATTTAACAAGAGCTGCAGAGTGGAGCGGAAAGCTTTTGGTTGCTTTGTGAGAGCGTCTGAATGGGTGCACTCCAGAAATGATGTGGCAGGGCATCAGTTCGCATGATTCAGGCTATACTTGAGATTTCTTGACAGTGAATATTACCACACTCAGTCATCATAATTCAACATTTCATCCCTCTTTATTCACTTTTTACTCTGTTCATTCACTTCCAACTTCCTGTTTTTTTTTTGCCTGAGTTTCTTCTCATCCTTCCTTGTTTCCTGCCTCTCTCTACTTCTTATTTATCTTCTTCGGGTGATTGCAGCAGCTCACAGTTCATTGCCGCTATCTGTATCGGTAGAGAGTAGTTTGAATGAAAACAGTTCACAGAGAGGTCTGTGGATTATCCAGGGTAACTGGGACACTGTTTCTGGGAAGACATGTCACTGTTGAGGTTTTCAGATGTCATTTTTTAGGCGCTTTGAACATCAGAAAATGAAATTCGATTCACCTCCATTGTATTGGGGTGGCAGTAGAGGTTGCTGAGACGGATGTATCAAAGCCTCTGCAAATAAAATTAAAACTATCTGCGTGGGGAGATACACGCAAGGGCCAAATGAAAAAATCTTTTTTATAATTTGAGTGGAATGAAGGGTTAGGTTCATGACTGGGTTTGGGTCTAGGTCCAACTTGTTCACATAATGAGTGCCGCCTAAGAGGCTAAACTCCAAGAAATTTACTGTGAACCTCCTTTTTGGCACACACATACACACAAGGACAAGGGCTCCTTAACAAGAGACATCTTCCCAATTCGTTATTTTTGAATTCAGCTGAAACATTTTATTCCAGACAGGGCGACTCCGTTCCCTTCCTCACCTGAGGTGAGTAACAAAGAGAGAAGCGTACCCTGAGTGCAGTGTGTCCCTGATCTTTTTTCAGCACACTGGCAACAGCACTCATCACAACTCCAAAAAGTTTTTGATTTTTTTTCCTCAAGGCCACATGCATCGCACACAAACACACCTGCAAACACGCACACAGGTGGGCACCCATTAAAAGACAGGAACCTGCATTCACAAGCGCACACGAACACTCATCACTACATTGGAATATACCACCTGCAAACACGGACATCGCTATACCCGCATTTATATTCTCAGTGGCATGCATGAAGACACACCTTTTTGCTCCCACAAACGTGTGCTACTCGCATGGCATCACAAAAGCACGCCATCCCATGCATGCACACATTGTACTTCACACCAAAACCTCACACACAAATGCACACACCAGCTTGGAAATGAATTATGAATGCATATCTCTGACTCCATCCTCCCTCCCGATTCAAGTCCATCCACTCAATCCACCTTCACCTTGGCTGTATAATCCTCTCAATTTCTCACCAGTTTTGCACCACCTTCCTCTGACCCCTCTCTTCACTCTGTTTCCACTCCTCTGTTCCTTTTCCTCATCTTCCTCCTCCTCCACCTCCTGAATTTGTCTTTGTATCTGAATAGGGATTGACCTATCAGGCAGTGTGGCTCTGAATTCTGATGTTTCATTTGTGAAGTGCTGCAGTCAGGATTTTTACAAAACCGGGTAGTGTAATGTGTGCGAGAGAATTAGAGACATAGATAAAAAAAAGAATGTGTGTGAAAAGAGAGGTTTCTGCTCTTTGTGTGTTTGAGTGTTTGTGTGCAATAAGCTGGCAAAATTTTGGCAAGCTGTCTTTTTTTAAAGGGACTTTTCACCTCAAAATCCGATAAACAAGTGTTCCCTCTTCCCTGTAAGGCTTTTTATCAATGTTGATTGTTTTGGTGTGAGCTGCAGAGTGTTGGAAATACCGGCAGTAGAGATGTCTGCCTTCTCTCAAATATAATGGATTAAATGGCACTCAACTTGTGGTGCTCAAAGTGCCAAAAAAAGAAAGAAAAATCATTTAAGAAAATTCAACAGCAATGTGTCTTTGAAAAGAATCATGACCCAGTTACTCAGCACAATCTGCAGATCATGTTGGGAGTAGTTTCACGTGGGAAATCGAATCAGACTTGAGTCACAAATTTGATGACGTTAGACTCGACTTGATATAATCAAAAAAGACTTAAATTGGACTTTAACACCAGTGACTTGTGACTTCACTTGGGCTCGATCCTTTTCGACTTAAAAATACTTGACTTCCTAAACCAACTAATGTTACTGCTATTCTTTCCAAGCAAGTGGACACTTAATCCCCCAGATCCACTTTGTTTGAATTAATCCAACAGCAACCATGCATGAAGAACTAACGTTACGTTACTGAGCGCCGGTTGGTTAAAATTACGGCAAAAATTATTTTGCTTGTGTACAAAAACAATGTGGCAGCCAACATGAAATTAATCGCAGAATGCAAAATGTGTAGGTTAAAAATTATGCACGAAAATGCAACAACTTCCAACTTCTTTCGACATTTGTAAGCCAAGGCAAATATCAAGAAAATGAGCTCTTGCTTAGCTAACGTTATCTCTCTGTTGTTAAAATGACATTAGATTTGGTGAAGTGAAGAGCAAATTATGACTTGAAAATCAAAGTTTAAGACTTGAGACCCCTTACTCCTGGGGACTCACCTGTCTTGACTTTGGACTTGAGTGCAAACACTTGTGACTTACCTTCGACTTGCAAAACAATGAAAAAAACAAAACAAAAGAACTACACCCGCCAACCATAACGTCTTGCAGAAGGAAGTGCGCATCTACTCATGGACAAAGGCTTGTGCTTGTGACAGCGTGAAATGTAAACATTAATGGCATCCTCCTTGGCTGAGCTGTAATGTTAAGCTAGCTCAGTGGGCTAGCTGAGCTATCAGTAGATGCATGCTTCCTTTTGCATGGTGATACAATTGAGAAAAAGTCCCTGAAAACTGTCCCTCTCTTTGTTTTTCTGCCTCAACATTAGACAAACTGCTGAATCTTGTCTTGTTCTGCACCCTTTTTTGGTTGGCAACAAATAAAACATCAACATCATTCACAGCCTCAGTTGGTTAAAGCTCCTCTGTCTCCATTATCAGTTATATGGTTTCAATCCAGCTGAACTCACTGTGTAATTAGTCTCATAAATATCACCTGTTAACTGCTAGGCGGCCAGTATTTACTGTGCTACTGTACGAAGACACCAATCAAACCTCTATTTTATGATTGCAAATGAATGATAGCAGCTGCGCCGTGTAATCGGCTACATTATGGTTTAACATGAGTTATCACAGAGAAAGTTAGAGGAGACAAAGTCAAGTTTACTGCCACACAGCTCCTGACCCAGCACGATCACCAGACTACAAAGCCTTTGTTCCTTTGTCTGAACTAATATGAGAGGCCTCAGTTTTTTTATTTAGCATAATTTGGGATGATTGATTAATCATTTCAATCAGTTTCTCAGCAAACACGTTCTGTGGCTTCTCAAATGTGAGGATTTGTTCCTTTTCTTTGGCATATATGATATTAAACTAAATACTTTTGGGTTTTAGACTGTTATTTGGACAAAACAAGCAATCAGACTACATTGCCTCGGGCTGTGACAAATTATATTTTAATTTTTTTCTCCAGTTTTTTCTGACATTTAAATAGAATAAAACAACGGAATGGAAAATAATGAGCAGATTAATCAAAATAAAAATTATTGTTGGTTACATTATAGACAAGGCCAAAAACACAAATTTAGGCAGCTTAGTGTTGACACATTTTACATGTTTTTGTTATTTAAACAGAGTTGTCGTACTGCTTCATACAAAATGAAACACGTTTATTTGAGGAGTTTGTTTTCATGAAGTCTTTTGTGCTTCTATTTAACACCACATTCATTTCAAGAGTTTGTCTCATGATGTTAAATAGAAACATTCATTTATTGTCTATATGCGCTTACACTGGTACAGAGTCAAGGGAGGACTGGAGCCCATCCCAGTTGACACTGGGACCCTGGTCAGGTTGCCAGACTATCACAGGGCTGACACATAAAGACAGAAAACCATTTATGTTCACAGTCGCACCTATGGGCAATTTAGAGTCCCAGGTTTGAACTTGCAACACACATTGCTGTGAGGTACAACAGTGCTAACCACTGCACCGACCTAAATAGATAGAAACACGAAAGACAAAATGACACATTTATTTGAGGAATGAGTCTTAAAGTATTAAATAGAAATCTGCTGATATTTTTAAAAATAGGATATCTGGAAGAAAAAGTATATTTTTTGTGCTGACGCTAAGACTTTGGAATCGTACTGGCACCGGTATCGAAAATTATAAATTTCATCCAGTCCTGCTGAGCGGAATGAGCAAAAATTGTTGTGTGTTTGTGTGTATGAGAGAGAAAGGGAGAGCTGGTTGACATTTTCCCTCCAACTAGCAGAGGGCTGGTAGGCAATGGCAGTAACATAAGTCTGTGTGTTTATGTGTGTGCTTATGCATCTTACAAATACCACTTTCTACTGCCAGCGTATGGCAGCTCTGAACACACACACACACACACACACACACACACAGACACACAGACACACACACAGAGGGTTGTTACCGTTGTTCTCTGCTGCAGGGTTTTGCATGATGGTAAAGTGTCTCACTGCAGAGAGGTAACTGTATGCCAGCACTTCCCCCACCCCTTATACACACACACACACACACACACACACACACACACTCACACACTCTCAACCTCAAATTTCTTTCTCTCTCTCTCTCTCTTTATCTCTCTGTTTGTCTGTCTCTCCTTCAATTAGAGCCCATATGCTTGAATGCCCCCAGCTCTCCATGTACCCCTTTGAAGTGAAGTAGATTAAAAAAACAAACGTTTGGAAAACCATAAATGAGCATTTTCAGAGCTGAAAATAGGGGAACACACGCTTATAGACACACAAACACGCACATACACAATGTCCCAGCAATACATTTATTAACATGCATAGAGTAGACTTACAGTAACACGACATGTATGCATACAGAAACACGCTAAACTCCAACGAGACATGAATAAATTCAGCAGTGTTGTGTCATTCGTGAACAATTTGTTCAAAAGAACAGATCTTTTGGTTGAAGTGAATCACTTTCTGAAACAATGGGCTAGTCAGTCATGAGCAAACGTGCAGGGAGTCACTAAGTGAGTGATTCAAGTCATTAAACAATCATAGACAAAATTGCTGCATCTTTACTTATTAGATTACAAACATTTTAAATTTTTTTTTTTTTTTTTTTTTAAATCTCACCATCTTTCGTAGTTTACAACACGTGGTGAAACCTGCATTATAAAAATAAAACAAAAAAAAAGGCTGGCTGAGCCTGAAACTGTCTCAGATCCTTTTATGGTGAGTAAACGGTGCAGGTTCAGAAAGGTCCCAATCACACAGAAAGCATTTTGCAGGTTGCAAAACACAACGCGCGCCGCTCTGTCCTTTTTTTTTTTTTTTTTTTTTAATTTGAATGCCACTCGTGGGGTTAAAAAACGCTTGCTGCGCCTTTTTATTGTTGCCAGGCACCCACAGACTCACCTCCTTATTCTAACCCGTGTAATCAATTTACTGTTTGTTTATTTATTTTAGTTATTTCACAGTTATTAGTATCTAGTTCCTAAAGTAGACAGACAGAGGGTACTTGATGTAGCCCTGGTTGAGGGTGAGAGACTGTCAGCAAACAGTTTTTTTGGCGCAGGGAAACGGAGATCTGTGTGGGTACATGAGACCCTAAAAAAGAAGGTGGGTCATGGGGAGTACCACCAGTTGGTCCAGGAGCTTCACCTCGATGAAGGCCAGTTCCAGGCATATTTTAGGATGACTTGGGGGCAGTTTGACAACCTGCTCTGGGTATCCAGCAACCGCTACCATCAGTTTCTCCTCCATTGTTTACCAGCCGTAAACAGTCACTGAGTCTTGAAGTCTTAAAGTAGTACCAAAAATTTTATTTAATAATTACACGCTGCAAAAACATGGACTTTCGCTTTCTGTTTGCAAACTGTATTTTTATCTAACTAAATTCTCCATCCTCATTTTACTAGTTAGTCAGCTAAACTGAATGTTCAGCCATGTTTCAGTTCAGTGAGTGGGACTATGTGCAGTCAAAGCTCCAGTCAAGCTCTGCAAGTTTTGGTCAACGAATCTTTTGCACAAATTCTGTTAATAGATTCTAGTGATTTAGTACACTGAAAAGAACATTTGCCCATCACTGCAGTGTGTGTCTAAATGCACAAACAAACAAACTTATTAAAATTAAATTCAGTATTCTCTCTGACTGCTGCCTCTCACAGAGATGTGCAGTATGACACATGACATGGGTAGAAATGATAGAAAAAAAATACTACAAGCCAAATGTCATTTAAAAAATCTAAGTTATGCTGCATTTAGGAACAAGAACTCCCTGCTGAATGTAGAGCAGGTTTGGGAAATTGGATTTTGAAGCCATTTGTTCACTTCTTTAACTCCATACATTTCTCTGCCTCATGTACTCACTGCACAGGGATTTGTTACCTGTAGTGCAGTGCATTATCTCTCTCTCTCTGGTTGGCTCCTTACAAAACATACACAGCGATTACACTCTGACTTTGCAAAATGCACATAACACTACACGGACACACTCAGGCACACACACACAAACACACACACTGTCGCTCGCCCACATGCACACAAACATCCTGCTGTGTTCAGCTCGTATTTACACCCCATCCCATAAGGCCTTGGGATCGCCCTCGCAACATTCAACAACTAAGTAATTAACAGCAATGCTTCTCAGCTGGGAGGATGAGACAGACCACATACACACAGTACCAAATACACACACACACACACACACACACACACACACACACACACAAACACAAATATGCACAGGAATAAACTATGGAGAAAATTATGCAGTAACTACATTTTTTACAAAAACAAACAATGTAATCTTTTAAAAGGATAATAACAGTTTATTAGAACTTTCAGAATTTTGACCATAACTCCTATTAGTGATAAAAAGATGATTATGATATAAGTAAGTCACTGATCCCCGCCCCCTTAGTTACTGTTGCTATGCCTGTTGAGCCTTCTGTGTGCTGCACATCGGCTGTTTACTATCAGTGCATTTACATGTACATGAATAATCTGTGTATTAATGAGTTAGTGGAGTATCCCGTTGATATTTGAGCATGTAAACACCATATCCTGTTTACAGAAACTGGGATAAAGCCTTATTGTGTTTATGAGAAACCTGAATATCTAAGGTGGAATACACCTAAAGAAATCGGGATACTGTGGCATGTCTACACCTTATCCCGGTTATTGAGGGCTGCTGAATATCTGCGCAGGCACGGCTGTTACCTTGGTTACATGGTAACAGCAATGGCGGTGGTGAAAGCACCTCTCTTCTGGAGCGACCAGGAAACAGAGTTTTGTGTTTCTGTATTTAAAGAGTTAAATATAGTGAGGACTGGATGGGAAAAGGCATTAAAATGCTGACCTAGGGGCCGTACACATGGCATGTTTTTTGCGCCCCAAATTCATTGTTTTCAATGTAGATTTGCAGCAGACACGCTCAAACACCAGAGCAACACCGTTATGGCGTGCACATGTTCCCGAGTGCTATTTTTCAGGGCACAACGGCTGTGCACCGAGATAAACTCAGTTCTACTTTTGGAACGTAGCAGTGTGCACCGCATGTCATGTGATGAGGATTAACCAATCACAGCCCCAGATATCTTTCCCTTCTTCTATAAATATCAGTCTGTGATAAATATGGAAAATTTGATTGTTTTGGTGCAGGGCTGCCAGAGCTTTACATCTGTCCCATGGACGATAGGTCCACACACTTATAAACAGCGCCTGGAAGAAGATCAGCTCTGCAATCAGGATTTCAGGTAAATGGGCTATGGTACAGTGCTTGTTAAGGTTGCTTAGCAACCTCAGACGCAACCTGCCACCTTGGTCTTGAAAGCTGGCTCAAAAAAGTCACAAAAGTAGCGCCCAGTGCCTGACCTTGCATTTTCCGGGTGGTTAAAGATGTGGCATGTGTACAGCCCTCTATTCAAGCCTGTAGTGAAAATTTTCTCTCCACTTGGAATCAGTGAACTCCATCGTGACCAACAGTTATGGCTGCGGATCTTCATCAACTGCTCTCTTGTTCTGCACGGTGGCAGTTAAAGTGACAGTGAATTTTCTGTCGCTCTCATCTCCCATTGCCAGCAACCAGGTTGATGAGCCAAGTCGGAAATTATTAGTGCTAAGTCTGGTAAATGCGAAAAAGGTTTCCCTTTAAGCCACTGTCTTTTTTTTTAAGTGTAACAGTTACAGGATGTGAGAATGTCAGATTAAAGGTTACAAAAGTGCCAGTTTGTTTGGTAGACATCGCTGCACCTGTACAAATAGGACGCAGTAATCAATCAGTAACCGGGAACTAGTATTAATCATGTATACGGGGAATATAAATAACCTGATTTCTCTGTGCTCATGTAAACAACATATCCTGAATATGATCATAACTATGATTATAAAAGTGCAAGATATACCGACCAAAATTTGCAGCAACATTTTAAACAATGTATTTTAGATTTTGCAAAGACGTAATAAACAAAGTAAGTTTCTCATTTGTGGCTGATATATACAGATTTTATCAGCTGTAGCTAGCAGGTATGACTTCTAATGAACTGCTAATGCTAGCTCCATAACTTCAGTTGGTTAAGAACTCAATCTCCAAATGATGTTTCAGTGTTTTCAGCTATTGGTTTCAAAGGAAGAAGCTTGTAAAAGGAGTCCTAAAGGTATATTATGGAGGATTTTGTATATTATATTGACATACATTGATATAAATCAATCTCAGTCATCATTTGACCCACTAGAAGTATCTGCTGGTACCCTGGAAATGCAGGGTTCCCGCGAGAGCACAATTTGAATTTGCTCAGCGAGTCACTCTGGCAATCAGTAATAATGCTCATTACCCATGCCGTTGGAGCCGAGCTGCACCAATCACATCGGTGTATCTGATATAGGCGGGCCAGAGGCGAGGCAAACAGATGACGACAGCGCTGCAACGACGAAGTCCAGAATCAGTCAGTAAACATTGCAAGATGGCTACGGATGAACACCAGTTGTTTGAAACGGCCTTGGCTGCTACAATGAACGAGTTAGACTTGGCTTTTTCTCTAAAAGAGGAACAGAAGACGGTGCTCGAATATTTCCTTTGCAAGAAGGATGTTTTTGCTGTTTTGCCGACGGCAAGAGTCTAATCTACCAGTTAGCTCCGCTGGTAGCTAAGCGTATACGCCACCCCGTGTATTGTTCTGATTGGTCGTAGCATTATCCAATTGCGTGCAGTGATATTTACAAATGCATGCTTGGTGCCGCCCCTCGAGTTGGGCCATTTGCATTACTCATAGCCAGACCCTAAATCTTTCTAGATTTGGGTCTGGATTTCCAGGCTAGTCTGCTTGTGTATTTATCTGCAAAGACTCAGCCCTCTGCCTGTATTTTTTTTTTTTTTTTTTTTAAATTGAAGATAATTTTTTAAGGGCTTTTTTCCTTTATCATAAAACAACTGACAGGAAAGCGGGGAGAGACTATGGGGATGACATGCAGCAAAGGGCCACAGGTTGGAATCAAACCATGGCTGCTGCTCAGGAATCTGCCTACATGTGGCGCACACTCTACCTGGAGAGCTAGAGGTTGCTCCTTCCTGTATTTTCTTATTTTCATCTTATTTTGCCGTGGTGGGGATGTTCCTAGTCAGACAGGTAAGGTCAGGTCTTTATAAAAAGGTAGCAACAGGTGCTAGACTGTAAGTAGCACGCAACCAAGAGGAAGCTACAAAAAACACGGACACAGTGCTGAAAAAAAGGTCAAGGGGTTGGCTTTCACTTTCACTGGTGAGCACTGTGAAGCCCCTTTCCCATTGGACAGAAATCAATAGCATCCATTAACATCTAGCTTACTCGTCCACTGGGAGACATAGAGGCATACTCATCCACTGGCAATGGTAAGAGTCTGTCACTTGTTTTTAGCAGGTGCTCCTGCATTTAAAAATCTTGCATGTATACACTAATTTCATTGTAACAGGGGTATAGGAGAGGAGTGAAGTTGGCCTGTGTTCTGTTGGACAGGTAGATGACTGGGTTAGCTTCGTTAGCTTTTTTATTACAACAATTGTAGCATCCCTGCAATTGTAGCTGGCAGTGAATGGAGGAGGGGCCAAGTATGAATGTTGTGTTTACAAGTAGTAACTGACAGTTCCTTGTAGTATACCTTTAGGTATGCACATAATGGCTACATACAAGATAACATGCAAAAAGACGGAGGTTACAGCTCAGTATCCCAGGTAGAAAGTCAGCCAGCTGATGATCCATGTAGGAGAAAGGCATGTTCTTGTGTTGCAGGTTGGAGTTACAGTAGTGAGCCCTAAAGTTATAGAGTACAGTATTATAAATAAAACATGTAACTGACATGTTATGTATTCTAACATAACCCTGGGATGGTTTGAAAGCTCACTATAGAAATACAAGACAAGCAACACAGTGGTTAGATTTATGCTTTAATGTTGGTAGTTTCTAACAGTGTGCTTTACTACTTACTTTAAAGGATGTGATGATGAAGGATGACTGAGATGTTTGGCAAATGTGATACTAACACAAGTTTGGCTTTAGCTGCTAAACTGTAGACTTCTCCAAAATAAACAAAGAGCACTCTTCTATTCTTATTTCATCTCAGAAAAATACCTGTTCATTCCTAAAACATCCACTATGGTTACCTGTAACCCCACGTGTTAATACTGACAGCACATAACAGTCCTTGCCTTTGGAAATAACACTTGGTTGCTACCTTTGTTGGTAGGTGAGCGGTCAATTGCTGAGATTTTGGAATGCAGCGCTATCTTCACAAATCTCTTTGACAGGGCCATGGATCATGTAGGTTTAAAACAAACCCTCAGGTTAGTCAAACTTACTCAGAGGAGAGAACATCAGCAAACCATAAAATTATTACCCAGACTGCCTGATGTAAACATCCATCACACTTTATTTCTGTATCAACTGTGACCTGCCATTCTTACTCATGTTTGTGCACTCACACAAGTAATGGAAGTAATGTGGGATTATTACAGACATTTCTAGTTGTGCTAATTTTCAGTAGGGATGAATGATGTATATCTAGGCAATAAATTATCGTCCAGTAATGGGACATTTTTATAATTATGCATTATTGTAATGAATAAAATTATAGCCAATAAATAGCGCTTATAATATGAAGCCAGACTGCTGTCACTGACTTTACAAGGCTAGCATCTATACACTCTGACACAGTGTGTGGCAGTACATGTACCTCTAAACTCGGTTTGTAAGCTGCCAAGAAACACAGAGAAGAAGAACAGAGCTAACTAGAGGGCAAAATGTGTCGCACTGCGGACGTCTTGTGTCCATAGTGTGGAAGGTCTGATCTTTGACCGCCTGACACAGGTTTGACATAGCACTGAAGAACCGTCTCCAGAGTGTTAGCATGAGCTAATTAGCAGCAGCAGTGTGCATCCAACACCAAGTTTTTAAAAGGCTTGGGGTGTTGGTGGCTTAGTGGTTAGAGCACGCACCCCATGGCTGTTGCCACAGCGGCCCGGGTTCGATTCTAGCCCGTGGCCCTTTGCTGTATGCTTTCACACTTGTCTGTCCTATCAGTTATGGGCTAAAATGCCCAAAAAAAGTTTTTAAAAGGCTTGACTTTGTTGTTAAACCTATGTGATGCTACAGTTAGCGATTATTTGTGTTGTTACCTATCGGTTGGTATCGGTTGAAAAAATCCATATTGGTGCATCCCTATTTTTACGTTTTACCTCCTTGCCATGTCAGACTTCTTTGAAGTGTCATCCACAGCTCAGCAATGTCTATGGTAAGAACTACATTTTCACACAGTAACCAACAGAAATGATGACTAAGACTTTGAAAATTAAAGCTGTAATAAACCAGAACTGTCCTTTTTAAACTCCTGCTGGAATCAATGAATGATGACAAAGAACAGGCCTGAAAATGTTAGACCCAACTGCCACAAAGCAAACCTTTTGCTTCCATAAAAAGAAACCTGGACGACACCCCCGCAACTCCAAATTCAAGAGCAACTTTTCTGCATTGTCTCCTGTGATAAAACAAAGTCTGACAGCACTTCAGGAGCAAAGAGCAGAGTGTTTTCTCTTGTTTCTTCTTCAGTCTCAAGAGGTTAAACTATTTGTTTGTTGCGTTTTAGTGGCGTCTAGTCTCACAGACGTTATGTAACTACTTTGACAGTGACAGGAAGGTGAGGAGGGAGCAGTGGGAAATGTTCAGTGCATGCGTGGGCAATGTGTGTCTGCATGCATGTGTCATGTGTCTAAGTATCTGCAGGCATGTTCCCGTGTGTGTGTGTGTGTGTGTGTGTGTGTGTGTGTGTGTCAGTGATCCTCAAATCCAGTTCAGTCTCTGCATGCTTCCATGTAATTAACTGCAGTCACCTGTCGGCTCAGGTGTAAATCGGACCCTAATTAGACTGCTAGAATGAAAACTACCTGACAGAAGAGAGAGAAATCCAGAATGAGAGGGTTTTGGGGAACTCTGGTGCATATATTCCAACTGACATTGCAGAGCACTGAATCACACCCGCCTGTTGACAGGACTTCTCCTCAATGACTACATTTACATGCACACCAGAAACCAGATTAATGTGAGAAATCAGTCAAAGGCAAGAAAACAGATGGCGTGCTTCATGTGCACAAGTAGGCTCATTACTGACAGAAACTACGTTTGACATGTACTGACCATGTCAGTAATCAGATTTCTGTCTGACCAACCTACTGAACAAAGCAATACTTAGGCCCAATCCCATTTCTACCCCTTAAATCTTCCACTTGGTATTGAGTGCCCTCGTTTGCGAGATAACCCTCGATGAGGGAAGTGAGAAATATTAGGGTAGAGATCTTTCCCTAAGAAATGGGACACCACTTCATGCAAATCAGCATGGCCGACGTGCAGGCATACGTCACATGTAGTAGCGATGCAATGAAAATGCTGGTTCCAGTGCATGTGTTGTGGCGTGTGCTATGTTCATTCTTCTCCATCTGATGAATCAATGGAGAAGAAATGCTGAAAACAGGAGGCGCCTACGACGTCTTCTAGTTCTGATCGATTTTGTTCGGGTAAGGCGATTTGTTTAAATATTTTGACGCTGTGTTCAATCGAGTTGCTGATGAGTCTACCCTAGTCCAACCATCTGTTGTTTGTATAGCCTACATTCTGATTGTACAGTAACAAATTGTTTTCCAAAACTAGACGAAGTTGCTGACTTCGCAAGGACAGTGTGGGTCAGGGCTCCCTTGGAATCTAGGGCGGGTTTTAGGTGTTGGAAACCATTTCCACTACCTCAGTTCTGTTTTGGGACACCACTAGCCTAAACGTGAATGTGCACAACCAAGTGCAAGTGGGTATTTCTAGGGGAAGTCTAGGGTCTTTGTTGTGCAGATGGTCAAACTATCAGAATACTCTTAAATCAGGTTTCTGTGTTGATCAGGTTTACTACTTTTTCTTAGAATCATTTATAGAGCTAAAGAAACTTGTTTAATTGCAACCCAGTGGTCAGAAAAAATGTAGGCATTGCATATTTCTGCAAACCATGTATATGTTGTTATGTAGCAGATATGTTGAAACCTTTAAGTTTCTTTGTTTCAACAACACTGTACTTAACTTGTGGTTATGTTTATGCACAATGATTGGGAAAAGATTACGTTTTGTTGTTAAATACCGGGTTTTGGTGCCACAGTCACAGCTGGAAATGCAGCAATGTCTCGCTAAAAAATAACCGCTTTTGTTCTTTCTTTGTTTTGAACAGTGGTTTGAAGCCTTGCAACTGTCTTGCCTAGGTGTCCGTCTAACCACCATCTCCTACACCATTGGTTCCCAAATGGAACGCAATTGTCAAGTTTGTAAAAATCACACTTTATCTTTAAGTACAGTGAATTTCCGGCTCAAAACTTTTCTTTTAAACGTGCAATATTTAATTTTCTGCCGCTAGGGGTCTCAAACCAAAACAATAACAGAAGATGGAGTTGGATGACATCACGAAGTAGCGTGGGATCATGGGAGTTGTAGTCATATAACAGATACAGATCTGACGTTCTTCATTCCGTGAAACCGAAACCGACCATGGCTGGCCGGAGCGCTGGTGCCCCGGTGGGCAGCAGTGCTTGCAATATACTGGTGGAAATGATTAATATTTCGATAACATCAGCCAGACGTTTGCTTACCTGTCTAGTAGAACACCTGCGAGGTCAGCGTTGAATCTTAGTCCTAGATTTTCACGAAGCTCTCTCCATCTCAGAAAGGCCACACCAATATTTATCCTTGATTTAGCTCTCTTCTTATCCCAAATTCTTCTGGGATCGTTTGGTTGACCAGTACGTTTCCGTTTTACCGGCTTGTTTACCGGGACAGCTTTGGTGTCAGAAGGTGCAGCAACCGTCAATGCATAATCATGATCCATGACGAGTTAGCTTAGCCTAGCAACAGTAACGTTCATTCTCTGACGTCTCATCCGGTCTGCTTCTTCTTCTTCTCCTTCATTTAATGGCTATGGTAACTGGAGTTACGTTGCCATTGACATGCGACCTAATGATACGGTCTGTAACTTTTATTAATATTTCATATTTATCTGGGTTTGAAAAATTGTTGGAAACATTTCTGATAATCAAAGTACACAACTAAACAAAATATATAATATTGGTTTAGTCGTTTTTAGACATTTTTATGTGGAAAAACTACATATTATACCTTTAAAGTGCTGTTTCCTGCTGTAGAGTGAGTAACTAACAGGCAGCTACGTGACAGGGATGCAAACTAGCTCGACCATAAGGCCAATCTCAAGTATGACACTGAATGTATATAACTGTGTGGACCTTGAACTAATGACTAAGGAGACATCTGGACCCCATAGCTGGACCAATTGAGGAAACACTGTCCTACACCTCTGGCTGAAAAAGTCAGCTCATATACATGTAATCAGAGCTATGCCACTTGAGAAACATTGATACATATGAAACGCAGAAATGTGAGGAGTAAATCTGTGGTGTGCAGAAATGTACACTGCCAACATTTTCCTCAGGCTAAGGCTGTTACATTATGTTTCAAAAACCAGGATCTGCTGAGGCTGACAGTGAGGTGCCACATTTGAATCTTACACATGACAGAAGCTACATATCTGAGGTGTTCCTGCTTCTGTTGAGTAAGAAAACATTTCCCAGCTCATTTTAAGATGTGATAGTTAAATGTCGTAACTTTGCAGGTTGTTATTAGCCAGACATGCAAATGTTTATTTCCTGTACCATAAAAAGGAAGCTTTCAATGTTGCATCATCTTCTTACACATAAGAAGGTCTCAAAAACAAATGTGGAGCGTAGGTGAAATGCAGACATCTTTTACATCCTTGGCCAATGCAGTGTTATTTTACACCTAAGCATAATGTCTTCCATTAAACCCACACTGCATATGTCTAACTCCTTTTCTCCTGAGTAAGGTCAAAAATCTGTAAAATGTAAATTCTTGCCATCATGCGAGAGCTTGAATTTAGACCTTGTAGGTGTTTGTGACATTGCAGCAGGTCGGTATTGTGCACTTCTCTCAGAGACAACTCTTGCACAGCTATTTGGGTTTCTAAAGTATCACCACCGACTCTCTCCTCTGACCTTCTGAAGCTATTTTATGGCAACAACACAGCATCAAACTGTTTACTGAGCAGCTCCTGAGCATGTTAACATGAATAGCATCACTGGCATCCTGTGGAGCAGTGCAGTGCTGTGATTGACCAAGTGGTGAGCCACCTGTGAGAGCTGGCTTATTTACAGTGGTTGTTGCCGTGAAAGGAACACCAAAGGTTATTCCAGAACAGGCGGTGTTGATGCGGTGCACACATGGCTGTGCGCTGCTTTCTTTTAACCTTTTAAACCTTTTCATGAGCCAGCGGTGTGTCGGTCATCACAAATGTTGTTAAAACTCACTTAACTTTTATTTTGACAACAAGCCAGGATCTCGCCATTTCCAAAGACACTGCATATTGAGGCAGGCAGGAAATTGCTATACAGAATAATGCTCAGAAAATATCTTGGGCACTCCGGGCGAGCAGGACCAACTGAGCATTCAGAGTACTTTATTAATAACCGACCAAAACATTGCACAAATACTCCACCTTCAGCCTTTTCTGTCTCTCTCTTAAATGCACACATACACACACCCATTGAGAGTGCGGTGGTGCTTGTCATTGACCTCGGTCCTGACAGTTGTGCTACTATATCGTTTCCAGTTTGCTGGTCAGGTGGTTGATTAACATGTATTTTTAGTGTCCTATGCACCTCTCTGCAACTGATGCTACTGAATATGACAGCTTGTTTGGCGTTCACATCCTATAGAGGTACCTCCACAGCAGAACTACTGAAATTTTTTTGTTTGTAGTCCTGTGCTCCACCCTCTTTAGACTTTTGTTTTGGCAGTCTTGACTTAACCAACTGGTGCAGGGAGAAGTCCTATAACCCAGAAATGAGCATTTTAGCATTCCCTTGTCTTGCAGTTAGTGGGTTTTTGAATGGGTTTTGCAAGCAGCAACCTCCAGAGCTGAGAAATGAAGCCAGCAGGTAAGTGCCAAAACCTGCAATTCCTTGAATGGCTACTTTTGTCTCTAACAGCCAGTCAATCACCATAGGCCCCCATGTTAAAATGGCCAGCTGAAATAAATATAGAAATAAGTACAAAAAAAAGTTTTTGGTCTCTATAGTGTGTGACATTAATTGCTTAAAGTTAGTAGCTTAGTAGCTAGTAGCTTACAGTTGAACATAATTAAGGGCAGGCTGCTTTGAGTGACAAGCTGTCTCGAGGCTTCAGAGCGGAAGTCCACAAACCAGTAGGTGTCATCACAGTAGCTACACCCTGTATTTTAAAGTCTGTAGGTTTAAGGTTAGACACTGGAAATAAGGTCTGTGGTTCACACAAGCATTCATGTTTTGTTCTACGATATAAAACTTGTGAATTTTGAAGCTCTTGTGTGTCTTAAAAAAAGGCAGTTGCGACTACTTGAGACTTCAGAACATCATCATGCTGAACACAGCTTTACAGCCTTGTTGTAGTGGAGACGTTATGCCATGCAACTGTAGTGTAGTCCGTTTATAGCCAAATGTTAGCTTTTTACTTCTAGCGATTGCATTTATGCATCAAAATTCCAAAAAGTGGTGTTTATTTGTGAAGATTATCTTCCATCCATCCATCCATCCATCCATCCATCCATCCATTTCCATCCGCTTATCCGGGGCCGGGTCGCAGGGGCAGCAGGCCGAGCAAAGCACCCCAGACATCCCTTTCCCCGGCAACGCTTTCCAGCTCCTCCTGGGGGACCCCAAGGCCAGACGAGATATGTAATCCCTCCAGCGTGTTCTGGTTCTGCCCCGGGGCCTCCTACCAGTGGGACGTGCCTGGGACACCTCCAGCGGGAGGCGCCCAGGAGGCATCCTAGTCAGATGCCCGAACCACCTCAACTGACCCCTTTTGACGCGAAGGAGCAGCAGCTCTACTCCGAGCTCCCTCCGGATGTCCGAGCTCCTTACCCTATCTCTAAGGCTGAGCCCAGCCACCCCACGGAGGAAACCCATTTCCACCATCCGTGATCTCATTCTTTAGGTCACTACCCAGAGTTCATGACCATAGATGAGAGATTATCTTGCTAAACAAAACCTAACCTAAACTTTTGTTTGCCAAAAAGCTTATTTTCTGCAATAATCCCAAATTCAATAGAAAAATCCAATTGGCTTCTTTACAAGGAAATCAAACCTGTCATCCCTGCAGCATTTTATTCCTTCTGTACTTCTTCGTCTTCTTCTTCTTCAATGTATGCACACGGCTCTGCAGTCTTGTGCCCTTTTAAGGGGATTGGTGGGGCGTTTACCTGTGTTAATTAAGATGAACTTGCATGCGCTTTCAGCTTTCAAGGACGATGGGATTCATCATTATAAGAACACAGGTGTGGACTATTCCCAGTTCAAGAACGTGCCTTTTCTTAGGACCTTCCTCAAAAACAAATCAAGATAAAAACATTGGAAGATACAGTTCAATGAGGCCCAGTGTGTGTATAATAATCTTTTAAAAACAAAGTGCTATACAATATGGCAGGTATAAGCTCCATCACCTTTATTTCTGAATCATTCGATATGTGTAGTAAAATGATTTCACTGCACAGACAAATCTACTGTCGGAGCAGTGAAGTTTTTTCATGACTTCATTGTGAGTTCAGTTGGTAGGTTGTTTGTTCTTTTGTTGTGTGCCATGTCTTTTTGTGATCAATATGTTTTGAATGTGTGTGTGTGTTGTAAGAAGTGCACAACTCTACACTTTACTGTACACGGCAGAGCTGCCCTTATGGAGATCCTAAAATACTGCACAGTGTGTTTTCTGCCTAGAGACAGATACAGACATGCAGAAAGATTGAGTAAGAGAGCAGAGATGAAAGCGGGAGAACAGCACAGCACAAGGCAAGTTGGGCCTGAATGAATAATAGGCAATCTATAATGGATGACAAGTTGACCAAGTTCTTTCTCTCTCTGTCTTTCTCTTTCTCTGTCTCTTTCTGTCTCTCTTCCACCCCTTTGCTTTTTTCACTTTCTCCTCTCCTCCTCTGTACTCCTCTTTCACTATGACACCATGTCACTGCTTTGAGGCACATGTTCTGGAAGAAGACGGCGACTGCCATCCTCCCCTGAGCCTCTTAGCTGCCTTTGGAAGAGAGCCGCTTTACTTTATGGGCTTCTCAAATCTCCTGGAGACGTTCTCTCTTCTCTCTACTTCTCAAAAAAGTCCGATTAAAGGACAAGGGATGTAAAACAGGGAGAGAGGGAAAAAAAGGAAGGGGAGCTGAGGGAGAAGGAAAAGTGAGAAATGAAGTAAACACTCAGATTTTCAGAATGTAAAAGAGGAAGGGTGTAAATGGGGAGAGACACTCTAGGGTGCAACATTTGGCACCTGTTTATGCTCTCTTGCACTTTACGCAGAGCAGTGCCATTATCCAACCAAAAAATGGATAAACTGATGTATTTAAAACATGCAGGGAATCATTAAATGTGTGAGAGCGTTGACACAGCTGTAAAAAGTCATTTATTACTGCCTCCAGTCTTCAAAGTGGTAAAACATCTCCAATATGACTGCAGGAACAGACACCTAGAGTTTCTGAGTCAAGTTTGAACTCACTGCACCATATTTTCCCACAGTTTGTTTATTTCTTTATTTATTCATTGTCGGTCATAAACATTTGCACCTGTTATGAGAAAGCGGCACTGCATGATTTGCCATGCTTGGCAGCAAGCAGGATGTAGAATGGTGCAGCTCAGTGTTGTTTTGTCTATAACAGCTGTGTTGGTTGTCCATAAGCTCCTAAGCTGCCTTCCCTACCGCGCCACTCCCAGTGTTGCACAGACCTCCTGCGGTGTTCCTCTGATAAGTTTATTGTACACATCAAAACAGAGCGCTGAGCGTATTACGGCATGGAGAGAGCTGGAAATAATAGCCGGGAAAACATCTACGGCTCTTCTTCGCTTTGTGTGTCGGTATTTCAGACAGAATCCACCTTGTTGCTGAGACAGAGACAGGAAAGAGGCGGGCCGAGGTGAGAAAGAGTCCTTCTTCAAAGATCAGATTTGTTGCTTGTTATTGGATTTTAATGGCAGGGTTTCATAAAGATGCATATTCTGGTAGAGGCCAGTTCAGTGACCGAGATGGTGAGAGCAGACACAGCAAAGAAAGGAAAAGATAAGACAAAGGAGATGATGGGGCGGCAGTAGCTCAGTCCATAGGAACCTGGGTTGGGAACCAGAGGTCGCCTGTTCAAGCCCAAATATGGAGCGTGGACTGGTAGTTGGAGAGGTGCCAGTTCACCTCCTGGGCACTACCAAGGTGCCCTGGAGCAAGGCACTGAACACCTGACTCACTCTGATATCTCTCCACTTAGTGCATGTATAGGTCCTGATTGTGCATGTGTGTATTTCAGACCTGTGTGTAATTGATAACGGAGTGAAAAAATTGAATTTCCCCTCAGGGGGATTAATAAAGTATATAAAATTAAAATAAGAAAAGCACGTGTGAGAGGAGATTTCAAAAGAGGTGATTTATTTTTCTGAGGGGGCAACGTCCAGGGCTGAAAAATGAGGCCAACGTGAAAGTGCCAAAAACTGCAGTTCCTCTAATGACCACTTGAGGCTGGCTCCTCAGGCAAGTCAGTCCCCACAGACCCTCATGTTAAAATGCTCATCAATAACATTACATCATGGTACTAAATGGATTTTGGTCTGTTTAATTAATTTCCCAGTTCATGACAACTGTTGGTGCTGTCACGATACTGGAATGTGTTACTGCAATACAATACTTAAAATATCGATAATCTATACCATTTTCAATAACACAGGGAAATTTTGACATGAAGGGCGTAAATAAATTATTTTTTTATCCGAAGATAAATATAACAAGGCTATAACATGACAACAATGACTTACCATTTCTTGTTTAGAAGCAGAGAACAGCATGATGACTGTAGTAAATACTGACAATACTTAAAACTTTTTTATATTAATGAAAACGTTATTCATTGCAATAGTGGAGTGTGTCCAAAAGCCTCTGCGACTGTAACACATTAAAGAGATAATGAAGTACAAGTAAAAATCAGAACAAATCTGTGCAGCAGAAGCCTGTATGCAACCAGAGCGAATGAGACAGACTGAGCGTTCCAACACCCATACGACCATACTATATAGTATGCCAGAAAAAGATTTAGTATGTCCCAGTACATAGTATGTCAAATGCAGAATGCCAGGATGTTCTACTACATCCAGTCCAATTTTGCAGTATGCAAGCAAACACACACCTCTGCACAGTGGACGATACGTCGCATCGACTGAGCTGCAAAAAGATGACAGCTGTTGGACATCTGATTGACAGCTGTCAGAAGTCCCAACGATGGATGACAGCACATTGAAGTAACTGATGACCAGTTGAACAGTAATAATAGGAATATTAATTGTTTATAAAATGAGAAATGCAGATGTAATTTCACTGTTGCAAATATACAATGTTAGAATCTACAATCTGTGCAGTTATAAACATTGCAAAATAACAGCAGCAGATCTTTCTTGGTTGATCTTCATCTCTGGCGAACTCGGTGAGTGGCGTTTGTTTATCTCCAAGGTAAAGGACATAAAAGCAAGAGGGTTAAGGCTCAGGGCGTAATATTGTGAGAAAGCAGTATGTCTTGATTGTGTGCATACTGAGAACGAGTAAGAAGAGGCAGGGCTATTGTGGCACCACGGCGGTGCGTGTCGACTCATTGTCAAAACAAGAGAGATGCAGAAGATGAGTATTGTAACTCAAATATTCAGAATCAGTATTGATAAATTGATTTTTTTGACGACACTATGGGAGGTGAGTTTTTATATAACTCACTGGTTTAAATTTGATCAAGGCTCAAAGTTATGCATATTTAAGGGCGTGACCTTGAGTGACTGTCTGTGAGAGGTCACCACAGTCTATGACACAGATCCACTCCTCGCTCCTCCAAAGCTCCACCCTCTTGTCCAAATACGGTCACTTCTAGCTCCACAAATCCAAGATGGCGACGGCCAAAATGCCAAACTTAAGAGTCTACAAATTAGTGGATGACATCATGGCGGCTACGTTCATTATTTTTTTTACAGTCTGTGCTTTTTCCACATTAACTCTTCTCTGTTGGTGTAACAGTTGTGCAGCTGGGATCCAAATCTCACAGCACTCTGGGACCCGCTCAGTTTTTCCATCACTCCATCTCAGCCAGAGTTTTTCCATCTCACGTTTTCACTTCCACTGGTACTCTAAACTACAGTAATGTTACAGTGAAAAACAAAGATGATAAACTGTTATTGCCTTGTTGTTATTGCTATTTTAGTATGATCTATCCTCATCCATCTTTCAGCTGTTAACCACATCAATAGTCTCTCCCTCCGAGTACAGCAAATGCCTGCGAGGACATCAGCTGAAATATTTAACACAGCTCTCCCTGAATCCTCACTCAGCATACAAGCGGCACCATGTTAGCAGCATTAACTGCACTCCAAACAATGCGTTGTCTCCACTGTACTGCGCTCACTACCCATCACTAATTGGCATGCTTCAAGGTTTACGAGGTCGAAAGTGGATTTAAAATGAATTTGACTTTGTTTTCCAATTACTGAGACAAGGATGCTGCAACAAACACACGATAGCACACATTTGGTACATGATACAATCAAGATAGATATATTCCAGTGGAAGCACACGCAGCCAACAAAAAAAATGAGGCGCTTGTCACATCTGGAGACTGTTGCCGGATGACAACATAATTGGTTATTTTGGTTTGTTTTGCACTTGTATTCACTGGAATTTCTCTTTTTTCACGCCAAACAACATGGAAGCGATATTTTAACAATTTCATACTTTGCATGATAGGCGTTTCCAGTGACTGACAGGGTATTTTCACAATCTGTTTAAAAACGGGAGTGGAGGGTTTTAATTTTCATTGTATATTTTCCCATTTACTGCTGCCATACCCCAAAGATGTCTCTCTGTGTAAAATCCTGCACACCATTAGGCTAATACTAAATCCCTGGCCTACAGATATTTTGTTTTATACTGTAGTACGCCCACCACTATCCCCGCACAGCCTTATAGAGAAATTCCTTCAAAAACATCAGCCAGACCCCCTCTAATTAGCTCAGTATTTTTCTGATGTCTGAAGGTTTCCTCAAGCAACGCAATCACATGCAGAACGGGAATCAAAGAAGATGACCTTTGGTGACCCTCAAGAATCTTGCTCATGAGTCAGCAGAGACAAAACTGCCCCACGGAAACTTGAGCATCCTTAGAAAAACTAAAGAAATCAAGCATATACATGCATACAGACAAACAGGAACACAAATATTAACACGCATTAAACACAGGATAATTCTTCCTTTTAGTTACTCATACTGTAAGTCAGCCTTTGTTGGCACCAGAAGTGGAACTCACAGCAGGATGCTGGGCAGCAGCAGCAGCAGCAGCAGTTATTCACTGTATTCTTACATAAAGTAAAGGAGCCAGACGTACAATTACAGTCCTACTGACTTCACAAGAGACCTTATATATATATATATGTGTGTGTGTGTGTGTGTGTGTGTGTGGATGCTGCTGTCAACTGCTGTTTGACTGACAGCTGAGGTAATTATAGTTCCACAGTGGCAGTAACCCCCGCGCAACCTCTCAGGCTGAGTCCTCGCACCCCGGCACTGATGAACCCCAGCACGGAGGCTAATGCCAAAACGTACGCTTCCTCTGCTGAAAATATACCTGCTAAATGACCAGGAGAGGAGAGACGGACAGAGTGAGGAGGAGGGAGAGAGAAGATAAACAAGAGGAAGAAGGTGCACAGCATTGGCCGAGACTGAACCGACCAGCCACGACGGGAGAAAAAGTGATCATAAGAGAAAGGAGGAGATGAAGATTACCAGCATGAAAATTATTTAGGGCAGTGTAAAGAGGAGGGAGGGGAAGAGTGAGGGGTGGGTAGCAAAGGGGTGGTGGATAAGGGTGACAACCGCCCTGCGCTGCTAACAGGCACAGGACCAAAATAAACTGAGGAGAGGTGAGAAGAGGAAACCACTTTTGATAGAGAGCGAGGAAGAAGAAAAGAGGAGAGGAGGTAAAGAGAGGGAGGCTGAGGGGAAGGAGAAAATAGTAAGTGATTGTAAGAGCAGGGGGAAAGTCAGTGTGGTAGAAAACAAGGCATGGAGAGGATATAAAAGAGAGGAAAGGAAAGGACTGTGTTGCACTTGCTATTTGTAAGTTCTTTCCTAAGTTCTCAGTCGCCTCAAGCTACTTTCAAACTACATCAGGTTACACCATTAAAACTTAGAGCTGCAGATCAATATTTGTACATTAACAATGGATGAAATGAGTGTAATATGAAAGGGTACTGTTCATACTGATGAACCCACAGACTTATCACCTTAGAGTGCAGTTAAATGTCCTTCAGCTTATAACCTTACAAAACACAACTTCACTTTTTTGGTTCACTCTCACAGCGTTATTTTCAGCAGAAGCTGTTTTCAGTAAAAAAAAAAAAAAGCTGTGATAAACCAGCCATATGCTACCTGCCCTGCATCAATAGCCAGACAGACAGTTAGCTGGTGAACACAGTGCAGCATTTAGCAGATACATAGCCAGATATTTCCCTCAGGAGCTGGTGGAACCCAAAAACAGAGCTAATAGGGAGGAAACAAATGCGACTTCGAAAGACTTCCGATGTTTCTCCATGTCTGTTTGCATACTAATTTGCCATATCAAATTTTTAAGGTGACAATGTGTCAAGGTTGCATTGACAACTTGCTACTCTGCACCAGTGGCTAAAAAAATTGATTAATACAGGATTCAGAAATGTCTCAACTAGTAGCCTTATGACTTTTGTGTAATTCAGCTGTAAGGCGACGTTAACACTGATACAAGTTCCAACTACAACTAAATAACCAACTGCAGAGTACACAATCTGCTTGCACAGCAAACAGGAAAGTCTTAGAAACATCTTCAGCACAGTCCAATCAAAGGCAATGTAAGCAGAAAGTCACATGAGCTGTAACAAAACCTCCAAAATTACAGTTTTAGGAGTAATAAATGTATCAGATTTACCTTTGTTGTATAGAGTGAGAGGGAAGTGACACATTCGCTGGCTCTTGGGGCTGTTGCTCAATCTACATGCTGTACCTCTGCATTTTCAGACTGGCCTCCACCCTTGTTCTCACCAAGGATGCAAAGAGTATAGAAGCAGATCATGAGAGAAACCCGCCTCTCTCTCTGTCTCTCTTTCTCTCAAACTCAGACCAAACTCCAATCAAACTCAAACTAGGCAGTGCTGATCAAAAATAAACCAAGATTCTGTTACTGCACTGCCTATTTTGTGCCCTGTTTAGCTGTAATAGCAAGAGTTTGTGAACAGGAAGTGGGTGCCATACTGTTTCCTGCATAGCTAAAACAGCAGCTGATAAAATGGAGATTGAACATTAAAATTAAGCAGCGATGATCAAAAGTAAACCAAGATTCTGCTATTAAAATCCTTATTTCTCTCCTCAGATGTTTTCAGAAACACATTTTAGCGTACTGTTTAACAAGATCGCTGTCACCAGCCAGTTGCCACTGTGTCTGCGAGACAGTTTATTGGTGCACTGAGGTGCAGTGCATTCTGGTAGTTGTAGGTTTTCTTAACTTTTAAGCAAAAGTGAATACCACAGTCCTTTAATTAAAAGTGTTTGTGTCTTTTATTGCATACACAGCTCAGTTTTATGACTATCTTTCTAGCAGTAAAATATGTCTTTAAGTGTTCAGTGTCTTCAGGTAGAGCGTTGGTTAATTGTTGATACTCATGGCCGTAGTTGGAGCCTGCATACTTCAGTATAACCTGCATACTCAGTGGTGAAGTGGAGGGTATACACAGATATAAGGGGTATACCCACTTCTTTTTCTGGCCTGTCAGCTAAACAGAAATAGAAACAAGAGTATGCCCGCTTCCTCCTTTGTGATTTACCCATCAACCTAGTAGTACACCCACCTAATCAGCTACCACTACATCACCGCTCATACTGCAGAATAATGGTTACCGTCGCTATTGAACAGCTTTTTGATCAAGTGTGTTTCATTAATATGTATCCTCTGGGAGGGCAGTGACAAATGACCTACTTTGTTGTTAAGTTTGGAGGAGGAGTTGTTTCGGAACATGTTTTTTTTTTTTTTTTTTTGGTACAGATTATTTTTTGGGTGTTTTCTTGCTTTTAGGAAAGGTGGAAGAGAGAGGGGGGATGACACACCGCAAACGACCACGGGTTGGAATTGAACCTGGGCCGCCGCAAAGGACTCAGTCTGTATGGGGCGACACAAGCTACCAGGTGAGCTAAAGGTTGCCTCGTTTCAAAACATATTTAATTATAGTGATGCATAAGTCCCCACTACTTGTATTACTACGGTAATACAAGCGGCAACCTCCGGGGCTGAGAAATGAAGCCAACATGGAGGTGCCAAAAACTGCAGTTCCTCCAGTGACCACTTGAGGCTGAGAAGCAGGTCAATCCTCTTTGACTCCCATGTTAAAATGCCCAACCTTATAGCAGAAAAAAACATGTTTACAGCCTGATATGAAAAACGCTTTTGGTCTCTATATCTAATTTCATCATTCATGACAACTGTTCAGGGGGTAAATTCACCATTTGCATTTTATTATTCTTAAAATTATGTGTATTTGAGGGCGGGGCTGCTTGAGTGAGTCTACAGGTCATATCTATCCCTCGCTCCCGGCTCCAGCCTCTCGCCCATATGGTCACCTCTGACTCCAAAAAGCCAAGATGGCCAAAATGCCAATTCAAGGCTTCAAAACAGCAGTCCACAAACCATGGGTGATGTCACCATAGCGACGTCCATTATTTTATTCACTCTATGGGTATAACTGCACTTTGAACTTGATGAACAGCTGGTACTGCTGGCTCCAGATGTAAATGTCCTTCTCTTGTTCTTTGTCTCTATTTTTGCCCTCACTCTCCCCACCTCACCCCCCCTTCTCTCTCTCTGTGTGTTCCAGGTCTTCACAAGTTTGATGAAATATTCATCCTTTCCTGATGTAGCCCTTGCTCTCTTTCCCTCCCTTCTCTCCACCCCTTCCCCTCCGCTTCATCTGGCATTAAAATCCAAATCACAGTTATCTTCTCTTTCCTCATCCTGATCTGAACCCATCTGTGTATCCCCTCATCTTTCATCACTCTTTCAATCACTCACGTCATCTCCTCCCACCTCTCTCTTATGCCTCTTGTCTTCTTCCTGTCATTCTTTTTTTAAACATCTAACTATGAACAAGTAATCCATGGGTTTATTCCTTGGCATGATTGTACTGGCAATGTTAATGTAAAGGATGGCAGAGCCGGGGATTATATGAATTAATGTGATGTACAGTAACAGAAGAGCTCAGAGGATCTGATATACAGCTGAGTGAAACATGCTCCACTAAGCCTCATGGGACTCCAGTGATAGATGATAAGTCGAGTAAATTCAATAGGGCAAATTATCTGGAAGAAGAAATAATTCATAATTTCACATTTCATATAATTCTCTTCCCAAGTTGCTGATCTACTGTATATTTCTATATTATATATGAAGAAAATATATCTCTATGCCCACAATGAGTAAGTCACGATTCAGCTGAAATGATGCCTCCAGCATCGTAGCATTTGACATGTCAAGGTCAGGTTCTGATTATGTTTTAGGATGTGAGCTTAAAGTTCTACACAGTCTGCTCAGTTATTTTATGCTGTGTCTGTAAATTTGCTAAGCAGAGAGGCCTTATACAGTTGCAAACCAGTGCCAGTTTTCAAACTAGAAAGCACTCAGAGAATGCATACCTCTGCCAAGGCTGTCCAATCCTCTTAAACTGTTGTTTTGTTAGTTTGTTTTTTGACACAGTTATAGACAGGGATACATGTACTAGATGCATACATGTTCTACCCCCCCCCCCCCCCCCCCACACACACACACACACACACCCTGTGAGAAGAATGACCATGTATGAGTCCATTCTTGATAAAGAACTTTGCCATTTATTTTTCTTTATAAAGCACACCATGTGAAATGTCTTTTTTCTGACTCGTGAATTTCTCAGAAAGTTGCCTCTCGTCTTGTCTCTCCCTTGAGTGTGTGTCTCACCCACTGACTTGAGTCGCAATGCTAATCAGAAAGCATAGACACAATTGGCTGAATAGCATCACGTGAGATGATTTACAAAGCATGCAATTTGTCTGTGAGTCTCCTAGGCCACAAAACCAATGCTGTAAATACTAGAAATGCTGCACCGGTAAAACAAACGCTGCGTTCAAATTTAATAATCCTCAGTAAGTTGATGGTTAAAGGTCTGGGTCCAGATAGGACTGTTCCAAGGTCTGGACCCAGATTGCAGGCCGCCTATTTGTGAACTCATAATGGAGGGGTGTGGCAAGTTAAGAAGGGGGATTCATTTTGGTCATTGAGCTAACAAGGGGGACGGGTCCCCCCTCATCCCTGCTATCCACAAAAGTACTGCACTTTTTATCAGTTGAAGGAATAGTTTCTGATTATGGGAAGTATTCATGTCCTGCTGAGAGTTGGATACATAGATCAATATAAATCTCATGTCTGTGGGGTAAACGAGGATAGAAGCTGCAGACAGTTAGCTTAGCATAAAGAATGAGAACATGGCAACATTGGAATCCATTGGGTATTGTTTGGTGACAAAGTCTCTGGGGGAAAGGCCAATTCTTTGTAAGATCCGGTGTAGGCAGTGAATACCTCTATGTTTTATTACAAATGCAAAGTCACTTACTCTTCACTGCGTTCATCACTTCTATGATTTGGTGGGTTGGACGTCACTGACCTCTCAGTTTTGTTTTTTGTCTATAAAGCAATATTGGGCAAACTTCCGGCCTAACTCTGCAACCTTCTGTGTGTCAGCTCTGGTAGTTATCAGCTACGCTTCTCCATGTGATTGGGTTTTAACAGATCTGGGGAAAACTGCATTCTCCTACTCTACACCATGGACATGGAACAATCGTCTGAAAGATCTAAAATTTGAAACACTTATATCCATCGATGAATTTCAGGGCATCATACAGAATGTGGTGACAGAGACATGTCCTTTTTTTTCTTTAGAGGCCACTATGTTTGAATGGATGTTTTCTTTATTCTGGATTTTTGTATTATATGTTGTATTTGTTGCATTTCAATGTGTCTGCTACCTTGGCCAGGTCTCTCTTGTAAAAGAGATTTTCAATCTCAGTGGGACTTCCTGGTTAAATAAAGATTGAATAAAAACATTAATAAATAAATCTAGGAGCAAGACCTTCTCCTCTGTGTGCTGGCCATTTTGGCTAATCTCAATAGACAGATATCTGTGTATGAATGCAGATAAATTAAAATTAAATAAATAAAAATAAATTAAAAAAAATTAAATAAAGAAAAAAGCTAATAATAGAGTTTCGGCCGATGCATTCTGCCTCTCCACATGGACTATTTGTTTACCAGCTGCTCAAACTGCTCAACATTACTCAGACTACAAGACCAGAACACTTCCAATACCAGCTTGTTCCGTTGCCCACAGATTCTGCATACATATGCAAATATCTGTCAATATAAATTAGAAACAGGGGGACACAGCTAGCCTCGCTCTGTGTAGGTGTAAATATGACAAATAGTGTTTTCTTGGGGGTCAGGTGCAGGAGTATTTTTGTTGCCTCTTAATATAAAAACAACCAGGACTGGAGACATAATGTGCTTTTGGTATGTAATAATATTGCACCAGACATGATCTCTATTAAGACACCACCATGCAAAGCTGTGACAGTAGTAACACCTACATACCATGCTCAACACGACTGCAGACATGTGTTTAATAATGAACAAGAACACTGAAAGTGGAGCAGAGATTGACTGTGCTCTGACAGGGATTTTTAGGGGGGTGGACGTCAAGATCATCAGATCATTCCTTGAAAAATAAATTTCATGCCTCCATGTGCTTTTAGTCTACTTTTTTCCCCCTAGCGATTTCAATTCCACCCAAAGAATCACAACATTATTGTGAAATGATCTGAGCGACTAAATAATGTCTTGACTCGTGTGTTTGCTGTGCTGAGGGATACCATCGAATTTAAACTTTTACGGCATGTAGGAAATGAAATGGAATGAACAAGATGACTAACATGATGACATGATGGGGCTGATACGCACAGTCTCTGTCTCTGCTTCACATAATTACTTTGGGGAATAGTGTGCAGATAGGACTCCATTTCAATTATTTAGATTCAAAATCATAACATTGGAGTGTTTGGGTGAAAAGTGGAGGAAAAATTAGCCTGGGTGTGCGAGTCTGCACGCATGCACATTTGTGTGTGCATCTCCACGAGCGTCTGAAATAGAGACGCCGCAGCCTTGTCTCCGTATGACACAGAGACTGCATGACAAGGCTCTCTGAGCCTCTGAGCCAATCAAAATCTCCAGTAAGGGTGATTGTCCAATCAAGGAAGAGGTGGAATATGAGGTGGAGGGAAAAAAAGAACTTGAAAGATGCAACGAGAGGAGGCAGGAAGCAGAGAGAAAGAGAGCTGTTTGTGCTCTAAAGATATGAGGCTTAAAATGTCCATTTTTACATTCTCTTTTCTCATTGAAGCATTCTAATCATTTGAATAAAAAAACTGTCCACAATTATCCCCAGTAACTGAGGATATTAATTAAAACCTTCAGTTACCCTTTAGTCCCTCCATGCTGGTAACTCTGTCTTGTAATTGGCTGTTTTCGAGCTGATTGCATTGTTTGTATTGAACTGTTGTTTTCCCGTCTGTCCATGTTGCAGGAGTTTTAGATGTGTGAGTGTGCAGTATAATGTGTAAATAAACCATTAGCACCACAGAGAACTGCAAAGTTTTCTGATTCACATTCACGGCGGACAACACGAGACATTTCACGTTCTCCCTGATAAATACATGTATTGATTTGCGGATAGGAAGTCAGCCTTTCAGCAGAGCACGCACTGCTCAGGTGATGCTTGTCTCTGTACATGTGTGACTTTAAATAACACCCCATGCAGGTCTCTCTCTCAGTCTCACACACACACACACACACACACACACACACACATGCACACGTATGCACTCAGGCAGAACTGCTGACAACAGTCTCTGGATTATCTCTGAGCTTCTCCATCCTTCTTTACGATTCACACAACCATCGCTGGCTCTCTCTGTCCATTTCTCTATTCTCTTTGTCTCCCTTGCTTATTTTGCATTCGGCCTCCCACATCCATGTTTTGACAATATGGTGTGTGTGTGTGTGTGTGTGTGTGTGTGTGTGTGTGTGTCGGTATAGTCTGTGTGATATAAGATGGACTTTTCAGTCAGCTAGTATCTACCTTTAAAATACTTTTTTCACACCTCCAGATTGATTTTAACCCGCCACCCTTCATGCAGCCACACATGTACAGCAATGTATGTGCTTTTATTTATGTTCATTTCCGCATTAAAGACAAATAAATAAAGATGCAGAATATGAGAGAAGCAGTCGTCTGTTTTTCATAACCTGACTTGGAGTGAGTCCGAATGTGATGAGAATCGTCACCCATGAAGTGGCAGCAGCAGCGCTGAAATATGTGTGTCATTGCCATGACTGTCAGGTGCATTAGTCATACTGTTGACTAGGGGCTGAGGCTGCACTGGAAAAGCCAAACCACTGCAACCAGTGGTTAATGAGGTGTGTTCAGCACACTGGCAACTCTAACTATTATCTAGCATGCAGGGGAACAAAGCCACGGGAGGCTATTGATTATCTATTTGACATGCTGCTGAAGCCGGGAGGGCAGGACGGGACAAGGATGGAAGGGGAAAAAAAAAAAGTCTGTCTGAAAATAATGGATGGAGACCGACAGATAAGAATCAAACACATCAGGCATAAGCTTTGATAAAATTAGCGGTGTTTGCATGTGTTCAGGAAAATCAGACACAAGGGAGACATGAAAAATGGACGCTCTTGCAAGATGACTGTAATTTCCATCTCTTGTAATGATTAGTTTGAGGCAGGGTTTACTTTTATTTTGACAAGATCTGCGCAGTTCATCAAGGTAATGTTAAAAGGGATCGTGGTGGATGATGAGCAGTTTAGAAGGAATAAGCAGCCACACTGCTGTCATGTTCATACTGGAAACACTGTCAACTGCTGTAAATACAGTACTTTATACCTAATGTAAACATGTATTATCTTGCAAGAGAGCAGTAAAATGTAAGATTTAAGACTGTATTTTCTTCTTCTGCTTGTTTTTCCCTTGTGGTATACAGGCACATGTTCTTTATACCAATCAGTCATATGTCATCGACAGTAACACTAGGCAGATCATGCACTCATTCGATTTGTATACACCAATGCTTAGTGTGGAAAATAAAATTACCCAATTTACTTTATCACATGCCTTTTCTGCGTCTAATGGCGCTATGGCTGTTGGTGAGTTTGTGTGTGATGTGTAATATATTAGGTTGACTCTGTAGTCTGCATAGGTTGTTAGATGAGAGTCTTCCTTCCATAAAGCCAGTTTGGTCTGATTGGATAATAGATGGAGTAACTATTTTGATTCATAGTGCTAGGGCTTGGCTGATGATTTATATATCTGTGTTGAGGAGAGATAGGGGATGGTAGCTTGATGGGGAAGTGGGGTCTTTGTCAGGTTGAAGTGAAAGTGAAAGTCTGGATTTTTGTTTACCTTCAGCTGTTAAAAACTATTAAAAACTGGGCCTGTTATTTATACACCAATGATGAGTACATCCTTGACGCCACAGCAGCTCGATAGTATATCATTGTCAGTGTTGCGCATGTTCACACTTCACATTAGCTAACCCGAAGTTCAGTTAATTTTTTGAGATCAAATCATGTGGTCATCATTCGCTCCCAGGTATTTTCCAGACTCCAGACTCGTCAGATGCTTCAACTCGATGTGTCGTTTCAGATTTGTTGTTGGTGTGGCTGATGTTCGGACTTATCCTTTAAGACCTAGCAAACACAGTTGGCATATAATGTGAGATATTTTTCTGTTGGAATCTGAACTGATTGGACATAAAATCCTTTAAATATCCATATGAGCTGGCTTCAGCAGTACCTGTAGCTATGTTGCCTGAAGTGCCATTAGCACTAGCCATGCCAGTGTTATGTTGTGTCAGCCAGTTGTCAGTAACTGTCTGGAGAGAGGGCGATGCTCAGGTTTAAGCTCATGAGTTGCAAACTGATGGGTTAGCACATTCAATGAACATGTTTTTTTAACACATTCATGCACAACATTGATTATTGCCATATGTTGCTGAAACTTAAGCTGAGTGTCCTGACTGAAACAAGTATTCTCACTAGGAAATATGTTACATTATTTTTATTGTCAATACTTCATTCTGTAGTGTGAGGGAGTGCAATTTAAAAAAGATCTTTCTCCACAGCAGATACTTTGACTTGTCAGGTAGTACTGTAAAAGCACAAGTATTAGTAATCCATTCCATTGAAGTGTCCCATTAAGCTGTGACAGTGTGACAGTGAGCCAGCACGCACAATACCAAAACCCTAAAACTGAAGCAGCTAAATGGAATTCAGCCATCATTCATTTTATTATTTACACCTGTGCTTTTACTACAGTAACATGTCAAAATGTCAAGGAAATAAAGGCATTTAGTAATTATATGACTAACTAATATCAGAAGCTTTCTGTTACTAAAACATTTCAGGGGTCGGCTTGTTGGCTGTGTTACCAGGAGCTGGATGGGACAGCTGGTAACAGTTTAGTCTGTGTGCACTCAGTGGACAGACTGGATCAGGAAGTGCTTTGGCACTAGAGGGTAGAGGTGGTGAGAGGCTGCTGCTCTGTCAGAAGAAGAAACTGATTTGGCTGTTATCAGGCCATTAAATGGCTGTTATCTGTGGTGATAAGCGTTGTATGGGTGAGTAGGGGCCTGCTACAGCTACTATTACGTTGAGAAGGTTATTATCAGGCCATGGAATTAAACTTTCTGCCAGAAATGGCTTCAATGGGACTTTCTCCCTGTATAAGGATGGGAGGTAGTGGTGGATGGGTGAAACGCAGGACTTTTACTCAGGAGAACAGAGTGGGAGTCCCATGTGAGACCAATATTTACACCCAACTATTATCCAAACCAAACCATGTCATTGTGTTGCCTGAACTTGTGAAACCTAATAAGCTGGTAACTGCCATTAAATGGGCTGATAACAGGCTACTGAAACTACCACTAGGTGTAGCAGGCCTCTACCAACCCATATCTGTGAGGCTTATACCCACAGATAATGGGCATTTAATGGGCTGACAATACCCTAATTGGGTGCAAGAGGAAGAATATGCTGCTGACTGGAGATGCTAAATGAAAAGATTCTCGATGAATGTTTGAGGCTGCAGTCAAAAAATGTCATTCCTGCTGTAAAACATTTCTGTCCTCAAAACTCTGCCAATGTTGTTACCTTGAGAGGAGAATGACAGACACTGTCCTCGCCCACAGATGATTATTAATACAGCGGTGCTCAGTTTGCTGGCTATTGGCAGAAATAAAGGCGGTTTATGAAATGGTAATGATCAAAGCCAACCCCAGTGTGGATGTAAGAAAAAGTAAAAAGAGCATCACTCCAAAGTCTACATAACAACGATAATGATCACACAGATGTGTCATTTCAAGGCTAACAGTGCTCAGAGAGTGTGATATTTTTTCTTAAGTAGGACATCACCATTAGCTGTGTGTGTGTTTGAGTGTGTGTGTGTGCGTATCTCTCTCCCACAGCTGGAAACCAGAAAATTAAGACTTAAGTCTGTGATGTTATGCTGATTCGCATCCTGGTGCCGCTCAGTTCACAGTTAATCAGGGACTAAATTTGAGGATTTGTGATTGTTGTTTTTTTTTTGTTTTTTTTTTTACATCTTATTCAAATTATTTAAAATGCATTATAATAATTGGTTCTGAACCAGGGCTGTCAACTCTGAATATAGACACGAATTCCATCTTAAAATTTGCCTGCAAATAATTGACACTTCTCAGGAACAGCTGTCACGAATGACATTTTCCACATGTGACTGAGAGATGAGAGGACTAAATTTTCGCAGCATAACACAAGCAGAGACGAGAGTAGAAACAGGTGGTAATTTGACTTTTAAATAGACAGAATTACAGTGTGGTGGGTGGACATATCTCACTTCGTGAACAATGAATCGTTTTTATTGTCTGTTGTTTAAAGGTACCCAGTTTCAGGCGGTTTAAGTGCTCAATGTATGAGACACATTTTCAGAGCAGTCAAGCTCATATTATTTTCAGTGGTGCAGCAGTTTCAGGACTAGTTTATTTGTCACTCCAGCAAGTGTGAAAATGATAATGTCATTTAATGAGTCTGACCGTGACCAATTTTTGTTAAGTTTATTACCAAACCTTTAGCCTAAACTTGCCTTACATGTAAGCATCTCCAACACTGTCTTATCTGTTTTATTTGAAGGCATGCACTTCCAATTTTGATTACATCTATTTCTTGCTCCCACAGAACAGTGTTCACATTGCATTGTCGAGCTACACACTTTCAGGGGGTTCCAGCCATAAAAAGAAATGTGTCAGAGCCACGGACAGCTCCAGGAGGAGAGGGAAGACAGTATTTTGTTTTTGTGGCTGTGGTCGGGAATAGTAGGTTTACACTTATTGGTTACACTGGCAGAAGTTGGCAGCGGGCGGAGAGTGTGTAACAGAGAGAAGAGTTCATTCTTGTCAACAGTTCTGCAGATCTGAAGTTAACACTGCATGGACTGGTACCAGTTAGCGGGCCAGTTACTGCTAATTGCTGACTTGTCAGACATCAAAGCTGCATTATGCATAGCAGAGATGCACTATATGTATACATATATATAAAATTTGTATACATATCACCATCGCAATGTCAATTTGTGCAATAAACACAGTATTAGACTAGTGCTGAATAACTAAAGTGGAACCAGTGATAGGATGAGCGCTGCCCCAGACTGAGAAATTTCCTCGTCGACAAAGAGTCATCATTAAGGGCCATTATTTGACTAGTTGCCCGCATGTTTGCGATATTAATTTAATTATTAAATAATATATTTTGGACGGGGGCAACACAATGGTTTGAGTTGGTATTTTCCGTATATCGTGCAGTCCTAACGTGTAGGTGCACAACAAAGTTATGAATCTTTTTTTCCCAACTCCCTCATTATTTTTTAAAAGCTGTAATATTTTGCACCGTAAAAAAATTCTACAAGATGCTATGGTTCATAATTTATCAAATATTCAAATATATATATATATATATATATATATATATATATATATATATATATATATATATATATATATATAAATATCAAATATACTATGCTGTTTTGGAGGTGTTGTGATTCCAAGAAAGGAGGGTGCAAGGCATTAGTGGAGAGGTCAATGGGTTGCCATTACTAAAACTGTTGTGTTTCTGCCCAACGCAGCACAATGTGACACACCATCCATTCCCTCTCAGAATAACTGCTCCCACAGGGATGAAGCCCCCCCCACACACACACACACTCAAAGTCTTCTTCACACAGGCCCTCCATTATCAAAGTCATCTGCTAAAGCCGATATCAATACGTACAAGTGAGCGGTGATGTCAAAGATTCCACGTGTTACTTCAGGGTCACAGGATCATCTTCATGTTAAATGGTCAGTCTTAAAGCCATTCAGGTGTAGAGGTCGGTGCTTGTATCTGTGTGTGTGGGTGTGTGTATGAGTGACTGAGTGCATGTGTGTGTCTCTGGGCCCTTATGAATGTTAGTGTGCAGGGATCTGTAAAAAAGCATCAAATAACTGGCTTCATGTTTCATTTCCCAGAGGGCTTTTCTCTGGCTTAGCCAAGGTCAGAGGTTATCAAGGATAGAGAAAAATAGGATTTAGTATTGGATGTTTTCTACCTTTACTGAGGTGGAGACAGAAATTAGAGCAGGATTAAAACGTGGCAAGAGGAGTCGTCAGAAGTGCAGATTATTACACGCACAGAAACAAATGCAAAACAAACAGAGCCATCGTGAATGGAGAAAATTCATCTGGAACTTTTTAAAATCTCAAAATGCTCAAGAAGCAAATACTCCGCTGCTGTGCTACACACATTCACAAAATAACTTCTGCACACATCTGAAAAAACATCTTGCTTTCCTCACTCTCATCTCCAACGGCTCTTTCATTTTAATTGTGAGGAAGAAATTCACTCGCAATGGCATCACAAGCTTGCCACATCATGTGAGTGCAGCATGTTACCTGTGCTTTGACCTTCACTAGCTTCAGGCCCAGCACACAGGAACATGTAAATACCTGCTCTTTGAAATCAAAGGCGAGCTCAGCGCTGTGTTGTTTGTAAGGTGATTTTTGTTCTGCAGAGAGAAGAGAAGTTAAAAAAAAAAAAGCTTTGATAGAGCCATAAGCCTTAAATACACTAGGATATAATAGTTGACGCATGTGGGTATTAGTGGAGTAAGATTAACTGCTATGATAAAATATTAGATAATGCTTCATAAATAAGCCTGCCTGCCTGCCTGCCAACATGGAAAGTCCCCCTTGACGGCGCAGAACAGTGCAGCTGAGGGACATCATGTCCTGTTAACTGGGCTGCTGGTTCTGTGTGCAGAGATTACTGATTAAGTGAAATCTGTTCCTTGAAAGCAGCAATTCTCTACAAAACCCATAAAATAGTGCAATTTTTCCATACATCATACTTCCTTGAGTTATTAGTACACCCTGACATGTACTCTGAGAGCACTAGGAAGTATTTGAAAACACTGTAATACAACAGTGCACATGTGAAAATCATATTGTTAAAAAAAAAATCTGCCTCTCATTCTGCACACATGAGATTAAAACAGTGGTAAATGCTCGAGACAGTAGAGGTCAAAACTAACGATGCCAGGAAGAACAGGAGATGTTTCTCCACACACTCAAATGGTCACTTAATGAAGCGTGGCACTGGTTATTGGATGGTCATGCAGCAAGGAGGTGAGAGGTGAAGAGAGACGGGAGATGGAAAATACAAGATGGAGAGCAGGACATATTTTTGACACGATGTCAAGCGGGTCAGCTTCAGAGTATCAAACCCACCGTGCACATAGAGTCACATACACTGACCCTTAGAGTGTCACTCTTTATGCATGTACATGTTGGTGGTGTAGTGCCTTGAGGAAACCTGCTAGAATACACATTAAAGTCACTGCACACGACGCGCTGGGCTGTAAAATGCACATACAGTACCAGCATAATCAAAAGTTTCGACCTACACTCAGCGACGTAGAAACAGAATATGATAATTGTGCATCGCTGTGGGGATTTAAGAAACATGTGTTCTATAGTGGCGCTGCTCAACTGTCAGCTCCGCAGTAAAGATGTTGAGACTAGATGAACTGTATCCATGTGCCAGATGTTGGCGCATAAACCCCCAGAACTTTCCCTATACAGAAGATTTATGTGTAACAAACAAGTAACAGGAATAATTAGCAGCTTCTACAGTGTTAAGCAAATCAGGCTGCTGTACTGGATTCAGTGCTGTTTCTGTGGTTTGTTCACCATTTGTAGATGACACTAAGTTTTTAATTTGATAAGATAGAGCAGGAGCTGTGACCATGTTAATGGCCCTGAGGCTGCACTCCGCTCTGTTAACATGCTGATGTTTAGCAGGTGTAATGTTAACCAGGTTCATTACCTTGATTTAACATGTTAGCATGCTAACATCTGTTATTTAGCGCTCAACATCTTTATCTGAAGACGGGTTTATACTTGTGTGTCAGCTCTATGCCGTAGCCTGCACTCGTGGCCTACGCCAGTGTGAGTATTTATACTTGTGCAGTGGTGTGTCTGTCACTCTGCAGCTACACCTCCAAATCCACCAGTCGGCAGCGGGGTTTCTGTGAAGTGGTGTAAGGTTGAGCTGATTCAAAACACACATTAAACATGCCTTAATAGCGACAATTTCAAACAGGAAGTTAGGGCAATGAGTCAATGCAGAAGTGTGAATTCTTCTTTAGGCATATTGTAATGTCATTAGTTTTGCAAATATAGGGTAAGAAGGTAAAATATTATGGAAGATGAACTTTTGATCTGATGGCAGCACAAGAGTAAAATTTATGGGATTACCAAAGTTATTTCGGTTCATCCTCTGTGGACCATGACTATGAAATTTATTGGCAATCCACTGAACATTTGTTGAGATATTTCAGATTGGACCAAAATGGTGGACCCTGCACAAAGCAATGTGAAGACACAGCATCTAAAATCTGAGTTATATTAGCAGGATGGCATCTGTTCAGTCCAATGGAATTGCTCTCCTAGCTCATACGGCAAAAAGTTTCTATCTTCCGGCTTTGCTTCCAGGGTGTGCAGCCCACTGAATATGCGCAGCAGTGTTTCTCCTGCTGGTCCCGCCAGTGAGTTTCCGCTAGGCTGATGGACTTTACATTGTGATGACATGAAGGATTTTTAAATCACTTTTCTCAGCTTGAGAAAGGTTTTACAAATATGAAACCTCCATAATTTGACGTGTTCAATAGTTTGACATGTCCCGTTAACAGTTTTACAGACATCTCTTTTATAATAGTGTTCTTGGAGGGAAATGCTTTTGGGCAGCAAGGGATTTTTTTTTTTGTTGCAGTTACTGTGAGTGGCCACTGGGAAAAATTGGAAGCAAGGCTGAGCAGCATTCCTGAGGGTCTGGTTAAAATGCAAAAAAAAGGAAAAATTATTCTACACAGAATTACTACATAAATTTTCTCTCAACTGTTTTTTGTTTCTTGTGAATTACTTGGGAGCTTCTACCTCTTCAGGCCTCCTAATTATTAACCAACTAAAACAAGGAAAGTGGGTCACAAGTAAACATTTCTTCATTTTAAGGAGTCACAAGTCTAAAAGGTTGGGAACCCTGAGCATGTGTCCCGAGGCCGAGCTGAGGAAGCTAACAGTGACAGACTGGAACCAGCAGTGATGTGACTCATCCACACTGAGTATCAAACTCCATCGCTGAACTACGACTGGTCCTGACTGTACATCATAAAAATGTACAAGAGGAACAAGCACAGATATATATGCGGACTGACTCTTGTGGGTCAGACATGATGTAAGAGGCGTATAGGCCAAAGCAGTGAAGCATGTGCATGAATATAGCACACTTACAGAATAACACATAAAAACCAAATATGTGCATACTATTACAGTGTGTCGTCATTTCAACACGACTGTCCACTTACTGTACTTACAGTGCTTTGTGTAGTACTGCAGTGCTGCAGGCAGATGCCAAAGGCATGAATATTGACAAGGGAATATGTTACTGTACATAAGTCATAATTATGGAAACATGAGAATAAGAGTGGGGATATGAATATGGAAATAACCATGGGAAACAATGCAAATGTGTCATTGTATAAGAGTAAAGTTGAAGAATTGCTGTGCTCCCATTCGAGACAGGTTTTAGGGAAAATTAATTCAAGTGCAAAATGAAGGCAAGCTTGAACCAGAATAACTATGTTTTATGCAGGAAATAAGCACTTGATTCCCAGAAGAGCATTTGCATACTGTTTTAAACTGAAAGACAGCATCTGTACCGCTGGAAGTTAAAGCATACAGGCAGTTGGAGGAATCAAAGCGTTGACTCTTGCATTATGCAACAGTGCATGTTCTGAACAGTAATAATTCTATAATACCCCTCTCTTAACAATTCCCTGCTCTGTCTCTATTACAGCACTCCCATCAAATGCACAGGCTCTGGTTTTACTCACTTGTGTCACTTGACTGTCCCACAGTCGAATTGTGGGCTCATTCTTTATTAAATGTTTTGATTTTATCGTTGAGTGCAGCTTAAAAATATTTCACAAACGAGGCCTTTTGGTTTCAGACCCCTCACTGAGAATATCTTGGTTGGGAAAGTGAATGGGTAATTTTATTGATGATTAATGATCCGCCTCTGCCTCTTTATGCATGTTTTAAGGTTTCTACTAGAACAGGGGTCGGCAACTTTTACTATCAGAAGAGCCATTTTTGGCCAAAAATGAAAAATAAAATCTGTGTGGAGCCCCAAAACCTATTTGAGCCTCATATTAAAGGTAACACAGCCTTTTAAGTCGAATTCACCCCATCAGCATTACTAACAGATCTAAATAAGCATTCATTAATATGTTTTAGTACAAGGCCAACACCTGTCTCTTCAAGCCCCGCTCCTGAAAAAGCCCAGTCTGCATCTCATTGGTCAGTGTTAAAAGGTTTTCTATATCTGAGCGTCTCTGTGATGTCATTGCAGCCCGGAAACGACTTTCACAGTGAATAGTGGTGCTTTTTTAACGTGAAAAATCACCAATAACAGCTCCTAAACGAAAGACATATTCCAGCTGGAATACGATCCAAAACTGGGGAGAAATTAACATCAGCAACCAAGATTATTGTTTCCCTGACATTAGCATTTAGCTACATGTATGTTAGCAGCATACTTGCAGACAGGAAATGACTGTAACACAGATAATAGCACTTATTACCCTGAGAAATCACCAATAGGAGCTTCTAAACCTAAATCCGGGAGAAATTTACAGCATTGGCGACCGAGTTTACATGTTTCTCTAATGTTAGCATGTAGCTTCATTAAGCTAGTGTTTACAATGGTAGGAAACTTGAGGTTTTGTGGTCACAGGATTATTTTTACATATGTTTACCTCGTTATTTGAAACATCGGCCATGTTTAATATGGACATCCTTCATTGTAGCATTGTAAGACACAGATTACATTTTTTAAAACACAAACTCTGCCATCTACCACATACCCTTGTGAAATGTCAGAGAGGTGTGAAGGTATGAAAAAATAGATACCATCCAAGCCTGGCTGTGACACCTCATAACCTTGCAGTATCAACCTACAGCTGCCAGACCATTGTTTGTTTTTACCAGTGTGAGTTTTTCAAACTATCCCCTCTGGGAATGAAACAAAAGTGCAGCAACAGCTCAGCAGGCAGCCATTTAAAAGGAGAACTTTTGGCGTTTTGCGAAAAAGTAAAGTCAGGAAATTGGCAAATTTTCCAATTCAGTAGTAAGCAGCATGAATCACTGCTTTGACTGGAGCTGTTTTGGGAATCACAAAATGTGTGTGTGTGTGTGTGGGTGTGTGTGTGTGTGTGTGTGTGTGTGTGTGTGCGCGTGTGTGTGTGTGAGAATCTGAAATGAGGCCCCTGGATCTGTTGAGGGTTTTTTCCTCTACACTGAAGAGCATATTGTATGTAGTACCACTATTCCCAAACTGGGGTAAGTGTACCTTCAGGAGTTTTGAAGCTCTCCATAGGGGTAAGAGGGGAGATTCTAAATTCGGCATCAAATTATTAACGATGAACCTCATTAACTTTGAGAGCCTTCTGCTTATCATTGCCTCCATTAAATGTGAGCACTTGTTACTAGAAAATATGTTCCATTAATACAGAATAAGTTTGAAACATTGAGTACAATTGTGTGTTTTCCCTCCCCGATGGTCTCAAATTTTTAGGACTCAACATCTATATTTCAAACATATTTCAGTATTTTTGTATTGCATGTTTGCTCTATTTTTGTCCTGCACCTGCTGTGTCAATCATATTCTCTCGCTATCTTTCAGTATATCATCCTGCTCTGAATGCATTTCTGGCTCCCGCTCTGTCATAAGGTGATGGTATTTTATCAAGTAGTCCAAATGAGAAGTCGTGAACAATCTTGTTTAAAGTCTTGTTGCAACATTGCACATTAGCTTACTCTTTGATCTGCACTGTTTCTGTGTGTGCCCAAGGCAACAGAAGGATGCAAAGCAGCAGGCAAACAGTAGATCAGTCAGGCACGGCAAAGAGATTTGGTATTCCTGAATTTCATCTGCTCCTAGCCCAGCCAGTGACAGTGTAGAGTTATTTTCTTATCGCCATGCAGCTTGTCCTTTCCATCTCCTCTCACATGGACATTCTGTACGTTGTCTGCTTCCAGGCCAGACTGAGTAACTCTGGGTTCACAGCAACAAATTCTGCAGCTGCCAAACTGTTTCCAAACCACAGTGCGTCTTGTCAAAGTGCCCCAGAGTAAGATTGAACCCCTAACTGCTCACTCATTGAAAGCTACTGAAGATTAAAGGGTGGTTATACATAAAAGCACCAGCTAATGCTTCAACACTGTCAGTCACTTTGACTTCAGCTAAGTCGTCTAATCTGGAAACTAAAGCTGAGAGGAACTTTTTGCTAAACTGCGAAGATATTGATCAACTTGTTTTACTGGAAAACATCCAGTACCAATCAGTTGATTACTTTAAATGCACTCAGAGTGCACAGCATCACCAATGCTAATCAACCCTCAAATGGATGTCACACCAAAGAGCATCTTTACTGTCAGTTACATTTTAGGTGACACTGATCATTTTTAACCCTCTGGATACTAAACATTCAGTATTTTCCATTTTCCCACTTGCAGTAATATCACCCTCTAGTTCATCCTGGGATTGTTGTTATCCTCTGTCAAGGATACTTTTAATTGTCCCAACATTAACATATTGCATAAAAACAAAAAGAAACTCCAAATTTGAAGCTCCAAATTAACAGCATGTAGACAAATTTGAACAAAAATCTAACAACCATGTGCTTGACTGGCATCTTGGACTATAAATAAATAATAAACAAAGCAAAACAAAACATTATTTCTGATCACAACATTGTTTTTCCCTCTCAAAGTTTGAGTTTAATGAAACCCAATTAAAAGTTTTTGAGAAAACTTAGATTAGACAGACAAAATAAAAGTCACACTGCTGCTAATGCTATCACTGGTAGCACTATTATTGTTACAATAATAATAATACATTTTAATACTGAATAAATTCTTCAAGTTACAGCACAAAAAATCTTTTTGAATGTTGGCTTAACTAAAATAGAATCCGATATAATTCATTAAGATTAAATCAGGTCATTCTCAAATTACTAGCGCTGAAGATATTTGGTCAAGGAAGTATATTTTTTTCCAAAAAGATATTAAGTTGAAACTTTTCCTCTCATGTTTCAGACATGTCTCTCAAAGCTCCAGAGCTCTGACAGCAAAAACCTGCTCACCTTTTGCCTTTGACTTTAGAAAGTAGGCAGTCAAGGTTGCATACTGGCTCATAGGGGATTAAAGGTCTGATATGCAGCAGGAGGTTAAAACCATGCAGCTACATGGTATCGGTACAGTCAGAGACACTGGTTTTTAAACTTACTGGAAACCAGTGTGCAGAGGCCTGTCCCATTTCTACCCCTTAAATCTTGCACTTGGTATTGAGTGCCCTCGTTTGCGAGATAACCCATGATGAGGGAAGTGAGAAATATTAGGGTAGAGATCTTTCCCTAAGAAATGGGACACCACTTCATGCAAATCGGCGTGACCGACGTGCAGGCATACGTCACGCGTTGCAGCGACGCAATGAAAATGCCGGCTCCAGCCGTGTGTTGTGGCGCTATGTTTATTCTTCTCCGTCTGATGAATCAACGGAGAAGAAATGCTGAAAACAAGAGGCGCCTACGACGTCTTCTAGTTCTGATTGATTTTGTTTGAATAAGTCGATTTGTTTAAATATTTTGACGCTGCGTTCAACCAAGTTGCTGATGAGTTTACGCTAGTCCAACCATCTGTTGTTTGTTTAGCCTACATTCCAATCGTACTGCAACAGATCGTTTTCCAAATCTTGCCAAAGTTGCTGACTTCATCTTCCACTTCTTTGAAAGTGTGGGTCGGGGCTCCCTTGGAATCTAGGGTGGGTTTTAACTTCCACTACTTCAATTCTGTTTTGGGACACCACTAGCCTAAACGTGAACGCATGCAACCAAGTGCAAGTGGGTATTTCTAGGGGAAGTGTGGGTACTGGGACAAGCCTACAGTGTCCATTACTGAGGACAATTGTTGGGAAACGCAGTACCAAAGTTTAGGTGACGATATAAAGTCTGAACAGACAAGTGGGGAAACATTACAAATGCAGATGCTTCCATACAGGGCATGGGTGAAGTATGAAAATGAAGTGAATCATATGCTATGGTCCTCACAGTCAGCATATCTCAACACAGGTAAACATCAGTGTGTTAAACCCTTTTCTACCAAAATTAACGCCTGTATGCAGGTTTCATATAGAGAATAGACTCCGTTCCCATTGCCTGTAGACCAGAGCTGTCTACAAGGCTCTGCAGTAGATGTGTGTGCCTTTCTGTTTTTTTGTTGTTGTTGTTTTACCGGTCTGTCATGTTCAGCGTACTAATGTGCCAGAAAACAGGGTTAGTAAACAGTAGAAAGCAGCATGGAAGCTAGTTACAGTGTTTCAATGGTTATTTCTCTTTTTATATCTGTTACTTACTTAGTCTCTCTGGTGTCATTGCATCAAGCTGGAAAATGCACGAAATTTAGCACATGCATATGGAGGAATGTGCCTAGTTTTCCTTTCAGGCAGAAATGTAATAATTTCAACCCAAGCCCCAATGTATTTGTCCAACCTTTATCCAAGAAATCTCTTCCTGGCAAAAAGCCTTCTAGGCAAACTTCTCCCAACAGCTTAGTGTGTCCACCTGCGTGTCATATTTCCATCTCTGCCAATTGCTGCTGATCCAAGCCTGAGCCGATAAATACCCCTGACTACTGCAGAGTCATTTTTCCCAGGAGTGAATAACGATTGCAGCCTCTCCTACTAAAGACAAAAGCCAGATGTCAGCAGGTGTTAGTGGGGTTTTTGCCCGGTGGGAAGGGGGCTTTAGACGGCACCTACACCAAGGTACATCAAAGCTGATCTGGGAAATATCATGGTTTGAGTTAAGATAAGTACTTCTTTAAGGTTAGGAGACCTTTACTGTTATGGTTGCAATAATAAGTACGTACGTAGCGAAGGTTAGGGAATGATTTTCAGTCAGCGCAGTTGACTGTTGAAATAAGGGAAATGAACAGAGGTCTCACTTTGACTCTTATCAACCCCGGCCACCTCCCTATGTGGACTTCATTGCTCCATAATAACATCACCTGCCTTTCTTTCTGCTCCATCATCGGCGGCAATGTCTCAATCATCATTATTAAATGTCAGGAAGATAATAAAAGATTAATTTATAGTGCTCATTTTGGAACAGGATTTACAAAGTGCTTCACAGTGGAGCATAAATCATCAAAGGATCCTGAACACAGGGAGATGATGGCTCCAAAGTAAATAAAAAGAATGATGAAATTCATTAAGCATAAATCAGTACAACAAAGTGTATGCTGGTAAATGTCCTTTGGTTGGCATTATACTGTACAGATCGCTGTGTAAAAAAATGCGTTTGCCAGTGTATCATACTGTATGTGTAAATCTGGTCCACAGTGAGTGCGATGTACGCAATTCCTCATCCTACATTCTGCTTTTATAAATACCAGCTTATGTGTAGGGAAATGGCATGAACAATGTATTCGCACAAAAAACATGCAGACACATTGTTCATACATCTGGCCCCAGATCTCTGGTGTTGAAGGCAAACACACTAACACTAAATCCCTCTCCCCAGCCTCCATACTGGCTTTGTTGCAATGGAACTGAGCGCTGTGGCTGTATTGTGTTTTAGCATAATTCACAGAAATTATTTGGTCCAGTTGAGAAGAAAAGAGAAAACAACACACATATAGTCAGGCCACATGACTAAGGGATTAGACCTCAGTGGAAAGGGTGAAGAAAGCCAGGGAGGAGTATTAAACGGCAGTACCATGTAAAGAATCTGTCACTAAGACCCCAATACCAAATTGATTTGTTTGATTTTCCATCCAGCTGTACGTTTCAAAGGTGTTAAGGCTATTTTATTTGCCTAAGGTTCGGAATCTGCTGCTTTTGTGGGCTGCTTAGTATCATGCGGTATTATTAAATAAAACGGAGTCTGGGGTTAGAATATCAAAGGTTCAGTTTTCTTTTGATTTTCTTTGTGAGAAATCTGTCTCTGCGTGACGGAAATCGATCAAATACACCCTCCATTAATCTTACTTTCACTTGTGTGAGAAAAAAGCATTTAAAAAAAAAACAAAAAAAAAAACTGCTTCTCTCCTTGCTCAGCCTCTCCGGGCTCCCAGGAGTGGTGCTCAGTGGGCAGTCTGTGCTAACACACGCATACGCACTGACCGTATACGCCTGCAAACACGCACATACACACCCCGATGCGCACCCACATAAACACAGAGGCGCACACGCCGAGCGGGTAATCTGTCTGATTGAAAGAGCTTTCAGACGGGTAATTAAATTTCCCAATGATCCGCTGCGGTGGCTACACACGAATCTGGCTTTCAGAGGTGAGCAGACGACCGAGGCCCACAGCAATAACACACAGCCACCACCACACAGAGAGAGAGAGGGAGGTTATATTTCATGTTGACAAGGACAAGATAAACACTGGGGCCTTTAACGACCATTAGCTCAACCCTAACCTTCATCTTCAGCACTTCTGCCATCCCACCGTAATCCAAAAACAAGCACACATGTACACACATACACGCATGCACACAAACCTCTATCGGTGCTACCTGCCACCAGTAGTGACAGTAATGCTAAAGACAGCCTAAATCATAAATAAAACATTTTATAATACCATTTCTGAAGATAAAACGCACACACATGATGACACACCTCCTCCTATCACGCACAAGAGTAATCCAGCTGCAGCTTCATGAACAGAGGGCTCATCAATGTTCATATTTTTACTGAAAAATAAACAGACTTTTGAAAAAAAATTGCATAATGGTTTAAAGGAATAGTTCAATATTTTGGGAAATGGCGTCCTTCATGCCCACCATACACCAGGAGGACTTTGAAAGGACTTTTTAAAGACTAAAGTCAGACACCTTCTCACATCTAAAGACAATGTGAGTTTTCACTCACAGACTGTAAGAGTTGGGGATGTTGCAAGGTCCCTATTTGCAAGCCTACAACTGAATTCCTTTTGAAATGATTTCCCATCCTGCTTCTGGTGAAAAACATTATGCCAAACTCCCTTTCTAAAAAAATAAAAATAAAAAAAAATAAAAGGCATGTGAACAATTCCTTAAGTGTCTGCAAAAACACAAACCCATATCTCTGGAAACACAAGACACAAGTTGTCATATGTTGACAGTATTCTTGTAAATTCGACATCAATATAATCATTAAGGATAAACAGTATTTTACATTTTGGATTTTGGCGCCTCAACTCGCCACCAGCCTCCATTGGTTAGCTGCTCTATTTTATTGGGAGGAGACTGGGGAATAAGAGGCAAACCTTTAAAAAAAAATAAGACTTCTTACTAAAATAAACGCTGTTTGGTGGATCAGGTACGCGCCAAATTAAACGCTGACTCTTGTTCCCTCCACCAGTTTCTCTTTACTGTTTACTGTCTACCTGGATTGCTGCTTCTTGTTTGGTGCTGGCGGGAGCACTTCTATCCGTAACTATTTGCATGAGCCAAGAATAAAAACTTACAATAATATTAAACATGTTTGAATTTGTCTTTTAAGAGGAGAAAAAAATGACTTAAGACAGCTCAGACTGAGTTTTATGACCACCTTACGCTAAAAGATCAAGATCAGAGAAGCATGCACCAACTGAGGTCAAATAATCATGATTTTATTCCACCATTAGAAATCTGTCAGTAAAATCGCTTGAACTGAACTGCACCAGAGTTCGTTTGTAGCTGGACAGAGACCCTCTCTTCAAGAACGTCTCAGGTGTGCAACTGAGTGTGATTGCCGTGTTCACACCTGCCCAAACGAACTGCACTTAGGGGGCAAACTGAACCAAACAGGGCAGGTGTGAAAGCATGCATCTGGAGGCCAAACACAGTATTCTAAGTTTTCTACCACTGTATCTCTAAAGAAGCCAAAAACAAAACCTGTTCTCACTGTGTCTGACTGCACCATATCCAGATCAATAAACTGTCATTAGGAAATAGATCCTCTTGCAAACACAAATTGTCATCACATTTGTCTTATTTTCTAAAAGAAAGTATTCCCTTAAAGTGTTTTTTACCTGGATTTTATGGCCACACATGAATCAAAAATTACTTGCTGGAAGAAGAATACACTGTTCACAGTGAAGTGGGCCCTCTCAACAGCTCACAACACACTGCACGCTTTCAAAAAGAAAGACAAATGATGAAAAAAGGCAAATAAGTTGCTGATTGTGCGCCAAGATGCCTCATTAAAAAAGTAACAGACTGAACTAAACAGTTAAACTCCTATCCAATTTCCGCACTGATAATTTGTTTTGGAAAAATGAAATGCAGAAATAATGAGCTCACAATTAGCTTATCGATGATCGCAACTGTGGTTTTAGGGGGAGAAGAATCACTCGTTTTCATCTCGCCTCTTCCCTCTTAGCTGGTGGCTGGTTTCACTTACAGTATTTGTCCTCCCAGGTGAAAATAAATGAGCGACATTACAAGCAGAACATGTTGTCTGTTCAAAGCAAATAGAGGCCGGGAAACACAATAACAGCCGCCCGTTGGGCTAAATGTAGCGCATCGGTAGCAATGAAAAGAACAGAGGTCATAAAAGCACCGGTGTGATTTGATCACCAATTGGCATGGCAACCAGCCCTGGCCAAGCAGCCTAAATTAATTGAGGTCTCCCATGTGAGACAGAGGCCAAGCTAATCGAGCCGCTCAGACTCAGTCTGTTAAACTCAAAAGGCAACAAGAGCGCCGACAAACATCTGGATCTGTCATCGAACATGTATCAGCTTCAGTAACTTATGTTGTTGTGTGAGAGCTGCTTCACTCCTGCAGGGAGACTCTCTTCACTTTTCAATGTCTCCTCTGCACAGCAAGGTCAGAGTGGAAAGCTCAGGACAGAACAGGAAACCCTGGAGATCACAGAGAGGCAGTGTGTTAAACCCTTCAATAGTTGTGTGAATCTGTGCGTTTTACATGATTTTGCTGCATTTTCTAATTTGTCCGTTTGCCTGTGGTTTACAAAGGGTCGAAGCCTAGTGTGAGAACAACACACACACTCACACACACACACGCAAATACACTTAGACAAGCAACGCTTCCATCATTGCTTTTCCCTTCTTTTTTTTAATAGGCAGTTATTCAAATCTGCTGATGACACCAGCTCACGTCTTCAGCTGCCTCGCCCATCTGGACAATATGTGAACAGCGTACAACTCAACGTGTGTTTGCATTTAACTCTGTGTGTGTGTGTGTGTGTGTGTGTGTGTGTGTGTGAAGACGAGAGGTTGAGAGGGGAAAAAAACAGAATAAAATGAAAGAAAGCACAGAGAGAACAAGAGAAAGAAGGCTCGGAGAGATGGAGAGAGGGATGTGTCTTGTTCTTTCTTGTTCTGTCTCTTTTTTTTTTCTTTCCTCTTTCCACTGTAATTAGACAGGTCTGTGTGAGCAGCATAGCAAGCAGAATGATAGAGGAGCACCAGGGAGGTGGGGTGGGGGTTAGTCATGGGAGACATGATGAAGCCAAATACTGGAACAGTGCAGGGCGATAAGATTAGATGAGATTGAAAAAGAAAGGTGGCCAAATAAACAGCGTCAGGAGGCTCGGATGAGACGAGCGAAAATGTGACATGATATGATACTGTGGATGTGATGAAACATCCCTCCTCTGTTTTTAATTGCGGATGCACAAAGGTAGAATGCTAATCGAAACAATCAGAAAAGGATGCGGAGTGCTGGGGCTCAGGCACTACAGCTACTCCATCTGTGGTGTTTATCTGATATCTGATTTCAGCTGTAATGTGAAATTGGGACACAAGAGAGAGAGACCAGGACAAGAGAAAGACGGTGAAGCTGAAGGGGAGGGTGGAGGGTTGGGCGGGGGGCTGGTGAGAGGAAAGAAAGAGATGAAGAGGGGTGGGACTGGGAGCAATTCACAAGCTTGTTAAAATATCACTAATTACCAGCTGGCCTTGCAATATAATGAGTCTACCTGAGTGCTAAGAGCTGAGGGGCAACGGTGAGACGGATTATAACAGCAGGACAGGAGGAGAGCGGAGAGAGAGAAAAGGAATGATCGGAGGGAGAGATAAAAAGGAAGGACGCCACAAACAGGGGTCAATGAGGTGCAGTGTTCGTGTAAACAGGCGCACTGTCACATAAACAAAAGGGGGATGTAATTGTGATGTGATAGAAAGATGCACATTGTGAGGCAGAGAGGAAAACAGAGCCGAGACTATAATCACAGCAGGAAAACTGATCAAGCCGTGCACTGCCGAAACCAGGGCTGCAGCTAATGATAAATGTCTCTCTTCATTCTGTTAATTCATAAAGGAATCATTGAGTCTATGGGATGTCAGAAAATAGTAAATGGCTATGTGAGTCTGTCCTTTGGGCAATGGTGCATTTAGCTAAATGTTAATACCAGCATGTTAACATGTTAACAGGTAATGTCCACTACTTTTACCATCTTAGTTTAGCATGCTAACATCTGATAATCAGCATCAAAAGCAATCACGTCTGAGGCGGGGATGTCATGGGTTTTGCAAGAATTTGGTCATAAACCATAGTGTAGGACAAGCCAATTCATGATGGCCCAAAAATGTCCCACTGGACCAAAAGCCAAATTCTGCAACAACCCGCTATCCCAAAGTCTGAAGGCCATTGCTCCAAAATACCGTCTCTCCAACAGTACACCCTCTCTACTGGTAAAGTTTCAGTTTCCCAGCAGCGTTTGAGCCATCAATCCCAGGTGTTTTTACCGACCTTTCGTGGCGTTTCTTAGCGGCGAGTGTTCGTCACCGACCTGTCTATCCTTTTTCAATGACTTTTGTGCCATCTAACTTTGGTGTTTTAAGCCAAAACATGATATTTTCCTAATTATAACCAAATGGTTTTGGTGCCTAAACTGGGGATGCACGATATTTGATTTTTGCCGATATCCAATGTGTCGATATATAACAACTTATTTGGCCGATAACCGATGCCGATATATCCACTTTTTTCCTCACCTAATTTTAGTGATCATCAAGTCTCTTATCATATTACACATGCATACTCTTATGGTGATGGCCCACCATCAGTTGGAGACATGAAATAAAATGCTTTTCAATGTACGTAACATTCATTCATTCATTCAGTTAAAAAAAAAGGATGTTAGCCAACTCTGATCATTTTAAAGACGATATCGGCCGATACCGATGACATGCCGATTCTATCGTGCATCCCTGGCCTTAACCCAACCACACATTCACCACAGCATTGACAAACGACAAACGTGGTATACAGAAATGTACAATGCCACTTTTGTCTTTTTTTTGGCGACTGTGTTGTCGAACTGCAGCGAGTATGTATTTTTAGAGAAACAAGACTTTGAAGCAATGGTTTTTGGGATAACAGGCTGTCAGAGAAATAGGCTTTCGGTCCAATGGGACATTTTTTGGACTAACAGGGCTTTGAGATTTTGGGCCATCGGAACAATGGACAGTCCCTCAGGATCACATGGTGCCACCTAAGTTGTTACAATTCATCCTGAAGGAGATGTGAATGTCTGAACCAAATTTCATGGCAATCCATTCAATAGTTGTTGAGAAATTTCACTCTGAACCACACAGTAGCCTCGTGGTGACACTAGAGGAGAGGTCATGGGATCACCAAATTCTCCAAAAGTCAGTAGAATTCATCCTTTAGGGACCATGAATGTCTGAACCATTTTTTTTGGCATTAAACACATGCTGAGATATTTCAATTTGGAGTGGTAGACCAACTGACCGACATTACCATCCCTAGAGCGATGCTAAAAATACCCATTATAAGTTCCCGGAGTCCCACATCTTCAAAGCAAGAGACCAAAACTCAAAGATATTTAATTTACAATGATGTAAATCTGAGAAAATCCTCACACTTGGTAAGCTGCAACCAGAAAATAAATGACTTATGATCTAAAGGCACACCAAAGTGAACATAAATCAGCCACATGTCCAACTATTTGAGACCAGACATCATAAAGTGCGCAGTAAACACAATCACGAGATAACCGTTGTGTCGTTTCTCTGCTTTATTGGGGAATAGTTTCTGCTCCACGAGGCGTGCGATAACCACAGAAGATACAGATCCACGGGATGGAAATAGACTTAAAAAGGTCAGTGCTTACAGCAGCATTGACAGTACTAAATGCAATGTTCTTGTGGAGCATGACAGTAATAGAGAGGAGAAGAGAAAAGACTGCAGTACCTTGTTGGAGGCACAGTGATTCCAAAAGCTAGTTTCCTTAGTCCCGTGTGTTGACTGACTGTTGTAGTGCAGATGTAACACAAAAACACAAAAAGACCATTTTTACAGATTATTTATGGCCTTTTTTCTTCTTTTTTGACACTCTACAATAGAGTGAGACAGAAAAAGGGGGACTGGGTGTTGACATGAGACAAATGTCACAGACATGAAACCAGGACATCACTGGTACATGGTAACTGCTGAGCCAACTGAGCCACCAGGATGCCCTGAGGACTTCATGTGTGACAGTTTTTACAATGAGGAGCATTTGAAAGGGGAAAATATGCACATGCAGGACAGTTGCTTCACATCTTATTAAAACATTTGGGAGATTTGGTCTCTAGCTCAAGGACATGTTTCCATTTTATATCATGTACTCAATGATGGAGCTACAGTAGATGAAAATAAATTGTGCCGAAAGCAATAACAGCGAATTTGTAGTCCAGTGTCACATTAGAAGAGACGTAGAGCCGATCTGAGTTTGTAACTCTATTTTTGCAGCTTCATTTGATTACATTTTAGCATTTTTATAGGCCGATGTGTTTATGCTACATCACACACATACATATTTAAAGATCCTTGTAGACATGGGAAAAGGAAACTTTGATATTCTCAACGTGGACCTTTTTCCCCCATGTTTTTGTGTCGTATGACTAATGGAGACAACAATTTTGAAACTCCAGTCCAGTGTTGAGAAAGAGCGCTGCAGCCACATCTGCAATGTAATATCTATAAGCAATTGTGCACCGTCAATTTACATCCGATAACAGTGCCTTTACAGAGAAATTTAGGGCTGCCCTCTAATAGTCGACCAAGCGTTAGTCGACCATAAACGTCATTAGTCGGCAATATTTCGTTGGTTGCTTAGTCTCAATAAAAACGAACACGTGTGCAGCTCTATTAGGAGATGCGCCTTGTCAAAATAAATCAAAACCTATATGATTGGACCATGTGGGAATTTAGTTTAAATGGACAGACACAGGAAGAGGCCACACTCTTTCCCTTCTTCTGTAAATATTCAGTCTGATAAATAGAGAAAAGTTGATCATTTTAGTGCAGGGCTACCTCAGACACAACCACCGTGCTCTTTAAAACTGGCACTAATAAGGCAAAAGCACCCAGCACCTGACCTCCAGCCGGTTAAAGACCCAGCTTGTGTATGGCCCCTAATTTACTGTGGTTATTCCACAGGCTAGTTAATAACATGTCGGGCAGGAAATCCAAAGTGTGGGATCATTTTGAGAAGGTGAAGGAAGAACCCAAGGTGATATGTAAACTCATCTTCACTGGTCGACTACAAACATGACGTATCATCTGAAACATGTCAGTAGCTACATGCACATTCATTACTGCTTTGCTGACAGCGTCATTAACAGGCGGCTCGCTCAGTGTGTGACGTGCACTTGTAGATAAAATATAGGCCTATATTAATGATGTTTCATTAGTACGGTTTTGTATTTCTCTGTAATGTAGCACAGTGTTAACAATGTTACTGATACTATTCTTTCTCACATCTTGAACTCAAATCATTGTGTTGCCCTGTCCAGAATATATAATTTAATAGTCAATGTAATATGGTAAACATGCCAGCGACTAGTCGACTAATGGCCCTAAATGACGACTATTGGTCGACTGGGAAAACTCTTAGTTGGGGACAACAATAGAGAAGTCTCAAAGATTTCCAATGTCATGACTGAATGTTTAGCTAATTTTGACAATGTGGAAAAGTCAGCAAGATTTCAGAACAAGACTTCTTCTTCAGTGAGACTTGGTTACCAACACTAACAGACAGACCAGATCAACAAAAAGTAAGGAAAATAATTTTATTTCTCTGTCGGGTCTTTTTGCAATGTTGTCATAAACCTATAATAACAATGTGAGCCTTTCAGTGACAAAACCAAGAACTTTTAATGGACATAGATTGTGCACAATAACCTGAACGCACAGCCTGTTAAGCTGCAGCGGTCTTCCTCAATACTGGACCAATTTCAAAAACTGTTGTTTCCATTAATCACTTAAAAAATATGGTGTAACATGGGTTAAAAAATACCAAAGTTTGCTTTTAAAGCATAAAAATACTTTGCTTGAAATAATAATTGGTGTCCATGTGTTTTCCATAATTACCTTGTTAACTCTAAAAATGCATCGACTATTCCCATCCCCAATCCAGGATCTATGATGTGCAAATATTGTTTATTTCAGAAGTTTAACTGCTGGACACAAGATGTCTGCTAGTTCACTGAAAGGTCGCCTCTCAGTGTATGTGTACTGGAGGCTTTGGACTGGACCCTGACTGGTAAACTAGCTGTGATGTCACAGAATGATGTTCACATGCACATGTGTTAAACTGAGATTTCAGGTGAACACTCAGAAACCTTGCCCCTTCAGCCCATGAGTACAAACAGCCTTCTAGTGTAAAAACACATACATCAAAGTGAAGCTCAAACACTCAGGTGAAGTAACAACAAGCAAAACCCATTTCTGAGCAGAGGAGTACTTTAAAATAGACGAAACAATAAATTACAGTGTGCAGCACTTACAAATGCACGTCAGCCAAGTATGTAGGTGTTTTAAAGAAAGGACAGACTTTGAAAATTCTCCATCAGCAAGTAACATCAAGGCGAACAACAGCAGAGGGCTGCATTTATGCTGCGCACATCTCTGACCTGAATATACACAAACCAAAACTTTTTGAAGAAGAACATGTTGCCTCACAATTGTTTAAAAAAACCTGTCACAGTGTATGTTAATGACTGGCTCGACAAAAAAAAAGCTAGTTACAAAACACACATGATTCATAAGCAACATTCTGCTGCCATGTTGATGAGTAATTACGGTCCTGCTTTCATCAGTAGAATGTGCATAATAGATTATTCTGGATTATTTTGGTGCATGCAGCTCGCATTGTGCGAGAAAGACAATGCTGAGTAAGCATTTACACCTGAACCAAAGTACTGCTGGACTATGGACAGAGATTTAAAGGAGCATGTTCACATATGGAGCACCGTGGTCTCTGATTGCGGAGTCTGATTTCTAACTCTCACACAGAAATCGTTTTCACACCAGATTCGCTGGAAAGACTGATTCAGACTGAACCAATTGTTGATGAATCACCCGTTATTAGAGGAGATGAGAATGCGTGAGCACAAGCGCATGCAAATGTATCAGATGAGATTTTCTTTTTTAAATTATATCACAAGGCATGGTTGTGTGTGTTGTGCATGTAGGTGTGTGGGAACCTCTACTTTGAGCATTATGCGGCATGCATGATTTCAAAAGCCCATTGGGATGTACTGACTACTCTTCTTTTTCACTGTTCAATCATCCAACTCAGCAGGAGAGGCTGTAAACAAAATGGGACTGCGCTTTGTACTTTGTAATCATCTCTGTCACAAAGGGTTTGTATTCAGCCAGGATTTTGCCACGCTGGGAAACAGATCAACACTTTGGGGTTAAGTAGAATCTATAGGACGTTCTCCAACTGTTTGGCATTCTGCATCATGAACGCAGGATCAAGGGAGCTCGTGCGTCTGAAAGCAGCACACATCAGAGCAGCTCTCTCAATCAACTTTTCACTGGCAGTCTGGGAGAGGCACTCCGTCTTCATCTACTTAAAAGCTCAGCTGGTTTTCCTGGTGATTTTATGATGCTGTATCTATAGCTTGCTTTAATGCGAATACTGTCTTTTATGGCTTCATTACCGTGTTTTTTCAAACTGTTCCAACTTCACTATTTTGAGTATTTTTTCAGTCTACCAGAGATAATAGGATGCCCCCCTCTAAAGTGTTCCAGTTCCTTTAACCAAAAGGCCACCACTGGGGCATCTATCTGAAATTTCAGAAATGTTTTAGCTGCACTGCAACAAAGGAAAAAACTGTGGCTCTGCCTCAAAGGGATGTGCACTTTGGGGGGCTGCTGTCATGCCACTCATGTGCATAAGCAACAGTGGCCTTTTGCAAAGTACTGTAGGATGCTGATGAGGTGCCTGGATGAGGGCACTTTGACATCTTCTGCTTTGCAAGTTGTATTTTTCTCTGACTGTGAATCTATTCCTGCACGCTCTTCAACTATTAAATTTTTTAGCCATCCTCTGACACAAAACTTTGAAGAAAATTTGAAAGGAAATAGTGGTGCGCAAAAACATCTAGTGGTGTATTAGGGAAAAGTTGCCCGAGTGGCTTTCGGGGCTCTCACTGTCTCTGGTTGTTTGAACAGTCTTATGAAAGTATTGCTCTCATCCATCTGAACTGACCTACATCACGGGTCCTAGTGCAACCTCACTGTGCTGTGGCATGTACGGGCTACATTTTAATTATAAGTAACAGCAATTGCAATGTTTTTTTAAGTTGTTAGTAACACCTGTGTTTAAAATAGGAACAGCAAGTGGAGTTTAACACTACAACACTAGCTGAGCAGCTACTTTGTCATGAATACAACAGAAGAGCAACTGGAGTCAGTATTTACAGTGCAGCAAAATAAACTCATGTTGTTTTAATTGACTACTTGGTGAAAAAAAATAGCTGCACTAAAAAGAGTGATGCCACACGTGGTGCAAATAGCTTTCCACATAGTACAGTTAGTGAGCTTGCTGAGAATGTGCAAGAATTAAAACTGACATGCTGATAAAATAAAAATTCACAAAATTATACATTTCTTGATGAACAATTAATGGTTGGAACTGTGCTGTTTGCATAAGCAATACTTCCCTTAATACAGTTCTAATATGGTGTAAAGATTGCAAACAAGGCTGATATCACCGATGCTGAATTACATGCATGCATCTTGTTTCCTTAGAGTCCCTAGTCCAGTGCGGGTGTGGCGGACCCTGCCACTAACAATGAAAACTAACACAATGAGAGATAATTACTGACTGCAATGAATTATTATTGCAGAAAAAAAGGTTGATTTAATGAAAATCTATCTTTAAATATTAAGAAATATTTGATCTCTACAGATGTGATCACTGACAGATTTCTACATTAACTTTTTGAAATGGATGATGTTGTGACTGTGTGTGGTTTCCTCCATGTGTTTGTACTCCAGATGCAAGTAAATGGCAGTAACAGCTTGAGTACATTTGGGCATTATGTCTTCCAGTTTCCCATCTCGGTCTCTCTCCACTGTTGATGAAAACTGCCATACACTGTGGACCACAGCTGCCAAGACTGATCAACTCTGACTCGTCTGGGTTTTGTGGGGCTTCTGTGCTGTTAGAATATCTTTAAAAAGTTCCAGATAGAGATTAGAGAATTTGAAGAAGGTCATTTCAGAAATGTTCAAAAAATTGTATTCATAGTTTATAACATATCTGCAAGGTCTGAAGCCAGGTAAAACACAACAGCCTCTCCCTCTTTAACGCTCCAGCACTGTAAAACTATGTTTTCAGACAGTGTCACTTTGTTTAAACCTTCTTCAAAAGATATGACATTGCTCTTTGACAACCTTACATAGCTGAGTGCCTATCCTCTGAAGCTAGATGACAGACCAAAACATGAAAGGGAAGCTGTTTTTGTTGCACAACATGAATATAACTTTGCAAGTTCAGCGTCTGGAAACATTTGCTCATAAATGTTGGACAAGCCTGAGCATGAGTTGAATAACAAGTTTGATATTAGTCTGACGTGTTGACTACTGGACATCAGCTACACTGTGGTGTCGAGTGGATACTTCTTTCGATTGTGCTGCAAACATATCGAGGTTCTTTTGTCTACACTGGCCGTGGTAAATGTTGAGCTTCCCTGGTCTGCCTACTTTTCATTGTCCACTTTAGGCTTTGTGCTTCACTAGCTTTCATTTTTTTCTACAGCAGATGAAACTCTCTTTGTGTGATGTAAAGGTCATTTTGAAATTGTCTGAGACCCTCAGATGGGTTTGGCCTTGTGCATAACCCTCGAGTGCTGAAAGATCTATCATCATCATTATCAACATCAAAGAATTTTCTTCACAATGTTTGCAATATGCTCTTTTTGTATCCAGAAACCTCTTTCGTCCTCATTCTAAACCGCAAGTCCATGATTTGAATGCATTATACGGTTACTGCACACTCAGACAGCCATGCACTTGAAAATAATACAGTTGTAGTGTGCTGCTACCAGCTAGCATCAATGAGCTACCACATCATAGGCTGATAGCATCAACATTTTAATTGACAGCTGTGTCTATCAACACTGCACAATGAGCTTATGCTACATATTTTACATTTAATTTCATCTTGTTGAGTGCATAGAAGTGAAATAAAATTGCCTGTCGCCTCAGTTGAGGCTTTAAAGAACCAGCGCAGAGAGTTAAGATATTTATGAGCTCTAAATGTTTTAGTGTTTTTCAGCAGAACTGTCTCAGCTGTTAAAAAAGTTAAGCCAGAGACTTTACACCTCCCACACTTCAACCAACCACAGCTGAGCAAAACTGCAGCCCCATTGTTTGTGCCTGAAAGGTGTTTTTTTTTAACTTTGCAGACAAAAGATCATGCATTCATTGTTTGTTTTGTCTAAATGATGTGTTTACAACAACAGTACTCCAGCTCCAAGTGCTTTTGACTCATTGATGCGTGTATCATTTGGTCATGTTCAATTGGGAATCCAAATTTGGAAAATTAAAAATAAAAATTATCACTTTGTTGTCTATCATTTATGAATCCAATGCCAAAAAAAACAAAAACAAACAAAATATTATAATAATGGCTTGTTTTTCATACTTATATGTCATACTCTTGTCAAATATAGGAAATAAAAAAAACAAGCATGGACTGAATTTGATTTTCATATGTAATGTGTCCAATTTGTGTGACCAGGAGGTTACTGACCTCTTTGTTACACTTGATAACCTAGCCAATATAAGTCGACTGTGCAAGCAGCTTATCATGACCCATACTTACGTTATTATAAGGCAGTGCCCTCTAGTGGCCTTAGTAATTATTATCGTGGCAAAAGTGGAAGTAAAATGACTCAGTATGAAAAGCGTTAAAGTCCATGTAACGTTGTTTGAAGATGGAAGAAGCCCTAAAGAGTGGGTGGGAGGGGTGGTGGATGTGGTCAAACAAGCACAGGACTTTCACCCATGGAGACCCCTGGTTGTGACCCAAAGTCAACATTGACTTCTTTTAATAACATTTTGTAGTATGTCTGTGTAGTGATGTAGGTGATGTGACACACCGATGTTTTTTCTAAACCTTACCACCTAGTTTTGTTGTTTAAACCTATTCACAAAGTTTAATATTGTAACGGCTGTCATTTTATGACGTTAAGGACATATTTAAAACTGTGACTATTAGGACAGAAATAAATGTTGTTTTGAGGATGGTCATATCTGTCATTTTGGAAGTCAGTAGAAATTGACCTATTCTGTCATTTAGGTATGAGAGTGTTGTCCAGAATATTCCGTTTATCAAATGGAACACATGAAGAAGTAACTTCCTGATCACATTAATCAAAACATTAAATATCAAAATCAAAGTAGGTCCATTTGCTATTTTTGACGCATAAAATTGAAAATATGAATGGCAAGTTGTTAATTATTTTTTGTGTTGGATTCATACATGAATAATGAAATAATAAATTGTATTTTAATTTTGTGATAGTGAATTCCGTATTTCACGAAATAACGAATGATAGACAATGATGATTCTCATTGCTGCTGTGACTTCCAACATCAGTGTACACAGTAAACTGAAAGCTTTAATTAGTTACTTGATGAGATCACTTTGGGCGATATGTTTAACTGTCAAAGTGGATCAGCAGAATCTGTCAAAGTGAGTAGACTTAGCTGAAGTCAAGATAAGTTTATAGCTGTGGTGGAACAACATGTTTAACAGCTTTTGGAAATAGGTCTGTGTTTACTTAAGTTGCAAATTGCCTGAGGGTATGCGTGACAGCAAAAAGTTTGGGATGGAAGAACTTGGCCAGTCACATCAAGGCTGAATTTGCAATTTCTTGCAATTTTCTTCTGCAGTTTCTTCAGAGCAGTGCTGCGACTCAGGTGGCTGAGGTCACGACTGTATTGGGCATCCTCTCACGTCCACAGCAACCAGTCTGGCCTGGTCAGTGGCTGAGATCTCACAGATTTGAGAACAGGAGAAGTTTGTCACAGAGGTGAAAACTGACAGGGGTAGAGAAGATGAAGGAGAAAAGCAAATGGCTCCAGGAACTGGGCCTGTTTTGGTGTGGGGGAAATCTCGACATGAGTTACATTTGTCGGTGGTAATGGAGAGGATTTCCAGAGTGTGATTCGGTGATGTACGAAAATGGACAGAGCTGCCACAGCTGACGGGATCCTGGTATATTTCTCCAGTCACAGTGGGTATGGAGCTGTGCACTGGATGTGCAACACATTAGGGATGGTAGCGGTTTCCATCAAGTACCCTGATGAGGTGAATCCAGGCAAAAGCCATTATCTGTTATGGAGTCCCCTTATTAAATATCAATCACAAAGTTAAACAGAACATGCAAACACTCTGATAAACAGAAGCTGATGAGTTCTGGTAAAAAGCTTGTGATAATTAAAATGTGACTGCAACCGGAAATCAGGAAGATGTCCCTGATGCTTTGCACTTTGAGCGTAGTTCCTCAGTGGGGAAAACACTGCAGTGAAATTGAAATTTGACACAAAATTTGACTTGATTGTACCTGACTGCACACTGTCATCTCTCCCTTTAATTGCTTTGTTTTCCACATTGAAAAGGGTTTTGTTGCTGCAGACCTTTTCAGTCTATTGTAATACATTTTAATCAATTAATGTTTGCCTCCTCAAGTCACACAACACACCTGTGTACATGCATATTCTACATCCAAGCAGACTTCACACACTTCCTCGAGTCTCTGCAGGCTACTTACAAATGAACGTGCTGCGGCGCTGTGATGTGCTGCCACAGCTGTCTTATCATTTCCAGTCTGGACAGATTTCTATTGCTGCTACCTCTCATAGTTTGTCAGCGTTGATGTGCCTGTGTGCTTGAGTGTGTCTGACTGTGGCACCGGTGCATGTATGTGACAAAAACAGAGAGAGAGGCAAAAAGCAAATTATTCTTTGATGGGGAAGGCATTTATTTCAAACAAGTTTGAAATTTGCATACAGAGATAGCAATGAAATCTCCTGTAAAACTACTGTAATAATTGGCACCTTTTCATCTGGGACACAACTGGAGAGAAAGAGCTTGTGTGTGTGTCTGTGTCTGTGTGTGTGGGGGGGGGATATGAACATATGTGTGAATGTGCTTGTCTGTGTATCTCCATATTAGTGCACTGGGCCTTTTTTTGCATAAATGCCTTCCTCCTGCGGCCCTGTGAAAGGAGATGTGGATTGGGACAATAAAGGAGGATTAGATTGTGTTCGGAGTGTGTGTGTGTGTGTGTGTGTGTGTGTGTATGTGTGTGTGTTTTGGCAGTTGTCTGAGGCATATGGGAAAACGATTTAATGTGAACCTCCAGGCGATGGAGAAAGCATCTCACACAAAGGCATTAAATAGCCAATATTACTGTATTGGAGAAGTGCTGTTTTTGATTTGGACGATGACGCTAACGTGAAAAAAGATGTGAGTCCATTCTGTTCTATTACACAAAATACATTTGATTTAAACACTGGGATACTTGTGTTTATAAACAGAGAGAGATTATTGTGAGATTATGTTCCCGGGGCGTTGATCCCCGCAAATGGGATCAGACTCTGATGAATATGACAGCTGAACAATATTCGCTGAGGGTTTGAATGTTACGCCTCTTCCTGCTAGTGTCTTTATAGGATTACAGGCATGACGTCATGTCACGTAGACAACTTTTTTTTCACTTAAAACGCCTAAAGACCCAGCACAAATCATTTTAGCATGTAAATATTAGCATTCGGTTTAACCTCGCCAGATGTGTGGGGTTTAAACCGTCAGGTCAAATCAGGTTAGTAGTCAGTCATGGAAAAGTATGCAGAAATGCTTTTCAAATGCTTCCCTCGGAGTGGCAAAATCTCTAAATTTGGCATCTCGGAAAGTCATGGCAAACTATGAAAAGTTTCTGTAAATGCTGTTTCATTTAGTCACTTCAGCCCACTCCCATGTCTGCTGTCTGCTCCTGCTTCTTTCACCCTCTTTCTCCCTTCCCTCCTTTTATTTCCTCAACATGTCTGTCACATCTCACACATTTCTTTGCCTCATATCTACGAAGCCGCCAATGTCAGGCGGAGGGGCTGAAATAGAAGACTATGAAATATGAAACAGAGTTACATAAGGAGGAATCAGTCAGCTGCTGAAAGTTGAGCTGAGTTAAACATCCGTGTACAAGAAAACACGCTCTCTCACACACACAAATACACACAGTGTTCACACCAAAACACATTGTGTGTGTCCTTGAGGTCTAAGAAACATGCTGAACACATTTCCTTCCTCAAGACATTTGCAAAGATGCTTTTTTTGGAAAATTCTAAGACCTGGCCGTCTTCTTGTTTCTGTTCGCCTGTGTATCACAGTGGTTTCTGACGCATTACCTCCACCTGTTGTTCAGTGTAATAATATGAAATCATTGACAGGAATGTGCATCGTGTCACAGGCATGTCATAAAGCACACAAAATGGAGAATCACTAACAGTTAGGGATGGGAATCATCAAAGGACCTGCGATACAATATTATCATGATATTTAGGTCATGATACGATATTATTGCGATATTGTGATATGCTGTGTATTGCAAAAAAATATATTGCGATATATTGCAGTTTATTACCTTTTTTTCCAACAACCTCACCATTGAAAAAAAATCGCCATCTTGTAGACCAAAAAAGCATTTAATATTATTATTCTAATACCGTAAATCTGTAGTAAAACTTGTATTTGCTAAAATTAATAATGTATATAATAAAAGATCGATACTTGGTGTCCGTGTATTGATGCAATATCCCCACGCAAAATATTGCAATACTGTGCTGTATCAATTTTTTTCCCCACCCCTAGTAACTGTATTGCCCCACAGTGCTACTAGTTGTCAGAAACTCCACAGGGTACCTTTGAAGGGATCGTCTGGATCTTTTAAAGTGGGCTCTTTAAAGTACTTTTCAATACTTAGTGTATTACATACAGTAGATGTCAGTGCATGTCAGTTTGGAGAAGCAGGCTGGGGTCCAAAACAGAAGCTAAGTAATGTACTGCTGTGGAAGGGTCAGCAACAACATGTATTTTAGCCATCTGAAAAAATTCCCACCTAAAACATAAATTTCAGCCATATTTAGACTATTTTCACTGCTTTAGCTTGCCATCAGAGAGCAGTCTCCAACAGGGAACGACAATTTATGTTGGGCTGCCCCTTGAAAATCCGGGTCCATGTCATTGGTCCGACAGCCCATTGGTCCGCGGTGCTGAATGGCTCCCGGCGGGCGTATTTCTACCTTGATGGTGCGCCGCAACCGGCTCTGGGTCAGCTGGGAAAGGCTTAAGGCAAAGCAGACTCACGGCTTATGTGTTTGTCACTTTCTTTTTCATTTTAACCCACACCATGATCTTTTCCTGACCCTAACCAAGTGGTTTTTGTGCCTAAACCTAACCAGACCTTAACCACAGGGCATCATGATGATTTCGGAACGGACTTCGGAACAATGGGTTTAATATGGTCGGACCAATGGGCTGTCGGACCAATGGGCAGTTCCCGAAAATCCGAGCTTCGAATTGTCAGTCAGAGACTGCTTGGAAGTGGACAATCTAAATCTCACAGATTTGTAATATGTCGCAGTCTCTGGCTTTCGGTAAATATCTAGTGTCGGCAACAAATGCTGCACATTTCTGATCAATTTCTGTTAGCGCCGTTAGCTTGTTTACTATATTGCATGAAAGCCACCCCTGCACTGAGCCCTGTTCAAACTTTCAAACTTTTTATGGAGGGAAAACATATCTGCATTTAACTTACAAATCTGGTTCGACTGACATAATTCTGAGTCGGGTACAGCCCTAGATTTGCTCAACACAGGAGCAGCTGGTCTACTGCTGCCTCCATCATGTATTTTGTGTGTGTCATTGTGTGACTTTGGTGTTCAGAAGTGTTAGTTCGAATTCACCAAAGTCACACAATGACACAAACTGACTGATCTAGGCAGCAGTGGACCAGCAGCTCCTGTGTTCAGCGAGCCAAAATTACTACTTTTGACAATGGAGTGTGCTGGCTTTGACGAGAGCAAAGATGGGAACTAAGCTGTTAACAAAAACTGTTTTTTAGGTAGCCTGAATCCATTTTGCTGCTGTCCCCCATCCACAGCAGTATATGGCTTGGACTCCATGTTGGCACCCCAGCCTGCTTCTCCAAACTGTGGGCGTGCCAGCGGACATCTACTGTAGCTAATACACTCACTGTGGACAGGTACCTCATACAGCCTCACTTCAAAAAACCCTTTAAGGTCACATTGATGCAAAAATCCCTGAAATCCAATATTGACATAATGTCTTGAATTAAGTGACAAAGTGTTTTGAATTTAATTGAATAAAGCAGCCGTGCTCATTGATTTCCAACATTGCCCGCATAAATATCTCCAACCCTCATTCAAGTCTGACCTCTGCTGAGTTTCACAGACAAATATGCAATCCTAACCTTTGAACCTGAGACACATTTAGTACAATGTAGGTATCAAGATACTTATTTTTCTATACACAGAAAGAAACAGGGGGGATTCTATTTCTTGTTTATCCCGCTCCTCGGTCCTTATTACAGAACATAAGCTCCACAGACTCTGTGTCTAATTCTTTATACTCTGGCACTGGACAGTGTTATGAAACCTCCTCCCGGTAATCAGCAGCCTGTCCTCTTTGACCTCCATAGGTCTGCATGTGTCTGTGTGTGGAGACAGAAATGGTTTGTTTTCATTCTTCTGTCTACCTGTTGGTGTGTGTGTGTCTTCTCTCTTACACATACTTATCAACGTGTGTATTTCAGCTGTGTGTGGAGGATTATTTGTGTGTTTGAGAGCATGTGTGTCTTTGTGACACTTTTAAAAGGAGGGCTGCAGGGTGAGTGTGATGAGGGAAAAATAAATTGTTAACAAAATAAAATCCACCAGGGAAAGGAATACTGTTGTCGAGCTGCTTTATATGTGGGGAGCCAGCTCTCTTTTAAAACGCTGTAAACAAATATTACTAAGAAGAGTACTACACTACTCTGAACTGAACTGTTTGGATTTGGCTACACGGATGGAATACAGCATGTGTGAGTCACCTCTGCAGCCACTCAGGCTCAATCACATCCTGTCAATAGAAACCTCTAGAATCTACATTGAGGTCTGCTCGCTTTTACATGCTTGTTTTCTGTTTTCCTCCATGTTAGCTTGGTGCACTCTCCACATTCATGGCTTAAATAATGGGAAAATTTCTTAGTTCCATTGCAGCATGGCTGTCAGGGATGCTGTGTGAAAACATCAAAGCCACCGCAGCCCCATTTTCTTTTTACACCTCATCAATTCTGCTCCAAATTCCTCTTTTCTCTCTTCCCTCGCTGTGGTTTTTAATTCGCCGTCTACTTAGCCTCTGTGACAAAGATTGCTAGACTTGAATTTGATCTTACTGCACTCACAGTACCGGTAGGATGATGTGCACAATGGCTGTGTTATGGCAAACACAATATGATCTGTATTTTATATTATTATCATTGTATTTTGAGCAGTGATTACAATGGCAGTAATGGCCACATATTATATCCAAAACTGTTTTAAATTGAAAAAAATGTCCAAAACAGCAAACCAAATCAGAATTCAGTAACAACCTATTCGGTGTGTTTCTCTTTCTTCTGCCAGGTGCATGCTGGTATGTATGTGCATGTGCCTGTGTGTGAGTTTGTAGGTGTGAAAGTCACAACATGACAACCTAAGAGCATATTTTTTCCAAAGCTCACACTGTAAACAAAACTTGGCACAAACAAAACTGTGGCATTAACATGTTTTTGTTTTGCATCTAATTTGGTTTCAAACAGTAAAAACAAAAGTTCCACAAAATCCCTGGTGTGTTCGACTTCGACTCATCCCATGATGAATCATCGGCACTTGTATGTTATTTTTCAGTCCTATTTTGAAAGGATGGATGTGTCAGTCAGTCAGATCGTCTGCCCATCAAATACTGCTCCAGAACGTGATGTTTTCATAGCTACTGGTCATAGCCTATAAAGTGCTCCAGGGATGATGTTTTTCTGTAGGCTGACGCAGAAGTTAGCATCACACTGGTTCCCTCGTCAAGAAGCCTGTGGGATTTTCCACTGGATTTTGGATTATTGCCGAAAATAAGCTCTGTAGCAAACAAACGTTTATGATTCACAAATGAACACCACTTTCATGGTTATTGAAGTCTGAATGCAACTGCCAGAAGTAAGAGCCAGTGTTAGGCTATAAATGAGCTACACCACGGTCGCATGACCTAATGTCACCACTGTAACAAGATTGTAAAGCTGTGTTCGCCGTGGCTCAGTGTGATCACATTCTGTTGTCGTCTCATTAGCCACTTTTTAGTAACCGCCTTTTTAAGACACATAAAAGCTTCAAAATTCAGGAGTGGGGTATTTACTGGTGTAAGTCTCTTCGGCCTGTGTTTACCACAGATCTTATTTCAGGATATCAACCAAAAACCCATTCAAAAAGCCCATTGACTTTGAGACAAGGGAGCCGGTTGTGGTAACATGCTAACCCTTACGGGTTTTAGGACTTATTCCTGGGGCACTTGATCGACAGTAATATGGATAAAAGAGTCACAATACTGATAATGGTGACCCTGTGACATCCATGGCTTGGTATTGTTGTTTATTAAATAGCGATGATGTGAAGGTGATGAAGGAGACTCCGCTGACACCGTCTTGCTTGTATACAGAAAAGGTTTATTACAAGAAGTACAGCATCAAATCAAACATCTAGATTGCCTGGAGAGGGTTCGAAGCCAATATGAACTGCTCGGAAAACAGTCCCAAAAACCCTGCTTATATAGACTTGGTTGTTTTTGTGAAATGTGAGACAAAGTAAAACAGACAACAGAGAGACACCCTAGTTGGGCTTTACCAATCCTTGACCCAGGCCATAAATACCTTCTTGACCCTGACCATATATACTTTTTGACCCTGGGCCCCTAACAGTAGTGCTTCGGACACCACAGTATCTAAAAATAACTAATTTCCATTTGTTTTGTTTTTTTTTGTTGCTGATATTCATTCATTCATGGTCCCTAGAGGATCAATCCTGATGTTAGTTGTGGTCCACTTGCTTCTTTCCAGTGCCACCCCTGGACAAAACTGTCCATGTGTATTGAAGAAATGTCAAATTTGGTGGACTGCAGTGTTTTTCCCGCAGAATTAGAATCTTTGTGTGGTGGTATGTGACAAAGGGTGGAGAGTGTTTTTGTTTTTTTCTGTGTGCGTGAGATCATCCTGCATCCCCTCTCTTAATTCAGTTTTTGCGGGTCTGTGAACACAGAGCAGGCATAACTCTTCATGATGTTTTTGAGTTTGAGTCACAGGGTGGAGAACTGATCAGTCATGCAGTTTGTGGTCAGATCGATCACAACTGATCAGATCAGATCAGATCAGATCGATGGATAAGAGGAGCAGCTGCTGCAGAGGCGTATAAAAACTAAAACTTTTACACCCAACCACAGGCAGTTTCCATGGGAACACAGTTTGTTTCATTTAAAGTAGTTTTGAAAAACAATAGACAACACTAAAATGAGAGCCCTGTTATTCTAAGAAACAGAGCACTCTATTTCTATATGAACTGATAATAAGTTTCACTTTCACGGTGCCTGGTGCTCTGGCACTCTACTGCTTCATCTGCGCCCACAGTAAGCTCCACGCTTTGAGAGTGTGGTGCTCTGAATAACAGTGCTCCTAATCAATAGTTAAGTACATTGGTTCCCAACTGGTCCAACCACAGGGTCCAGATTTCTCCTTAGTTCAAGGTCCACACAGTTAAAAACATACAGCGTCATACCTGCGCTTTGCCATGTCGTCGAGCTAGTTTGCTGTCTCTGTGCAGTAGCTGTCCGTTAGTCACTCACTCTAAAGCAGGAAACAGCACTTCAAAATAAAAGCTCTGTGCTGAAAATTTCACTGGACTTAAAATAAAGTGTATTCTCTACAAACTTTACACATTTGTGATATGTCTGATATCAGATATGGTGGTGGGCCACCACATATAGATGAATGAACCCTGGGACAGAGAGCTTGAAATAGACTAAACTTGTTCAAGCACCTTAAAGGAGGAGATCTTGTCATTCTGGACTCATGATCTCAAAATGTCCCCTTCTTACATACTGAAAGTTAATTCCATTAAATGTTCTCTTGATTTGCGCAGTACCCACAGTGGGTGTTTTGGATGGCCTCCAAACTTTCCTCTTGTGTCACCTTCAGGTCAAACTGTCAGTTATGTACACAAAACTGAACGTCCAGAGTTATATGAAATTTACTGATGACATTCAGGGTCCCCGGAGGATAACTTCTTAGGTTCAGATACTCAACCTTTCCTCTAATACCACCCTCAGGCAAGAATATCAAGATGGCACTAAAGAAATGTCTCCTGATTGGCAGAGTACAAGGACGGCTGCTGAGCACATTCATGGTGTCATGGGGATAAACCTTTTTAGATTTTAATGACCACTTGGCCTCTCCTCAGGCTGCACTCTGAGTGAGAGCAATTTCCTGGAAAGACTCTAAATCATCAGAATCTTGGTCATTTCAACACTTTTGTATCCTGGAGCGTAATGACTCTGTTTTTTAGACTTTAAGCCTCTGTGTTTCAATTTTTACATTCAAAGCAGCCATTAAATTTAATAGCTGAAATTATTGTCCTGTAAAATATATTCATTATAGGAAACATAACCATGATTAATACATAAAAAAAAATTTACTTTGGATCCGTTTTGCTTTTAAACTTACTTAAAAGGTTTTTTTCAGCCAAGGCTACATGAATGGCCCTGCACATACGAGTGAGCCCATTAACTGTGTATTTCTTGCATTTCTTTGATGTCCTTCTCTCGCAGTCTTTGCAGAGACTAGCCTTCAATCTGACTTCAATCCCTGCTGTACTTCAAGCTTCCTCTTTGCTCCCTCTTGATCCTCCTTCTCACGGTAGCGTTGCCCTGTCCTACCCAAACAAGCTCCTAATGAGGCCAAACCTCTGTTTTCACACACAAGACATGCGTGCACGCTCACACCCGACCAGTTATCAGGGTGGTGCTGCATACCCTTGTGGCTTTGGTGCAAAAATCTCCCCTCCATCTGTCAATGTTTTACACATTTCACCCTCCCCCTCCCCGTCTCTTGCTCCCTTCGTTTCCACCTCTGCAAAGTGGGACAACGACCGAGATCACAAGAAGAGGTGACACAGATAGGATGGACACCGTGACGCGGCGTAAAGGACCCCTGCCCTGCTCCAAGCCTTGTCTTTAATTCCTCTCTCTACGGTATTTTCCAGCGGTCTGCTCTCCGCGTCTCGGGAGCAGCAGATGTTACAGAGTTGAGCTGTAATCGTTCTGCTTTAGCTGTAGGCGACAGCTGTGCTTATATATTCTAAAACAGTGGCATCTACTCTGCTCTACCATCTCCTCTCCTGCTGGATGAGTGATTGTTATTGGATGGAGCTTATATCACTGCGAAAACCCACTTTCTGCTCCAATACACTCTCGACTTTAACGTTGTTCATTTGCATCGATCTCTTTCTGTTGGCTTGATGAGTGTCTTTCTTTTTCATCCATTCAGATCATTCTTTTCCCATCTCTTCTTTGTTTAACACCATCAATCTGACTTTATGCACAGTCTCTCAGCGTAGACGTCTTCCCACATTTCAGTATTTTTGCCTCAGTGTCTCATCTCCATCCGGAGTTCTGTCTCCCTTTCTTAATTGGTCTGTCCATAATGCATAATGCCACTCCGTAGACAGGCTTAGTGCCTCTCTAGCTTCCTTGTAGATGAAGGAGAATTGATCGGTTTATCCCAGATACCATGGTGACATTGTCAATGAACATAGTCAGTAAAATGAACTTCATTCAATATGGTCAATGCTCTGTCGTGAGTGTGTGTGTGTGTGTGTGTGTGTGTGTGTGTGTGTGTGTGTGTTTGTGTGAGAGAGAGACAGAAGGAGAAGGAGACTGACACAGACAGAGTACTGCAGTGGAGTTTGAAAGACTAAAAATAATGTACTTTTTTAGGTCCCGCCTGTTCTATAATAGAAACCAGCACAGTGAACTGCTCTTTCCTGAAAATACTTCAGTACATTTAATATTTAGTATGATGATGCTCTTACACTGAGTACTCAGCAATTAGCACCACTGCAGACTAAGATTTCAATTATGCATCACCAGCGGTACAAGAAACCAAAGGTGAAACTATTTCAGTGTATTAACCGCAATAAGCACATGTGGGTCATCGAAAACCTCAACGTCAACTATTACATGACCTATTACTGCACCACCCAGTTGGAACTATTTATCCCTCCTCCCACAGTGATATATGACCTCTCACTCCACTCAGGTCAGCTGTGTCTTTCTCCTAACTCTTGTCATAACCTACAAACTTACTTAATTCCAAAAATAAATAAATAAATCCATAAAATAAATAAAATTCATAGTTCACAAGTTATATATTTAGGTTACCAAATAAATGTCATTATAATTCATTTCAGTTACTGAGGAAAAAATACGTAATTAAATTACAGTTACTAATCAAAATATTAATAGTTACAAAGGGGTTACATTCTCTTCAGTATAAAGCATATATGTAGAATATAACCTTCATTCTGTTGCTTTGCATCTTAACCCTGTGCAGGAATGCCTTCTTACGGCATATCTCCATGAAAACGTGGGCCAATAAAGCTGTTGGGACAAATCTGAGTGCATCTCTTGCACCTATGTATTTAGGAGCATTGACTTTACATTTGCAGCTACTGTCAGTCACCACAAGCAATTCAATTGTTACACCACCAGCACACGGAACAGGTCAGAACACTGGTGTTCAATCAAATCAAATAAGTATTGCCGGTGGAGGTCATGAATGAACTATGTATAGACCTAAAACAATTAGTGGATTTGATGATTAATCAGTAGTCAATCATCAGGAAATCAATCTGTCACTGTTTTTTAGAACCATTTTAATTTATTGTCTTTCTTTATCTTTTAAATCTGACCTTTATTTTACCAGGAAGTTCCCATTGAGGTTCAAAACCTCTTTTGCAAGAAGTCCTGGCTAAGACAGCAGCATGAAGAGTTTCACATAGAAGAACAAACAAACTAAAAAAGACAGTGCAGGTGCAAGGAATGATGTACATACACTGCCCCACATGACTGAAGGTTGTGGCTACGGATAGTTTTAGGAGTCAGTGGAGAACATAGATAAAGGGGCAGTTTGTGTCATATGACCTTATGGAGAAAAATGTACCAGTGTTTAATACTATGGTTGTATAAAGAAGACTTTCTCATACAGTCTGTAATAATGTGTGCGGGAACCTGAATCAGAGACAAATCACAGCACAGAGAGGTACACTGAATCTAACATTTTTAAGCAAAAAGGACACAAAGATGCTCGTCATCTGTCCTTCAATATGAGGACTTCTTCTTATCTTCTCTGTTTCATGTCACTGTGAACTGCGAATCTGTGGATTTTGGACTGACATCACCTTCCACTCTGGGAAACTGTGAGAGGCTGTTTTCTTCTGCTATTTTCTGACGTTCTATAAACCAAAAAACTGATCAATTAACTAAGAAAACAGTCATCACATTAATCAGTAATGAACACAATGGTTCGTTGCAGTCATAATATATACTCCACGTTTCCTGGTATCCTGTCAGTACAAGTACAGCGCTGTGTTTATAATACATAGTAAGGAACTTTTACAGTTCTGGCCCTGTGGGCTGATGTCCAGCATCCACTAAACACTAATGGCTAACCACGCATATGCACTCTGTATTATGTTACAGAGCAGTCTGTTGATGCTTCTATTAATGGATAAACTCGCATCTACGCCTCTTTTACAACTCACTTTTTGTCCTGCATGATAAATGAATGTTGGTCAGAGTAGCAGCTCTAATAGGAAGCGCCTGCCCTTTGACTGAAACTTCATGTAATTAGAGTTTTTGGTGGCTGAAACTTTTTTTGGAAATAACGTAATGTGACATGAAGTCATCTATGAAAGGTCATTTATCTGTGAAGAGTGATGTTATTGGTGATGGAATATGCATTGTCAATGCCTGTGTTAATCTAATTATGTGGTGAAATATTCAAACACGTGACACTGACTCATGGCTTATGACAGATGATGTGGAAAGACACAGATGTACACTATGACCACAATGATAACTGTACTGCGTGTGTGTGTGTGATTGTGTGTGTAAGTATTGGACAAGGAGCTCATGTCCTTGTCTCTCTGACGATAGACTATGGGAATGTTTGAACTGGCAGTAAACATCTTGCATGTGTTCAATAGAGCAACGTGTTGACTTGTTAACATCACAAACACAATCTGTGTCTGTTTCCCCCCGAAATATATTAAAGCCCCTGAAAACTTTGGCTGTGTTAGAAATTGCATACTAATGTACTGCATGCTAAATACTCAATCAGTATGTGCTGCATACTGCCTACTAAACTAATGATTAAGTATGCCATTACCAGCAGACTGTTCACACTGAAGTAAACTCAGGCAATATGTCTTCTCTGTATCACATGACTGTACTGATCATGATGTTACCGGTCTGAGCTGCTGTTGAATGAAAAATGTAAATCAACTTTATCTCCTCCGCTCAATTTAATATTTGCGGGGGGACTTTGTGGGTTTTTTGTTTTTTTCTACAGCAGCAGTTTAAGTCGTGGGTGGAGAACAGATCATCTTAACAGCTTAAGGTCCGCTGATCAGAGCAGAGCAGATCAGATCAGATCGATGGATTAGATCAGAGGAGCTGCTGCAGAGGCAAGTGAAAGCAAACTTTTAGACCCACCACTGCACCGCGGGGTGTGCAGTTTCCATGGGAATGCAGCCGATTTAATCTGAAGTAGTTTTGAAAACAATGGACAAGACTAAAATGTGTGTTGTTCCAAGAAATAGTGATGTATTTCTATATGAATTAATTAACAGTTAAGTTTCACTTTCACTGCGCTTGGCGTTCTGCTGCTCCGTCTGTGCCCAGAGTACACTCTGCACTCCAAGACTGTGGTGCTCTGAATAACCAAATGGTGTATATACTTTCCAACAGCATCTCTAATGAAATGTACAGCTCAGAAAATTGGACATGAACACGTGGTGGTAAAAGTTGGTATTGTGGCAGGCCGCCACGAATAAATTAATGTGTGGGAAACTCGGCTTATCGTCACTCACCATGATTTGCGATCCGTTTATCCAACTGGTTAATAATTCTAACCATTTGCCTTACAGTCCACCACACAACTCTCTGGAAAAAACTTTTGCCAGCATCATTTTGTTTCTGTTTGTTAAACGTATTCTTTCAACTCATTCAGTCAGAAGTGCACCACTACCCCATGGTCTAAATAGGACTTAAAGCAATTCAACATATTATTTTTTACTCGCTATCGCAGGCTAATGGTTTATATGAGTATAGCTAATGCTAACAGCAGATTAGCAGTGAGTGTATTATAGAGTATTAGGATTCCCATTAGCTAACAGCCTGATGTCAGCTAGTCTTTCTGGCATCTGATACATAAATCATACAATTTAACAATCAATTATGTACATCACATTTTGGGTTTACTTGACCCTTACACTTCATTCTACTTAACTTTGACCTGTTGTCCACGTTCATGGACACTTTTTGTGCCATCTAGTGGTAGTAAGAGCACAATACACTAATCCATGTAAAAACAAGATGGCAGCCATATCTGCCAAGTCAGTCTGCAGACGATCTTAAAAATTCTCATTTATTTATGATTAATGATGTTCATAGTTTGATGGCAACAACCAATTTACTTTAATAGCAATAGTAACAAGCTACTGTAAGACACTGTTAATTAGAAAGTACTCATTTGAGGACAGTGGGACTTTATTGTCACCTCTCGTTTGACAATGTTGAGTTTTTTATTCATAATTATTGGGTCCTACTGATCCCAAATAGACAAATTAAAAATGCATACCAAAGAAAAGTTCGGGTCTCAAAAGGGAAAGTATGATTAGTGACCAGTAAAATGCATTTTCAGCCAAAAGAAAGACATGGCAGTAATGTTAAAGAGCTTGATAACACAATATATGTAGCTGGCCTGGAAGAAAACATGAATGCTTTTAGTCCTATTTAGACTTGTTTTCATCCAAGTTTTCTTCCCCCAGTTCTTAAGTCAGAAACGCAGGAGAAAACAATTTAGATCAGACTTAGAAAATGGATCACCAGACTTTTTTTCTCACTTGCCTCACAGGCTTTCATACATGTGAGATAACCTTGACATGAATTAGTGTCTCCATGTAAGACTTACTGATAGTAACCTGATTGAGACTTTTAAATAATCCATATTTTTGCATTTGTTCATAATTCTTAAGAGTAATGGCTACATAGTATAAGGTGGTGTATATGTGTGATGTGTGTCTGTGTGTCTGTGTGTGCTGGTCACACTTTGCGGGCATGCACATGCCTGGGTTTTGGATATCAGTGACTCATTTAGAAATAAACTGATGCTCACAGACAGATAAGAGGCTTATTGTGTAGTGAGACCATATCATAATTAAAACGGAGTATGAATAATCTCCAGAGAACATGTTTCACTAATGCAACGTAACTGGAGCGTCTACTCAAACGTTTGTGTACGACACGTAACGGCGCCCACGCCATCTTGTGATAACATCTCTGTCAGGGTATGAAAACAACCGCCTGAGTACGCAAATCTGATAATCCGTCCATAAAATATCACGAGAGCATCGAAAACTAGTTGTAGTACTGATATGTTTTCCAAGGACGCTCGTGTTGAAATGACACAGCTGATATCCAAGAAAAGAGAAACAACCTGCAACACAACCCCCAAAATGAATTGATTAATTGATTTTTTTTTTTTTTCCCTGCCCTCTCGGAGAAGCGTTCAATTAAAAATGCAGGTCTGAGTGGAAGGCAGCGGTGGGTGCATGAATCAGCTCGTACAAAGCGGGATTGATAAACAATAAGCTGTCAGGATGATAAAATATGCCTTTAAAGTAAAGAAAGGTAAGGTTGGCACAAATGGGCCAAAACACACAAACACAACCGCGCACACACACACTCTGCACACACACCTTGGGAAGTGATGAGACAGCTCTACTTTTGAATTGAAGCTGCCCATCTTTGGTCAGCCCATAAAACTCCTCTCAGAATCACAGGTCTGAGCCATAAAATTCCCTGTGATAAAGGGAATATATGACAGGCCTCCCCCCCTCCTCTCTGTCTCTCCCCTCCATCCTCCCTCTCTCTCAGGGAGATGGCTGCGGATGGCCCGTCCCCTTTGATGTGAGTAGAGTGAGGGCTTAACGCTGCTCTGGCCTGGCTGACTGACTCCTATTCCAGCAGGTATTAGGATGCTAACTCTTTAAAGTAAGCCTGTGCTCAGTCGCCTCTGGAGCGCAGGGGGCTCATGGGTTAACGCGGAGGGATTGTGGTATGAAGGGAAACCTGGGATGTAGGCGGTGTGGTGTGGTGGGGGTGTAAACAGGGGCAGAAAATGATGATGCCACAGAGTCTGTCTGTGCAGTGTGTGCTTACAGATTTAGTATCTGTTCTACACATTTAATCCAATTTATCTACCTTTGCTGAAGCATCCTTGTCATTATTAAACCACCAAACTAGCATCCAAACAACTGGCAGCAATAGGATTGAAGACATGGATTACATGATATTACCCTCTCTTCTGGTGGCATCTCTGAATGATTTAGGATGAATTAAATCCCTCTAACAACTTTATTTACCTCACATCCTACCTATCTATTCAGCACACACTCATGACATACACACAAGACACGAGTGGTTATTACACCGGCTGATGAGGACAAAAATATGGCGTGTTTGGAAGCAGACTTAACTCCCACGTAACCCACGTGCACATGTGACTACATGAAAAACCTCTTCCATGAACGCGTCTGGGGGAATGCTTGTGAAATGACATTTGGAGAAGATGTAGCTTGTCTTGATCTGTTGCCGAGCGGAGCGTGTACGGTCCCCGAGACTAGCTGAGGAGACGGATGGGAAGAGACGGGGCAGGTAGGAGCAGGCAGAAGGAAATGCGGACCAGAACCCATCCTGAGACCCTGGCACTCTGTATTAGTGTCATAGTTTTAATGGTTTCACTTTTTTTTATATCTATGATAAAATACAAAAATCTATTGTTCAATTTGATTATATTTTTCATGTTTCATTTCATCGTTCATTTATTCTGCTCTTTGTATAAACCTGCTTTTTTCACAATAAAAAAAACGATTAGTCTTCTTTTTTTAAAAACACAAAAAATAGGTTTATTTTGTTATTAGCCCAAAAAATCAATATTTTTTTTCTTGCAGCCCTCATGGCCCCAGGTAACTCTCCATGTAAATAAATTAAACTGGGCTTTGCAACACTACAGCAGTTCCTGGGAGTTGTCCATATCAATTAGTTTTTCCATGTTCTGAGTCGATGAATGCGAGCGTTGCTGCTTCTGCTCAATACAAACCTGCAGCTTTCCAGGATTGCATGTGCTCAGATCAATGGCCGCTGACTGATCAGGTTAGGGCGAAAGACTCACTTTAACTCATGGGATGTATTTATCTTGGCAGTGAAAATATGTTTATGTTAGCAGCCAACTTTAATATCCACGTGTAAGTGATCCTCCCTTCAGCGTCGACTCATCGTCAGTCAGCGTGAAGATAAAGCATAACCTGTCTTTACAATATAGACAAATGTACTCATCTCGGTCGCCCTAAATCTTGAGCGGTGAAGCACAAATCTGCCCTGGGGACGGATGATTTGCTCTGAGAGTCGTTGCCTGACA